>NC_133512.1:68877500-69502500 GCF_049354715.1 Callithrix jacchus | reverse complement strand
AGGAAGGAATGTCTGGGCTAAGATAAGAGGTTATGGAGACCAAGGTTCCCATTATGCAGATAGAATCCCTAGAAGAGAATGTTTCTTACCAGGGAATGTTTCTTTCTTTCCTTTTTTTTTTTTTTTTTTTTTTGGAGATGGAGTGTCGCTCTTGTTACCCAGGCTGGAGTGCAATGACGCGATTTCGGCTCACTGCAACCTCCGCCTCCTGGGTTCCGGCAGTTCTCCTGCCTCAGCCTCATGAGTAGCTGGGATTACAGGCAAGCACCTCCTCAGTAGCTGGGATTACAGGCAAGCGCCACCATGCCAAGCTAAGTTTTTCTATTTTTAGTAGAGACGGGGTTTCACCATGTTGACCAGGATGGTCTCGATCTCTTGACCTCGTGATCCACCCGCCTCGGTCTCCCAAAGTGCTGGGATTACAGGCTTGAGCCACCACGCCCGGCCTGGAATGTTTCTTTCTTAAGGAGACTGTTCTATCAGTCTTAAGGTCTCTTTTTGCATGTTAATGTTGGTTAACTGTGCTTCAATGTCAAAGGTAGTAGGGTATAATGAGTCATGTCAGATCATCACTTCCCATCATGGCCTGAACTAGTTTTTCAAATTAACTTTAGAATGCCTTGGCTATGAGGAGGAGTCTGTTCAGTTAGTTGGGAGGCTTAGAATTTTATTTTTGGTTTATTTATAATACAGTTTTTGGATTTTTTTTTTTTTGAGACGGAGTTTCGCTGTTGTTACCCAGACTGGAGTGCAACGGCATGATCTCGGCTCACCACAACCTCCGCCTTCTGGGTTCAAGCAATTCTCCTGCCTCAGCCTCCCGAGTAGCTGGGACTACAGGCACACACCACCATGCCCAGCTACTTTTTTTTTTGTATTTTTAGTAGAGACGGGGTTTCACCTTGTTGACCAGGATGGTCTTGATCTCTTGACCTCGTGATCCACTCGCCTTGGCCTCCCAAAGTGCTGGGATTATAGGTGTGAGCCACTGCGCCCGGCCAATTTATGAATTTTTTATAATTTAGTTGAGGTATAATTGAAATGAAATAAGCTGCATATATTTAAAGTATATAATTTAGTTTGTTGTGACCTCACCTTAATGAGGATAACAGAAATTTCCGTAACTCTGAAAAGTTCCATTGTGCCCCTTGCAACTCATCCCGTCTTCCACTTTATCCCAAGGCAATCAGCAACTTGCTTTCAGTCATTACCACTTTCTTTCTTCCTTTTTTTAAAAAAAATTATTTTATTATACTTTAAGTTCTGGGGTATGTGTGCAGAACATGAAAGTTTTTTACTTAGTTATACATGTGCCATGGTGGTTTGCTTCATCCATCACCCTGTCATCTGTATTAGGTATTTTTCCTAATGCTATCCCTCCCCTAGCTGCACAACCCCCATCAGGCCCTGTGTATAATGTTCCCCTCCCTGTGTCCATGAGTTTTCATTGTTCAACTCCCACTTATAAATGAGAACATGTGGTGTTTGGTTTTATGTTCTTGTATTAGTTTGCTGAGAATGATGATTTCCAGCTTCTTCCACGTCCCTGAAAAGGACACAAACTCAACTTTTTATGGCTGCATAGTATTCCATGGTGTATATGTGCCACATTTTCTTTGTCCAGTCTATCACTGATGGGCATTTGAGTTGGTTTCAAGTCTTTGTTATTTTGAACAGTGCTGCAATAAACATGTGTGTATGTGTCTTTATAATAGAATAATTTATAATCCTTTGTGTATATACCCAGTAATGGGATTGCTGGGTCAAATTATATTTCTAGTTCTAGATCCTTGAGGAATTGCCACACTGTCTCCCACAATGCTTGAACTAATTTACACTCCCACCAACAGTGTAAAAGGATTCCTATTTCTCCACAACCTCTCCAGCATCTGTTGTCTTCTGACTTTTTAATGATCACCGTTCTAACTGACGTGGATGGTATCTCATTGTACCACTTTCTTTATGAGAATTTTTAAGTGAATGCATACAATTTGTAGGAGGTATAAGAATGGTGAATAAGCAGATGAAAAGTTCAATGATTATAGTTATCAGGGAAATGAAAATTAAAACTACAATGATACTAATATGTAACTTATTTGAATTAATAAAATTTAAAAGGTTGATGACCAAACCATGTGTTGGCAGGGTGAAGCAATTGAAATGTTTCTACATGGGTGTGGGAATATAAAATGGTACAGCCACTTTGGAAAACAGTTTGACCATCTGTTCAGAAGTTAGATACACCTGTCATATGACCCACTCACTCTACTCCAGGGCATTTACTCAAGATAAGTGAAAAACATGTCTTGTACAGGGATATTCATAGTGGCTTTATTTGTAATAGCCCCAAACTTGAAACAACTCAAATGTCCATCAGTAAACAAATTATGGCATATCAGTACAATGGAATATTACAGAGTGTTAAAAAGAATGAACTATTAACACATGCTGCAACAGGGCTGAATCCCAAAGGGTGTACATTTTTAAAGACACGTCCTTGCCTTTAAATCAGAGGCAAAAAAGGAAGAAGAGAGATCAGGGCTTATTGTAATCATGAAAAGACTTTTTCCCTAAATGTACACACATTCCCTAAATGATACACATGGGGTGTATCAGTCATAGAAAAACGAAAGGAATGCTAATATATTTGCAACTTCTTTCCCTGTCTGCCTTCCTCCATGCAAATGTCAAACATGGGCAAAGGGGAACTAGATATATTTAACTTTCTTGGCATGTCCTTTGTCAAACTACACAGCTCTCAGTGTTTCTTAGGCCAAATGAAACCTAGATATTGACAGCATGAAAATATCCATAATTTTTAAGTATTTCTCCAAAGTAGGTGAGACCTATGGTGAATGACAGATAGGAAACCCTCTTGAGCAAATAGAACTACTGGAATTTCCAGGCCCAAATAGAGACCAAGCAAACCTGAGAGCCACAGAACACTTTCTATTGGGTACTATTACTTCGTAGTTGTTCTAGGAAGTAATATTACCCAAAAAGAAAAAAGAAGCACATTATGAGTTAATGCAAAATCTGAGCTATCTAAGGGATAACAAAATCATTCTAGTCTTTTTATTAAGACTTTTTCTTCCTCATAGCCTAATTTCTTTATTAATTGGTCAACCCGATAGTGACAGGAAGGAACCAAATGCCTAGGCAGATAGGGGCAGGTACCCAGTGAAACCGACCTCTAAACTGAAGACAGTTTAAAGCCTGAAAGCCAAGACACAAGTTAAATCCTGGGACCAGATTGAAAACTTGTCCTCCTGCTTGGTATGCTTTCCTCTGATTGATCCCCAGCCTTCACCTGTTTTGCCTATACTACCCTTTCTTAATTGGCTTTCTATCCTCTTGTGCCCGCCTTTGAGTAGTGTTTTCACTTTACCTTTCTTTCTATACCACAAACCAATCAGCACACACTCCCCATCCTGGGCCTATAAAGACCCCAGACTTAGTCGGTAGAGGGAGAAATGAACTGACTTCAGGAAAACACAACCTGATTTTTGGGAAGATGACCGATATACCCTTCCTGTCCCTTCAGCCTCCCTCCTCTGAAAGCCATTGTTATTGGTCAGTAAAATTCTCTGCCTTCACCAACTTTCAACCGTCCATGTCACTTCAATCTTCTTGGATGCTGGATCAGAGCTCAGGGCCCACGGAGTGCGGGTACCCAGAAAGGCTGTCATACCAGCCCTTTGCCCTCATTGGAGGAGGGCAGCTGCCTCGTGTGATGAGGCAAAGGGCCAACTGAGCTGCTAACACACCACCATCCGTGGACAGCAGAACTAAAAAAGCACTGGAACACCCATTTCTGGGGCTTTGGGGTCACGGGCACCCTCACCTAGGTGTTGCTGCATTCCCCTTGAGGCAACGTGCCTAGTCTGGCCACAGGCTCTGCACAGAGCTTGTGTCTGTATCCGCACCCTGCGCAGCCACCCAGGTCCTGCACTCACTCAGTCTCAGGCTCCCTCCCACAAGGGGTTAAGTGCAGCAGGCCAAGTAGGGAGGATGCCCCTGCCTTGAGTCCAACAAAGGGACTGAGAAAAATCCTGATCTATCCTTTCATAAAGCTCCTTCAATTTCAGATATCCTCTCACTATATATTCAGTCCTAAGTTTTTTTGTTATTCATTCTGAATGAACGATTGCTGTTTTTGTTATTATTGAAAGTTCTTGAGTATGGATTTTGATGTGGTATGTGTGTCTTGCTCATGACTGCTGTGACCTTTACTTTTTCTCCCCAATAGCAGTCCCCCACTCATCTCAGGTTTGTAATTAGAGCCATTATAAAACCCATGCTTTTCTCTACCCTTTTCCTTTTTCCTTTTTATCTTTCATTGTTCCAATAAAGAAATCTGCTATTCTTATTTATCAAGTTGATAATATGGCACATATTCAGTGAATCCTATATCACTATATGACCTAGACAAGGGTCCCTGTCCTTCAAGCTGACCTTCCACATTTGCATGCATTCCCTGTGTCTTGTTTCTATATTTTTGTTTTCTCCAGATGTTTTATAATTGCTTCCATTGTCTCTCTTACAAAAGAAGACCCCCCCATAATAATATTAAAAGCAATCTTCTGCTTGGATCAGCTAGACCAACATATCACAAGCAAAACCTCTTAATAATAGGACCAGAATCTTCCTCCAAACTTGGAGAAGGCAGATTTTGGGGAAAATCATGATCGACATATATATATCAGAGACTGAAAGACATGTTAGTAATTGTAGAAATTTGAAGAAAAGTAGAGGGAAAACAAACAGCTCCATAAACTTCACAACAAATAAGAAGATAATTATATTTTGCATTTTTTTAAATACAGGAAGCATTTTAATCTTATTGAAGTATTTATTTCTGTAAAACATGCTATCAGAAGTTTATAATTTAGAGTTACAAATTAAGTTTTAAATATTTGTAATCAAATGCAATTAATGCAAAAAAAGTGATTTTTATGTATTAAACTAATATGTATCAATTATAGTAATTAATTAATTACCATTAATAGCCATAATGTCACAACCTTTCACAGAATCCAAAAATATAGATTCTAGTATTATTAGAATTCTATACATAGGAGACTGAAGCTCACAAAAGATAAAGTAAATTGCAAAATATGCACAAAGTAAAGCAAGGACAAAAATTCAGTGTGAGAGTATTCTTATGCAATTGAATGCATAACAATGCTAATCCCCTCCCAGAAGAAGAGAGAAATGTCTCTTACCTACTGTTCCGGAATGTTTCTGGGAAGAAAGATGTCTCTATCCATGGAAGTAAATGAAAGTATATAAATTTTCTTCAGAGGAAGTCTATCTCCATCTTTCCCTGGATCTCTGTTTATAAAAGCCTTCCTAAAAAGATGGTTGTAGAGCAAATTGGCTGTGCCTGAATGTGGAATAACAAGAGTCTCATTGAGAATTGTCTCTCAGTAAAAAGCAATTGGACAATCCTTAATGTATCTATAAAGGTGACTAAGTTCAGAAAATTAAGGATGTTATTAGAGTTTGTGATACAGTTTGATATTTGTCCCCAACCAAATCTCATGCTGAAATGTCTCCAGTGTTGGAGGCAGGGCTGTGTACGGGGTGTTTGGGTAATGCAGGCAGATCCTTCATGGTGGCTTGGGCCATCCCCTAGGTGAGCTCTTGCTCTGAGTTCACATGAGATCTGGTTGTTTAAAAGTATGTGGCTTCCTCCACCCCCACCTCCTTTCTTTCTTGTTCCTGCTTTTGCCATGTGATATGTCTGTTTCCTCCCACTTTGCCTTCCACTGTGATTAGAAGCTTAATGAGGTCTCCCTAGAAGCTGAGCAGATGCCAGCACCATGCTTCCTGTAAAGGTGCAGAACCGTGAGCCAATTAAACCTCTTTTTTAAATAAATTACCTAGTCTCAGGTACTTCTCTATAGCAATGCAAGCATGACCTAACATCATTTCAGTTATCTAGCTCAAGGTGCTAGTTCTGGTAATTTAGCAGGGCTACTTGCAGGACTTTAGAGTATAAGGAGATAGAAAGACCAGCTCAAGTGATACTGAGGCTATTGCTAGTTTTCAGATGTTACAAGAAGGGTAGGTATACCATGAAGCATAAGAGAACAAAATAAAACAAGAGAGGGAGGAGAAAGTAGAGGAAAAAGAAAGAGAAAGAGACAGAGAAGGAGAAAAGGTAGCGTAAATTTATGTAGTCACCCAATGGATTGATTTTGCCCACTGCCATGATTTATTAAGACAGGGAAATTGCAATGAAGAAAAAGTTTAATTCATTCAGGGCTGGCTGAACTCTTGGTGTTGTATATTCTATGTCTTTTGACAAATGAAAAACTTGTATCCGTGATTATAAAATACAGAGTCAGTTCCACTACCCTAAAAATCTGTGTTTTGTCCAGTCATCCTTCCCTCCCTTCAACCTGGCAACCATGGATTCTTTTACTGGTTCAAGTTTTGCCTTTTCCAGAATTCCATATACTTGGGATCATACTGAGTATAATCTTCTTAGATTGGCTTGTTTCACTTGGTAATATGGATTTAAGTTTCCTCCATGACCTATCATAGCTTTATGGCTTTATTTTTAAGAGCTGAATAATATTCCGTTGTACCTCAGTTTGCTTATTTATTTATCTGCTGAAGGATATCTTGGTTGCTTTCAAGTTTTGGCAATTATGAATAAAGCTGCTACAAACACTTGTCGATGGTAACTTATGCCCTCACTTAAAAGTACATTTGTGTACATGTACTTATGTCCACACATAAGAACGCTGATGAAAAACCAAATAACTAAATAAATAATGAGACGTTGCATGTTCATGGATAGGAGGACTCTATATAATCAATATTCAGTTCTTTCTAGCTTGCTTTGTGGATTGAACACAATTCCAATAAAAACTCGAGTAAGTTATTTTGTGGATAACAACAGATTCTAAAATGTATATGGAGAGGAAAAAGTCTCAGAATAGCCAACTGAAACTTTACTTCTTAGGGTAGAGTGACCTCATCTAAGCTCCTTCAATGTCAGACTGGAAACTGGAAGACTTTCAGAGGCTTTTCAGTGTAGTTTTTGCCACTTCTGTATTTGTAAAAAAGCTGCAGTCACAAAAATAACTAGTACCCATTTGATGTTTAATATGTACCAAACATTGTGTTATGTACTTGGTATACATTAGTATACTACTTATAATAAATCAGTAGATTAGAAAACCATTATTATGGCCATATTAACAACGAGGAAACCATGATGGCTCACACCTGTAATCCCAGTTGCTTTAGGAGGCCAAGGTAGGAGGATTGCTTGAGCCCGGGAGATTGAGACCAGCCTGGGCAACATGATGAGACATCCTCTTTACAAAATATTAAAACATTAACTGGGCATAGTGGTGTGTGCGTATGGTCCCAGCTACTCAGGAGGCTGAGGCAGGAGGATTGCTTGAGTCTGGAAGGTCAAGGCTTCAGTGAGCCATGTTTTTACCACGGCACTACAGCATGAGTGAAAGAGTGAGACCCTGTCTCAAACAAACAATAAGAAAACTGAAGGTCAGCATTTAAGTCACAGAGTTAGCAAGTAGTAGAGCTTGGGTTTGAACTCATAGTAGGGCCTGGGTTTGAACCCAGGGAGTCTGGCTTCAGATCTTACCTTCCTGAGGAATAGGCTGAGTTGATTCATATCACACAATATTACTTCTTTCAAAGGCAGCAGGTGAGAGAAGAAGGGAGGAGTAAATAACAGGATTTCTCTCACTTAGTGTCTATGATATCTCTCAGGATTTCACTGAATAAGGGCATCTCTCTTATAGAAAGTTGCAGTTTATTCATCATAAGCAGAATCTTATAATTTTTTATCCTTATGCTTATTTATATCATGTTGTACTAATCTGTAGAATATCAAAATTACCTTCATTTATTACTCCTGCCTCAACTTTCTTTTTCTTTTTTTTTTTTTTTAACTTTTTCTTACATTTTTTTTGTTAAAGAGATGGGGTCTCACTATGTTGCCCAGGCTGGAGTGCAGTGGGTATTCACAGGTGGGATCCCACTACTGATCAGCACAGGAGTTTTGACCTGCTCCGTTTTCGACCTGGGCTAGTTCACCTCTCCTTAGGCAACCTGGTGGTCCCCCACTCCCAGGAGGTCACCATATTGATGTCAAACACCAAATCGGCATAGCTCACTACAGCTCAGAACTCCTGGACTCAAGAGATCCTCCAGCCTCAGCCTCCCGAGTAGCTGGGACTACAGACTCGCACCACCATGCCCGGCAACATTTTTTTTCTGGAATTATTGCTTCCATCTTAGAAAACTTATAAATTTATAGCAAAAAATGAATGAGCATAAAAAGGGAAGTTTCTTTCATTCTATTTACTTTGCCAGGTCACCTCCTTCTTATTTAGTTCTGTTTGAGATATCAAAGACATATCCTCACAGCAATGCAAAAGGTTCACTGTGGGCTTTAAAATTCATGAATAAGTCTTTCCCCTCCTTTGGTATAATGGCTCTTGGATATTTGTCTTCTGTCATTCATCTATTCCTCCAGCTATATGCTGCTTTTCTCTTTTAATTAGCAAACTCAAAGAAGTGAGTCACAATTTTATCTCCTTTCTTATGTGTAAAATATTTTTGTTCATTCTTAATATAAAAAGTAAAAGTGATAAAGGCAAATTATAAACATGGATTGTTTTGCATCTCTCCTTGAAAAATTATTTCTAAACCCTTCTTAAATGAAAAATATCATGAACTAATTTAACACAGATGATTTTAAAGCCAGTACATTCAACCCTTCAGTAAATAATGATAGGAATGTTATTGCACGTTACTTGAATTAGTGTACCTTTACCTGGGTTAAAATAGCACACCTTGTATCTTCTTACAGTAATCTGATGGGGAAGATTATAAAGTTTAGAGCACTCTATCTTCATGATTTTGAGCTAACCTGAATTTCAATTCAAATGTTAATTTTCTCTCCTGGATTTTATGTCATTCTTATTAATTTTTACATGTAGATATGGAGTGGAAAGCCATTATGCTCAGATAAGTCACACTGAAATTTATTTGATAATCATTGATAATTGTGATGTTCAGGAACTCTAGTGAGCACTTTGAATTCACTGTTTCACTCAGCTTTCATGGAAATCCATGAAGGAAGGTATACTCTTCCATTTTAGTTGAGCAAATTTTGCTTTTTTAAAAAAAAGTTAAATTATTTATTGGAGGTTAAGTTTTTAACTAAATGGTTATAAACTATGATTGTTTTGCATCTCCCCTTGAAAAATTATTTTTAAACCCTCTTAAATGAAAAATATTATAAACTAATTTAACACAGAGATGATTTTAAAGCCAGTACACTCAACCTTTCAGTAAATAATGATAGGAATTCACCAGAGTGAATCATCTGGTGATATAAAGTCACATACTTATTGAACAGAGGGGAAAGGAGAGATACTGTCAACATGCTGTGATGATGGACAGGACTTCTGAAGTCTTGGTAGAGAGGTGTGTTAGAGCGGAGCTACTAGCTTCATTGACAGAGAAGCTCAGGGTGCATTTAACTGAAAATAAATAAATGTAAAAGAAATTTAAAAGGAAAAGAAAGTAGGAATGATCACTATTTTAAATTTGGGACATAGAATGTTGAAATGTTGAATGTCATTTGAAATCAACACTCCCTTTAGCTTTCTCATCTAAAAAAGAAAAGGTGCCACTCACTGCCACCATTATCCTCTTATTTCTTAATTAAATCATGACTGTTATTTTGCTGTCACTGTCAGCTGCATTGCTTTGTAAAGCTTTGTCAGTGACATCTGCATTATTAATTCCAATGTATATTTTCCAGACCTTATCTGAACTGACCTTTTTCCATATTTACTGTAATAAATTGCTCTTCTTTTGAAAAATTCTCCCATATTGTATCATTTCACATTTCCTAGTTCGAATCTTACTTTGTTATTGCTCTTTCCTTTTCAGTTTCCTTTGCAATATCCTCCTCTTTGCCAAATAACTATTACAGTTCTTCAAGGTTATATCCCATGCTCTTTTTGCTTTCTATTCTATATCCTTAGACAATTTCATTTGCACCAGTTTCTATTACTCTCCTCCTTTGATGATTCACAAATATCTGTCTCCAGTCCAGATTTCTCCTCTGAGCTCCAAACCAGAATTTCCAATGGCCTGCTCAACTCTACTAGGATATATTGAAGGCCTCTCAAATTAATCGTGTCCAAAACTACTCTCATGTGCTCTTCTCCCTTCCTCCAACAGGATCATTTTCTACTGTTCCCTGCCTTAGCACATCACAACCACCTCTGAAACAGCCCACCATCCCCTACCAGATTTTATGGTAATGAATCATCAATGAGATATGTTAATTTGGCCTCCAGAATACATCATACTTCTGTCTGCTTCTCTTATTCTCCTCCCTTAGTGCCCTCATTCAAGTTGTTATGTCCTTTAGAAGCATTTTGAATAGTTGCCCAGTCATACATACAATCACACTGTCTCCCTTTAGTCATTTTCCACAGTACCAAGTTATCTTCTCAAATTTCAAATTTTATTATGCTATCCCCTGACCGCTTGTTTTTAAGATAAAGACATTTCTAATGTATCTAAAAGACCCCGCATAGTCTAATCTTTCCAACTTAGCCTCACTCTATTCTCACTCTTCCTCTTTGAGCTCTAGCCATCTCTGATTTTTACATGCTCTGTGATTTTCCTCACATTAGGGCCTTTGCTCATGCATTTTATATACCCTTGAAGAGTTCTCCTCTTTGATGTCATAACTGAATCCTCATTCTCAATTCAAATTTACCTAAAGAAAATTTCCTAACCCCTCTGACTAGATCATCATTTACATGCCATGCACATGTAGGATAATATCTACTTCTTTCATAACTTGTACATTTTATATGTATTATGTTATTAATTTATGTAATGGCTTTCTCCCTGCTAGACTAGAAGTTCCGTGAAGGTTGAACTCATACGTGTTTCTGCTCACCACTGCAGCCCTGTAATTTGGCATGGTGCCTATTTTATAATAGGTGTGTAATGTATATTAAGTTTCTGAATGAATAATTGAATGACTTAACCTAGTCAAAGTTGGAAACATAACCTTTATCCTACGATTCAGCTTGAGATACATAGTGTATAACCTTTACTACAGTAACTATTTTAAAAACAGACACTAGTGTGATCCACTCGCATTTCCTGCAACTGTCTAAGTTTGAATATAGTAAGTGCTTTGTTCACAGGTAAACTGAAAAAATATAAGCGGCAATAAAACAACACAAATAAGCATTTTGTTTAGATGTTTAATGTTTAAAGCAATGTCTCCCTTACTGCCTAATCATTATTAGAATTACAAATTCTTGAATGTTCCTCAGAGCAATAGAATCGGGGTGGAAACCCAGTGATTCTGAAGCTGTAAATTTGAGAAACAGCAGTCTAATACTGCTAATGTATTTATATTAATACTAGACATATTGATCAGAAAAAATGACATTGCTCACACATGTCTTAAGGAAGCTATGTTCTTTTCTTCCTTATCTTCCTTTCTTTATTTTATCCATTAGTTTATATTGATTCAGTCCAAAAATCAAGTTTATTGATGATAGACTTACAAGTGTTCTCTTCTTATTTCCTGGTTCATAAGTACATTTTGTATTTTATCTTACCAGTTTTTTGCAAAGGGCAGAGACATGTTTGTCCTCCTATGTTATAAGGGAATTGTCACTTATGTCTCGAGTTAGGAGAGACACTAGTTAAGGTTGAATGTTGATGGTGTGGTTGTACCTAATAATATATGATTAATCCTTATCCACAATGGTGCAATTATGTCTCATACATTTCACTGCATATTGTTTTGGGAAATCTTAATCTAAGTGCTAACATTTTTCTAGGTTCAACTATGGGCTAAATTGTCTGGAAAGTAGTTAGGCTGAGGAAGCCATGTTAAGATTATTACAACAGCATTTTAGTGAAAAATTAGAGTGTCAAGGAAGAAATTTGCTCAGATGAATAACCTCATATTGATTTTTTTACAAAGAGACAAGTAGTTTCCTAGAGAAAGGGAGAAAGAATCTTGTATTTTGTTTGTCATGTTAAAATGATGATAAATCAGATTAAGAACATTCTAATGGCTCCAATTTTGGAACAATCAAGATTTCTGACTCTGTAGAATTTGGGTTTAAACATTACAATTTCATATTTTAAACATAGCCATCTTTATCTTTTATAACTTAAAGGTAGCTATCTTTATTTCATGATCAATTCACCATGTAGAGTCAAAATAAAAGTCAAGTCCCTGAAGAACTCCAAGGACTTCTTACCAGGTGCTTTTTTTATTTCCATAAAGAAAATGTCAGTACAAAATATCTTCCTATGTTATCTAAGTTCTGTTCAGGAAAGAAGAGGGCTAGCTGCTTGCCAGCAGCTAAGCCTATTATCCACAAGGTGGCCTTCCCAGGTTCAGGACAATACTCTCTCCGTGAACTGGCCTTAGTCAGTAATCAAAGCTGCCCTTTAATGTGAGAAAGTCTGTTTCCCATGTATCTGATCTATCTACAGGTATACAAATGGTCCCCCTATTTCATTGAAATTTAATTTGGGACCACTTTACGCTGAACAGAATTGAAAATGACGAAGTAGAAAAGTTCTTTTCCAAAAAGCATTCACAAAGTCCATGAGATAATGTTGTCAATGTTAACGTATGTAATATTTCCCAAATCAAATTTTCTAAAATAAGAGTTGTATAAATATGAGTTCAAAAAGGAAGGAGTTCTTATACTGTATTCCTTTCTTGAAGATGCATAGCAGTAAAGAAATATGTTGAACTTTATTTAACCTTGTACGTCAAAAATTGTTTGAAGAAATTAAACCCTTGAAGAGTACCACAGAATGGGTGGTTTATAAGGAGCAGAAGTTGATTTCTTATAGCTTCGGAGGCTGGGAAGTCCAAGATCAAGGTAGTGGCAGATTCGGTGTCTGGTAAGGGCCCATTTCCTGGTGTATACTAGGCTGCCTGCTCTCTGTGTCCTCACATGGTGGAAGGGGTGAGGAATCTCTCTGGGGCCTCTTTTATGGTAGCATTAATCCCATTCATGGAGGCTCCACCCTCATGACCTAATCACCTCCTAAAGACCTCACCTCCAAATACTGTTTCTGTGGGGATTTGGCTTCATCATATGAATTTCTGGGGAACACAAGCACTCAGTCTCCAGCATGTTAGGTTGAGTGTTGTCTCAGTATGAGAGGACAGATACCTCATATTGAATCTTAATCATTACATAGTAACTTTTAAGGTGCCCATTCATATTTGTTGAAAAATTGAATGAATAAATGAATAGATTAGTGGATGGGTGGATGGGTAGAGGATAGGTGAACAAATAAATTAATAAAAATAATCCATAGGCCTAACACATAAATATAATTATTAAATATAATTATGGCAAAGATGTAATAAGAGTTGCTAAAGTCAGATGTTACTGGTAAAATTAATATTTGCAATAGATACAAAAAATTCTGTCAGATCATCCTTTTAATCAATATGTTAACTTTTAGAGGATGCTTCTTCCGAATCTCTTTCCATTTTACCTCTATTTTCTTCAAATCCTTCCCCCTTCCCCAGCCAGGTCATCTGAATACTACAAAACCTCTTTATATTTTGGCTGGGAGTGATAGCCCATGCCTGTAATTCCAGCACTTTGGGAGGCCGAGATGGGCAGATAACCTGGGTTCAGGAGCTTCAGACCAGCCTGGATAACATGGAGAAACCCCATCTCTACTAAAAATACAAAACATCAGTTGGGTGTGGTGGTGTGCACTTGTAATCCCAACCACTTAGGAGGCTGAGGCACAAGAATTCCTTGAACCCAGGAAGCAGAGGTTGCAGAAAGCTGAGATCACATCACTAAGCTCCAGCCTGGGCAACAGAGCGAGACTCCATCTCAAAAAAAATTAAAATTAAAATTTAAAAAACCCCCACAATCCTCTTTACATTTTTAGCATATAACATTATAATTACATGTTAACTGCCCCTTACATTAATAATTATTAATTTCTACCATGTACCAGGTACTCTTCAAAGCATTCCACACATATTATCTCATTTCTTCCTATATTCTGATCTGTAGCTGTTATTATTTTCCTCATTTTATAGATGCAGATACTGAGGAGTTAAGGGCCTCACTCCAGGCTGCACAGCTAATAAGTGAGACCGCCGAGATATCATCTCAGATGTCTAACTGAAGACTCCTTACCTGGTGCTACTCTTCTCTATTTATATTCTCTCCACACTGGAAAGGATATTTCTCTTATTTTTTTGTCTTTAAGGCCAAGGGCTTTTCTGCTCCTGTTAACTAACATTAGCTCCTCATATACATAAGTTCTATAACAATGAATAAAATGAAACCCACATGCCTAAATTGAAACTCAGACTATCATTGCATTACATAGTAATTATTGTTCAACATAATGATTACAAGACACTAAGAAAGGAATAAACTGAGTTGAAAATATTCTGCCTCAGAAGACAGAATAGTCTATAATACAAGTCGAACTATTCATTATGATTTAAGATACCAGGGTTTAAAAGGAACAAATCCTCTTATAGTCTGAAAACACCCTATTTAGTAAAAAAATCCACATTCAGCCAGATGTTAAATAAGAGATAATGTTTGAGTTCTGGATCCCAGTTTTGTTATAGTCTGCTTACACAGCTTGCATATCTGCACTGAATTTTTACTGTCAGAGTTTATACTCAGTTGTACTTCCTCGCTTCGTGACATCTCCTGTTGGAATCTTAATAAAATATGGCCCTACATGAGCTACTTGATGAAGTGATTTGAACTAAAACATGTTCCCATGCAACCCTACCATCCTTCATCAGTTGATGGTTAGAGATTAATGTCACAATTAGCATGTGGGTATTTAATATTTCAACCTCCTGTGTTTGGAACACTCATAAAATGCTATGAGCTCAGCTGGGCATTTTGTTATCATAGATCACAAAGTAATATAAACAGACATCTGGGTCTCTGCCAAGACAGAGTTTGAAGATAGGCCTCTCATGGGGTGAGATTTTATTTAGCCTTAAGAAATAATAAAACTTTCAAAGTGGAAACATTATTTCAGCAGGTAAACATCACAATGCTTTTTGTAGACTATTAAATGATCATCAGAAATTCAAATTGTGTACATTCGACATTCATGTTCTGCATGTGTTTAATAAATTGCAAGCTGGTTGCAATTTGGTCTGGTCATTTTGCATGGGTAAAAATTTGCCTCTTTAAACCTCTTTTAAAATAGAAAGTGATACTGTCTATATTTTTGGAATTCAGATACAACTAAGAGATAGCACAGATGGAGTATAGAAACAGTAGAAATTTATTGATTCTGTCAAAAGTTTTAAATTCAATGTTTCAATAATGAAACTCCATGAATTGTGTACAAAAAAGGTACAATCCTCAATCAACTGGACTTAAATTTGTGAGCTTGAGAAGGACTAAGCAAATGGTAGTTTTTGCTAGTTAATTTTTTTAAAAACACTTCTATAACTATGTTTGGCAAAAGTGTTTTAGATTTTCTGGAAGCATGAGATGACGTAGTTGACTATATTCAGCAACTTGATGCTTTACAGCTAGAAGACAAAACCTTTAAAAAAATTGCTAGGCTTGATGAATTTATAAGTTTAAGGAAGGATAATAGAAGAAACTTGAAAATTTTACAATGACTTACCTAAGTTATACACACATGCATGGTGTGCACTCATACATACATATATCTACATGTATGTACATATATGTAATATTTTCAATAACAAAAATGATCATACTCTTCAGATACATACATCTAAAAATAGGTGCACAAGAAATTCTTATTGAACTTGATTTTTTTTACTTCTTTTAGCATGAATCCATGAATATTCATTCATAATTTTAGTATTAAAATCATAGTTGTTAAATTTCTTCCAGAGTCTATTGAATCTCAACAGAAATCTCTCATAAATGGCTAAATATATTCTTGTACATTTCATTGAGGGAAACTCTTTTATATAAAAATCTTTTAGGCCAGGCATGGTGGATCATGCCTGTCTGTAATCCCAGCACTTTGGGAGGCTGAGGTGGGTGGATCACTTGAGGTCAGCAGTTTGAGACCAGTCTGGCAAAAATGGTGAAACGTCTCTACAAAAAGAAAAAATACAAAAATTAGCCAGGCATGGTGGTGCACACCTATAGTCCCAGTTACTTGTGAGGCTGAGGCAGGAGATTTACTTGAACCTGGGAGGCGGAGGTTGCAATAAGCCTAGATCGCACCACTGCCCTCCAGCCTGGGTGACAAAGTGAGGCTCTGTCTAAAAAAAAATGCATAATATATGTATAATATGTATGATATAAATGTATATATTTGTTATATATGTATATAATCATATAATATATATTATACATGTATTATATGTTATATATAATATAAATGTGAGAAATTCAAAGGAAAACAAAATACATTCATATTATTAAAAGCTACAAATAAGAGTTCTCCTATTATCAACTTAAAACTAGACATTAGAAAGCCATTAACCTATTTATTAGTTATCCAAGTTATATTGCAAGATTTAAAATACAAGCAGTTTACAAAGCTCTGTGATAGAACTTTAATCAGATATATGCCTTGTTATCTCTTGGAATGTTACAGACAGTTGTCATTTATAGTAGAGGTTGTTACTAGCTCTAATTTAGTATAATATTTTCATGAAAATATGTTTTAGATTTGTAAAGTGGTTGGGTAAACAGTTCAGAATCTGTCCTGACGTTAAAGAGGCAAAGGCTGTCCTTGGAAGGCTCAGAGATAGTAAGGGAAAAAGACTATTAAAAATAAAGTAGTATATTTAAATAGGTTACACTGTACTTATTGTAAAAATAACATTTAAAAGTTATACATCAAAAAATTTAAGGATTTTGAAGGTCGATTCCTTTACTATTGTGTTTTGTTGCTATAAGGACAGTGTTTCATGTACCCTAATTCTGCTTTTGCAAGCAGTTAGTCTGAAAGAATGCTCCTCAACATAGTTCAAGATTCGTGTTTCTTATATAATAGACAGATAAATAGTTACAGACCTTTCTAATGTGCTGTGCTTTGTTATCAAAAGACTCAAAATCCATTTGATTTGCAAGTCTGCCCTCAGTTCAGCAATCTTACCTCAACCCTTCTGAGACACTGAGATGGATCTCTGTTTACAGAAACATCTATCAGGTGGCAAAGGCAAAGGTTGTGTTGCTTTCTTTAACATGGCTTTAGAATTCTATCATTATTTCCTTGAATAGTGAAGGGTCTGGTTTCCTCTCTAGAAACATGTATAACTCTTACACTAATGAAATTGGTAAATGGTTTTGGGATAACAGATATTGCTAACATTTATGTAGCTTTATTTGGAATATAAAATGCATGTGTAAAGCTTACCAATTGAAAATTTTACTAAATGCACTCAAGATTGTTTAAAAGTCTGAATTGGGTAGAAAAAAATGATGGCCTTTTACTCATAATACATCATTTTCTTTAGACAGTTTTATTATTTCTCCCTTTCCCACCAGGAGCATTAATACAGAACTGGAAAACTTAACACCTACATACATGCAAATGCTCTGCTACACACAGAGTAACAGAGTATACACATACTGTGCTTATTTAAATGTGGATTATCTATTATATGTTCTATTCACAGGGATTTACTTGACTCTGTTATAGTGATAAGGCTTCTGAAGAAGGAAGTACAAGTTGGTCAGAGGTCACATAGGACAGCCAGGCAGCCAAGAACTGGCAGGTGAAAGGAGCACTTCTTAAAAATGTAAAAACCTAAAGGTTGAGTGAGTGAGTCAGCCAACAGGGAGAAGAAGAATGTTCTGGGAGAGAGGGTGTTTCTCATTGTATTTATAAAGAAGATAAAAGATTGGGCTAGCAAGGTAAAGAGATGCCAGGTCATTAAGAACATTTAAACATTATGGCAGCTGGACATTGTTCTTATAGGCATTGGAGAACCATGGAAGCATCTGAAATTGTGGTGTGCAATCATTCTGCATTTTAGAAAGGGCATCTGGCAGTTGCATGAAAACATTGGAAATGGCAAGAGTGGAGCTTAAGAAGGTATTTCAGGAATCTCTGCAGGAGAGACGAGCAAGACAAGGGGCAGTGATGATAGAGAAAAGCAGATAATTTAAAAAATATTTAGAATGAGAATGTAGAATGAACAAAACATGTTGAATAATTTGAGATGTGAAAGAAAAGAATAGGTGAGGCTCAGTGGCTCCTGCCTGTAATCCCAGCACTTCGGGAGGCCAAGGTGGGTGAATCACTGGAGCCCAGGAGTTCAAGACCAGCCTGAAACAGAGTCTCTACTAAAAATACCAAAAAAAAAAAAAAAAAAAAAAGCCAGGCATGGTGGTGCGCACCTGTAGTCCCAGCTGTTTGGCAGACTGAGGTGAATCCCCTGAACCTGAGAAGCAGAGGCTGTCGAGGCTGCAGTAAGCAGTGACCATGCAGCTGAACTCCAGCCTGGGCAACAGGAGTAAAACCATCTCAATTTTTGAAAAAAGAAAGAAGGATAAAAGCTAATCCAGCTTGAATAACTGAGAGGAGGAATAGCCTTGGTGGAGCTAATAAATCATGGTTTTTTTTTGGTTTTGTTTTTGTTTTGGAAATGTTGAATTTTATTTGTCTACCTATGTTTGGAGAGCTACTTAAGTTAGGCACGTAGGGATCAGGAGACTAATCTTGCCAGGAACGAAAATGAAGCCATGAAAGACTTGAGATTTTTCAGAATGTATGGAATGAGAAGAGAAGATGGTCTAGTGAATGTAAATATTTTTAATAATACTAATATTTACATGATGATCAGGAAACCTGGAGGAAAAGAAACATGAGAGACAAGAGAAAAAACAGGAAAATATGGCATTCTGGAAGTCAAGAGTAATAAGGAAACTCTCCAGGAGAACTTGGTAAATAATCATTGGCTCATTGGTTTGTTCATTCACATTCATTCATGTTTCTACCTTGCGTAAAGAGCAGTTGGGAAAAACCCCTATCTGGTCTCTGCTCTCAGGGAGTGTGTAGTAAAATGGAGAAATAACTATAAGTTGAAAAATTACACACATAATATTTCTTAAACTTTAGGAAGCAGTAAAGAGTAAAATTATGGGCCAGATGTGGTGGTGGCTCACGCCTATAATCCCAGCATTTCGGGAGGCCTAGAGGGGCAGATCACTTGAGGCCAGGAGTTTGAGACCAGCCTGGCCAATATGGTGAAACCCCATCTCTACTAAAAATACTAAAATTGGCCAGGCATGATGGTACATGCCTGTGGTCCCAGCTACTTGGGAGACTGAGGCATGAGAATCACTGAATCCAGGAGGTAGAGGTTGCAATGAGCCAAGATCAGAACACTGCACTCCAACCTGAGTGACAGAGAAAGACTCCATCTTAAAAAAAAAAAAAGAGAAAAAGTAAAATTATGAAGACCTGTAGAAGTACATAAAGGTGAATGAACTTCTATTCCATGAAGTTTGAGAACCCTATCTTAAGATGTGAACTCTAACCTAAGATTTGAAAAATGAGTAGGTGCCAGCGGGGCTTGTGGAGAAGAGAGCAGTCCTGGCAGATAATCCTGCAAGTGGACTTCGATCCTGCAAAGGTCTGAACTTGTGAAATCAGGGCCACTTTCCCTGAGTACCTGCACTCCTGAAACTTAATTTTAACCTAGGAGTGATCTCAGCTTCTGCTAGTTTCAAAAAGTAAAACTTAACTATTACTTTTAGGCAACCAGCTACGCAGGAAGTGCAGACCTATATTGACAGGGATATTGAAGC
Organism: Callithrix jacchus; assembly: GCF_049354715.1. NCBI lineage: Eukaryota > Metazoa > Chordata > Mammalia > Primates > Cebidae > Callithrix > Callithrix jacchus. The sequence continues at coordinate 69,482,668 of NC_133512.1, read as the reverse complement.
TTGGAACATTTCCAGTTCAGGCTGAGAGGTCACTATGGGAAATATGGACTCATCATTTATTAATTTATCAAATACTTTTTAATTCTCTTACATAGGTGAGACATTATGGATATGAATGAATGCCATATTATTCCTTTAAAATCACCTTTATTTTTTTTCATTATGATTTTTTTGGAGCTAACATATATTGGCTCATTTTATGTATGCAGGTTGGTGATGTTTGGTAACTTACCAAGTTTTCATATTTTTCTTTAATAAAATTTTTATACCTTAATTCGTTGTCCCTCCCTTGGATGACAAGAGATGATCTACCAGGCTTAACAATGAAATGTTGGACTGTGAAATCTTTACTAGGAGCGATATTAGATATCTGGTTCTTTTCCTCAGGAATAAATAACACTTTTATGCCTTCAATTTAAACCTAAAATGGAAAGGGAATCACAATTTTTAAACATAAAAGTCATATTTTAAATGTTCATTGAAAATCTTTTGCATGCCGTTCCTCTTCTGCTTTTGTTTTCTTTTAGTAACTATTAAGCTTACTCTGGTATCCGTTTTCAAAAGAAATTGCTGACTCAGAAGCTGAGTTTATGTTGGTCTGTGGTGGTTGTTTAATCTACTCTGTTTATTCATGGGTAAGAAAAATGATCACCTAAGATAAACAACTGTTCAATGTCTCACAGCAGGTTGGTGCTCAAACTGAGATTTAAAATAAAGTCCTTAAACATAGCCCAGGCTTCCCTACAGTGACCATGTCACCTGTCCCAGGAGGGAAAATACAGTTCAGGAGAATTCTTTGCCACAGATTTACAGTGAAATACCATATTAGTGATTGCTGTTGGAATCTAAGTTTAATGAAGCCTTCTGGGAGTCCAGAGTCCAAAATATAAGTGTGTAGGTACGTCCACCACTATATTAAGGTAAAAACATCCTAGGAAAAACATAGCAAAACATCCTGGCTGTGGATTTAGATCATCAAGCAGTTGTAGGGGAGAAAAGCAGTATCTTTTCCTCATCTGTAGCTAGGTCCAAGGCTGAAACCCCCATAACAAAAGAAAAGCTAACAAGAGAAAGACATGCAAGTTCAGTACAAGATGTATGTGACACAGGAGTCTTCAGAAATTAAAACCCAAAGAAGCAGAGAAAGCTGTGTGTTTTAATTCCTAAATTGAATGAAGACTGGACAGTTGATATGGTTTGGCTGTGTCCCCACCCAAATCCCATCATAAATTGTAGCCCCCATAATCCCTACTGTGTCATGGGAGGGAGCCAGTGGGAGGTAATTGAATCATGGAGGTGGGTTTTTCCTGTGCTGTTCTCCTGATAGTAAACAAGTCTTATGAGATCTTATGGTTTTATAAAGGGCAGTTCCCCTGCCCACGCTCTTTTGCCTGCCACCATGGAAGACATATGTTTGCTCCTCCTTCACCTTCTTCCATGATTGTGAGGGAATGTGGAACTGTGAGTTCCAGCTATGTGGAACTGTGAGTCCGTTAAACCTCTTTCCCTTATAAATTACTCAATTGTGGGTATTTCTTCATAGCAGTATGAAAAATGGACTAGTAAAATAGCCATGTGAAAGGATGATTGAATGAAAGAGGGCATGATCTAATGGTAATAAGCTGGGGGGACATAAGCAAGGTCTGTTCAAATTCTTCTTGGTGTCCCTATGTCTTTCTTTCTTTCTTTTTGGTATAGAAAGTATCCCTTTGGAATGAGGGCTTTCTGGCCTACTTTAAAGGAAGGTCAGATAATTATTTTATGACCTGCTTCTGGGAAGAATGGTGAGAGAAAGTCAGAGAGACCTTCCTATTTAAGCTGTCTTCTCAAATGCCAAAGTGCTACATTTTGGGGTACATGTACTGAACCCTGTCACAGTGTTCCTTTTATATTTAAAAAAGAACACAATTGTGAAAATGAAATAAGCAGTTGTGTCTGTTTTTGATATATATATATATATTTTTTAAAGACAGGGTCTCACTCTGTTGCCTAGTCTGGAGTGCAGTGGCGTGATCATAGCTTACTGCAACCTCAAACTCCTGGGCTCAAGCTATCCTCCTGCCTCAGCCTCCCAAGTAGCTGGAGACAACAGTCACATTCCAACATGCTCCGCTAAGTTTTTGTATTTTTAATAGAGACAGTGTCTTGCTATGCTGCCCAGGCTGGTCTTGAACTCCTGGGCCTGGGCAATATTCTCACCTCAGTCTCACAAAGTTCTGGGATTATAAGTGTGTGCCATTGCACCTGGCCTATGTATGTTTTTATTATCAAATTCTCTAACTTTTGTCTCCAAAAGTATAGATGATTATGCTATTCTGCCACATGTGTCATTGAAGCGCACACCATATGTGGGAATAAAAATGTAAGTGATTATTTCTTGAATAGAGGCTAAGCATTTGTGGTTTCAGGTGGAGGGTCAAATTCACAGGCCTCTGATTTCCAGGGAAATGATTGTTTCTTTTGCTGGTAAATTATCTCACCTACCTTGTGCTTTATATAAATTTATGCTTGTATACCAATATTTTAAGTGTAATAAAATATTCAGACTTTTAATGAATAAGATAATTGTAGTCCAGATCATCTTTTTCTTTGGCATTTGGGATGGAATGGTTTATATGATGAACTTTCTAATGCTAATTCTAAATGAATCATCTACTTCTTTTCTCCCAGCTAAGCCTTTTAATGTATTAAATATAAATATTCTCCATCAATTTTGATATTGTACTGTAATTAATACTTGATCATTTTTCTTTTTCAGAAAAGAAAACTCACAGCAGTATAGTTTGAAAAAAAAGTTATTTTCAATCACATATGTGTGCTTGGTTTTGTTCCAATCTGACCACTTTAAAAATATTAATGTCTTTCACATAAAATACTGGCTTTGCCTGTGTCTCATATATTATTCCTTGTCTGAAAGGTGTAATCATTAGAAGGCCATTACTCTCCCCCATGAAGTAAATTAGGGTCTTTTTATTTCCTTTTTCTTTATTTGGCTCTATTTATTACTTAACTAGTGTGACAAATGTGGCTTAAAATAAAGATGGTGCTATTATTAATGAAAAACCTGTGGCTGCAGCAGCTGTGATAAAGAAATGTCACAGAGCACTGATTTTCTTCTTGATTTGGTGAAGTGGTCATTGGGAAAAAGTTGTAATAAACAGAATAATGGAATGGCTAATGTTTTAGTGGAATGGGATTTTACTATGATTTGCTAAAAAGATATACATTAATACACAATCAATTGATTAGAACTCACAAAACACAGTAGTTGTCAGGCATCAAATTATATTTCTCCTACTAGTCACTGTGAGCAAATCAAGATTTTAAACACAATACAGATCAATTGGCAAACACACTTTACAAAATTAATAGTTACTTAGATTAAAACAGCAGTTAGAAAATGACCAAAAAAGTAACAAGACCATGAAAAGAGCTTTGTGTCTTTGTAACACTGCAAATTTGGAGCGGCTTCAGTAGCTTCCTTAATTATAAACTTGACTAAAATGTTACATATTATGATTTTCAGAATGTTATCATATACTACTGAGTTAAAAGCAAAAAATATATGATTCATAACAAGATTTTATTATTTGTTTCATTAAAGTTATTGGTCATCTAGATGTATTGTTTTTAATAGTTGTAGGGAAAAAGCTGTGATGTAAGTGTGCCCCCAAGTGGCTAGAGATTAGTTGTAAGAACATCAGAAGGCATTAATGGAAATAGGACTTCAATTGGTTATATTAATATTATCTTGTTAACCTTTACTTCATCCCGAGCAGAGAGTTGTTTTCCTATTTTAAAGGTTTTCTAAGATAGAGGATTCTCAGTTTCTTCCATAATTCTTACAAGCATTTTATTTTTAGTACTCATACATTTTAACTAATGGGTCTGCTTCTAATTCTGAAGTGTATAATATAGTAAAGACACATAAATCATCATAAAAGATGTATTTTTTCTCATGTCTAAAGTGTTTGGTTGAGTCAAGTTTAAGTCATTCTCTGCAAGTGTTTAAAAACACATTTTGTAATTGAATAGGATGGTATCTGGTAGGAAATTTGTATTACGACAGGCCTATGGCCTGAGAAAATAGTTTGCCTATTTATGTGATATTTTAATAAGACTAATATTAAGTCTATTATTAAGAGTATTATTTGTTCATAACTTTTTTAACCGATAGGATATTGGATACCATAGTAAATGTTGGCGATTCCACAGAATTTGAAACCCCTTTTCTATACAGCATTTTTGTGGAGTTGCTGGCTTCCATACTGTGTGTGTGTGTGTGTGTGTGTGTGTGTGTATTATTATGATTTCTTTTTTTTTTAAGACAGAGTCTCACTCTGTTGCCCAGACTGGAGTGCAGTGGCACAATCTCAGCTCACTGCAACCTCCACCTCCTGGCTTTAAGTGATTCTCCTACCTTAGCCTCTTTAGTAGCTGGAATTACAGGTGTGTGTCACTATGCCCAGCTAAATTTTGAATATTTAGAGAAGGCGGGGTTTCACCATGTTGGCCAGGCTGGTTTGGAACTCCTGACCTCAGGTGATCTACCCGCCTCTGCCTCCCAGAGTGCTGGGATGACAGGCGTGAGCCACCGCTCCCAGTCACTGCCATAATATTTGACACAGAAGTCTATCTTTATTTAACTCTCTAGTGTCTAGTCCCAGGATCCAAAGTCTAATCTATTGGCCAGTTGATGCTTCTAGAAAATTGCTGTGAGGATTGGCTGTTAATGACCCTACTGTATATAAGTGCGCATCTTGTTTCTGAGGCAGTGCAGTGTGTTGGCATTATAATCATGTTTGACCGAGTTTGAGTGGCATTCTTTTTTTGTTTGTTTGAGCATGTGACTGAGCAGCAGCTGCCAAAAGCGAGAGCGCCGACTGCACAGGTAGGAGCCTGAGCTTCAGCTTGAAATGGATGTTTTCATTTTAACCAACATTACTGGTCTCAGGGTAAATGCAAATTTTTTCATAGCCCCAAATACTGTGCTACTACTCTAACTTTCTATATTAAACTTTTAAAAGTGAAATCTGAAATAATTAAATTTCAGGGTTGCAATCACTAAAGAATTAATGCAAACACATATTTAATTTTTTTCTTTACTAAAATTTCTCTTTCCTAATTTGAAATCACGTTTAGCATGGCAATATTTGTGATGATAAAAAAAACTTCTTAAGTAAAAACATAATTTTGGGAGGAGTTTTCTTTTTTAAAATTATTCAAGATAACTTCCGTTTTCATTTTGGTCATTTAACGTACTGTTTAATGTTCTCAGAGAACAATCTTTCAGAAATAAATATTGATGCCTGTCACTTTGCACAGGTCAAAATGAGTTATGTACTTTTGAAGGCAAATTGAACCATTTGAGACCCCACCCTTTCCACCTACGTTGTCTAAAAAATGAATCTTAAACTTAAGTCAGTAGCATTTCAAATGATATATTTTCCTTTATGGAAGACCCTCTTCACACTTATGGAAGAAAACAGGTTAAAATAGAGTGGGAAGGGAGGAAAGACAGAGCAATGGATGAAATATAGTATTTGTAATATTTATTTAAAATCTCATATTGAACGTTTCCTAGCAAAATGTTGAGTGGTTGCTGTACAGATAGTGGTTCTCAGCCAGAAAACTTTATGGAATTCCTCAACTAAATAATTTCTCATGCTTTCTTTCCTGTGTGATTGATATATTGGAATTTCAAATTAATTTTCAATATAATTTTTTAAATTTGACTGTATTTGTTGATAATTGCTTTGTGTTTGGGGAAAAAAGGCCGCAGGCACTTTAGTGAAGATTATTTATTGAGTTATGATTATCTTTATGTGTTTAGAAGTAAAACATGTCATAGATAAATGAAATAACAACACTGAGAGAGAGAGTTACCTAAATCCACCCAAATGAAGATTGGCAAATTGTTTATGTTCCCTACAACTCACCTAACTTATAAAACCTTAATTCAATATTTTTAAAAGAGTCATTATAAATCTAATATGCTGACCTAATATTGTGAGTGTGTATCACTTTCCAGAAGTATAGAAGGATAAATGATATTCAGACATGATTTTTTTTTCTTTTTTCTTTTTTGAGACAGTCTTGCTCTATTGCCAGGCTGAAGTCTGCAACTTCCACCTCCCGGGTTCAAGCAATTCTCCTGCCTCAGCCTTCCAAGTAGCTGGGACTACAGTTGCCCACCACCATGCCCAGCTAATTTTTGTATTTTTTAGTAGAAATGGGGTTTCACCATCTTGGCCAACTTGGTCTCAATCTTCTGACCTCGTGATCTGCCTGCCTCGGCCTCTCAAAGTGTTGAGATTACAGGCATGAGCCACCACACCTGGCCAAGACATGCTTTAAAAAGTATGTTTGCAAATGGTAGACAATTTATAAAAAGAAAAAACATCACCTTTATTCTTCATAATTAACATTATTTCATTTGTAAAGCACCAACTTGGTTTTTTAAAAAGTAGACGTTGACCATTATAAGAGAATATGATAGAATGGACCATATGGTACCAATGGAGGATCTCAATATTTATCTTCTAAAAATCTGTTTGTTTTTCCTTCCCACTTCTTATTCACAAAACACAAAACATACTAGTGCTAAAACATTAAATTATTTTTCTCTCCTGAAGTCCAGAGTTATCATCCCAAATTTATGTTCTAAAAATCTGCTCGTTTTTCCTTCCTACTTCTTATTCATAAAATACAAAACATACTAGTGCTAAAACATTAAGTTATTTTTCTCTCTTGAAGTCCAGAGTTATCATCCCAAAGCCCATGTGGTCATCACTTGTCATAATGTTCCATGCCAATCTGGAATAAAATGTGGGGAATGGGTGTTCCATTAAAAACGATTATTCACTTATAAAGCCTTACATTACATATTTGACCATACAATTCACCCTGTCTTCAACCAGAGTAGTATAAAAAAATAAATTATTGAAATTTCAACTCCAAGGGAAATTCAGCATTAATGATTTTTTTTAAAGAAAACAATGTAGGAGATAAAATTGAATATATTTATTTTGCAAATGTAATTTCCCATTAACAAAGAAATGTATAGAGAACGTTTCATTTGCAGCTGCCTAACAGATGGGGTAATTGACTAGTAAATGCCTCACACCCTTTTAAAGTAGTCTCTCTAGGCCAGGAGCCGTGGCTCATGCCTGTAATTCCAGAGGTTTGGGAGGCCCAGAAGAGAGGATCACTTGAGGCCAGGCGTTCTGGGCATGGTGGCATGCACCTATAGACCTAGCTACTCAGGAGGTTGTGGTGACAGGATCACTTGAGTTGAGGAGTTCGAGGCCATAGTGAGCTACAACTGTGCCACTGTACTCCAGTCTGGGCAATGCAATGAGACCCTGCCTCTTAAAAAAAAAAAAAAAAAAAAAAAAAAACCTCTACAGTACTAGCATGGTTACATTATCAACAAACATGAATGCTTCTCAAAATCTGGCCAATGGAAATAATAATGTTTCATATGTTTTCATTATCCTATGACTAAAAACAGTTCACAAGCAGAAGTTTATTTCCAAGAAAATTCAGTGTCATTGATATATACTGTAACCATTACCAGAATATATCAGTTTTTAGATATAAGGACATCAAAGGCACTCCCATTCCCCATGACCCAAAGAAATTTAAACTTATCCAGATACAGATGATAATACATAAATATTTTTGTGGGAAAACTTTTTGCTTTACCATGCTGCTTATATGTCTAGATAAATTAATGTCTATTCAAACTAAACACATCATACAGCACCTTTTCTTTTATATCTTGAAAAGCATACATGAGCAAGAGTGGAAGAAAAAATGGTTGATTAGAAAAGCCCACAGTCTTTCAGATTCTCTTTGATGATTATATCTGTAACTGCATCAAACACAAACTTGACATTTTGGGTATCAGTAGCACAGGTCATGTGGGAATAAATTTCCTTATCTTCTTTTTTTAAATTCAGGTCTAGAAACTGGTTCTTGATGTAGTTTCCTGCATCTTCAAATGTATTTGGCCCTTGTTAAACAAAATATTTTAAGAGGTAAAGATTAATTACATGTTAAAAAGAATAGGCTATAAATAATATCAGTAAGTTTTAGGATTTTACTTTGATATACTAAGTACTGCAAAATCATAAAGGCAAGGGTCAATTATCAGGGTGCTGGGAACTATGCTTGCCCGGTTGGGAGCTCCCAGTGGCTACAAGGTAAACTTTGTATCAAAAAGCTCACAATAGGCTGGGCACGGTGGCTCAAGCCTGTAATCCCAGCACTTTGGGAGGCCGAGGCGGGTGGATCATTAGGTCAACAGATCGAGACCATCCTGGTCAACATGGTGAAACCCCGTCTCTACTAAAAATTACAAAAAATTAGCTGGGCACTGTGGCACGTGCCTGTAATCCCAGCTACTCAGGAGGCTGAGGCAGGAGAATTGCCTGAACCCAGGAGGCGGAGGTTGCGGTGAGCCGAGATCGCGCCATTGCACCCCAGCCTGGGTAACAAGAGCGAAACTCCGTCTCAAAAAAAAAAAAAAGCTCACAATACAGTAGAAATGCCAAAATATTAATAAAAAAAGAGTGAGTGATACAAACATAAACCTCAAATACCTTGTGTGTGTTTGTGGGTATGGGCGTGAGTGTTTATACAAGCTAAGAAAGAAAAAGAATGGAAAAGCGAGATGACTAGGGTGCAGAGGAGTTGGTATTTGGGCTGGACGTTGAAAGGTAGCTATAACAGAGAAAAGTAAGTGAAAGCGAGAATTATACCCGTAGACTTGAGGGAAGGGAAGGGAAACAGATCGAGCTTTGAAGGATCTAGTTGGATAAAAATCAAAGATTTTTGTAGAGGAATTGTAGGAAATCAAGTAGAATAGATGCTATGGGCTAGATTATAGACTATTACTTATAAAACAAAGGAGTTAGGATGAGACATAAAAGGCTATAGAGAGGTAGTCTTGACTGATGTGTTATAAGCACTAACACAATGAAGGCTCTGCTTGAGAAAGTTTGGTCCAATAGCAGGTGCACAATGAATCAGCTGAGACAAGGCAGAAATATAATAAGTAGGCTAAAAAATACAGGACAACTAAAAATCATCTGTTAATGGGCTTTAAAATAGAATATGCTTTGTGGGGACTTGACACGGGATGGAGCAGTAGCATAAAGATTTTCTAAAGAAATAAGTCTTTGTTTCCTACTTTCTTGTTACTAGAAGCAAAACTCCATAAGGGACAAGCTTTAAAGCCATATAACCTGGCTAAAATCCAAAACACTGGCAGTACCAAATGCTGGTAAGGGTATGGACTTACAGGAGTTAATTGCTTGTGCAAATACAAAATACTACTGTCACTTTGAAAGGCAATTTGGCAGTTTCTTACAAAGCTAAAGATAGTCTTACTATACAATCTGGCAATCACACTTTTAGGCATTTACCTAGAAACTTACGTCTACACAGAATCCTGCACATGGATGTTTATAGCATGTTTTTCCATAATTTTCAAAAATTGGGAGCAACCAAGATGTCCTTCTGTAGCAGAAAGGATAAACTGTGGTTCGTTTAAGGAACAGAATATTAATTTAAAAATGAAAAAATAGCTATCAATCCATAAAAGACATGGAGGAAATTTAAAAATACATATTGTTAAGTGAAAGAAGACAGTAAGAAAATGCTACAGGTTATATAATTCCAGTTATATTGCATTCTGGAAAGGGCAAAAGGATAGAAACAGTAAAAAGATCAGTGGTTGCCAGGAGTGTGGGGAGGGAGGAAGCATGATTGGGGGACACGGGATTTTTAGGGCAGTGAAGCTGTTCTGTATAATACCGTAATGGTGGATACATGACCTGCATTTGTCAAAACGCACAGAACTATGCGACATAAAGAGTGAACCCTAATTAAATGATGGACTTGGCCGGGTGCTGCAGCTCGCACCTATAATCCCAACTATGCTGGTAACTCTGAGGAGGGTGGATCACCTGAGGTCAGGAATTCAAGACCAGCCTGACCAACATGGTGAAATCCCATCTCTACTAAAAATACAAAAATCAGCTAGTTGTGGTGGCACAGGCCTGTAATCCCAGCTACTCGGGAGGCTGAGACAGGAGAAAAGCTTGAACTTAGTAGGTGAAGGCTGCAGTGAGCCGAGATCACACCACTGCACTCCAGCTTAGGTGACAAAGTTAGACTCCTCAAAAAAAAAAAAAAAAAAAAAAGTACATGGGAACCCTTCATACTTTCTGTTGAAATATTTGTCTATAAACTAAAAACTGCTCTAAGATATAAATTCTATTATATATAAAATGTAAAACCTTTAATGAGTTTATATTTAATTAGTAATATTCAATATATGTGAATATTATTTGTAAAATGCAAAATGTATTTAGTCACACGATAAATGTGTGATATATTATAGATATTTATAATTACAGAAAAAAGATACAAGCCCTGATTGTAGACTGACCAACATATGTATCTGTTTTGACAGGATGCCTTGCTCCTAGTAACATCGGGTAACCTTACGTACCTAAGTGGTGAAACTGGATTTGTATTTTTGTTTAAATCATAAATATGGCTGGGTGACATGGCTCAGACTTATAATCCCAGCACTTTGGGAGGCTAAGGTGGACAGATCACTTGAGGTCAGGAGTTCGAGACCAGCCTGGCAAACATAGTGAAACCCCACTGCAACTGAAAATATAACAATTAACTGGGTGTGGTGGCATGTGCCAGTGGTTCCAGCTACTTGGGAGTCTGAGACAGGAGAATCGTTTGAACCCGGAAGGCAAAGGCTGCAGCCTGGGCAACAGAGGGAGGCCCCATCTCAAAAAAATAAAATAAATATTTTTTTCTTATATAATTTTATTACCAAGAGAGCATGCAACTATTTACAAACAACAACAACAAAAAATTCTTTCTGAAGGAGAAACAGTCATCCTGTGGAATGTCACATTTACAATGTCTGACTAACAAGATCAACACTAAAATCCTGGATCCAAGAAAACCAGAAAAAAATGAAGATGTCATTATTCATTCCCAAATTCATTCATGCTTTGTCTCTAGAAACAAGTCAGACATTGAAGAGCCTCTGAGATCTACTATAGCATTATAAGAGTTCGGTAGGAAGTACATTAAAAATGCCAATTTGGAATAACATTTGCATTCCTGTTATGATTTGAAGGCAGTTCAGTTTGCAATGTCATTTGACACATTCTATGGAGTAGCAACCCTGGTCCATCTAACCCCTTCAGGTTTATTTCATTAGGGCTTGGCTTTAATGTAGACAATGTAGAGAGGGTTCTTCTATATTTGTCAGTTTTTTTTCAGTTTGGACCTTAAACATGACTCAAAAATGATCATAAGCCTCAGCCTTGTAAGTATTAAATGCCATGATCCAGATAGGAAACATATGTTTATACAGAAATGTATTACTATGGAACTAAAAGAAAAGAATCTTACCAGTGTATTCTGGAAAGCAGATACTAAGATGCACCTTGGTTACTTTTTCTTGAAAGATATCCTTTTTGTTGAGGAACAGGACAATGGAGGTTGTTGAAAAATACTTGTGATTACAGATACTGTTGAACAGGTGAAGGCTTTCATGCATTCTATTCTGTTAGGTATCAGAAATGAGAATGGGTAGGATAATTATCTGCAAAATGTGAATATTGGGCATCATGAACAAGGATCTAAACTAACATCAATCTTTGGAAAACCCTCATGAGTTGGGCAATGTGATATTGTTTCTGAAAAGCACAAAGATTATTTTTAACCCTGGCTTTGTTTAGACTTACCACTTCTTCATCTTCCACGAGAACCATGTCATAGGCACTAAGCGCAGCACAAAATATAATGCATGTAACTCCTTCAAAGCAGTGAATCCACTTCTTTCTCTCAGATCTCTGTCCACCTACATCAAACATCCTTTAAGAAAACATCAAATGAATAATAAATCTTATCAGTATCTTCCAAAATGTGCCTTGAGGTTAGCATTTAGAGTTATAAATGAGTGATCCCATATCTTCAAAAGGTATTCCTTTGACTTTTCTTGATTATAAAATAAAATTTGGTCAAATGCCTATTCAAGGACTATAGAGAGAAAATATACTTTTAAAATGGTCTCCTTGCAAACTAGAGTGAAATAATTTACACACTTTGAGAAACTAGGAAACGTAAGAGAGTTTAGAGTTTTAGTAAAACATTCATTAGCCATAGAAGATTTTGATCAAAATTTAGACCAATTCTCTTGAATGAAAAGAAACTGCAAGAAGATTGGAAGTTACTGTAGCTCTGATGCTATGGTTCTTGCCTATTTTTTTTTAGATTTTCCTACATTCATTTACTCAAACAATTATTGTTTGCATTCTAGGTACTAGACACTGTGCTAGGTCTACTGGTACAGAAATGAAAAGATATGGTCCCTATCTTCAAAGAACCTTCTGTCTTATACAGAAAAAAAACAAGTAAGTTACTATAATATTATGTAAAAAATATTCTAATATGCAGGGAAAATGTGAGCATACAGGAAGCCTTACGTTAGTCTGAGGGATCATGACACTTAGAGAAGGTGTTTGAAAACTCAGCCTTTCTTCTACTTTTGTATTTTGGTAAAAGAGATCATTGTGGACAGAGGACTGAATTTTAAAAACTAGGAGTTAGGCGGCAAAAATTTAGGTTTATATCAAAGAAACTGTTTAATGTTTGCCATCTCAGGGCTTTTGCACTGTCTCTTTCCTTTTCCTGTGACAAAGATTTCTTTCTTCCTTACATGACTGCTTTTTTCTCAACTCTGAAGTCAGCATCAATAAAAAGAAGTCTCCTGGAGCATCCATGTAAATTGCACCTCTCTGTATACTCCATTTGTCTTCTATAATATCATTTTCTTTCCTTTATGGTAATCATCACAATCAATAATTCCAGGTTTAGTTATTGAGTTTTTATATGTGCAATATCTATCATTTTCCTAATACAATAACAGCCTCATGAGGTCAGGAACATTTTCTGTATTAGTAACTGCTGTATTCCTAGTTCCTGGCACTATGCCCAACATATAACAGGCACACAAAAAATGTTTGTTAAATAGATGAATAGATTCCATGTTAAGTGAATAGAGGCAGGAAACACAGCGAACATCCTATGTTCTCTCATGTAAGCAAGTAATTTATAGTTTTGGGAACATAAAGAGTAAGGTAGAAACATTGAGCTATATGGCCTAACAACTATCCATTTATTCACTCATTCATCCTTTATTCCACAAATATTTACTAAATACTTATAATATGCCAGGCACCAAAGATTCAGAAGAAGCTTTTAAACTAATGGTGGTGGTAGTGATTGGTGTGTGTGATTGAAATAGACTTTAGACATCCATATAGAAGATCTGATATGGATTCAAATATCCTATATAGATACCTGAAAGAGACCTTACATATCCATATAGGAATCTGATATGGATTCAGATATCCTGTGTAGATACCTGGAAATAGACTTAATATGAAATATCTACATGAAAATAGACTTCAGATATCCATATAGGAAGTGTAGGGAGTGGGTTGTAATTTGAAATGAAGTGATCAGAAACTGTAGAAGATGACAGATTTGTAAAAACCTAAGGAGATGAGGGGTTGAGGCAACTGGATATCTGGAGCAAACAATATTATAGGCACAGGTGACAGAGGAAACAGCAAGAGCAAAGGACTTCAGCTGGGAGCTGCACATATCAGCCAGCAGTGGATTTACTGGTCCTTTCTTGTTACATGAGAAATACAGATTTCATATTGCAGACAATAGAGGACTTTGGGTGATTTTTGTGTAGGGAATTGACATTTTTTGTCTGTCTATTGTTGTTACAGATCACTTCTATTGTTGTTACAGATCTGAGTCCGAAAGATGGACTTAATGAGGAAGAGATTAGAAGCAAAGAAATAAACTATGGGGCTATCATAATAGTTTAAACCCAAGGTATTAAGTACCAAAAAGCATCCAAGTTTTACAGACTTCAATGGTAATAGTTATACGTGGAGTAATAAATGTCAGCCGGTCTGCTTATTGAAAATAATCAAAAGTATAATATATTTTATATTTCACATATGAACCAAGTAAACATATATAGAACTAATATTCCTCAAATAATGTACCAATGCAAAATTGCTCCATTAAGCAGTAGATTAAAAGGTAGATTCTCACAGTATTGAAAATAATGGTTAAGAGTTCAGTAGTTAATGGTGTGGAAATTGAAATTTGGTGTTTATAAAGAATATTATATGTGCTTCTAATTACCAAATTGCAGTTTCAGGCATGTAAAATAAATGGAGGAAGGGGATCAAATTTTGGCTTTCAGGTTATACTATGTGAAAATTAACCAGTACATTTAATTTTTTAAAAAATTAAACAACATTCTCAAGGAAACAAGGATTACAAATATGCATTCAGACATTTAAATTGTTCAACAACTGTTTTGTTGATTCATAAAAACAACCTTAGTTTTATTCAGAATTTGTAAACTGGAGTTTTATCTATTTCTTTGTTGAAATTACTTTTAAAGTATAAATTACATTTAAACTATAAAATGTGATGGAAATGGAAATAGCTGAGATCATGACTTTCATGTTCTCCTTAGTTTTCCACATCCCCAGTTGTATTAATCTTAATTTAACACAGCTAATAAGAGTTTACTATTTGCTGGGCATATAAACACCTTACAGTGATTAACTCATTTAAACCTCTTCAGGAACTGACAAGGTAGGTACATTTAGCATTCTTATTTTTTCAGATGAACCCTTAAGCAAATTGGCTAAGACTTATTATTTCAACTAATATTTGTTGAGACTGCTATGCATCTGGCACCATGATAGGAACCATAGGTTCTGTGGGTATGATAGTTATGGCTGTGAAAGTTGTTAACTTGCTAAACCTAAGTCTATTTACTTACAACAGGTGCACAACTAGCGCTGGTGCCTTCAGTTAGCTCTCAGACCCTCACAAGCGGACTGAAATTGTCTTCACTGTGGAGTTTATCCTTCTCCTCCCAGGTCAGGCAGTACTTTTATGTTGTCAGACAGGTCACTGAGCAAAAGCTTTAATCTCCCTCCTTCTGGGAGGTTTTGTTCTTTTCTTTTAATGAAGATAGTCAGTTATCACCTTTCAGATGTACATATATGCTCCATTTGGTCATATATGAATATATTGTGGATCATTTGTCGGTAAGGAAATGTGATGCTGTGATTGAACAATGATGCTTAACTTGTGGATTTTGGTGAACTGAAGGTGGAGTATACAGTACTAGGTTTAAACTCCTGGTGGACTTTTCACACTGAAACCACCCTTCTTAACCCCACCCACTGGATTTTTCATTAGTCTGGATTTCTGTAGTCTTAATTTCTTTCACTCTTAATCCCTACCTCAGGGGAAAAATCCCCTTTCCATTGCTTAATGGAAAACCAGTCATGGAGCCAGGACAAAGGCTAATGGAATGTTTGTGCTAACGGAGCCCCATGTGCAATTGCCACAGCAGTGACGGTAGTGCTGTGGGAATCAAATTGTGGGAGGCTTACCTCAGGTCAGCCTTCTCCACTCAGCAGAACTTGCGTTAGTCCTGTCAACCTTTGCTTGTAGTCTCTTTTTCTCTGCTTTTATGCCAAATTATGCCACTTTCTTTCTTTCTGATGGATATTTTATTCTTTTAGTCACATTTTCAATTCCATTATATATTCAGTTAGAATCTATTCACATCTTAAAAGTTTGGGACACTCATCTTTTTAAGGTGACTTCGCAATTGCTCAGATTTCCTGCATAGTGAGCAAGTATTTTACCTCAGAGAAAACCATCTTATTTCTCGCATGTTAATAGTTTCATTTTTTTGTTTTTTGGTGTGTGTGGGGTTAATGATAAAAATTATAATAGGAATTATTAAGATATGGGAACTCTAACTTGTGGGTTCTATGGGGGACATAAACTCCCCAGGACGAGGGGAAAAAAGAAACCTTGTATATTTCCTACTTATTTATTTTCTACAGCATAATGTTCTCAAATGGGTTTTTCCCAAATCGGAAACATCTGAAGAATCTCTGAGATGAAAATCAGAGTAACAGCAAACTCACTGGCTATGTCTTAACTTTCTCTGATGACTCAACTTCTTTGCAGCTGACTAACAATGTGTTAACAGGTGTAAGAGATAGCTGTTCTCCTCTTCTGATAAATATGTACAACTGTGATAAATGAAAATTATGGGTTTAATACTTTACAGTTGAATAAAAGTCATATTGGAATTGTGTGCTTTCCCTGAAAAATGAATTCAAATCCATGGTTTTATTCGTTCCTCGTAACAGTTCTTCAAAGGGAAAATAATATTTACCCATTTCTTTACCAAAGTGAAGAAACTGGCCTTTGAGAAGCTAAGGTTGTTTGTTCCTAAACTCACAGTTAGTAAATGATAGAGCTTATGTAATATGACCCATAGCCCATGCTCTTTCGGCATATCATGCAGCTTCTAATAAACGTGTTTTAATTGGTTTAGCTTTCTCCCAAGGAAGAGAGGACAAAGATTGCTCAGTCTTAGCATTCTGAATCAATAAAATGGATTCTGAAAGTCTATCTTAGGTTGAAGGCTTATAATCTTCTCATTTTATGACTTGTTTGATAAACAATATTTGTGTGTGTGTGCAGATTGACGTAGGAGCCATAGGTCCAGGGAGCATTGAACATTTCTCTAATGCCATCTGCTATTATTGAACTGAAATGCTCATTAGCAAATCAGACCAATAGTCAGAGTTTTGTTTCTGTATTGATTCTCTTGGAAACTATTTTAGCTCTAAGAATAAGTTACATTTGTTTTGCTAATATTGTAGTCATTTATTTTTCATGCATCTCTTTTCAATTTTAGCTTTCCCCTAAATTTTAATTTACTCCTTATTTTATGGAGTTGTAAAGTATTACGACCTATGAAAGCAATTTGGAGATCCCCAAAGTGAAGTAATTGCTTTTGTTTTGGGCTGAAGAAATATTCTCCCTTATACATAAAAATCAAAACAAAACAAATAGCTTTATTGTGACTATTCTGTGAGAGACAAAATTAAAATCAGTGAAAATATGTGTATTTGCTGCCCGGAGTTTTGGATTGGTCAAATAGAATAGATTATTAATGAGAGAAATGGACATGCTTGAATACTCTTAATTCCCCAAAGAGTTAAAGTAACTGGAGCCTTAATGATGTTACATGGAATTTACAGGCTTCATTTGGGATTTTGGGTGGGTTTTTTGGTCTTGTTTATTTAGTGTTTTTAAGGAGGAATAATATGTATTTCATTGTTAAGTCTGACATTTGTTGGAATTCTTAAAGTTAAAAAAATTTAAATAACTAAAATTTATGATGTAACTAAAAATTGACAGGCCAGCCTTTTTTTTTTGAGATGGAGTCATACTCTGTCACCCAGGCTAGAGCAGTGGCACGATCTTGGCTCATTGCAACCTCCGCCTCCTGGGTTCAAACTAGTCTCCTGCCGCAGCCTCCTGAGTAGGTGGGATTTCGGGTGTCCACACCACGCCCTGCTAATTTTTGTATTTTTAGTAGAGACAGGGTTTCAGCATCTTGGCCAAATGGTCTTGAACTCCTAACCTTGCGATCCACCCACCTCAGAGTCCCAAAGTACAGGGATTATAGGCTTGAGCCCGGCGCCCGGTCGTAGGCCAGGCTTTTAAGTGACAGCTGAACACTGATTATTAGTTAAATTGTCCAAGGCATTAATATAGGGCAAACCACCAGAGTTTTGTGGCTTTATATTAAACAATTGAGTAAAGTAAACCATTGTGTTTTATAGTTCTAGTAAGCAGTTGGCAAAGCTTTGAGCTTCATGGTTTATGTTAAACCGTTGGCTAATAGTGGATCACATGAGATTATTCACATTTCATATCAGAATAGATTATTATAAACTAATATTCCCCTTATAATTCTTGTAAAATTATTATATAATCTAGAGTAGCTAAAAATCAACAAGGCTGCTGCAGCTAATTTATTTGTTAGATGTCTTTGCTTATCCTATAAGCCTGAACTTATCTCTGAAAAATCAGTTTCTGACATTCTCTAGTATGTATTTGATTACACAAAAATAAAATCCAATATGAGTAGGAATTTTAAAATATTCTATTGAATGGGATTTATTCAACATGTTAGTATCTATCACAGTTGTTAGAATTTCTCATGATGGCTACATAGGAGACCAGGTGGCTCTGTGTCTTTTCTACACAGCCATAGAAAATGGTCTTACCAATCGTTCCCTTGTGTCTGGTCCTAAAGATAGAGAAGGGTAGATACTTGCAGATGGGAAGGATATGCACAGACATCTTACTAAATCTCTTAAATACTCAGGATTAAAAAGGAGAACCAAAAGGATTTATAACTATAAGGAAGCCAGGGTCTCCAAATCATTGGAATCATAATACCACTATATACTTTCTACTGAATGTATGAATTTGAAACTTCAGATGCCCACTAGATAATTCTCTGATTATTTAATAATGTAGTTCATAAAGCCATTAAAATAAATTCTGTCACTAGAATCAATTAGACATCATATTTTATAACTTATTATTTTGGTAATACTAATCATGGACATGCCTGAAACAAATACATAGTATACTTGAGTTATTGCTCTATGAGACCTTATAGAGAGACTAGCAAAGCTAAATTGAGATGTAGCTGCTGGTTGGACAACCAGAGTCATTCCTAATCTGAGATGATGCATTATGCCACACAAATGACAACAATGAATATCATTCAATGTCATATCTCAGGAAAACTATAGTTTCTTTTATATCATAGATCTGCTCAAACATTCTATAAACAGTGATGGTCATTTATGAACTCTAAAGCTCTGTGTTGTAATAGTTGCTAACCTTTTTTCCTTAACTCCCATATAGTTTTAAGTCTTTTCAATTCTGTTTGCCGTCATGGAAAAATTAGGAAGTTTTTTTTTTTTTTCTCTATATTTGTTTGCTAAATTTCTGTAAATCTATTTCTAAGTTATTTGTTCTGAGGAATTATTCTGTAACAATAAAAGGGCTCACATTTGCACTGTATTTTTTTTCACTTACGTAGTACATTAATGTCTATAAAGATAATTTATCAGTTTGACAGTTGAAGTTCTGGTTTGATAAGAACTCTACAGTAATTTCCATTGAATTACATGATACACAATAATGATACAGTACATTGGCAGAAATAAATTTTCATTTTGGTGTTCCTATTTAAAATTCTAGAGTTCTCTAATTTAAAATGTAAATTGAGCCCTTGGTTTTAAATAGTCATAGGATGACTTATGTGATGTGAATACAAATCAATGCTAATGTAATATATTTTAATACCTGAGCACTTGCTGAAATAAAGTTGGAAGGTACATTATTTTTATACTTCCTATTTCGAAATACTACAGAATTGTGTACTTACTCCAAAACCCTGTGCACTTTTGGCCTATCCTATTTAGCACATGAAAGAAAAGCTATTTAACAGTGAGAAGTTATTAAAGGATTAATATATCTTAAGTGATCACCTTCCTATAAGACTTAAGATAGTGCAAAATCAACCATGAAACTACAAAAGGACAGAGGAAAATTTAAAACTGCATTTAAATGATTTTAAGTTGCTTCTCAAGAAAAAAAGATTTTAAACTATTTTTTAACAAAATTTAAATATTTTCCAAATTTTATTGTTTAAATAGACTTGTTTTTAGAAAAATTCCTTGCATTGGAGTAGGGAGGTACTGTGTCTTCCATCCTCTTCCTTATTGAAAATGCCTTTAATAACATTGTCTTGAGTCAGAGGAAAAGCAAAGGCTCTTAAGAAAACAATAAAGCTTGAAACCTGTTTTAGAATACAGCAAGGACATGGTAGTTACACGGTAAAGGGAATGTTCTTTTTTTTTTTTTCATGACAGAGTCTTGCTCTGTCACCTAGGCTGGAGTGCAGTGGCGCAAACTTGGCTCACTACAACCTCTGCCTTTAGGATTCAAGTGATGCTCCTGCCTCAGCCTCCTGTGTAACTGGGATTACTGGGGCACGCCACCATGCCTGGCTAATTTTTGTATTTTTAGCAGAGATGGGGTTTCACCATGTTGGCCAGGCTGGTCTGAACTCCTGACTTCAAGTGATCCACCCTCCTTGGCCTCTCAAAGTGCTGGGATTACAGGTGTGAGCCACCGTGCCAGGCCAAGAGAATTTTATATCAAAATAATTTCTAGCTGGGCTTCACAATCCAATTCACAAACCCCTTACATTTTAGCATTGATACTGTAATAGAGAATTAGCAAAACCTTCCTCATTGCTTCATAAGGATCAACAATATGTGAAAGCAGGGTAGATCACCTTCTTATATGACTTAAGATAGTGCTTCACAAAATCAACCACAAAACTACAAAGGGACAGAGGAATATGCCTATGTACTGAAGGGGGTCTGGAGACCTAATCTGGAGTCCTATTGTAAGAAAAATGTATTTTAAAATTAATATTTTATTGTAAAAATTAAGGCAATTGTTACATTCTACTCTGTGATGGTTAATACTGAGTGTCAACTGGATTGGATTGAAGGATACAAAGTATTGATTCTGGGTGTGTCTGTGAGGGTATCCCCAAAGGAGATTAACATTTGAGTCAGTGGGCTGGGAAAGGCAGCACCACCCTAAATCTGGGTGGGCACTATCTAATCAGCTGCCAGCACAGCTAGAATATAAGCAAGCAGAAAAATGTAAAATGAGAAACTGGCCTAGCCTCCCAGCCTACATCTTTCTATCTCTGGGTGGGCGGCTAAGGTGGTGGCAGTGCCAGCTGAGGGGCACCAAGGCAGGAGAAAGATGTAGGCTGGGAGGCTAGGCCAGTTTCTCTTTGCTTCTTGCTTACGTTCTAGCTGTGCTGGCAGCTGATTAGATCACACCCACCCAGATTAAGGGTGGGTCTGCCTTTCTCAGCCCACTGACTCAAATGTTAATCTCCTTTGGGGATACCCTCACAGACACACCCAGGATCAGTACTTTGCATCCTTCAGGCCAATTAAGTTGATAGTATTAACCATCACATACTCATAATTTAAGTTTCAAAACTTTATGATTGTTTATACTACTTGGTTCAGAGTGAAACAGATGTTCCATAAAATGACTATGATTTTCTGAGGGTTATGTGTTTATTGGCAGTTGTCTTGTAACCTGGTTTTAAAAGCACTGACTTATAAAGGACCACAGGATCCTCCCACTTAAAGATATTTCCCCAAGAAGCTGTCTTTTATCCTCCCTCCCGCCTTCTCTCTGAAAGGGATTATAAATGACCAACAACATAAAAAGACACATTTACACTACAGAAAAAAATGGTTTTCATCCCAATTTATCTGACAACACATTAGTGCCTGCCATACAGTGTAAGGAGTGTGGTCTTTGAAGACAGAATGATATGCACTTTAATTCCATGTCTAGCACGTCTGTGAAAGACCTTGGGGGAAATCTTTCATCTCAGTTTAGCCACCAGTTTTTGAGCTATCCACTTAGCTTCAGGATAACCAGGATTGCTTATCCTGAGTATGGATAGCAATACTCGGCTCATGATGCTACTGTGCAAATGTAAAGACTGTGTATGTAGAGTGCCTGGCAGAGTGCATTTACTCGTTCAGCAAAAATTACCTGCTTTCTCACTCTGTGCTAGCCACTATGATAAGCACTGAGGTGGAGCTCTAAACAGACATGGCCCCTGGCCTCCAGGAGCTCAGGCGCATATGAGATAGAAACAGAAACAAAAAGAGCATACTAATAAAGAAGTGAGACAATCTCATATATTAGTAATTAAGCAGTGTGATGTGTCAATGATGTAGTGGAGATGGATCACCCTGGCTTGGCTAATGAGAGCTATTTATTTGCATTTCTTCTCAACTCTGCATTTAGTGATGTCACCTTGGTTGACTGAAATTGGCTGTGGTGGGGTTGTTTGCACCAGAAAAATCATCCAGGGCTACAAATCAGCCAGCCCTCCATTGCCTTACTGTCCCAGAAAGCCTGCTGTTAAACGTTTGCCAGCATGCTGCAGGGTGTATGTGACAGGGATAAGCCTGGATGGTACATAGATAAGATGGTTATGCCTCCATGAGGAGACACATTTGGTATGAGAACTTAGTGATAAGGAGAAGTTTCTTGCAGATTCAGGAGCAGAGAGCACTTTAGGCAAATAGACTAGCAAAAGCAAAGGCTTGAAATGTTAAAGAACTGATATATAAACAAAATCATTTTTGAGAGTCATAATTTTTGAGACAGTACCAAATTGATTGGTGTTGTAGGGAGTGACTGGGGTCTTGAGCTTTTAGGTATTCAACAGGTAACATTAATTGTCAAAACTGGCTTTTGGTCCAGACAATCTAGAACCCAGAGAGTTCTACTGGCTTATGTAAGGTAAGCTACATCAAATTATAACTCTCTGCTTAGAACTTTACTTCATCTAATCTTTATAACAAACTTATTAGGCAAGTAAAGAAAAGGTTACCTGTGTTTCTTAACCCCTACAGCTAATTATTACATAGGCTGGAATTGGAACTTTAGTCTCGGCAGCCTCAAGGCTCACATTCAGTTCTAGTCTGTTTCAGTGAGACATTTGGAGAAAAGAAAGGAGAGTCAGACAGAAAAGGGACATGTCAAAAATGCTTTCACTGGGGTAGGGGGGAGCAGAGGGGGAGAAACAACTGGACTAAGGGTCCCAAAGGAAAACCCAGAAACTGGACCAAAGATGAGGAGTCTGAAGAAAGTAGTTGCCAAAAAGAACTATACAATAGTGAAACCAGGACTGACAACAGACTTCTCCTACATTTGCCAAGAGAGGATGTTGATCCCAATCTGTACAGTCCCTTTACCCTGGTTTAATCTTTGGCTCATCTTTCAGAAAATTAACTATTTGTGGGCCTAAAATTTAGGTGTGAATTTTGAAGAGTATTTTTTCCATATTAGTTGAAAATATACTTCTACTTGGATATTATATATAACACATACTTTCAAAAGTTTGAGGCTTTTATCTCACTAAAATAAATTTATGATGTTAATTACCATTTTCTTTTTCTTTTTTTTTTTTTGAGACAGAGTCTTGCTCTGTCACCAGGCACCAGGCTGGAGGACAGTGGCACAGTCTCGGCTCACTGCAATCTCTGCCTCCTGGGTTCAAGCAATTCTCCTGCCTTAGCCTCCCTAGTAGCTGGGACTACAGGCACATGCCACCACACCCAGCTAATTTTTATATTTTTTAGTAGAGTCAGGGTTTCACCATGTTGGCCAGGATGGTCTTGAACTCTTGACTTCGTGATCCGCCCACCTCAGCCTCCCAAAGTGCTGGGTTTACAGGCGTGAGCCACTGCGCCCAGCCGATTAATTACTATTTTCTTACCTTTTTCTCACAAGTGGATAGGAATAATTCATGCCGCTTTATCTCCAGTTTTTTATTCTTTAAGTTTATCCTCATTATTGGATGCATGAATAATCTTTAGTTATATTTTTATTGATTTTTTATTACTAAACAACACAGCTAGAACCTGCTATTAATGTTTAATATTCCATATTGTCCACAATCCATAAAAAAAGTATTGAAATATTGATGGATATTTTATAACATTATAGTATGGGTTTCCATTTTTTGGTACAATAAATGAGTGATTTTGCAGTAGAATTTCTAGGAAGCTCTTGATAATGTATAACAGCAGTGGAAATGATTTGTTTTCATACTCAAATCATGGCTATAAAATATGCTTTGTTATTGCAGTAAATAGTAACATATTCAAATAATTTTCTTCTTAGTAATTTGCATTTTTTTAAATTAGGAAAACAGATGTAACAGGAATATTTCAGGCAAATAGGAAAATAGAAAGGCAAAGGAAATAGGATTCCTGGCACCCATTTCTTGTATATTATTTAAATATATTTTCTTCTTTTTTTTTCTGCAAAGTACAGTGACAGATTTAAACATGAAGAAAGTAAAATCTAACCCCACCTGCTCAAGCCAGAAGCATTTTAGCCTGGAAGGAGGGATGAGGCTTGGGATGAGAGGTGGGGTGAGAGGCAATAGGAGGGAGGTGAAGGACAGTGGTTCTGAATGCACTAGTGAGTACATCCAAGGATTACTGAACCTGAACATGGGCTAGAGCTTTTCTCCATGAGGAAATAGTAAGCCTGATGCATACTCCTGTCCACAGTTAGAAAAGACATTTGATCATACCTGAAGTGCAAGTCTTTAAAGGAGAATTGGGTTTCAATAATTCCGGTCGTTTTCACTCGAGAATGAAGAACATCTTGTTCATTTGGCACATACCCAGATGCTGTTATTCTATCCAAATCATTAAGGTAGCTAACAAAGACAAAACAAAATTATATATGTGTATATAATATGTGTGTGTGTGTGTGTGTGTGTGTGTGTGTGTGTGTGTGTGTAAACTTTGCATTTGAAGAGACCAGGATTCAGTACAAATGAAATTTTAGTGTAGGGTTTATTAAAAATGATAAATTCTAGACTGGTGCTTTCCAAACTCTGCTCATCAGAATTAAAAGTTGGGCAGCTGGAATGCTGCAGAACCTCAGAGTGCTGAATGTGACACACAGCTGAACCCCCCCCCCCGCCCCGTGTCCTCCCTAAAGGCACCTAAATCAACACTCCCCTAAACTGTATTTTATGAGGTTTATGTGATAAATTTGTCTGCATATGGATAGGAGTATGAAATAAAATTTCTTTGTAGGACCTGAATCATTACAAAACTAAAAGCTGTCTTACAGTGCTAGTTGCTAGATTATCCTCAAAATTCTATAGTTTGAATTTAGGCATTTGGGTTTTATGAGAGTGATTGGTTTTAATGTCCCTATTTGAAGATTGAATGCATTTGCCTCATCAGAACTCAGCCATTTCCATTGAATGCTGTTGCAACATCTAGTTAGCACAATAAGAGAAGCACAGTTTGTCTCTCTTCCTGGTCTATGCTGGAAGTGACTCATGAATTTGCAGACCCACCCTGACCTGGCTCTCCTGGGGAGAGAAGGCTGAACTCACCCGCTGTCCCCACTCCCACCTCCTCTTCCATCAGTGCGTGGCTGTATCTTTACGCCTTCCAGAAGCTATATTAAAAATTCCTAGTATTATCAGGCTGAATGTTGTGTTTTTTCTCCTCACAGGATCTAGGTGTGGTGATGAACAGGAATAAGTCTAATTAAACTGTGTATGCTATAACTGTTCATTAGTCTGTCAAATTAGAGGAAAAAAACACCTGCTTTCAGCTTCCTAATCCTTGAAACCAGATGTCTTTATACTAAAAGTATTTTATTGTTATAAAAGTAATTTGAAAACCACTGGTCTAGACTTATGATACCAAGGCTTTAGTGGCTTAGCAATATCCCTATTTCTGTAGAAATTTTAAATACAAAGAGTAATAGCATGGAAATGCTTTTATGATGAATTTCACCATTACACTGAATCACATTATAGAAAGATAAGATTGGAGTGCTTCCGTCGAGGCAGAATTTGTGAGGTAGAATCCAGCTAAATGTCAGTGTTAAAAATTGTTTGTTCAATGATTAAATTGAGAAGCTGTTATGCCTTAGCACCTAGCACAAAGATTTTAAAAAACAAAACTTTTATTAAAAAAAATGCATTGTTAATATAGGTAATTTATTTTTGGAGGATCTTTTTCCTTTTAAGCTGAAACAAATTAAGGGTAGACAAGTGTCCCAAATGGATTTCGGCCAAGAGTAAAATCACACCTCAAGAAACACACAACATATATAATAGGAAAATGTATCACTATTGTTTTAGTCTAAAAAAGTTTAAGTTTTCTTTTTAAAAAAAGAATGACACATCAAGATATAAATGTATTGGAGAAAGTACTGTCAGAATTTGCTAATGTATTTATTTTCTATTTTGGCAAGCAAATCCCTTTGCCTACATATGTGGTAGGTATATCGTTGGTTAGTTCATGCAAGAGTAAAAAGAAAACAAAAAAACCAAAAGCATACCTACCAAAATAAAATTTAAATTCATTTCATGATGGCTAAATGAAAACTTTGGTAAGGACACATTTATTTGCATGTATAAATGATTTCAAGCAAAGCAGAAGCATTAGCAAACTGACAGATTTGCATTTAAAATGCTTGTTTAAATAAACAAATAAAGAAGTGGGTGTTAAAGCTTATGATCTAAAGCTTAGACCAAATAGAGACCCTCAATATATATGACTCTAATCATTTAAAAGTACTCAGTACTTTTCCAATCATTTAAACAAGTATTTTTCCTGATGAAGTCCATAATAATTCTTAAAGCACATGGAATTTAAAAGGCACACTAGATGGCTGCAATTAGTTAACAGTCAACTAAAATGTTTCCTCTGATTGTCCCTGCCATACCCCTCTTCTTTCAATTTGCTAAAACTGATGAGGCTGTTATGTTGCCAACTGTGATATTCTTTCCCCTTATTCTGATTATATTCACTTTTTTGTTAGTCTTAACTTGAAGGCTCTCTAGATTTGAGAAAACAAGAAATATCTTACTGTCACCAAAAATTAAAAATAAAAAAGTGTTAGAGACCTTGCTCTATATAATGTATATGAAATAGACTCACATTGTAGTACCAATCTCATTTTATATTTTGTTTT
This sequence comes from Callithrix jacchus, assembly GCF_049354715.1. Taxonomy (NCBI): domain Eukaryota; kingdom Metazoa; phylum Chordata; class Mammalia; order Primates; family Cebidae; genus Callithrix; species Callithrix jacchus. The sequence continues at coordinate 69,456,037 of NC_133512.1, read as the reverse complement.
ACAATGTAATTCAATATTTGAAAATTAAAATTCTGCTTTTAATTTTTGGAAGAAAGCAATGACCATTCAACTACCTTTCTCAGCAAGGTTTCCTTTTAAGGACACCTAAGAGCAGGAAAAAAACAAACAAACAAAAAAAAAACCCACTGAATTTATTTAATTATTTACTTATTTAGGTTTATGTATGAAATTCTCTGAGACACAGGGAAAATCAGCTTTTCTGTTATTATATTGCACCTGCAATAATCTGGGTAGTCAAAAACTATTACAATATGGGCAACATTTCCAAAATCAATGCAAATTGATACTGTTTAATTGTTTTCAGCTTGAAGAACAGATTTAAAAATTTACAATGAATGTATAAGGGAGTAGCTACTCCCAGTGTGAAACATACTTTAAGTATTTAAATTAAGGGAAAAGCTAAAATTAAAGACTAGAAAGTACAATAAACTGTCACTTATTTGCCCATTTTAACTATGTGGTTTGTACAAGACTAAATATATTAATGAACGCCCACTTTAATCTATCTTTCTCTCTGGCTCTCTCCCCAGAGCTTTACTAAACAAGATTTTATGGAATATTCTACAATTTAGCTTCTTACTCTTTGTGACTACCCTTACCAATGAATAGTACAGAAAAGCAATGTTTTACTACACTGCAGAGATCCCTTTTACTATTAAAATGTGGTAGGTGCTGAGATACTTAGGAAAAGTTATTCAAGTTAATATAATCACAAAACAAGACTCATTCTCTCCTTCATCAGAGAGCTAGGAGCAACTCTTTCCTTCAAAAGCAATGTGCCCTTTGAAATTGAGGTCTAAAATAAAGATGAATAAATAATTACAGAAGATTGTTTTCCCTAGAATTTATATAGCTTATTTTCTCTCCATAATCATTGTGTCCATCAGGGATTAAAAATCTGAAGGGTTGTCCAAGCTTCATTGTTCTGTCCTTAACTGATCTTTTCCATTTGTTTCATTTTTATGTTACTATTTTGTTTTTGTTTAATTAAATAATGCTAGCAGGTTCTGTTGGGGGAATGATTCATCAAAAGAACTATATTTACACTTTTTCACATATATGTATGAACAGAAATAGAAAATAAGTAATTAGATTGTATTAACATATGCACACATCTTGCAGGCATATAGTAGCAGGCTATGTTAGGAACCACTTGCTAAAAGAATTGTTTTAGGATGTTTTTTATTTTTTGTGACAGGGTCTTGCTCTGTTGCTCCAGCTGGAGTGCAGTGGTGCGATCTCTGCTCACTGCAGCCTTGACCTCCTGGGCTCAAGCAATTCTCCATCTCAGCTTCCCAAGTTGCTGGGACTACAGGCACATGCCACCATACCTGGCTAATTTTTGTGTTTTTTTGTAGCAATTTGGCTTTGCCAGGATGCCCAGGCTGGTCTCAAATTCTTGAGCTCAAGAAATCTTCCTGCCATGGCCTCCCAAAGTGCTGGGATTATGGGCATGAGCCTCTGTGCCTCACACTAAAAGAAAATTTTATATCACTTTGACAACGAAATTATAAATAGTGTCACAAGCTCCTAATTTCCTTATGGTTAATTAGTGCTAAATGGGTGATATAAGCAGTGAAATTTATACAATTTTTTCAGACTCCAAATGAATCCCCTGGTATACAAGTGTTTTAGAAATCAATTCATTAATTTCTTCTAGAATTTTGTATAATGGTCATCAACCCAATGAGTCAAGGCATGCGTCGTTAATAAAATTAATCTAGGAGATGATTTCACTAATATGAATAGAGATGAATGAATAGCCCAAAACCTCAGTGTACATGTCACCAATCTGTGTTAGTGTGGAATAATATGCATAATGGTAAATTCTTTTTAATCAGGAGACGATATTTGCAGCATATGTATCTTCTCAGGCAGAGTTTCAAACTTAGTTATTTAAAATGCTCCCCTGGTTATATATTTTTACATCTCAATAATCACCTTGTTCATTTTTATTTCTCTTCAATTCCTTTTTATTTTACTATAATAAAATGTAACACCATTTACTTTCCTCATTTGCATTTACAAATACAAAGTATGCAGAATTATAATTCTGAATTTTAAATGTTTTACCTTCAATTCCCCTTAAAGTGAGTTCACTTACTAAGCTGCCGAGTCATTGAGCTGATATTCAGATGCCCTTTCAAAGCAGGCCTGAATTCCCGGATCTCTCCACAGTCGTTTTATTACCTCAGCCAGTTGAGGCGTCATGCCACCATCTTCCAGGGAACTTGCCATTGCATAAAGTTGTCGTTGGTCCTCCTAGAACAGTGTTTTGGTAAGAATAAGAATGTATTATTTGGAATCACATATTCTGTTTTTCTAATAGAATATTTTAATGGGATGATTTTAATCTTATTCCTTTAGCTAATAATTCCCCCAAACATCTTTTCAAACTATATTGAGGTAAATAGAACTAAAGTTTCTCGTGGCTGAATGATGTCCCAAAGAGTTCTCCTTTGCAAAAACTATAAAATATTATGTGAAGCCATTAGCATATATATATATATTTTTTAAGACGGGGTTTCACCATGTGGGTCAGGCTGGTCTTGAACTCCCCACCTCAGGAGATCCACCTGCCTTGGCCTCCAAAGTGCTTGGATTACAGGTGTGAGCCACCGCGCCTGGCCGCCATTAGCATATTTTGGAATTTATCACTGACTTCTGAATATGATATCAAGAATGATAATAATACTTTGCCGTACTCATATTGAGTTTGTAGAAGGTCTACATGTTATACTAAGGTAAAAGAAAAATGGACCTTATCTAATCTGGTATTTTCTTTTTTTAATCATTTGCCATGAATTTTTCTTGAAAAATAAAAATAAAAATTAGAGTAGGCTGGACATGGTGGCCCATGCCTGTAATCCCAGCACTTTGGGAGGCTGAGGTGGGTGGGTCACTTAAATCCAGGAGTTTGAGACCAGCCTAGGCAACATGGCAAAATTCTTCTTTACTAAAAAATTCGTCAGGGATGATAGTGCATGTCTGTAGTCTCAGCTACTTGGGAGGCTAAGGTGGGAGAATTTCTTGATCCTGGGAGGCAGAGGTTGCAGTGAGCAGAAATTGCACCACTGCACTCCAGCCTAGGTGACAGAACCAGACCCTGTCTCCAAAAAAAAAAAAAAAAGTAAACATGGGAAATAAAATCATTATTCTAAAATTGTATTTTTTCAAAAACTTAGTACATAATAGTTTTTTGTCATCGGTACCTCTTCATAATCATATAAAGAAAGAATGGTGAACATTTGGGTCCACATAATATTTTGGAACATCCCTGTAGGTACTGTTGATTGCATGCCTTTGGAAAGAATCAGTAGGGCAGAAGTGATAATTTTTTACGCAAAGCAAGGAATTATGGTCTTAGTCCTGTTGGGATGAGATTTGGTGGTTACCAGGCAAGAAGGAAATAGAAGTTTATTGAGTAAATACTATAGTCTGCAATTTATTTAAACTAATAATCAAAACAGTTTTATGATAAATTTTTTTAAAGAGTTTGAGTTTGAGAGTAATTAAATTGACTGTGGTAATAGTCCAGGTAAATGGAGAAATCTGAGCTCGACCTTGTTGTCAGCTTTCGAATCCAATATCCTTTCAGCTCAGAATCCTCCTGGTGCATATTATTACAAAACTGCACATACAATATCTCACACAATCCTCACAACTGTGAGACAGACACTGTATTTTCTCCATTTTACATGTGAGGAATCTGAAACTCTCAGTTTTAGAAACCAGTAAACCAGAAAATACCATAAGCATCAGAAGAGGAGTGAAACACAAGCACATTTTGTGCCATGTCAGGCTGTTACTGTTACAGGAAAGGGGTCCCTCTCCAGATCCCAAGAGATGATTCTTGGATCTCACACAATGAAGAATTCAGGGCAAGTCCAGAGAGTAAAGTGAAAGCAAACTTATTCAGGAAGCAAAGGAGTAAAAGAATGGCTATTCCATATACAGAGCAGCCCTGAGGGCTGCTGGTTGCTCATTTTTATGGTTATTTCTTGATGTTATGCCAAACAGGGTGGATTATTCATGCCTCCCCTTGTTAGAGCATATAGGGCAACTTCCTGATGTTCATGGCCTTTGTAAACTGTCATGGTGCTGGTAGAAGTGTAACAGTGAGGATGAGCAGAGGTCATTCTCATGGCCATCTTGGTTTTGACAGGTTTGAGCCAGCTTCTTTACTGCAATCTGTTTATCAGCAAAGTTGTTACAGTCGGTACCTTGTGCTGACTTCCCATCTCACCCTGTAACTTAGAATGTCTTAACTCTCTGGGAATGCAGCCCAGTGGGTCTCAGCCTCATTTTTCTCAGCTCCTATTTAAGATGAAGTTGCTCTGGTTCAAATGCCTCTGACACTACGAATGAAATATGTTCAATAAGAACTTACTGCTTTTCTGATACAATTCAGCTTATTATTATTTGAATTGACTACAGTTTTTTATACTATTTTATCAAAAATTTCCTCTGTGTACAAAATAAGGGTATGTCACTAACTGTTAAAAGAGAGACACCGTTAAGGCAAAAAAAAAAAAAAAAAAAAAAAAAAAAACCTTATTCTGCCTTTCTTCACAATCAGATTTTATTGTTAAAAACTAAAATGATGAGATGATCACTGGCTCAAGTATTCAACGTGTAAACCAAAAACAAGATTCTAAGTCCCCCAAGCAACAGAATTCTAAGCCCCCAACCAATAGAAATCCCTCTTGGCCAAGGGAATTCCAAAGTAAACCTGAAAAGCTAGTTCAGGCCATGATGTTAAGGGTGGGGTCAAACATGCCTCATTATGTTCTCCTCCCTTTAGAATTCAGGTACAACTCACCAGCATTAACATTAACACAGAGATCTTAGGACTGATAAAAACAGACTATAGCAATAAGATTCCAATTTCAACCTGACTCCAGGATAGAGCAGGCGCTGAAATCATTTTACCCCCAAATATGTATTTTTTGACATATGTTGAAATGGCCCTGAAAAGCTGTCTTTTGTGTGGGAAATTCATATTGTGTAAAGAATCCCCTTCCCTTTTCAGGTCCTTTCCTGATCCTGGTGAGATTAGCTGAGAGTCTAGCACTTTTTAAAGGTGTTAATAGGAAATATTTGCCATCTATTGCCTCCAAGGATGCAATATGAGACTTTATCTACATAATAAGAACCTTGGTCTCCACAGCCTCTTATCTTAACCCAGAGACTCCTTTCTATTCATTCTAGGCCTTTGGACAATAACTTAACTCTTTCAACCGATTAGCAATCAGAAAATGTTTGAAAATGTTTGAATTTCAACAAAATGTTGAAAATGCATGACCGGAAGGTTCTGCTTCAAGTTGTCCTGGCTTTCTGGACCTTGCATGTATTGACTGATATCTTCCTGTAACTTTTGTCCCCATACAATGTATAAAATCAAGTAATAACTTAACTACCTTGGGCATATGTTCTCAGGACCTTCTGAGGCTGTGCCATGGGTCATGGTCCTCACACTTGGCTCAAAATAAATCTCTTCCAGTATTTTATGAAGTTTGGCTTTTTTTGTCAACAAATGGCCAAATCAAGGCTCCACCTGATTTTCTAGCATCGACACAGGATAGATTTTTAAAACCTCATTTCTCTACTAAATGGATGTGAAAGAGAACTGCAAGTCCAGCAAAATATGCTCTGGTCACTTTTGCTAGCATCATCCTATTTGTTCCATCCACTATGAAAGTGCTATTTAGAATGAATGATGCAATGAAACAACCACTACATGGTTTTATCCCTGAGGAGAAAAAGTTATACATCTTGTCAGCCTATCTTTATAAACCAAATAAATGTACTGTTTCATTTCTTTTAAAATATTCCATTTATCATTTAAATATACTTTTGTAGAGGTATCATAAATATAGTTTTACTTTAAACATTTAAATGTTACAAAGTCTTCCTTGACCACTTCAATCCTACTACCTCCCACAAAGGCAAATTATCCTATCTGGTAAGTTTTTGTTTCTCTAGACCTTTTACTTTTTAAATTTGTGCATGCATAGGTGGAGCCCATGGTGATGATTTTCAATCCAGGCTGCACATTATAAGCATATGGGGTACCCTTAAATATACTGATGGCAAAACTGTCACCCAAACAAAATGAATCAGAATCTCTGCATGTCAGGCCCTGCAAATAAAGATATTTTTTAAAAACTTCAGGGTAGGTGCAACTGTTCTGAGTTAAGAATCTGGCAATACACAGTTGTTATTTTTTTTTAACTACAAATAACACTTTATTGAACATAGTGTATTTCAGTTCTTGATGTTTTTCTGTGCTTATTAAAAAGCTCATGTAATTTCAAGAATTAAAATCTTTAAATTTTTAGAAGTAAAAAATTTTTTAAATTTAAAATTCTTTAATGTTTTTAAGAGATTGAGCCTACCCATCAAATGTTATATATTTAAAAAAATATATAACAACAAAATGTATAGATAATACGAAAAGTTATCACCAAAATGTATAGATAAAATGAAAAGTTATCTTCCTTATAGCAGCCTGATTGAACACTTAACTTCTACTATTTTATTGTCATATTTAAAGAACTCCAGTAAATTCTCACCAAACTCAAAACTGAAAATAAAACCCAAATCCCTTATCCCTTACTGTGACTCACAAAGCTCTACATGTTTTGACCCCCTCTTTCCCTGCCCCCTTTCTCTCCTGCCCCCAAGACTCAAGATGCATCAAACAATTTGCTGCTCCTTGAATTGACCAAGCCCCCATTTCAGCTCAAACGGGTTGTTCCCTCCATGTCCTTCCTGTGGTTTACTTCCTTTTTCACTCAAGTCTCTTCCCAGTATCACCTACTCAATAAAGCCTCTGATCACCCTTTCTGCCACATTTTTCAAACGTCACCCTGTGAATTAGAGTGAGATCCCTAAGAAGTTTTATTTCCCTTGAGGTATTTAGGAAAGCTTGGGAATTACAGTGGTCCTGGCATGGCTCATTCTCTCTCCTCTCTTTTTTTTAAAGAATATTTCTTTTATTTATTCATTTTTTATTTTACTTTAAGTTCTGGGATACATGTGCAGAATGTGCCAGTTTGTTACATAGGTATACATGTGCATTGGTTGTTTGCTGCACTTATCAGCCTGTAGTCATTCTCTTGAGATTGTGTAACTTTGGGACTACATTGTATAGAAAATAAAATATGTATTTTCCCTACAGATTACTCAAACCTTCATCATTAATATTAGGAATCCTAGGTGGTCTTAGAACTTTGCAGAACTCATTCTGAACTTCTGAACCCTAGAGTCATATTTCCAAAGATAATGAAAATAAATCAAAATGAAGGAAGGCTATTTAGTGTACCTAGTAATGGTGAGAAATGCTAAGTTAAAAATGCTACATTTTGTTGCTACTGGGTTTTCAGAATCTTTGAGTATTAATATTGGTTGAAAATTTCCAAGTTGTTATTGTATGCATATACACCAAACAGATTTGATCACAGAACTTTAATTGTAGAACATCTTGAGGAATCAGGGCTTTTTGGTTCATATTGTAGAGTTTACTTTGTAGGGTTCTGTGTCCAAGATGGTTACAACAGCACTCAAATCATGTAGTAAAAGTGTTACAACTTTCAGCATTCTTTTATGTCAGTTGAGTGGATTCTATATGCTCTAAAATAGGATATAATATTTAAAAGGACAAGTAGAAACTTACTAAATATCTTCATAATTTTTCCTTTCCTGTTTTTTAAGTTTAACCCTCTTTTCAAGTTCTATGCTTATGACATTATAAACCTATCAAATATTAAACCACAACCAATAAAAACAAGCCCCATTTAGCTGCTTCCCCTCTAACTACAGATCGCATCTCTCTCCTATCCCTTGGCTATGGGTCCTGAAAATATTGTCCTTAACTGTACTAATAGCCTATTCTCATTTCTCCACACACTCCACTGGAGTGTGGGTCCACCAGTCTTCTGAAACCTCTCTCACTGTATTCCCAATGGCTCCATATTTCTAAATCCAGTAGATTCTATTTCATAGTCTCCTTTCTTTACCTGTCAAGATCTTTCAATGTGGCTAGTTCCCTTTGGAACACTTCTCTTGAATTCTGTGATTTCATATACTTCTGATTTTCCTTTTACTCTTCTATCCTCTCCCCTGAAGTTTCCTTTTCCTAACAAATGAGCAGAATATATTGTTTGTTTGTTTGTTTTTAATACTTTTCCTTAGACTCCATTATCCCTGATACCCCTCTCTTCTTAACCTAAGGGCTTCACCTGTTCCATTCTACTTTCTTAGTATGAATTATATGCCATAGTGTAATGGCATGTCAGTAACACCTATATTTAGATCTCTAGACAAAGTATCCATTTTGGGCTTCAAATGCACATTTGTAATTGCTTACATATGTATATATCCCATAGAACTTACAAATGCATTTCTAAAACCAAATTAATTAGTTCTTTCCATCCTCATTTAATGTTGGTGTTCCTCTTCTTAGTAATTCTTTCTATAAGCAAGGATCGAGCTCCACGTTTAGCTGCACCGTCCTTTTGAAATCGCATATTATTTGTAGTTATTTGTTAAACATCTAGCTCTCCTTTCCTGATGACAATATTATTCCATCTCAGTGACTGCTGAGCTCTCTCTACAATCCCAGAATCCAACTGAATGTCTACCACATAAATAATAGTTTCATAAAAAATAATTATTTTCAAATGAATTTGGATGTGTATATTTTAATACATAAATTTTAATGATCGTATATTCAAATAAGTATTGAGAAATAAAAATACCTAATGTTTACTGGAAACATATTCTATTATTCTATAATACTCTATATTATAGTGGATTTCTTTCTTTCTTTCTTTTTCTTTTTTTTTTTTTTTTGGAGATGGAGTCTCACTGTGTTGCCCAGGCTGGAGTGCAATGGTGCGATCTCAGTTTACTGCAAACTCCAACTCCCGGGTTCAAGCGATTCTCCTGCCACAGCCTCCTGAGTAGCTGGGATTATAGGCAAGCATCACTATGCCTGGCTAATTTTTGTATTTTTAGTAGACATGGGGTTTCACCATGTTGATCAGTCTGGTCTCAAACTCCTGACCTCATGATCCATCTAACTCGGTCCCCCAAAGTGCTGGGATTACAGGTGTGAGCCACTGTGCCCAGCCTATAGTGTATTTCTTATGTTTTTGCTTCCATCTTTAAAGGTCATGGTAACTCAAGGAGGAAAGCCATAATATCCTGTGGAAGCAGACACTAAAGTTTAGAGAGGGTAACTTGTCCAAACTTACAGATCCAATTACTAATAAAGCTCATGTAATTTTTCTATCAGAACTTTCTCTCTTTGGCAATCTGTATGATCATGTGGAAATGGTTATGTAAAAGGTTATGCACTTGTATAAATAAATAGAGAGCTAATCAGAACTCCAAAAGTCACATGTTAGTAGTGGTTAGCAATCAATCTGTTAAATAAACAATTTTAAACAGGTAGAGAGTATATTAATCTCAAAATCAAATACTAGAATGCAGTTGAAACTGATCGAGTTTATATCACTTGAAATCCAAATAGGAACTATGTTGTCTCTGACAACTATGATGTTCTGATCGTTGAGGACATAGTTACTCCTGAGAAGTTATGACAGTGGCTAAGTGCTGCTAACGTTGCTCTATTTATACCATTCAATGTACAGTTTGAATAAACTGTACTTTTATTTTCTAATTAGCATGATGGCAGCAATGTGTACAGTGTATTATTTTCATTTCCCTATATGTCAAATAATTAAGACTTTTACTAATAAATCTCATGGTTTGTTTTTTTTTTTCCCCAAGACAGGGTCTTGCTCTGTTGCACAGGCTGGAGTACAGTGGCACCATTACAGTTCACTGCAACCTTGACCTCCCAGGCTCAAGGTAGCCTCACACCTCAGCCTCCCAAGTAGCTGGGACTACAGATATATGCCACCATGCCTAGCTAATTTTTTCTTCTTCTTCTTCTTTTGGTAGACACAGGGTTAGTTATATTGTTCAGACTGGTCTGAAACTCCTGGACTCAAGTGATCCTCTTGCCTCAGCCTCCCAAAGTGTTGAGATTATAGGCATGAGCCACCACATCCAGTCACTTCTCAGGTCTATAGTGATTAGGGTATCACAGTTTTACAAACTCTGGGCCATATGAAGGACACAGTATATTTAAATACGTAGCAATAGGCAAGGTTGTGATTTCCAACTTGTCTGATACAAATGCACGGAATATCATATTGTATCTATAAATTTAAACATCATTAAGGCATTCTCAAAGGAATTCAGAAGGTATATCTATTTTAGTACTATTATTGCCTAAGAGAAAAAAGTAAAATAAGTATTTGTAATCATTAAATCCTTTAATAGTGAAAAGCCACCATCATGGAATCCAGAAGTGGATTTTTGCCATAAACTCTAGCTACTTAATGTAAACCAACTAATCTTCTTTGAGCCTTTTTTTTTTTTTAAATTAAGGTGGTTATACTTGTTGTTTCTTAAGAGCCCATTTAAAATCCTAGGTTCTTAGGAAAAGCCAAGGTCAGATCCATAATTGAACTACACTTAAATAAGAACATTGTCACTAAGTCACAGAGATAAAGAATAAAAGGATCTTGGAGTTCAGCTCCTCCAAATTCCCTTTTACACATGAGAGGGAAACTGTAGCCAGAGAAATAGGTTGGAGCAGACTGGGGAGAAAGCTAGAAATGGGAATCAGTAAAATACCTGACTCCCTGCTTTATAAACTATCTGCCAGAAGGGCATACTTAGCATTTCCTTGTTCTTTGAAGAAAAGTGACAGGAGAAAAGGGGGATTTACCCCTTCCTTTAACGTTAAGAGCATGGAAAAGGCTTTGTTGTTTTCATCGTAATGATTTCCAGTGGTCATTTACAAGGTCCAGTGGCCATTTACCAGGTCCACTAAACTGAGTGAGGGAGTTCAAATGACTCCTCTTCCTTTATCCTTACTGTGCTTTTGCTCTCTATTTTTATTGTTCCTATAGCAAGGTTTCCAGGAATTACTTTGGTAGGAATTCAACTGGCATCCTTTGGAGGTAACCAAATGCCCAGCTGTTCCTGGAGGAGACATATGGAAATGAGTGAGTTCTTCTTGTAGATTCTACTCAGTTACTCTTTTTTTGGGTGGGGTCAATTTGGATAATACTGTCAGTTTTATTTGCCAAGTAATTCTATATGTTTGGATATAAACTTTCAAAATAAGTGGATTTCAAATATATTTTAATGTAAAAACTTATATAGCAAAATATAAAGTAGGGAGAAAATAAAATTATTTTGTTTCTACCTTACAAACAGAATTATGAGTACTTTGAATATACTTAATATACAAGCATTTGCTTACTTCTACAATTTGAATTCACTTTTTAAAAAAGCTTAGTGTTATAAAATAAACATTTCCCTGTTGCCACAGACTTGTAATCATCATCAAACATTAATCATAATTGTTGTGTTATTATTAAGCAACAACTAGTCTCTTTGAAATGACTCATAACTAAAAAAATTAATCTAGAGATATGGCAAATTGTGTTTATCCCATAACCCTTTTGTATTTAGCAAGCGCAAGCAATACTTTTATTTGTTATAGTGTATTATTTGATATTAAGTTTAATCCTCAGGAAAGCGACTAATGTTGAATAATATATTATTCAGTAAAAAAGTTTCACTTCAAGGAAAATGAGAAATCTTACATTAAATGGAATTAATGCTTCAAAATTCATATTTCATATTTTAAAATTTTGGATATAGATTAATACTATGAACTTATCAAGTCCTATTATTTTATGGCCCAACCTCTATTGTGGGACTTACAGTGGTTATTATTTGCATACTTACTGCACTTCTGGGATTTACATAATCAATCCCAAGGGTAGTCATGGCTTTCACAATAGCTAGGATGGATTGCAATGTGTTGCTGTAAATTACTGCTTTGAACTCCATGCATTCTTGCTCACTGTAACCATTCTTATGGATGATCCTATAATTTAAACATGAAAAGTTTTGTGAGTTGAATAATTGCTTGTAACACTAAAGCACATCAAAATAAATTGCTTGAGTAAAATTATAGTATATATCATTAAAAAGGAATTTTGACCATATGCATATGCTAAATCTGAACACTTTTATGCCTTTGGACTTCTATTATCATTGTCATTTATACAATGTTTTCTTTCTTGGCTATCCATGATAAATATAATAGGACATAGGAGTTGTTATTTAAAAATACTTATTAAAAATGGGTAAATCATAAGCATTATACTTTGAAAGCCCTTTTTTTTTTTAAGAGAAAAATTTCTAGATTCCCAGGACAAAGATATATACAGAGTTCTGAAAGTTGACCTTGTGTTTACAACCCGATGTCTAGAGGAAGTGAAGTCATTTAGATCATTCATGTCTTTTCCTATCATTCTGGAAAATAGGAGTGCCTGCTTTCTATTTACAGCATTAACAAAGGCATTTTTTTAGTACAGGTAATTGCCCTCTGTTAAATCTCTTGACAGTTCTCCATCTGTGTACGTGCCACTGAGTTATAAAAGTTGAAACGCTCGACATTTTATTTGGCTGAACTCTTCTCTACCTTCCACTCATTCAGTCAAAATCAAGATTTTACTAGCAGTTTTGGAATAATCACTTAAAATAGATTTACCTATCAAAAGCTAAAATCATTACATGTGCCAGTTATGTATTTTTGCATTTTTATTGTAGAATATGTTTTTGTTTCTTTTTGTTTTTTCTTATTGTTTTGAAGTGCTTTGTATTAATTAGGCATCTTTCTGGATGTCATCTTACCAAAGATTTATATTGTGTCTACACGTATAAAGGCTTTAGCATAGGGGGAAGAACACAAATGCATCTTTAATGTCTTTGAAGTTATTAGAACCTTCATATTCAAGAAATCTGAACTGAAAGGAGTAAAGGCAGGACCTATATTTATTACATGTTATTTTTTTATATTTGATTACCAATCATTTCTGAATTTCTACTTTAAACATGGCTATGTTTGTCCTGCTGCCTTAAACCATTAAGTAACTTAAATAAGTAAATAAATAAAACAGACAAAGGCTGTAGAAAAAAATGCAGTAAAATATCTTTATGGATAGATCAGGAATAAGCTTATTAAAGAAATCCCAGTTTTCTGTCAAATTGAACTTGGAAAATTATTTTAATTATTAAATTAAATAGGTGAGTAAACATGGATATTGATTTTCTTCATGAAACAAGTTCTGACTGTTATCAGAAGACAAGGAAGCATTTATCACAAAGCAAAATAATAAAAACAGATGAAAAGATGTCCAGTTGAAGTGGGACTTTAAACAAACATCATTTTTTCCAGGCGCTGCATATGTAAATTTCTGTGAGATAGAGCACTCCAACTCCTTAGATGCTTCCTAGGTCTGTTGAAATTAATAGGCTTTTACTGGGCATTTTCGGTGACATACTATGTTATGTGTTAAAGAGAATACATCATGTAAGTCCCTTCTTTCCAAAACCATAGACTGGAGCTCCACTGTATAATATATTAGTCACTGGCTGATTAATTAAAATTAAATAAAATTAAAAATTTAGTTTCTCAATCACACTGTCAACATTTCAAGTGGCTATTAAAGCCACATGTGGCTAGCAGTTGCCATATTTCAAGACAAAATAGAGAACTTTCCTATCACCACACAGAGTTCTGTTGAAGAGTACTGGTTATAAGAAGGCAGAGCATATAAAGAGATTTTTGAACATTATGATAATGTATAGGAAGAAACTCTGCAGGTAGTAAGATGCTATAGAAAAGAAAAAGTGACAAACTCTATTAGAAGTGGTTATAAAGATCAAAGAAGACATCCTGGAAGCAGTGATAATCAGCTGATTGTTCAAGGAGAGTTATTCCTAGATGATCAAAAGGAGAGAGAATCATCCTAGGCAGAAAGATCAGTATGAGCAAATAGATGCTTACAATTATCAAATGTTCAATATGTGTCAAGCCCTGTTGTATGTGCTTCATCTATCTTATCTTCTTATTTATCACAAAAGCCCTTTAAAGTAGATACAATTATGATCTATATTTTATAAATAAGAGATGTCAGCAATACCCCCAACCTATTCAGTTATTGTGTGTTACAGCTGGGCCACAAACACAATCTGATTTCAGCTCATGATCTTAGCCCCAAAGCTCAGCCTTCTACAGTGTGCTAGTCTACAGACTTAAAAAAGGTCAGCATTAGTGAAGCAGGAAGTAGGAGGGGAGAAATTACAGGACAGTAGAATAAAAACATCAGCAAGAATTGGACTCCAGTGCTTGTGTGCCAGGACAAGGCGACTGATCTTGATAACACGGGTGAAGAGCTGAATTCAGGAGATACAATCAGCTTTAAATGAATCAGTTCGTGGCAGTGTGGATAATGCAATGAAATGAAGGGAAGGGAGGTAGACGCTCCTTAGGAAGATACTGAAATAATCTAGGTCAGAAATGACGAGGTTTTGAAGTAAAGCAGTGAAGATAATTGGCGTGTTGGAGACAAATTATGTAGATGTGGCATGACTTAGTGAAAGGGTGAAGGGTTAGCATAAAGACACTGAGATTTATTGCATTGTAGGCTGGTGTTGTAATTAATGTTAGGGCAATAGAGTCCAGATGAGAGATAAGTTTGTTTATTCTGATTTGGACCTAGCCAGATAATATAGCAGTAGATGTATCCGCCGCTCTAGTTTAGACAAAATGTGTGAGTTTGAAAGAAATATTCTGAAACAGTTGGCTTGAAGATTCTAGTGAAAATCATAGAAATCCAGTAATTTTCATTTGATGAAGGTACAGAGTAAGAGAAGTACCAGTGTTTCCTGGCACATCAGATACACAAACATTTTAAATGTTCAGAACATTTTACACGAACATTTTAAATATTCTTCTATCTCGGATAGAAGAATAAAGGAGATAGAGTTAGCCAACCTGAGAAAGAGTTATAGAAGCTGAAGAAAAGTTTTTAAAGGGAAAAGTGATGTCATGTGGAATTAATGTAAGGACTTAAGAAGACTTCATATAAAATGGCTATTCAGAGATGATATAATAAATAATCTTTGTAAGGGCAACTTCTGCAACTTACCAGAGGCAAAAGTGTGATGCAAATAAGTAGAGAGAGTTAACTTCGATTATTCTTCTACTGAGAAAAGGAAAGATAAGGCAGAATGAGGAGACTTGCTCTTTTTACATAATAAGAGAAAGAAGTGCTCATTGTAGAAAATGTGAAAAGCCTAACAATATTAAAAGCAAAGGTGCTTTAAACTTTAAATTCTACTATTGAGAGAAAAATTATTTGAACACTGGTGTATGTTCTTTCATTTAAAAAGTATCTATTCAATCATACTTGAGATTAAGATGTTCATGCTCCAGGTGCAGTGGTTTACAGCTATAATCCCAGCACTTTGGGAGGCTGAGGCAGGTGGATCACTTGAAGTCAGGAGTTTGAGACCAGCCTGGCCAACATGGTGAAACCCCCATCTCTACTAAAAATACAAAAATCAAACAAAAAAATTTAACTGGGCATAATGGCAGACTCCTGTAATCCAAGCTACTTGGTAGGCTGAGGCAGGAGAATTGCTTGAATCTGAGAGGTGGAGGTTGCAGTAAGCCGAGATTGTGCCACTGCACTGCAGTCTGGGCGACAGAGCAAGACCATTTCTCAAATAAATAAAATAAAATATAAAATGTTCATGCAATTTTGTATCCCGGTTTTTTAGTTAACGGAGCATTTTCTCATATAAAAACCTTCTCAAATACATGAGATTAATACATGATTTGTAATAGTTATATAATATGGCTACTGAAGAATGAATAGTTCTATAACTTTGCAACCTAATTGCTTATGTTTCATTTTAATTTGTGGTACTTTATTCTATCCCATATTTTATTATCTTAAATAGTGATATAAGTCTTTATACAGGCTTTTATATTTTATATTTTGAATTACTTTATTTTCACACTTTTGCATATTGTTATTTTATTTTTGAGAATTATCAGAATCATATTTAGAAGATCAATAATTGCAATTTTCCCAGCTTACTATATATATTAAAACTATTTTTTTATAAATTTTCAGTAACATATAATTTTATAAGTAACAATTAACAATATGCAGTTCTCAAAACCTCATTCTTAGTAGGTAATATTATTTTTAAATTATTGTTTGTCAAATTTACTACAATGAAAAATTACCTCATTGATTGATTTTTAACTTTATAATTAATGAGGTTACCCTAAAATACATTATCTATTGAATTTTGGCATTTGTGAACTCTCTGTTCATAGCCTATCCCCATTTATGTATATTGGGAAGCTTATTGTTTTACTTAGCAATCTATGGAACTTTGTATACTAGTCACCAATTAATTATCTATCATATTTATTATAAAATTTTTTCTAGTTTTCTAATTTTGGTTTAATTTTTTATGGTTTACGATATTTAAAAGTTTTAATTTTTACATAGCCAAATAATGGGTATTTTTTTTTTTTAACTTAAGCTAGCAGAGAATGGAGAAATGAAAAAAGATAAGAGAGGTTCAAGCATGGTCATAGCCTGGGAGACAAGAGCAGGCAGACACTGTGATAATGTTATAAATGAATGCCAGATGACTTACTTGCAAGGATGGACCTGAAATCTCAAAAATAGTATAATCCCAGGGAAGAGAATAAAGGAGCTCTATTTTTCAGAGAAAGTAGGAAAGATCAAACGTTTGGTTGCAGATAAGTGAAGCTTAAATATTGGTTGATATGAAACTTACATTACATTATTACATAAAAGAAAAACAGTGGCTTAGACTGAGACCAGTTCCATTATTGACTGGCAGACATAAAGTATGTCCCTCATAAAGTATGTCCCAAAGAACAAGATCCTTTAATACATAACTTAAAAATATACTCAAAAATGGTCCTCCTTTTCTCCATCCTCCCTTTTTCTCCTCCTCTTCCCTCCTCCTCCTCTTCCATCTTCCTCTTCCCTCCTCCTCCTCCTCCCTTCTCCTTCCCTTTCTTCCTTCTCCTTCTGCTGCTATTACTGCTGCTTCTGTTTCTTCTTTTACTTCTTGTTAGCAACAATTATCCTTTAAAATTCTCTAGCAGTAACAGAGCCAGGAGGTTTCACCCATTTACCTTTACTTATCAATTACCATTGTGTTCAGGTGGACATTGCATTCTTGAGTTATGGCATTTTTGTTTTTATTATTTTCATATTAAGGAATTCAGGTCTAGTTATTTCATTTTAAAAAGGAAAAAGAGAAAGGAAATGCAAAAATACCTCAAAATTCATGATTGTAATTAAGCATTTAATTCTCAGCTAGGCAAAATGCCAATGAGATTAAAAACAATGTTTTCTCAATGATTCAGGTGGATCATTGATTGACATATTTTTAAATATTTACAGTTAATACTCACATTATAAAGTCCTTGATATTCCCAGATTAATATAACCAAAATATAATGCTTCAAACATTTGTCTTGTTGAGAGCCACATTTTTTAAAAATGGAAATTATAATATTATTCATCTGCAACATTTTCTGCTAAAGAATGCAAGGTATATTTGCACAGGAACTATGACCACTCTGCTATGACCCATGATTTAGAAAAGACTGTCAATCAGCATTTGCAAAAGCATGTATTTTAAGAATGGTCAAATACATGGACAGACATCAAATATTAAACATTTGAGACAGTTGTGTACCTACTTCATTTGTTTAACAATAGTACTTTTCCCAGATTCTCCCGCTCCTGCAACATAAAAAGAGAATATTATTAACTGATATACCAAATTTGTATAGATATTAAAAGCTAACTATCACTTTTCATAGAGAATCTTTAAAATTTTTTTTGTAGGCTTAGGGGGTACACGTGGAGTTTTGTTACATGCATATACTGTGTGGTGGTGAAGTCTAGTCTTTTAACGTACCCATCATCTGAATGTGTACATTGTACCCAACAGGTAATTTTTCATTCCTCACCCCCTCGCATGCTCCCACCTTTACAAGTCTCCAGTGTTTATTATTCTACTCCGTATGTCCATGTGTATGCATTGTTTAGTTCCCACTTATAAGTGAGAACATGTGGTATTTGACCTTCTGCTTCTGAACTGTTTTACTTAAGATAGTGGTCTCCAGTTTCATCCACTTGCTGCCAAAGACATGATTTTGTTCTTTTTCATGGCTGAGTAGTATTCCATGGTGTGTGTGTGTGTGTGTGTGTGTGTGTGTGTGTGTGTGTGTGTTTGTGTCCAGTTTTCTATTTATGGGCACTTAGGTCGATTCCATGACTTTGCTATTATAAATATTGCTGCAATAAACATACAAGCTCAAGTGTCTTTTAATAATAATATGGGCTGGGCATGGTAGATCATGCTTGTAATCTCAGCACTTTGGGAGGCCAAAGCAGGTGGATCACCTGGGGTCAGGAGTTTGAGAACCACCTGACCAACATGGAGAAACCCGTCTCTACTAAAAATACAAAATTAGCTGGACGTGGTGGTGCATGCCTGTAATTCCAGTGACTAGGGAGGCTAAGGCAGGAGAATCACTTGAATCCAGGAGGTGGAGGATGTGGTGAGCTGAGATTGTGCCATTGTACTCCAGCCCAGGCATCAAGAGTGAAATTCCATCTCAAAAAATAATAATAACAATACATTTTCCTTTGAGTAGATATCCAGTAGTGGGATTGCTGGATCAAATGGTTGTCCTATTTTTAACGCTGAGAAATATCCATACTGCTTTTCCATAGAGGTTGTATACTAAGTTACATGCCACCAACAGGGTATACGCATTCCCTTTTCTTGACATCCCTGCTATTATCTGTTGTTTTGTGACTTTTTAATAACAGCCATTTTGACTTTGTGTAAGGTGATCTCTCACTGCAGTTTTAATTTACATTTCTCTGATGATTAGTCTTAGTGAACGTTTTCTTACGTGATTGTTAGCCATTGGTATGTCTTCTTTGAAAAATGTCTGTTCATGCCCGCTTTTTGATGGGTGATTTGCTTTTTTCTTGTTGAGTTTGAATTCCTTGTAGATTCTGGATATTAGTCCTTTGTTCGATGAGCATAGTTTGCAAATGTTTTCTCTCATTCTGTAGGTTGTCTGTTTACTCTGTTGATTATTTATGTGCAGAGCTTTTTAGTTTATCCCATTTGCCTATTTTTGTTTGTTACATTTGCTTTTGAAATCTTAGTCACAAATTATTTGCCTAGGCCAATATCCAGAAGAGTTTTTCTTCTAGGATTTTTACCATTTCTGGTCTTAAGTCTTTAAATCATCTTGAGCTAATTTTTGTATGTGGTGAGAGATATAGGTCTAGTTTCATTTTTCTGTATATGGCTAATTTTTTATTATGGAAAACCTTTAACAGATACTCTCCTGGTGTATCTTCAAAAGCAAACATTATATACTGTCAAGGAAAATAATATATTACTGCATTTGAATATAATTTGGGAAGCTTGTATCTCCTGGCTTTGCAACCCCCCAAAAATTGGTCCTCAACTTCATAGTCTCTAGATTACTCTCATTCTCCCAGAATGTCTTCTCATATACACTATTGATTGAATAGCAAGAAAAAATACCCAACAACTAGGTAATAACCTTTGATTTTTCAGAATAGTACAAAGTCTATTGTCATTGGAGGATGGGAACTTGTCTCCAGCATCCCATTTACCTTGGTATATAGATGGTATCATGGCTTCAGTTTTAACAAAGGAATGTGGCTAATAACACTAAGTAATTCTAAGGAGCCTGCAGGTAAGAATCAATATGGGAGTATTTAAAAATGAGAAGGAGCAGGGCCTGGGCAAAGGAGGAGCTGGCAGTAATATTATAGAAAAACGTGTTGCATTTATCTGGAACAGCTGTTTTAGTTGATGATATGTAATATAACACTTTATTTTGTTATCTAGTGAACTTTATAAACATCATGTACAGGAATACAAATTGCACATTATGAAAGATAAAACATAAATTTCTCGTGAAAAATCAGTGGTTGCTTCATGCTATGCCTCAAGTTGTTTTCAGGACATTACTTGAGTCTACTTTGTTATTAAGGCATTTTTTTAATTTTTAAAAGTTTTTTGGAAATGAAAACTACAAAGTACTGAAGTAAAGTGTAATGATCTAGGCTTAAGTGTTTTTTCTGTCCTTGTATGTGTGGGTGAGTGCATGTGCGTGCATGCGTGTGTGTGTGTGTGTGTGTGTAATATCTTTAGTAAATCTTTTAACTCCTTAATTTCCTCACCTATTAGCTAAGAATCTCTACTTCACAAGATTATTAGAATACTCTCGACATCATAAGCATATAATTGTTTGCAAACTACAGTGCAAAATCAAACATAAAACAATGTTAATTGAGAACACAGCATCCAAAACACTTTGCCTTTTTTCATGAAGAGAAATCTAATGTTATTGTAGATACGCTACACGTATTCAGCAAATGATGCTGGAGCAATTGAATATCTACATGAAAAAAGAATACTGACTCACATCACAATATACTAAAAATTAATTTGAAATGGCTTATAAACTTATATATAAAAACTAAAGCCATGAAAGTTCTAGAGAAATAGTTGAAATATCTTTGCAACCTTGAATTCACCAAAATTCTCTTAGATAATGTATAAAACACTGAACCAACAAAAAGTAAAAATATAACAAATTGGACTTGATCAAAATAAAATGAAAAAGGACAAGCCACTGACGAGGAGAAAACATAAATTACATGTTTATCAGACACAGGCTAGGGACCCAGTAGCATAAATGCAATGGGGCTTGGGAGGATTAATATAGAGATGTTTCAAATGATTAATAGTGCAGGAATGTGGCTGGGTGCAGCAGTGGCTCACACCTGTAATCCCAGCACTTCGGGAGGCTGATGCTGGTGGATCATGAGGTCAGATCAAGACCACTTTTGTCAACATGGTGAAAGCTTGTATCTACTAAAAATACAAAAAATTAGCTGGGTGTGGTAGCCTGTGCCTGTAATCTCAGCTATTGGGAGACTGACTCAGGAGAATTGCTTGAACAAGGGAGTCAGAGATTGCAGTGAGCCAAGATTGTGCCAATGCACTCCAGCCTGGGTGACAGAGCGAGACTATGTCTACAAATAAATAAATAAATAAATAATTTTAGAAAGAGTGAAGAAATGCCATATGAAAACACTAAAAATAACTATGACTCAAGAATTAAAAAGTGAATTCGATGAAAATTACTGCAATATGTAAGGTATGGAAAGAATTAAAACAAATCTTAAAATTTTGACTTATCTATGAATCTTAGATGTGGGATGTGGGGGAGGAGTAAATTCAGGCAACTTGAAGTTTGAAAGTTCTGGATTTACAGGCAGTAGAAAAGCAGGAATTCACCAAAAGTGGCTAAGATCTGATAATAAAAGTTAGTTCATAACAATTTTAGATAAAATAAGTTATAAATATCTAAAGTGTTATTGCAGGAAAATGCAGTATTTTATAATTGATATGAAATCATATCTTTAGAATGTGTCTTCAGGCTACAACCAAAACTTACCAGCAGAAATATGATCTTGACCTACATTGACCAAGGGCCTAATCTAAAATAATGGTTTTTGAGAACAAATTTTTATGTCTGTAGAAGAAGCAAAGGTCTTCATGTATTACTGGCAGTTCCAAAAATTAAGTCACAGGACATCTTTGACGTCTCAAGGTATCTTGGACAGATTTTAAATTAACACAATTAAGGCAATTTGGAGATTCCCCAGGAAAATCCCAAATTCAGTAAAACTGGTAGGCATAGACATATCCTTGACTACTCATTGTAGTCAACAGCCTCATTTTACTAAAACTAGCAAAATTTTATGTAAGCCAAAGTAGTATAACTTTTGGTAACCCCAAGTCCCCACTTTTCTTTGTTGTTTTGATATTTGTTTTTTGAGACGGAGTCTCGCTCTGTCACCCATGCTGGAGTGCAGTGGCAGAATCTCGGCTCATTGCAACCTCCATTTCCTGGGTTCAAGCCATTCTCCTGCCTCAGCCTCCTAAGCAGCTGAGATTGGCATGCACCACCACACTCGGCTAATTTTTATGTTTTTAGTAGAGATGGGGTTTCACCATGTTGCCCAGGCTGGTCTTAAACTTTTGGCCTCAAGTGATCTGCCTGCCTCAGGCTCCCAAACTGCTAGGAATACAGGTGTGAGCCACCCCACATGACCCAAACTATTTAAATTTCTAACTCAACTCTTGCCCACTCGGCCTTCATTTCCATATTCGACCATTACTTTTTTTTAAACTCTTTTCTTCTTCTACATGCTTATGAATATTTCATATATCATTTACATTTTGTATATCATTTAGAACATCTTTCATCACTGCAAGATTAATTTCACATTGCAAAGAATCTTTGTTTCATTCACTGATTTAGCCAAAGCACCTAGAACAGTGCCTAACTCAATAGTAGAATCTTAAAAAAAGCAAATGAATTCTTTGACTCATGCTTCAGAAATGAGATTTTGTCCTTTGCACTATATATCATTTTTTTCTCACTGAAGCGTTTCTTTTCTTAAGCCTTGATGAACAGATATAGCTACATCTAAATTTAATTCTATTCAGGACAATCTTTTTTTTTTTTTTTTTTTTTGGCCATAGCATACATTTACATACATATGTAAATGTATCTAGTTTCTGCAGTTGTCTGAAACAGCTGTCCACCTTATGTGATAGTGAGGAAAAAGGAGTGGTAAACCCATGGGAAATAATGTTTCATTGCCTGGTGATGATATATAGATTCTTTCCCTCGGATAAACCTTGAGAAGACACCTCTCCATGATTTTATGCTAGTCGGCTCTCCACCATAGATAGTGAAATATGACCATAAAGTTGATAGATACAAAAATCAAAGTAACTTGCTAAAATTTCTTTACATAATCAAACACAAAGTGACAGATTGGTCATAACAATCTCTTTTAATAGAAGGCTGTGATGCGCAAGAATGAAACAGTTGGGAATAAAATAAAATCACCTTGCCCGTTTTCAAAAGACAAATTACTATATCATTTTGCATGACATGACTGAGAGTTATTTGTTTGTGAGAGTGGCAACAGTAAATCAATGAGGTTTGCACAATAGTCTGGTTTACTGGCTTTAAATAACTCACTATTTTGCTGTAGGAAGTTCATCACTTTGAAAAAAAAGTCATCTAATACTATAAAACTGTACTGGATAGGTTTTGTTTCACAATCTCTAACAACAGAACCGAATATTAGAAAATGTATCATTATCCTGTATAAATGACAGAATATCTCATTTCTCACTGTCTTAAATTACAGAGCAATGGGATGTCAAAGAAAAGTCACTGGGCTCAGTAGGAAC
Organism: Callithrix jacchus; assembly: GCF_049354715.1. Taxonomy (NCBI): domain Eukaryota; kingdom Metazoa; phylum Chordata; class Mammalia; order Primates; family Cebidae; genus Callithrix; species Callithrix jacchus. The sequence goes on along the minus strand of NC_133512.1, from coordinate 69,432,667 downwards.
TCCAATACTTGCTCATGCTGGTGTATTTAATGTTGTATTTTGTTCAACCAGAGTGTTCAACTAGACATGAGAAAAAAGTCTTGTTTCTGAATGTCAATTAAATTTACGTAAATGATGATATAATATCTACAATTTCTACAATGAAGTGAAAATAATTTGGAGCACTTTCTTATAAATGACTTATCTACCTTGAGATATTAAGCCTAATGAGAAAAAGTATGTCAGTGATTTTTCAGAATAGTACCAGCATAAGTATTATAGATAAATGTTTTATCAATTAAAAACCACCTTTGGATAGATTAAAAAATCACAACCAAATTTTATTTTATTCACTCTGTATTATTGACTAGTTAGAAATTTATCAAAAATATGTGGAAAAAGTGACTTTTAGACTGTGTCAGAATTAGTGTACATTCAGAATGGTCTTCTGTACTTCATAAATATGGCCATTTGGTAATCATACCGATGACACTAAGTTGTGGCATTTCAAAAGTGTTTCTAAGGCTCCAGGGTATGTTAGTGTATAACAATTCTTTGTAACTTAGCTGGTAATTCATGCTATGTTTAAGGTAAGCAGAGTAGTCAATCACTTTTTTAAAAATAGCATGTACTTTTAAATGAAACGACATATTGAAAGTTAATATTTTCCCTTGAAAGTCTTTAAAAAAGTATCTGTACTATCCTTGCTCTATGTGGTGACTTCAGTCTTCTGTGTAAAGGTCTAGTATAGTCAACTTCAGCATTAACGGGAAGATTCCTAAAGAAAAGCCTATCTACTTAAAACCTCATTTAGTGTTTGGAACTCTATTGCAAAGTTATTTCAAAAATAAATTATTAAGTCCTATTCTCACAATGATTCTAGGTTGTAGTTCACAATAACTATTTCAGTCTTGTAAGATTAGATGATGTTACAGAGCCAAATTTAGACATTATAACAATGTGTTTGCATATGCTGATGGTGTCCTGAAATAATCTCTTCCTTCCAAATTGTGGTCATCACTAATATTAGTTTCTGGGTCAAAGGATACCAAGAGAATATTAACAAGATATGCATTTGTTTCTTTGAAATAGTTAATGTTTCAAATAATTAAATATTTATATTTATACTTAATTCATACTTAGATACTCATGAATTAATTTTTAATAACAATAAGGAATCCTCTTCCACATTTTTAAATGTGAAAATATTAAAAAGAATTTTAAATCTACCCAATATCTATACCTATTACTAAACTTCGAGGACACACAAGGCTTAATTGCTCATTTGGGTTAACTTGTTCAAACAAGCAAAATGAGATTACAACATTCTGCCTTGAAATCACACGTAAGATTTTTTTTTTTATAGGTGGTCTTAAAAATCACATAATTGTACAGTAGAAAGAAACCTTAGAAATCAACCAGCTATGCATATCTCTTCAGTCTATCCTTGAGATAAATGAATCTAATAGAGATTATAATAATCATCCAAAGTTTCAGATCTGTCTTAAAGAAACTACATATTCTGACTCTTCTTTTTAAGTAGGCACTGATAAATAGGAAAATGGTTTCAACACTTTATAAATTATTTTAAATATATTTATTGTAAATTAATATGACAGCAGGGTACTTTTTTTTTTTTTTTTTTTTTTTGAGACAGAATCCAGCTCTGTTGCCCAGGCTGGAATGCGGTATCATGTTCATGGCTCACTGCTGCCTTGGCCTCCTGGGCTCAACCAATCCTCCTGTCTCAGTCTCCCAACGTTCTAGAATTACAAGCATGAGCCACTGCACTTGGCCTTGAAAGCAGTGTACTTCCATATGCATATGTAAAGACATATTGGTATTGCTGTGTCAGCTTGTCATTCATAGGTAGACTGTTGGCTTAAAAGACTTTTAAGGTAGTCTCTTTTGAACCAACTTAATTTTGTTCTACTTAATATTTTCCTTTTCATGGAGGAACACCAAAATTCTCTGTCCCGTCCACATGACAGCTCCTCACACAGCTGGATTCATGGTAGGAAAAGGGGATGGGCATAGTCATGCTTTGGAGCTAAATTTGAGCTTGTACTCATCTCTGACTGACTAAGTGTCTTGATCAAATTCGGTCTCTCTGAAAATCAGTTTCCTCTATTATAAAATTGGGTTAAGACATAGGAGGATTAGATTACAAACATAAATTACTTAGAACATAATCTAATATATAGTGAATTCTAAGTACTTTCTATTCGAAGAATGTGCTCATATCTGTTTAAAGAAATACTCCAAATATAATATGATCCACTTCTTTACTCCTTTCTTGTGGAACATGATTTTTAGAGTATTTATCTTCTGAATCACGCCCCATAGAAGAGCCAATGTCTTTCTGAAATGTGGTACTGAAAATTGTGCTGTAGATATCAGATTTACGAATAATAAGGATATTCTGCCAGCTAGATCTGCCTCACTTCTGGTGCTTGTTTATAAATAAATAATTTTTTAAATAGAGATCATGATTAGTTTGCTTCACTTCTTTCTTTTCTTTTCTTGTCTTTCTTTTTTTTTTTTTTTATAGCTTTATCAGCTTTTTAAATTTTTGGCCTATATTTAGCTTGTAAAGTTTTTCTACTTTTTTTCACATCTGCTCTTAACAAACAGATTCTCCCACAAACCACATGTATGTAATTGATTTTGAACCTCAATAAAGATATTTATTAAATTCCATTTTGCTTATTTGCAGCAAGCATTTCTGCTAGTTGAGGTCATTTAGAATTCTGACTTTGTTTTGTCACCATATCCTTCCAAACTGAATCTCGAGTTTGAAATGCCTGCTCTATCCACCTTCACCCAAATCCCTGATAGGATTATTGAAGAGAACAAGGTCAAGGACAGGAAACTGTGTCATTCTTTAGAGTCTGTTCTGTTAACAGGAAACCCGTTAATCAGCACAAGTCCTTGTTCACTATCTGTAGTCAACAATGCTAAATATTTCCCGATAGGTATGATAATTATTGAAGGTTTTTGTACCGACAGTTTATGTGGCTAAGGAAATTCTCTTCTATTTCTACTTTAATTGGTGTTTTTTAAATCAGGAATTGATAAAAGAATTTTATTTAATTATTTTTTGACTTCTCCTGACATTGTTATGATTTTTCTTTTAATTTGATCTTGTGGTGAGTAATGTTAATTGATGTTGTAATAGTATTTCAAGCATGCATTCTTGGGATAATCCCTCTTCCCCCCAAACTCCCTCCAACTTTTTTCCTTTTTGCATTTTATATATTGCTGACATCAGTTTGCTGATATTTTGCTTTCATTTTTATATTTATGTCTGTGAGGATGATTGACCTGCCATTGTCTTTATCAAATTTTGTTGTCAAGGTTGTTAAATAATAAATTGAAAAGAATTTTCTAAAAATGTTTATGTAATTTTGGAATGTTCTGCCCATGGGCTATTTGATAAAATTTTTTTATAAAGCACTATGAATACATTTGCAGATAAATTTGCACATTTTCTTTTGTCAAAAAATAACACATTTGTTTATTTTTCTTAAACTTTTTATTTTGATAATTAATTTAAAATCCTACAGTGGTTCAAGAATATAATACTATAGAAGACTGCATTTTATACCTTTCACCTTTAAGAATTAATGCTTTGTCCTGTTTGCTTTCCCTCTAATATATATGTGTAAATTTACATATGCATATGTAAACATATTTTTATGTTTTGTTTTGCTGAATCTTTATGAGATGTTTCACCCACAAATATTTCAAAATGTGTCTTCCAAGAATAAGGCAATTTTTCTACAAACTGAAATACCATTTCCATGCATAAAAGAATTTATATTAATTCAAAATGTTATACTATGTACTCCATATTCAAATTTATCTGATAGGTCCAAAAAATGTTTCCCATACCTTTTTTTATTTCTTATATTTATCATCTAGTCAAGTTTCACACTCTCTTTTGTCATTATGCTATTTAAACTCTTTTAATTTATAACATTTCCCTTGTAATATTTTTGTTATTTTGTTTTGTTGATCTTGGCATTTTTCTAAAGTCTAAGATAATTTTCAAAATATAATATACAATTATCTGTATTCTCTGATAACTAGATTCAATGTAACTATTATAGATGAATGCTATATAAATAATATTGTGGACTTTCAGTGTGTCATATCAGTAAACATATGGTGTCAGATATACTTATCTGACTATAAGTACCTATTTTCTGTGAGATAGAAAAAATAAGCATCGTGAATCTGTAAAATTCCTCATCAGCCAAACTAAGTATATTTCATTTATGAGAAAAATATTGTGGCTAGGTACTATCTTTTCTTTGTAATGATCTTTTATTTAGATATTCTAACTTCCAATTTTATACTTATTTTTAAATTATCAGATAATATTTATAGGAGGCACTAATATAAATATACCAACACTGTACTGTATACTTAAAAATTTGCTAACAGGGTAGATCTCATGTTAAGTGTTCTTATCATATAATAATTATAGTAATAAGAAGATAGGAAACAACTTTTATAGGTGACAAAGAAGTTTACTGTGTGGATTGTGATTATTTCATGGGTGTATACTACTTATCTCTAATCTTATCAAGTTACATTAAATATATATAGCATATGCATTAAGCTATACATTAAATATGTATAGCTTTTAGGCTAAAAATGATAACACTAAAGTACAGAATTGCATGATTTTTCCCACACAGGTCTGTTGTATATAGATATTTGTTTACGTATTCAGTAATTGTGTGAATAGTCATGTATACTATTTTTAGTATGAATACAATTGCAACAATGATTTTAAAAAGATATTAGGAAACCAAACTATATTCTGAAGTTGTCATTTTCTTCTTATCTATATCATGAAAGTAATATCTATTTCATAGCATTTTCTTGTAGATTAAAGCAATAATAGAAGCAATGAATAAAGAGAAAAATATGAGATTTATGCCAGTAGAGATAGAACTAAAACTAAATATTGTGACAGCATTGACCTTCGGACAATGGAGAGGGAATAGTCATAAAGAAAGGGGCTAAGGAGGATTGAAATATCAAGTGGATATAATAGGAAAGAACCTAACAAGGCACCTCATGGAAAACATAAAGATAAATGGGCAGCAAGTAAACTTGGGAAATTATTTTGAGTTCTCCCAAAGTGGGATCAGGTCACTGACAGATACAAAAAATTTTGTAAATATGGGTCAACAAATTGAGCAAAAGAAAGAATTTTAAAATCATATCAGTTAAATCCTGGTATGAGGTCCTCAAAAGAGAATATAGACTAAAACCCATAAAGTTTCAAGTACAAACTGGGAAATGAATCCACTTATGGATGGAAAGAAGAAGCAAGCGTCAATGAAGACAGGAATACAGCGATATAAAAAAATGAGGACTGTTTAGTTCAAACTTAGTTTAAAAGAAGAGAGATTTAAGTTACTGTTGGAGGTAGAGGCTCAAGCCTGTAATTCCTGCACTTTGGGAGACCGAGACAGGCAGATCTCTTGAGCCCAGGAATTTGAGACCAGCCTAAGCAACATGGTGAAACTCTGTCTCTACAAAAAAATATAAAAATTAGCCAGGTGTGGTTGGACGTGCCTGTAGTACCAGCTACTGTGGACTCTGAGGTGGGAGGATCACCTGAGCCCAGGAGGTTGTGGCTGCAGTGAGATGTAATTCCAGCACTGCACTTCAGCCTGGGTGACAAGACCCTGTCGTAAAAAAAAAAAAAAAAGGAAAAAGTTACTGAGATGTGAATTTTGTGAACTGGCCATTATCAGTGCTCTGTGACAGATAATTTTTTAATAGAGAAGAGCATATATACAATTTACATTGCAATTAATGAGAGATACTATAGAATATAAGAAAATAGAAGCAGTGAGCACAGCATCCTTTGAGAAGTATTTCAATATAAAAACATTTGAAAAGGTATCTTTATAAGGTGAATTCAAGGGTTCATTGAAGTCAAATAAAGTTTTTTAGGCTGAAGAGAAGAAACATCTGTATTTGCTGTGAAGAAAGAGCCAGTAGAGAATTTTGAAGATGACAAAGTGAAAAATAATTGATGGAACAAAATTTTTGAGATGTGAAAGGTGATAGAATTTATAGCACAGGCCCGGGCATGGTGGCTCAAGCCTGTAATCCCAGCACTTTGGGAGGCCGAGGCGAGTGGATCACGAGGACAAGAGGTCGAGACCAACCTGGTCAACATGGTGAAAGCCCGTCTCTACTAAAAATACAAAAAATTAGCTGGGCATAATGGTGCGTGCCTGTAATCATAGCTACTCAGGAGGCTGAGGCAGGAGAACTGCCTGAACCCAGGAGGCGGAGGTTGTGGTGAGCCGAGATCGCGCCATTGCACTCCAGCCTGGGTAACAAGAGCGCAACTTCGTCTCAAAAAAAGAAAAGAATTTATAGCACAAAGGCTGAAACTAATCTGAAATGAAAATGAAATACTGCTTCTTTAAAACTAGTGAAACTATAAGAATACATGAATGTTTAGTGAGATTTGGAGATGATGATTGATAATTGTTTTGTTGTACATTAGTAGTCTTCGAGGGTGAAGTGAAGGGGAAATTAGAGATGAAAGTGGCCAAGCCTGTAATCCCAGCACTTTGGGAGGCCGAGGCGGGTGGATCACGAGGTCAACAGATCGAGACCATCCTGGTCAACATGGTGAAACCCCGTCTCTACTAAAAATTACAAAAAATTAGCTGGGCGTGGTGGCGCGTGCCTGTAATCCCAGCTACCCAAGAGGCTGAGGCAGGAGAATTGCCTGAACCCAGGGGGCGGAGGTTGCGGTGAGCCGAGATCGCGCCATTGCACTCCAGCCTGGGTAACAAGAGCAAAACTCCGTCTCAAAAAAAGAAAGAAAGTGGCGTTGGAAATGTGGGACTAGCTGCCATTCGAGGATTTCAGCAGAAAATAAAGAATAAGTAAAATAATGATTGACTCAGCTAAATTTAAAACATGATATGTGTCAGCCAGGAGACTGAAAATTATAGATTGTTTTATTCTACAACATCTGAGAATGAAAGAAATGAAGAATTATTTACAGAGGGATCAGGGTTAGTTAGATCAGCACTAAGAGCTGAACAAGCTGTTAAACAGCATTACTTTCAAGAAAATCAGTTGGAAGAAGTGTATTACAATAATGGTAAATGGAGAACTTTGAGAGGTTATCCAGGGTTGAGGGTATGAATGTCAATTAAGGTAGAAGATTAAGGAGGGGAAATATTCCTGAATTTTAGGAGAAGCACAGCTGAAATGGCTGGTCCTGGTAAAAAGGAAGTAGATTAAATCAGACAACTAATTCATTAAATATGGAAAAGTACGAGATAATAGAATATAAAATTTTGGTTAGGGAGTGAAATTTATAGATCTCTTTTAAAAAATTCTAAGTAGTAAATTTATTCTATTGGAGTGTAAAATACTGAGGCAGGAAGGAAACCCATGACTTCCACTTCTTTTATTAGCAGTGGATCTTGTAATAAATAGAATGGATTTTTAAATATCTTATTCAAGTTTCACCTTGAATCCTACTTTTTGAGGTTCAAATTCCACATTGATGTATTTGCACACCAGTATTTCGAGGAAAATTATTAAAAGTAATGGCAAAAACCGCAATTACTTTTGCACCAATAATAATAAATTAGGAGTATGGATTTTGAACTTGAGTCTAATACCTTAAATGGAGGTATTTATTTTATTTTATATAAAACTGATCATGGAGTCCTTACGCTATCAAATGTTTCACCACTTTTCCTTTCTAACAATGTGGAGAAGTAAATAAGTTTTGTTAACTGCTCATGTTACTTATATAAATATTTTTAAAGGTACAATGTTTGTCTTGAGTCAATAATTCAGGCTTGAATGAAAATATGTGAATATAAATATGTTCTGTGATATTATTAGAGAGCTCGTTAAACTATAGTTAGCAAAAGTCATTATCAGCAATACAGAATTTTCAATCTCCTTACAAATACTATCATTTGGCTAAGCGTAGAATGTTTTGCTAAATGGCTTGCCGCTTTTATGTGAGTGCCTTATGAGCCTGTTTTTAAAAAGTACTGATCAATAGAGATGAATACATCTGAAACAATCAGTCAAATATACACAAATTATTTGTCTGAGTGCATGTGATTGTTGGGAAAGAGGGACATTATTGAAAGCTATTTGATGCTACCATGGGCCATTCTTATAGATAAATGAAACATTGTAAACATTTGGCAACTATTTAATAAATTGTAAATATCCAGAACTTTCACATTGTTGTAGTGGGAAAAGTCCATTGCATTTTGGAGAAAAATTGAAACTCTCCAAGTAGGTCTTTTCTGCCTAAAGTTTTCTTTCCACTTCACTGAGAAGTAGTTTTAACCATTTGCATTAAGAATATTCATACATTCCCAAAGGTTGGACACCTCTACAAACATAAAATAAATAAATAAATAATTTATTTAAGTTGGCAGAGAAAATAATACGTATTTGTTGTGTACAACTTGATGTTTTGAAATATATATACATTTTGAAACAGTTAAATCTAGCTAATTAACATATGCATTACCCTACATAGTTATTTTTGCGGTGAGAACACTTATTCACTCTCAGCATTTTTCAAGAATACAATATAATGTCATTAACTGTAACCATTATGCCATACAAAAATAAATTATTTTATAATGTTTATAAATACGTTTAAAATAAAAATGTACTCTTGTTGGAGGAAGGAAAAACTGGTTTTAATTTGAATAAACAAAACAAAACAAAATGTTGAAAATACCATTGGGAATACATTTTACATGTTAAGAAGATTCTTCTTTTATTACCAGTGGTCAGAAGGAGACTTACTGGTTAATCCTAATGTAATTATTCCAAAGAATGTGTTTATCTGCTCCTATCCATAGACAGGCATGGGCTGTGTTAGTGTAATAAAATTAAGAGTTGATGAACTTATAATCTAATCAGTAACTCAGAAACAACTCTAGTTTCCTGGAATCTCTCCCACTCATATCTAGGGATAATTAAAAAAAAAAAAAAGACCTATTAAAAAGCACACATAGAATAAAAATAGTCACTTAAATTTAACCCAAGTATTGAGTCCTCAGTTCTCTTAGTTACATGTAAAAAAAAGACAAACTAAGAATAATGATACACATTTATTGAGTTTTAATTTTTTCAGATTTGGGAATCTATTATGCCAAAGAATAAACCACATTTGTCTAGATCTTTACAAGTTACAAAACACTTGGCATCCATTATTTCTCTGAGTTTATGTGGCTAGCCTATGGTCACTCTGGGAAGTATAAAAACATTATACTGGATGAAGATATTAATAAATCAATTTCTAACTCAGATGGTTTAAAAACACATTCTGTTCTAGTATTAAATTGTATTCTCCTCATTCTGCTCTGTGGTTAAACCTATTTAGTTTATTCTGTTGTGTAAGTTTTATTTTACCAATTATTTTGTACCAAGCCTTTAGATAGCGTCAAAATCATTATAAGTCTCCTACTACGTACCTTCCAAAATGTCTATTTGTTGAATAAGTGAAACCATTTGAAAAGTTTGAAAATGTTAGCTATAATAAATATACTACATTTGAAAATAGTTTTTGATCTCTAGACTCCATCCCTATTCATGTTTCTAAAAGCCAGATTGGTGGAATAGTATTTTCAAACAGTAAAGCTCAGATGACATCATTAAAATAATAATAGTATGGTGCTTACAATGTAGCACAAAGAAAAATTAGAAATAAAATATTTTAAAACGAAAAAAAAATCTATGATAAATTTTCCATGGTATTCTTCGAAATTACTAGCTGAAAGTGAAAAATTGTAGAATAAATGTTAATTATTTATAGCACAGGGTGTTTTGAATATGAAGAAGAAGGAAGGCTAGTTGTTTCCCTATACTTTCCATGGTGTTTTAAATCTAAACAACCCATGTGATGAAAATTTGCCAAAACACAAAGGAAACTGATGCAGCAAAATCAACTCAGACTGAAATTTGACACAATAAGCATGAAGAGAAGAGAAAAGAAAAATGGAAACATGGCCCGTATTGAGTTTACAATTAAATAATAGGTATTATTTTGAATAAAATACCATTGAATGAAACATTGATAAAACTTTCAAAATGAATTTAGATAAAAATGAGAATATTCATTAGAGTTTGTTTTTTTTTTTAATGTGCTCTTTCTGGAATATCTTTGCAAGTGAATTTTTTAAAAAGCATATGACATGATTGTCTTGATTGCAGTTATCTATTGTGCTCAGCAAGGTATGAATCATCACCAGTGTTTTCTAAAAGCCTACTTTTTGCTAAAATAAAACACAGATTTGGCATCTGTTCCATGATTTTACTGAAGGTCTAAAAAGTGTAATAAAAAGGCATCTGTCTGTGAGATGATCCTTTAATTGTAAAGTAGCACTTTGATAGCTCTTCAGACTCAGTGAAATCTTGTGTTCGATGATACCAAATGGTTACAATTGCTTTACAGTACATGTTAAATTTGGAAAGTTGCTGTTATGCTGAAAGCTTCTAGAAATTCATTAGATGAAGATCAACATACAGAAAAAAAGTCTGTCAAAAGTGGTTTTAGATTTCTTATTTTTGTAAATGTAGTTATTGACTTGGTTTGGTCACTACTAAGTTTAAACTGATTAGCCCCATGTGACATACACTCATTGTGAAACTTAAAACTTATCCAGATCACACTGATGAATGAGAGCACCATTTCAATGATGGGAAAATTAAATAGATTTCACTGGTGAGGAGATTTGAGGTGGGAGAGTGGAAAGCTTTGGTTTCGTTCAACTGAACACTTTTCTAATGTCTTAATGAGGTCACCTTGAATATAAAAATTATAGTTTTGAGAATTTGAATTCAGTCCAAAAATATGAGAATGAAGTAGAGTTATATGACTGTTAGGAATTTGATAACTATATTATCATATATAGTATTCAGATGAAATCCAGAATGGAAACTTAGTCAATTGTTTGTAATATAATTGAAATATAAACAACTTAAGAGAATTTAATTTATTTTGTATAAATAAAATGTGACAAAGGGGTTTAGGGCACATACTGTTAGAACCAAATAAATCCAAATATTTTACTTAGTAATGATGAAACTAAATGTATAAAATTGTAATCACGTTGGGAAAGTAAAACATATAAGAGTCCCACTAATTATTCTTTTATACTTCTGGTACAAATGTTGCTCTTTCTTCTTGATTTAACCACCACTTAAGTCTATACATAATTTATATAATTTATTTTTCATTTGATAGCATTGCATACAATAAGTTGGGTCTCAGTCAATGGCTCTGTGGAGTTGTGAAATTTACTAATTCTGGAAGCCCATCTTTATCAGTAGTCTGTTGATTTTCAGTTCCAAATTAAAAAAAAGAATCTTCCTTTTGTCCATGTTCCATTAACCCTTTTTGATTCAATTTTCAATAATCTATTTTTAGTCATCTATACGTATTCTTTTTAAACATTTTTATTTTCTTAATCGACAACATTGCATGCTTCTATTGTGTACAACATGGTATGTTAAAGTACAAATACACTGTAGAATGGTTAAATCTTGCTAATTAACAAATGTATTACTTCACAGTTATCATTTTTGTGATAAATGCACATAACACCCACTCTCTTTACATTTTTCAAGAATACACTATATCATAATTAACTATAGTCACCTTGCTGTACAATAGATCTCTTGAAATTTATTCCTCCTATTTAACTGTGATTTTTTTAAAATCTTTAAGCAACAACTCCATTTCCCCTTGTTCGCCCCAACCACCCTAGCCCCTAGAAACCACCACTCTTCCTTGTTGTTTTCCATTACAACTGAATCTCCAGTTGACTGGCTGCTCTGATATGCTTATCTCAAGAGTAATTGCTTTTAGCATGTTTAATAGTTTTTATCTTAATCTAAATTGTGATATTAGCCCTTTCATTTTTTTTGGTTTTCCATTTGCAATTTTACAAAATAAGAGAATATATAAAAAACAGACATTTGGTATATTAAAAACACACATCTATTGAAATGTTATTTAAATATGGGGATTTTGAATGCATTTTATCACCATTCTTATTCCATTGATCTTAGTATAAGAGGAATATAAAAATGCATTTGTAGGAATGCTTGTCTTTCTCTTTCACCTTTCATTTGCTTTTCCTATGTCCATATTACTTTCAGTCTGATCAGAAACTAACAGAATTCTCTGATGTGTTAGGAAGCATATATTTCCTGGTGTCGTAAGCACATAACCCACATCTTTCTAAGTCACCGACATCTGGATGGTTATTGACAAGTGCTGTGGGCCTGTGTGCAGGCACAGAACCTGTGTAAGGGGCAAGAGCTGGGAATCCCACAGTTGGCGTCTGAAACACTCTTGCTACTGAGAGCAAATTAGACACAATGAAGGAATACTTAAATAAATTTAAGAATTTAATGCATTTTATATTATTAAGTATTTAAGTGTTTAAATACTTGAAATATGAGGAAATTTGTTATGTGAAGTATGCACAATTCTGAAATAAAATGAAGTCCTTTTATGTATAATCAAAATCAGGGAGAACGTACAACTTACTATAATTCAATCAGAATTAAGCACTTATTTTGTATTCTTCTTTATAGAGGTCATTATTTTATTTCAAAACCATATTTGTGTTTCAGTGACAACTGCATGTAAAATGTTTATTCTTCATATAAAATATTTTATGCTTTATAGAAAAAAATCTGCATACAGGTTATTTTTATTTTTTCAATTAATTGAACATTATTGAATTTAGAGTCAAAGTAAAACACTGTGTTGAGTTTTGAGGAAAGGAAAAATATAAAAGAGACATAAATACTGACCTGAATGAATATATAATTGCACCAAAAGGATTTAGATAGAGTATTTTTCAAGCATACAAGTAATGTCACAGGCAGTATTAAGGAGCCTAAGTAATAGTATCAATATAATTTAAAGTACCTTATCATTACTCTCTAAATAACTTGACTAATTGATTTTAACAACACAAGTAAATTACTAACATCAACTTCAGCATCAAACAACTCAACATATTTCTGTTTAAACAAAATAATGTAACTCCTTATGACTTTTAATTAAAGGATTGCTTTCAGTATTAAAAGGCTGACATTCAGAAAATAATTAGAATGTAATAAAGTAAATATATCTGATTTTTCTTTTATTAATAGTAAATCATATTATTGACAGAGAAATTAGCTGATAAATATTTACCTCTTTGCTAACGAAAAAACATGTAATAAAACACTAAACAGAAAAATTATTAAATATTGATAAAGTGCTAGTAAATCTGCTTAAGTTTCCAAATACATTTTCATAATAAATTTCCCACATGATAATACACTCAAAATTAAAGTTTGAGAAAAGTAAATGTATCCCAGTTAAAAAAAAGTCAGGTTTTTGAGAGCAAAAGGGAAAAGAAATTACCTAATAGGAGCAGCTTTACAGTTCTTGCATCTCGCTCAGCATCCTCCTGAAGCTTTTTCTCCAGTTCTTTCGATCTTTTGGCTGACTCCTTGCTCTCTGAACTAATTCCACTTCCCATCTTGTGGTAGTAGATACGTGTCGGTTTATTTGTTCCAACTTCAAATGCTGAGCACAGCTGTGGTTTGGACATAGGATGCAAGAGCAATGCTCTCCTGAAGTACCCAGCAGTCCATTCCCTAGGGCTCTAAGATTCTGCTTTGACTAAGAAGATGCTTTCTCATCTGTCAGCTGATCAAGTGGTAAAACCATACCACCCTCATGGAGGCTAAAGAGGAAATTCATTATGCTTGCAAATTAAACGACTGATTTGGGCACATCTTTGAAAATATGCTTATCTGCCTTAAAGAATAGTATAAAATAATGTAGAAAGTTGTCAGATTCTATACACTAGAGATGATCTACAATAAGCAATTCAAATAGAATGTTTCTCATTACAGGGGAATTTTTATTACTGTGATTAAAAGTTATTACTAATCAGTGATGCTTGCATCCCATTTTCAGATATTTGGATCTTTGATTTATTTATAGTCAGTCCTATATCACAATCAGAATATATACATTAAGTTATCCAACTTTTATGGTCTCCTATGCTTAGATTATTATTTAAGGCTACTGAGCATCTATTAGCATCTGTCAGTGAACAAAAAATATTGTTTTCAACAAGGGATACAAATACATATAGTTTTTATATCTGTACATAATATATTGCTACAAATAAAGAATTCAACGCAATTTTCTTAAATTATTGATTTTAGTCTCATAGGATCCATCTCTATAAACTGAGCTTTTACCGCCTGTGAGAAAGTCAATCCATAAACACTAATTGAGGGCCCACTTGGTGTAGACACTGAACTGTGTTCAATTTAGGCAGCACATTAACTCTTTAGGGCCATTAAGCAATAGCCGCTGTGCTGGAGGGACTTTTATTGATTTTGTACCAAGGGAATAAAAACCAATGTTCTTTGAAACAGCAGGTAATTTGATTTTTCCTACAAACTAAAAACAGTAATTACACCCAAATATGTTCCATATCCTTCAGCTACTCCAAAAGATACCATGTACTTCTTGTAAATATTCAGGATTGAGGGCAGAGATGATGCAGCACAATTTTTTATTTACATGAAGCATAAAGCACTTGGTAGGTAGTCAATCAATATTTTCCTTATAAATCGAGTTGGATGCCTGTGGCAGCAGATAAGTCTTTCAATGTGCATTTTGGGATTTGTGAATGTGTTTAACCAGAAAATGCTCGAATACAGTCCATCCATCCACCTGTCAGTGCCGCTCTTCTTGTGGGATCATGTGCAAAGTTTGAACAGGTGGGTTTTTACATATTCATACAATAAGAAAATAGGCTGTCAGATTAAATACATATTCCTGCTTTGTTTACTTTTGCCACATTAAAAATATTAGGCTGAAGATATATAAACATAGTCAAAACTTCCTGAGTTCCATTCCTCCAAAGCCATATTATGATAGTATGAAGATGTGCAATGGTAGGTAGACAAGGATTTGTGCAAATGATGTGGTGTTGCTTTTACAATGCAAAGAGCCTGTCCCAAAGGAAGGAGATTTCTACTGCCTACTGCTCACCTGTGAACACAAAGTCCAAGCTGAAAGCAATGTTTAGCACATTTAATCTCCTTTTGCCTATTGCTTTTATAAAGAATTTGAATATAATAATAAACAGAATTCTTGCATGTTCCATAGCAGCAATGAACTGACAGGCTACATCATATAATTTGCATTCAAGTATAAATATACCTCATAGCTTTTTGGCAGAGATATACCCTGGTTTTAAGAACATATGTGTTTTACTAAGGCTTCCTCATTGGATCACTAACTAAAACTGGCCAACTCTTTCAGGAGTAGAAGTATATATTTTCTGCACTGTATAAAACGATGAAATTCTACTTTTCTGTTGTAACCAGTAATGTTCATCAACTTTATGAAATTGTCATGTTATATTTTTCATCAGTGATTAAAGTATTCTTGACATGAAATTCTAGTTATGTCTGTGTTACAGAGAGGGAGAGCTAGAGAGAAAAAGACTCCTTTCTCAGACTTCTCCCCTGGATGCCTGGGACACAGCATCATTAATGAGTTGGGCTTAATACAGCTGTTAGTTCATATTGCTTCACTTAGGCATATAACTTTCTATACATAAAGAAGTGAGGAAAATCAAAATAGTGAACTCCTCTGGAGTGGTGATAATATCTCTTTTTTTTGAGATGGAATTTCGCTCTTGTTACCCAGGCTGGAGTGCAATGGCGCGGTCTTGGCTCACCGCAACCTCCGCCTCCTGGGTTCAGCCAATTCTCCTGCCTCAGCCTCCTGAGTAGCTGGGATTACAAGCACATGCCACCATGCCCAGCTAATTTTTTGTATTTTTAGTAGAGACGGGGTTTCACCATGTTGACCAGGATGGTCTTGATCTCTTGACCTCGTGATCCACCCGCCTCGGCCTCCCAAAGTGCTGGGATTACAGGATTGAGCCACTGTGCCTGGCCGATAATATCTTCCTAGCTTGAATGGTCTATAGGATATATGGCACAGTACTAATCCAAAATTATTTCTTGCTAACAAATTGATAAAGGCCTGGAGTCCTTTTTTTTTCTAGTGCTTAGTGACCGTATGGTTAGGATTTTTTTTCTAAAATTTTAGAGTGACTAAAAAAAAATCAATAAAAAGCCCAATTTTAGTTTTAAATAGTATCAGGATGTACAATTGTAGCTATTAGTCCAACAGTCACACATTTGGTTCCTCAGTCTTAAAACTAATAGCAACATGCTTCTTTTCGATCATTAAACCCTGTTCCATGATGACAGAAAACTGATAAAAGAGGACAACAGAAAAAAAGAACTAAATTTCATGCTGTGACCATAAATTTTGTTTGTTCTTGGAAACAAGAAATGTGACGCTAGCCAAAACACCAACATCATGTTAGAGTTTTATGCACATATACGTACACACACACACACACACACACAAACACACATATATAAGGTTGGTACAAAAGTAATTACAAAGACTGCAATTACTTTTGCACTAACTTAATATATGTTCCAGCTATGAGAGATGATTATCCTGTATACACACACTTGCACACAAAGACACGCATGCACAAGCCCATGCACACACAGGAAGAGCAAGAGATTGTGTTGGAGTGCTGTGGTCTTTTAGAAAAATGTTTGTATAATGTTTATAAACAATGTTTAAGAACATTGCTTCTTTATTGTGTCACAGTAATATTGATTTGAGAACAAATACAGAGAGTGAACCACACTTAAGCTCCAAAAGTCACTGAAATACCACAAGCATGGACGATGAGAATAAATTTTCTCTTGCTGTTTTTGGTTAGGATCTCTGTGGAATCTTCAGAGAGGAACAGTAGCCTTTAAAAAGTTTGAGTAATCACTATTTTACATTGATGATTAAACATACAGCTTGAAGTGACATGCAGTTATTTGCTACCTGCTTTTAATAACCAGATTTCAATCCATGTTTTTGGAGATGACTCTTGCCAATATTGCCTGTGTTTCTACAGTCATCAAGCTGAATTTCTCGTGGAGATGTTACATGTGGCTCACTTCAATGAGTTGGGGATGTTACAGCTTGGGGATGTTACAGCTTAGGGATGTCTCATTGGCTCAGCTCCTGCTGGAAATTGCCAAAACAGGCTGTTATCTGTGTTACTCTTTATTTTGTTTCCAATCTTATAGGAGGTGTTGATTTCAGGCATTGTATCCTTAGGTGGTTTGAGTCATGGCTGCCTTAGCAATGCCCTTTATCCTTGTATATTCCCATGAAAGTTGAGGCAAACCATCTCTCCTTGGCTAATGGTACTCAAATGTGCACTTCAGGGAGCTCCAAGCATAGTATTTCTTCTAGAGAGTTCATGCCTTTTGGGGCTTCCTAAGAGCAATCTTTTGACTTTGAGGGAATAAAGCAAACCTCACTCTTTCAAGTTAGTACATTCAGATGGTGCAATAAGTTTACATTGCCAAATTAAACAGCTTTTATATATTAATAGGTGACATAAATGTGTATTTTTATTCATTGAAGTTGATTTCTACCTTTCCACATGTTTTTATGAATTAGGACAGAATTTTACATATGATTATTGGATGAGAGTCACAGTTGTTTCCAGGGTGCGTTTTCTTGTGTCAAATTGTCTCTTTTATGAGTTTTAAAATATTGCTCTTTAACACATTTCTGTTACTAACTCCCATAATCATATTTCTCAGCGATTTCAGCCCTGATTATTGCAGTAGCCTCTCACTTAGGTTTCTTTATTCTGGGCTCCACTCTAACCCAGTCCAATCTGTCTGATTGTGCCAGGCTAAATTACCTCAAAGGCAAGTTTAATTATTACTCTTTTCTGGCTAGAAAAAACAAATGTTTCTATATTTGCTGCTTCCTCCTGTTTTACTCCTGATGCCATGTACTCAATAATATAGTTAGCACAATCTAACTGTCCAGATGTATTTCCCAAGCACAGGCTGACCTCAAGGATATTGCAGATTCTGTCTCAGATTACCGCAATAAAGTGAATATCACAGTAAAGTGAGTCACACAAATGTTTTAGTTTCCCAGGGCACAGAGAAATTATGTTTATATTAAACTGTAGTCTATTAAGTATGCAATAGCCTTGTGTCTAAAAGGCAATATGCATACCTTAACAAAAAATACTTTATTGTTAAAAATGCTAATAATCATCTGAGCCTTTAGCAATTTATAACCTTTTATAAATCACTGTAAATATTAAAGAAATAAATGTTTACAGATAAACACAATATATTAAACATCAAGAGGTATAATTTCATTGGCCATTGAATATGGTTTTAATACTTTTTAAAATTATATTATAAGTATATTGATTACTTGGAAAACAACATAACACTGATTTTTATATAAAACCTAATGACTTCAAGAAAATAGTTACTACTTTTTGTTGTCCTTGTTCTGTAACTTCTTAGGAGTATTTATATAGTAATATATAAATAGTAATCTCTTTGTACATCTTCATCAGAGCTCGGGTGACCAGGTGCATTGTCAACTTCAGTATTTCAAAAAGAATCTTCTCTTTTGAGCAGTAAGTCTCAATACTAGTCTTAGAATATTCAATAAACCAGGCTATAAACAAATGTGCTATCATCCAAGCTTTGTTTTTCCATTTATAGAACACAGACAGAGCAGTTTCACTTTTAAGGACCCTAGGATTTTTGAAATTAGTATTGGCTTCAACTTAAAGTCACCAGATCCATTAGCCCCAAACAAGAGTGTCAGCCTGTCCGTTGAATCTCCGAAGCCAGACATTAACTTCCCTCTCTATCTTGGAAAGTCCTAGGTGGCATCTTCTTGTAATAGGACTACTTAATGACCTTGAAAATCTGTGTTTAGTGTAGCCACCTTCATCGATCTTAGCTAGATCTTCTGGAAATTTGCCACAGTTTCTATATCAGAACTTGTTTCACTTTGCACTTTTATCTTATGGAAATGGCTTCTTTTCTTAAATATCATGAACCAACCTCTACTAGCTTCTAACTTTTCTTCTGCAGCTTCCTCACCTCTTTCAGCCTTCATAGAATTGAAGAGAGTTAGAGCCTTACTCTGGATAAGGCTTTATCTTAAGGGAATGTTGTGGTCCTTTTGATCTTTTATCCATAGCTGCTCAAACTTTCTCCATATCAGCAATAAGCCTGTTTCATTTTCTTATCATTTGTGTGTTCACTGGAGTGGCACTTTTAATTTCTTTCAAGAAGTTTTCCTTTATATTCACAACTTGACTAACTGTTCCAAGAGGCCTAGCTTTCAGCTTATCATCTCCTCTTTCGAAATGCCTTCTTCACTAAGCTTAATCATTTCCAGATTTTGATTTAAAGTGAGAAACACATGAGTCTTCCTTTCACTCGAGAACCTACAGGCCATTATGAATGACCTAATTTCAACATTGCTTTGTGTCAGTGCAGAAGGAGAGGGAGAGAGAGGGGAACAGCCAGTTGGTGGAGCAGTCAGAACACACATTTATTACGTTTGTTGTCTTATATGGACACTGTTCGTGGTGCCCCAAAACCATGACTAGAGTAATATCAAACAGCACTGATCACAGAGCACCATAATAGATATAACAATAATTGTAGGTTTGAAATGTCGAGAGAGTTACCAAAATGTGATACACAGACACAAAGTAAGTACATGCTGTTGCAAAAATGGTGCTGATAGGCTTGCTCAAAGCAGGGCTGCCAAAAGCCTTTAATTGGTTAAAAAAAAAAGTCATATTTGCAAAGCACAACAAGTGAAGCACAGGAAAATGAGTTATGCCTGTACTTCTCTTTTTTTTTTCAGAGGTTACCAAATGGTAGCAGGTTGGATCTATTCCATAGATTCGTGTGTGTGTCTGTGTGTCCCACACAATGTTCAAGAAATGTGAACAGAATGGGCATGGTGGCTTATGCCTATAATCCTGGCACTTTAGGAGGCTGAGGCAGGAGGATTGCTTGAGCCCAGGAGTTTGAGATCAGCCTGGGCAACATGACCAAACCCCGTCAGTACAAAAAATTAGCTGGACATGGAGGAGTGCGCCTGTAGTCCCAGCTACTTGGGAGGCTGAAGTGGCAGGATCACTTAAGCCCTGGAGGTCGAGGCTGCAGTGAGCCAAGATCACGTCACTGTACTTTAGCCTGGGTGACAAAGACCCTGTCCAAAAAAAAGTGTGAAAAAACACCTGGGTTAACGTTGAACAAGTGAAAGATTTGACAGCATCTAGGCTCACATTTACACAGAAAACTAGTAAGAAGGAAAACAGCCAAATAAGAGCTGCTCCCTGCAGACAGTCTCGTGTTTGCAGTTTAACCTGATGCCCGCCATTGCCTAGAGAATCACCAGCACTGAGGCTGTCACTTCTCATTTGTCTTTGTGCTTTCTTTTTTTTTTTTTTAGAAAGAAAGCGAAAGAGAAAAGAGGGAGAGAGAACAGGAGTCTTGCTCTATTGCCCAGGCTGGAATGCAATCTAAAAATAGGTATTAAAAACCTCTTTTATGCTGATAATTGTGCTTAACAGCGGAAACAGGAAGGAATAAGGAAAGAAAAAAACAAACAGCCAACCAGTATTTCATTTAAGTCTGTGAAATGCTGTGCAAATGATTTGCTTCCATGTATTTGGTCACTTTCAAAATAGGTGTAATGTGATACTAAAAAAATGTATGTTCTGTGGACCTGGGGTGAAGAATTCTATAAATATTCACTGAGTTTACTTATTCCAGGTCTGAGTTCAAATCATAAATGTCCCTGATAATTTTCTATCTCATTGATCCGTCGAATATTAACAATGTGGTGTCAAAGTCTCCCGCTATTATTGTGCGGGAGTCCAAGTCTCTTTATAAGTCTTTGAAAACTTGTCTTATGTATTTGAGTACCCCTATATTGAGCGCATATATATTTATGATCATTGACTCCTATTGTTGCATTGATCTTTTTATCATTATGTAATGTCCTTCTTTGTTTCTTTTAGTCTTTGTTACTATTGTAGTCTATTTGTCAAAGACGGAAGTTACAACTCCTGTTTTTTTTTTTTGTTGTTTTTGTTTTGTTTTTTTCTCTCCATTTGATTGGTGAGTCTTCCTTCAAACTTTTGTTTTAAGTCTTCGTGTGTCCTTGCTTATGAGATGGATCTGGATACAGAGTGCCGATGTGTTTTGACTTTTTATTCACTTTGTATGTCTGTGTCTTTGATTGAGGTGTTTAATCCATTTAAATTCAGGATTAATATTGATATTTGTGAGTTTAATATTGTCATTTAATGCTGGCTGGCTATTTTGCCCATGAGTTGATATAGATTCTTCATTATGGAGATACTCTTTACCTTTTGGTAAGTTTCTGGGATGACTGATACTGGTTGTTCCTTTTTGTGTGTAGTGCTTCTTTTAGAAGCTCTTGTAAAGCAGGCCTGGTGGTGATGAAATCTCTGAGTGCTTGCTTGTTCACGAAAAATTTTATTTTTCCTTCATTTATAAAGCTTAGTCTGGCTGGATATGATATTCTGGGTTGAAAATTCTTTTCTTTGAGGATATTGAATATTGACCCCCTACTCTCTTCTAGTTTGTAGGGTTTCTGTTGAGAGATCTGCTGTAGGTCTGATAGGCTTCCCTTTCTGGGTAACCTGACCTTTCTCTCTAGCTGCCCTTAGAATTTTCTCCTTTGTTTCAACCCTGGTGAATCTAACAATTATGTGTCTTGGCGTTGCTCTACTTGAGGAATATCTTTGTGGTGTTCTCTGTATTACCTGGAGTTGAGTATTGTCCTGCCTTACTAGGTTAGGAAAGTTTTCCTGAATAATATCCTGAAGGATATTTTCCAGCTTGGATTCATTCTCTTCATGACATTGAGGTACACCTATCAAACGTAAATTAGGTCTTTTCACATAGTCCCATATTTCTTGGAGACTTTGCTCATTCCTTTTTACTTTTTCTTCTCTAATCTTGTCTTCTCATTTCATTTCATTAAGTTGGTCTTTGACTTCTGATATCCTTTCTTCTGCTTGATCAATTCAAGTGTTAAAACCTGTGCATACTTCTTGGAGTTCTCATATTGTATTCTTAAGTTCCATTAATTCACTTGTATTTCTCTTATAGTATATGCCTGTACTTCTCATAACTTATAGTATATGCCTGTACTCCTCTTATAGTATATGCCTGTACTTCTCATAACATTCTCTATAATAGGTGGGCTTTTACTCGTTCCTAACTAGGAGTCCCATTTTAGTTTTCACTCATTCTTCTTTTCCTCACTAGGAATATCTTGCTCTTCCACAGATGACTTTTTTTGCATAGTGCTCATTCACTAAGAATGAACCTATCATTATACTTCACATCTACTAATATCCATCAGCTGATCTTTTATTTTTTCTTTTCTTTTCTTTTTTAGACAGGGTCTTGCTCTGTCACCCAGGCTATAGTGCTGGCACAATCACAGCTCACTTATAGCCTTGACCTCCTAGGTTCAAGTGAACCTCCTACCCCAGCCTCCCAAGTAGCTGGGACTACAGGCATATTCCACCACACTTGGCTAATTTTTAAATTTTTTATTATCTTTTTGTGAGACAAGGTACTGTTCTGTCACCCAGAGTGGAGTACAGTGGCACAATCACAGCTCACTGCAGCCTTGACTTCCCAGGCTCCAGTGATCCTCCCACCTCAGCCTCCCAAGTAGGTGGTACCACAGGTGTGTACCACAATGCCTGGATACTCTTTGTGTATGTTTGGTAGAGATGAGGTTTTGCCATATTGCCCAGTCTGTTCTCAAACTCCTGAGCTCAAGCAACCCACCCACCTCAGCCTCCCAAAGTGCTGGGATTATAGGCATAAGCCACCGCACTCTACCTAATTTTTAAATTTTTTCATAGAGACATGGTCTCACTGTATTGCCTAGGCTGGTCTCAAACTCCTGGGATCCTACTGTCTTGGCCTCTCAAAATGCTGGTATTATAGGTGTGAGCCACTGGGCCTAGCCTGGGTGATTCTTGACTTTTCAAATTTATAGAGGAATCTGCTGCAATTGATTTGTCCTTCCTCATTAACCAGACAGTACACTTTCCAGTGACCATGCTCTCTAGTTTTTCTCTTTGGTTTGTGGGCTCTAAGCTGGTAGTACATAAAATAAGATTTTGTTTATTGAAATCATTGGTGAATGATAGGAGATCAATAGATATATAATATTAATGAACTCTACTCTGTATTAAAATGGCATAATTCTCCTTCCTAAGTGATTTCAAGTATGAAATTTTAGTCCTGGAATTTTAGGAATCTGTTTACCTAACAATAATCTCCTATTATGAGTCAGGAATGAGAGTTTCATCAGTAAACAAAATAGACACATGCTTTCATAGAGCTTAGTTTCTAGTATTTGTGTACTTGTGTATGTACATATCTGTGAGGTTAGAGTTTACACAGACAATAAGATGGTGACAATTGCCAAGAAAAACCAAACCAACAGAGAACCGAGGAAAAGAGCATAGGGATGGAGGGGAAGATGAAAGATTAGAATATCATAATGTGTTCAGAAAAAAAGCTCACTAAAAAATAATTGTATTAAAGTACATTCTCTGAAAATCGACTGTGAGATTAAAAATGCATACAGGAATTTTATTAGAAAGTGTTCTTTGAAACCACCCTTATACGTGAGTAAGGGGAGCAATACTGGAAGCGGGAGAAGTTGGATACACAGTAGTTGCAACAGAGAACTCAGCCAATCTTGTGGGGAGCTCTGAAGCTGATAGTGGTACAGATTTATATTAAAAAGAGACAAGAAGACTAGACTGTTGTATCTCTTTAAAGAAACAGAAATTGAATGTGTATTTGCCCTGGAGTGAGGGTAAGACTGATCCTTTTCTCTAAGGGTGATTTCTGAGCAAGGCCTAAACTGTGACCTGTTAGCCAGGAGAGTTATTTCTGGGGTCTCTGTTAGGGGGGTGGCTAGGGGAAGGATAGTGAGGGGTGGGGAGGTTGGGGAGAGTTACCATGGGGAGAAATGCCAGATATAGGTGACCAGGGGATGGAGGCAGCAAACCACCTTGTCATGTGTGTACCTATGCAACAATCCTGTATGATCTGCACTACATGTACCCCAGAACCTAAAGTACAACTTTAAAAAAAAAGAGAAGGAAAAAAAAGACTGGTATAATTTACAGTTTAATAGGACCCTTATTGTGTACCTGATGGAAGGATTGCCCTTCTGGAAACCAAAACTAGATCCCACAAAGTCTAATGTTGTACACACAGGAAGCACAGATTCCCCACATGGGACACTCGGAAAGATGGTAAGTGAGGTCACTTCTACTTTCATTCCATAATTCTCAGGTGTGTCCCTTGTGACCTTAGGGACATAAGCACTGTATCATTTTTAAAAAATACATCTAGAATGTATATTGTATTCTTAGGGCTGTCATTTCCAAGCTGACAGATTCCAGGTGGAATTTCCAGTTGGAGAATCATGAACTAAATAAACATATTTTCTTTATAAATTGCTTGGTTTGTGGTATTCAGTTATAGCAAGAGAAAATGGACTAAGACAGAAAATCAAGACCTCAATTTTAAATATAATATGTTTGAAATAATTATTAGCCAAATTAAGTGTTCAAGCAGGCTATCTCACATATGAGACTAGAGTTCAGAATCATGGCTAGAATATAATTTGGGAGGCACCAGCAATTGATGGCCTTTGAAGCTACAAAAGTAACTGAGAGCCTCAAGAGATTATTTAAAAATAAAAATAAAAGAATTCCAAAGACCGTGTCCAAGATAACTTAAAGGAGCTTAAGAAGTTCTAGCTAATATGAAAATTAAAAATCCAGGAGAATATACAGGTCTCCTAGAAGCCAAGTAACAAAAAGGTTTTAAGAGAAGGGAGTGATTCACTCTGTCAAATACTAGTGATTGGTCAATTAAAAAATATATTGAAAATTAATTATTGAATCCAGCCAGGCCTATAACTAACATTTTCAGCTAGAATATCATTTGAGGAACATGGACTACATGTCTAAATATTTATTAATCAAGTGAACAAACTATTAATGAAATATATTTTTTTCTCTTACTTAGAAAAAGTAACTTCATAATGCTGTGAAAAGCCATGTTGAAATTTAGCACTCTTTCACCTTTAGAGTTCTATACTGAAGTGTGAAACTGCAAAGATCCTGGCCCATTCTTCCCTTGTAGGAATTGCCAACAGCAGCTGTTTGCTAACTAGCTTGTATAAGAGTTCCATTGTGGCAAAGCACAGAATTGATAAAAGAAGGGGGCGTTGGCCTATTATTTGAGCTGGAACAGCAATCTTTTCCTGCTCTCAGTACTCCTGGTTCTTAGACCTTCAGACTCTCTAGAATCTACACCATTGGCTTTTTGGCTCTGATGCCTACAAACTACATCACTGGCTTTTCTGGGTTTCCACTGTGCAGGCAACAGATTGTAGGCCTTCTTAGTCTCCAGAATGGAGTGACTCAATACCCAACAATAAATCTGTGTAATGGTTTATTGCAATTATTTAAATTATGTATGTATCCATTTATCACCCATAGTAATTGATAAACTGGTTTGGAACCAGAAAAATCTGATTGTACTCCTGGTTACATTGTTAGTTATAAGTGGCTAGTAAATACGTGCACCATGCTATAGTTCAAATGTGTTCCTGCCTGAATTCAGGTTTGGCCAATGGGATAGTATTAAGAGTCAGGCCCTTTATGAGGTTGATATGGTTTGGCTCAGTGTCCCCACCCAAATCTCATCTTGTAGTTCCCATAATTCTCATGTGTTGTGGGAGGGACCTGGTGGGAGATAACTGAATCATGGGGGTGAGTCTTTCTCATGCTGTTCTTGTGATTGTCTTATGAGGTCTGATGGTTTTAAAAATGGGAGTCTCCCTAAACAAGTTCTCTCTTTGCTTGTCATCATCCACATAAGATGTGACTTGTTCTTCCTTGTCTTCCACCATGATTGTGAGGCCTTCCAAGCCATGTAGTGCTGTGAGTCCAGTCAAACTTCTTTTTTTTTGTGAATTACCAAGTCTCAGGTATGTCTTTATCAGCAGTGTGAAAATGGACTAATATAGTAAATTGGTACGAGTAGAATGGGCATTGCTGAAAACATACCCCAAAATGTGGAAGCAACTTTGGAACTCGGTAACAGGCAGAGGTTGGAAGAGTTTGCAGGGCTCAGGAAAAGACAGGAAAATGTAGGAAGGTTTGGAATTTCCTAGAGACTTGTTGAATGGCTTACCCAAAATGCTGATAGTGATATGGGCAATAAAGTCCAGGGTGAGGTAGTCTCAGATGGGGGTGAGAAGTTTGTTGGGAACTGGAGCAAAAGTAACTCGTTTTGTCTTAGCAAAGAGACTAGTGGCATTTTGCCACTGCCCTATAAATTTGTCAGTGAGTGAGGCCCCCAAAACCACAGTTGAACTTGAGAGGAATGATTTAGAGTATCTGAAAGAAGAAGTTTCTAAGCAGCAATGCACTCAAGAGGTGACTTGGGTGCTGTTAAAGGCATTAGTTCTATAAGGGAAGCAGAGCATTAATGTTTGGAAAATTTGTAGCCTGATAATGCAGTAGAAAAGAAAATTTCATTTTCTGAGGAGAAATCCAAGCTGACTGCAGAAATTTGCATAAGTAATGAAGAGTCAAATGTTAATCCCCAAAACAATAGGGAAAAGGTCTCCAGAGCATGTCAGAGGTCTTCTCGTTAGCCACTGCTATCATAGGTCTGGAGGCCTAGAAAAAAACTGTGGTTTTGGGGACCTCACTCAGGGTCTCCATGCTGGGGGAAGCCTAGGGACTTGGTGTCCTGTGTCCCAGCTGTAATCTTGTGATAATTTTTATTTTCCTTCATTATAAAATGAGAGAGTTACAAAGCTCTTTTGAAAATTAGAAACTGCTAGTATGGTTCCTGGAAAACCAATATAGAGCAGCATTTATTATTTTTCTAGTTGAAGAAAACTGCATGTTCTGAGATCTGGAGGCAGCAATTTCCACAGAAATAGGTGAGATTGAGAGACAATATAGTGAATTACCATGAACAGATCGGTTTGGTTTGAGAATTGTGTGTGTAGAAGAGCAATGTAAGACAAATGCGTATTTAAACAATGGATTCAAATAGAAGTTTTGTTGGCATCTAATTCCAAGGTAACAGATTATGATATGGGCTGGAAGGAGCTAATAGATATTTTTGAGTAAGGGAGAGGCCAAGTAGAAGCAGCATTTTAAGAATAGAAATATACCAGTGCCATATTACATAGGTTGACAGAAAAGAAAATAGAAGTAGGTCGGGCGCAGTGGCTCAAGCCTGTAATCCCAGCACTTTGGGAGGCCGAGGCGAGTGGATCACGAGGACAACAGATCGAGACCATCCTGGTCAACATGGTGAAACCCCGTCTCTACTAAAAATTACAAAAAATTAGCTGGGCATGTTGGCGTGTGCCTGTAATCCCAGCTACTCAGGAGGCTGAGGCAGGAGAATTGCCTGAACCCAGGGGGCGGAGGTTGCGGTGAGCCGAGATCGTGCCATTGCACTCCAGCCTGGGTAACAAGAGCGAAACTCGGTCTCAAAAAAAAAAAAAAAAAAAAAAAGAAAATAGAAGTAAAGAACTAAGCAAGGATCCTATTACAGGTCAGGTGTGCTGGCTCACACATGTAATCCTAGTACTTTGCGAGGCTGAGGTGGGCAGATCACAAGGTCAGGAAATCAAGACCATCCTGGCCAACATGGTGAAACCCCATCTCTACTAAAAGACAAAAATTAACCAGGCCTGGTGGCTCATGCCTGTAGACCCAGCTACTTGGGAGGCTGAGGCAGGGGAATTGCTTGAACCCAGGAGGCAGACGTTGCAGTGAGCTGAGATTGTGCCACTGCACTCTAGCCTGGGTGACAGAGTGAGACTCCATCTTAAAAAAAAATTCTATTACAATATTTAAAACATTAGAAAATAAAGATGAGAATTAGGGTACTGAACTGAACATGGAAAAAATACATAAATAGCAGAAATCTTATCAAGAAAAAGATAATAATAGATGCTTGATGGGAAAACAACATGGAATGAAAATTTGGTGCTGTGAAAGGAACACTATTTTTAAAGTCAGAGAATCTTGCGCTCAAATTCTGTCTTCCCTGGTTTTGTGTCTTTAATGATATACTCAGTTCATCTGTAAAACAAAAGTAATCATGCCAGTGAATTTGCTATAGTATTGCAATATAATAAAATAGTAAGGCATTTGTTTTTATCTAAATTGGGATAGTGTTAATATAAATGAACAAGATTGGGGGTAAAGGAAAACACTTGAAATACAAAATAATAAGGCTAATTTGTTTGATTTGATGTGATGGCAGGATCTCCATAAGAAAACATATAATAGCATTTAAAAATTCATGACTAATACTCAAGGGAGAGACCATTATTTTATTTTAAATGTTTTAGAAGTATGGGGAGAGAATTTGGGGCTGGAGTGACACCAAATTGCGAGGTATATGAATATGTAATACTTTATTTTCAAGTTCAGACCATGACGAACTCTATTTAGATCATGGTAATACTTTTTCTAGCCAGCGGCTGTCACTTTTCCCATTCAGTCTCTATAATATGGCTAAGGATATTTTCCTTTGCCCCATTTAAAAACCTCCATGGTTTGGAGGTTGACATTCTCATCTCTCTGCTATATGAATCTAATAGACCCTTCTTATCGTATGTCTTATCTCATTTCCATTATGTTCTTTTCTCTTCTAGGCAAAATCCCAGGACTTTTGAATTACTTATCGAAACATATTCTTTGTCCTAAAATGTGAAATGTCATCATAAATCTCATGCATTTTCAGGATTTCAGAGTGTATTTATTTTAAAATTGAAAATTTGTGCTGGGTAAAATAGAACATTCCTTCTAGGTGTACAGGAATCTAGCAGTCAGTTACATTTATATTGGTTTATTTGATGACTCAAACAATTTGAGTCAGATGCAAAATAGGTAAGAATCAGATTGACCTTCCTTTGTTTTAGTTTCAAGAAGTAGTGCAAACCCAACCTTTTCCTATGATGGGCAATAATGAACCATTGGGAGAATGCAGAGAAAGTCTTTGTTATCCTCCATGGTGTTTGCTTAGGACATTGCTGCATAATAATTGACTTACTTTTATTTTACCTGAAACTAATTCCTTTTAAGAGAGAGTTACCCTAACATGAAGTGAGTAAAATTATTATTTGCACCATGCTTCCTTACTTTTAAGAGTTTATTTCTTCTCCTCTCTCTTGACACATTCTTTCTTAAAACTCAGAGGCCTCCCAGAACTTCCTTTTTTTTCCCCCTGGGACAGAGTTTCACTCCTATCGCTTAGGCTGGAGTGCAATGGCGCAATCTTGGCTCACTGCAACCTCCTCCTCCCGGGTTCGAGCCATTCTCCTGCCTCAGCCTACGGATTAGCTGGGATTACGGGTGTCCGCCACCACACCTACCTAATTTTTTGTATTTTTAGTAGAGACAGGGTTTCATCATGTTGGCGAGGCTGGTCTTAACCTCCTGACCTCAGGTGGTCCACCTGCCCCAGCCTCTGAAATTGCTGGAATTACAGATATGAACCACTGCACCTGGCAGAACTTCCCATTTTCAAAATACATTTCATCCAAACTCTTCCACTAAACATGACACCATAATTCAGACCTATTCTACCCATAGAAGAGGGAAGTTATCAAAGCTTTCTTAGTAAGCAACATGAGGTGATAGAAAGTCAAACAGAACTTGCTGGGCTTAGGTTTTCTTATCTTCACATGACGATTTCAAAATCAGTTGTCACAAGTGAGTGAACTGGCACATGGCAGTTGATCAAAATTGTATTCTTTCTTGTCCTGTTTGAAAAAGACTTGTTCTGATAGCATCTGCCTAAATAATTAATGATGATTACATCTCCAACACAGTTCTTTATGTTGAGTAGCCTAATGACAGGTTTATTAGACTTTCCCATCAGTATCCTGTTATGGATGCTGTGCCCAGCCACGGAAGACTGGACTTACTCCCCTGGTTGCTAGAATGCTAATAGCAGAGAGCTGTCATTTCTCTCCAGAAATTTCTCTCAGCCAGAAGTGTCTACCTTACCCATGGTCACACACTTCTGTGAGAAATAGCCTACATCCAATGACTGATGCCTCAAATTTGGATAAATCTGAAGGTCCAGGGATGAGCCTTCAGATTTATCCAAATAGAACTCCCTGTAGAGTTGGCTGAGACTTTGTTACTACTGCACTGTAGCCCATTTGTAGCTTCTCTGTGCATAATTCTGCTAGTCATTTTCCCAATAGGTGTTGACCTGTTAGCCTATTTTAGAGTCAGCTTCCCAGAGAACCATATCAGAAGCATACATTAAGCCAAGTATGTCCAAAGCAGGCAACCACCACCATCACCACTACCACCTCCAGCAAACCTGTTCACACCTCATTTATGGGTTAAATAGTATTATCTTTGACTCAATTGCCCAGTGTATCCTATTCACTCTCACTTCATTGCCACATTCAAGAAAACAGTCTTGCGATTTTGAACTCTACAATTTCTCTCTAACCTATGGCTCATTCCCATTCATATTTCTACTGCTTTTGTTCAGACACTTAGTTCATCCCTGACTTACTATAGTAACATATTGACTGGTTTCATATTTTTCTTATAGTTCCTGTTCAATATGTTTCAACTATATTACTACAGATTCACATAGATTATTTAGCACACAGTGATTTCACTGAGGCTCACATGAACACACTTGTGATTTAAAATCATTTTGAGGACAGAAGATTATTAGATTGTCTGTTCAGAGGATCACCATTTCCTCCACACACACAAAAATTAAGATATTGAGAAATATAAACTTTTAAATAACCTTAGAGAAGTTTCCCAATGAGTGTTGTACTCCCAGAAACCAAGGTCATTTGTGTTGTTATTATTCTTTCCACTTTGCAGTGAATGGGTTGAAGATCACTTTCTAAAAGCGGGTCTTGTTAAAAATTAGAGAAGAAGACCATAAGGACTTAGTAGCATGCAAAGGATATGGAAAGAAGGACACCAAATTGGAGCAATTTGGAAGAAGAATAAACTGGTGTCACAATTGACAACAGTGAATGTCCAGTTTACTGAGAATTGGCCTTCCTACCACTCATTTTCTTCTGAAACTGATTGATCTTATTTATTGTTACACTCTTCTCATCATCTTCCTTCACTATGATACTCCTTGAGTGTCCTTGGAGAAAAATACATCTATGGTTTTGCTTGCATTGAGAGTTTTCCAAGTAACTCCCAAGTAAAGAATAATATAAGTTAACTGCACCTGTTCAGACACATGCCCTGGGGGAGTCACACACAAACACACACATATACGCAGTCATTCACTCAGGCTGCCAGGTCGAAAGCTTGCTTGACTTGGCTATTCAATTCAACAAGCAATGGCAGCTATTGACCTCATATTACATATTGCATTATCCTGTTCTTGCATAACTTCTAGTCTCTATTCAGGTCACTGTCCCAAAGCTTCTTGCAGGGTTGACTGAGGACTTAGAATTCTCTGTAAGTATGCTGTTGTGACACTATTAGGAAATTCTAATACCACACTCCCTCTCTAGTCATACCAAGCATCTTCGCCTCACAGACAGACATTTTACTCTGCACTCTAGGATACTGCAAAAACTGTTCCTATGCCTTGTACTTCCTTGCTGCCTTAAATTCCTCCAATTTGGACAGCTCTTTCTAATCTTTCAAGTGGCAACTTTGACTTCTTATTCTCTTAAAATAAAAATTTAAAACACTCTCTACTACCCTAGACTATTTCACATATTCTCTTAGGTTTTCCCCTAAAACTCTTGGCTTACCTTGCTAATAACATTCATTAATACATAAAACTGAGTAATTTAATTTTCAACTCTTCAAACTTAGGCTCCAAAAGGACTAGAATGTTAATTATTATTCACCATTGTAGTGGTAAGTCTTGACATAATCCCTGACATATCAGAGGAGATTCAAAATTTGTTAATGAATGAGTGTTTTCTGTGTTGGAATGAGTATTCTTTTTATTCTCTTGAAAAAATAAAATTGTTGCTTTGAATGTGGTTAAACATAGTTCTAAGATATGAACATTATGTTTTTGGAATGTTTTTCTCTTGAAATTATGGATTTAATAGAATCATATGGCTCTGCATCTGTCAAACTAAAACAAGTTGTACTTGTATTAACAAACAATGCCAAAACTCAGTGACTTGAAATAATGATTTAGTTCTTGCTCACTGGTATAGTCTAAATATTTATTTACCCCAAAATTTATATGTTGAAACCTAATCCCCAAAGCCAAGAGTATTTGGAGTTGGAAACTTGGGAGGTATTTAGATCATGAGGGTGGAGTGTTCATGAATGGCCTTAGTGCCCTTACAAAAGAGGCTCCGGAGTGATTCTTTGCCTCTATTACGAGGTGAAGACACAGCAAGAAGGGATCTTTTAAGAGGAATTGGCCTTACCAGACACCAAATCCACCAGTTCCTCGATCTTGAGGTCCCCAGCTTTCAGAACTGTGAGGATTAAATGTTTGTTATTTATGAATCTACCAGTTTTTGGTATTTGTTATAGCAACTAGAATGGATTAAGACACATTATACGTGAATCCAATTACATGGAGAGTATTCATAGAATGAGGAGCACAGAATGCTGATGATAGAGTTTTGGGGAATATTTAAAAAGCAAATTAATTATCTGTATTTAATGTAATTACATGATAATAATCATTTATGTCAGTTTCTGCTGCACAGGAATGCATTTATATACAGTTATGTGAACAAAAGTAAATAATTGGGTGTTTCAGAATATTTAGATTTCCAAGCTATTACCATTAATGCAATTTTTCTACAAAACTAAGTAATTTCTATTTTGCATTAGTTAACTCTTTTCTCAAAAGAAGTGATTATTTAAATTTTCAGTGATCATCTAGAATAAACTCATATGAAAGGATATTGTCTTTTAATGCGTATGCATTAGTGAAAATGGAAGTCTTTCTCACAGCAGACTTTGATGACAGTTTGTAAATTGTTTGCAAGTTACTATATTTCTGTCAGGTTTTATTTTTTTAGATTAATCCCAGTCAAATTCTACGACCTCATTTTTTTGAAACGTTTTGTTATACCAGTTATTCCAGATATTTGTGGAATTGTTGTCTTCCTAACTGATATGCTAGTATTCTCTAGACTATTTTTCACAAGTACAGAGAAAGTCTTACTTTCAATATTTTATTGTTAATGCTTTTTACTACTGAGAATGCAGTTTATGTCATGGTGTTAAATGACAATATAAATCACCTCCTACTATTGCTCAATTTTTTTTTAGTTTAGTCATTGACTTTCTTCTTCTGTAGGTGATATTCCCAAATCAGGACCGATTCTGCTAATGAGCAGAATAGGCAGATTGACACATGTCTGATAGAATTTAAGTGATTTCAGATTTCTCCACACATTCATCCCCGTGTCTCACATTCCTTTTTAAAAATTAGCTATTTTGGCATTTTTATAAAGTTAACTCATTAAATAAATTTGTTTATTTGGTTTCTCTATGTTGTTGGTTTGTCTATGTTGTTTCCCCGTTTGTTTGTGTATGTTTGTCTATGTTGTTCCCCGTTTTCACTTTTCATTTCTCAGAATTTTAAAGAACAGTGTCAAATTGTTGAGCAATTTTAAAACTGTAAATAGAACGAAAAGGAAGAGAGAGGCTTCAGTCACAGGCCAAAAACTTAGCACAGCTGAATTCAATCACTGTCTTACTTGTTTCATAGGAATTACTACTCAAGGGACAATCAGAAAGGGTCAAGGAAAGCTATTTTTTCTTCCCACGATTTGAAAATACATCTTCTTTCGTATGAAGAAAAGGATGTGGTGTGTGTGTGTGTGTGTGTGTGTGTGTGTGTGTGTGTGTTTATACACACATATATGTATAAGATAAAAGGTAAATGGTGGTAAAGTCACTCTATTCCATTAAAATTATTGCCACACTGCTTGGGCAAGATTGTATGTCTCCTGAATTGACCTGAGGAGTGTCTTCCCAAGTAGAGTGATTCTATTTTTTAAAACCTGGCACACCACGGCCTTCAATAAGTCTTATTAGAGTAATGGATGGATATATGAATTGATGAGAATACTTGAAACATTATATGATTGTTAAAGAGATTTCTAAAAGCAAATCACAGAAAATCTGTTTCCTTGAGTGGTTTTAAAGATTTAAAATTGATTTCCCAATAAATGGGTGGTTCAAAATATTCAGATAAATTCACAAGATTGTTGTGAGTAATCAAGAAGGTAATAATTAATAAAATTAAACAATAAGCAACAAAAATAAATATTTTTAAAGTAATAAATGTTTTAATATAGGTTAACAAAGTATTTCTCTGGGAAAGAAACAAGGTGCTCAATGAATGAACTACCCTTAAAAAAGGTGTTTTCCAAGAGCCTCTCTACAAATAAGCCATGATATACCAATTATAAAGGACAGATAATCTGCTGACCAATTACATCAAGTGAATCACATCCACATCAATCCAAGCAGGTCATGATGGTGCCACCAAAAATCTTATATGGGGAAATTAATCACACTTTATGGAAGGTGTTTTTGTATAAAGATTAATATTAGGTTTTCTGTTTTTGAAGGGACATCATAGTAGCTTGAACATTATATGATTAATGAGTTTCCCACTGAATCCACATTGGATCTGCCAGATTATTTAATTTGTTTTTATTCCTCTGTTCAACTACTTCATTAACATGACTGTATCTAGTCTTAACTGTCCTCAATTCATCAACTCTGGATCCCTTAAACATGGTTGAAATTATCTTTGTAAACAAATGCAAAAAATATTTATGAACATGCTCTTTAGCTTTTCGTCAAAAACATAAAAAACCCTTACCCTCCAGACTAGTATTAGATCTCTAAGAGAAAAATGCAAAGGAATCACATGAAAGATAATATTTAATTAAAATTTCAAAGTTTTGTTTAGGAAACCAAAGTATACAAAAACAAGCTAATTCACTCTCAATCAGTGATTTAGTCATTCTTATATAAATAGTTGTAGACAGATAAGAATAAAAATGATTATATTTTTGTTAACATTTGCTTGAAGTTTTTACAGAGAAATCCCAAGTTGTTCATTATATACTTTTGAATACTCCTTACAGTAAATTTTCTTGCATGTTATTCTCTTATTAGGCAATGGACATGCAGAGCACAGTAATTGGGCATTGTTGGACTGATAGGAATCTGTAAAACATTTTTGTCCTTGATGAAATATGTAATTTGCCTATAGCCTGATTTCCTTAAGACTTTTGCCTATTGACTCATCTTTGACAACCAGCCAAAAGGAACTTCAAGACAAATACAAAGAGTCACTGTCAGCTTTTTCCATACTCTTCGGAAAGCCTTTCTGGGTAAAAAGCTTTTCTTGATTTTGTTTAGCTAAAAATCCCAGCTAAAATCCGTAGAAAAATGTATGGAATGGAAAATTTTGAGGTTTTGGGTTATAAGTTTTTTGAAACCCATTACATCTTTCTAAGGTTATAATTTCTGCTAGACCTACCCTTTCTGTACTTCCTTTTCCCTCCCACTGGATTCCAAGAATCTTTTCTTTCTTTTCTACTTCTCAAATAACAAACTGTGGAAGCCTGGCCACTTACCTGGAAGATCCTTCTGAACAGAAAATATGTTTAATTTTAATTTATTTTATTTTATTTTTTGATACAGGGTCTTGCTTTGTCACCCAGGCTGGATTGCAGTGACACACTCACAGCTCACTGCAGCCTGGACCTCCTGGGCTCAAGTGATTCTTCTACCTCAACCTCCCTAGTACCTGAGACTACAGGGTTGCACCACCATGGCCAGCTAATTTTTGTATTTTTTGTAAAGACAGGGTTATGCCGTGTTGCCCAGGATGGTCACGAACTCTTGAGCTGAAGCAATCCACCTGCCTCAGCCTTCTCTAAGTGTTGGGATTAAAACAGTGAGCTGCCATGCCCATCCTGACATGGTCTTTAAAAATAGTTAAAATACTTTTAAAATCTTTCTTTCTTCTAGAGTCTCTAAGGAGATCCTTAAAGCATATTTATTGGCTATCTGACTGCACTCCTAAATAAAGGTCAATATCAGTGAGAAAATAAATGAATGAATGAGCAAGCATATTTATTGCTACAGATAATTTCCTATCTTGCCGCTCTTATATTCTTGCCAGTTATTTTAAGAAAATCATCATAGTAATTGGCTATTTGCTTATTCTTCACTGTATTTTACATTTTTAAAAATTATTCTTAACAGTATTTTAATTTATAACTTTAATTAAGAATTCTTAATTTAAACACCTTAAATTGAAGACTAGGTTAAAAAATAAATAAAACTGTTACCAAAATACTTGGGATTTGGTCTAGGTCCTGCTGCTCACCACATAGAAAGCCAATCACTGAGACAATGAGTATTGCCAGGGAAGAAGGCTTTTGCTGGGTGCTGTGGCTAAGGAGATGGGAGGTCAGTCTCAAATCCATCTCCCCCAATGACTAAAATCGGAGGTTTATATAGCAGGGAAGACATGAAACCATATATAGGAAAATGAAAATTAAAGATGGGCTAGGCAGAGAAGCTGGCCAACTGACAGCAGATGGTGCAGTCATGTTGGGTGAAAAGTCTGGTATCTCTTTGTCTAGGTGCATTGACCTGGTAAGTTTCAGCCCTGTGGTATAATGTGGGAGGCCTGATGGCCAGTTTCCTGAGAAGGTAACTCAGGTAAGACAAATGTATCTTTCAAGTTTTGAGACTGGGAAGATTAATTTCTACGTTTATTCAAAAAAGCCATAAATATCAGTTCTATGGAACAGTTGGTCTTCTTTCAAAACTAGTATGCTCTCATAAATATTTGAAACCAACATTGTTTTCTTTTTCTCTCTTTTTCTCTCCTTTCCTTTGTGCTTTGGAAATATTAAGCTGAAAGAAAACACAATTTATTTAAGTCAAGGAAGTATTTTTCATAGAGAGTAGAGCACAGTTTCTTATGATTCTTCATTTGCTCCTATAAGGCTTTCGTGAAGGACCATCCAGAAATTGTAAGCCTTAAACAATTGAGCAATGCCTTAATTTGCTTTCTGTCTTATATAAGGTCTATAAATTCAGTTATAAGAAGAAGGAATTAAATACTAGGTAATTGATACAGTTTGGCTCTGTGTCCCCACTCAGATCTCATCTTGTAGTTCTCACAATTCTTACATGTTTTGGGAGGGACCTGTTGGGAGGTGATTGAATCATGGAGCCGGTCTTCCTCGTGCTGTTCTTGTGATAGTGAATGGATCTCATGAGATCTGATGGTGGTTTTAAAAACAGGAGTTTCTCTGTACAAGCTCTCTCTTCACCTGCTGCCATCCACTTAAGATGTGACTTGGTCCTCCTTGCTTTCCACCACAATTGTGAGGCCTCCGCAGCCATGTGGAACTGTAAGTCCAATAAACCTCTTTCTTTTGTAAAGTGCTCAGTCTCATCTCAGGTATGTCTTTATCAGCACCGTGAAAATGGACTAATACAGTAAATTGATGGCAGTAGAATTGGGCATTACTGAAAAGACACTCAAAAATGTGGAAGCGGCCGGGCACGGTGGCTCACGCCTGTAATCCCAGCACTTTGGGGGGCCGAGGCGGGTGGATCACAAGGTCAAGAGATCGAGACCATCCTGGTCAAAATGGTGAAACCCCGTCTCTACTAAAAATACAAAAAAATTAGCTGGGCATGGTGGTGCGTGCCTGTAATCCCAGCTACTCAGGAGGCTGAGGCAGGAGAATTGCCTGAACCCAGGAGGTGGAGGTTGCGGTGAGCCGAGGTCGCGCCATTGCACTCCAGCCTGGGTAACAAGAGCGAAACTCCGTCTGAAAAAAAAAAAATGTGGAAGCAACTTTGGAACTGGGTAACAGGCAGAGGTTGAAACAGTTTGGAGGGCTCAGAAGAAGACAGAAAAGTGTGGGAAAATTTGGAACTTCCTAGAGACTTGGTGAATGGCTTTGACAAAAATGCTGATAGTGATATGAACAATAAGGTACAAGCTGAGGTGGTCTCAGATGGAGATGAGGAACTTCTTGGGAACTGAAGCAAAGACAAAACTCTTGTTATGTCTTAGCAAAGAGACTGGTGGCATTTCGCCCTGCCCTAGAGATTTGTGGAACTTTTAACTTGAGAGAGATGATTTAGGGAATCTGGTGGAAAAAATTTCTAAGCAACAAAATATTCAAGGGGTGATTTGGGTTCTATTAAAGGCATTCAGTTTCAAAAGGGAAATACAGCATAAAAGTTTGGAGAATTTTCAGCCTGATAGTGCAACAGAAAAGAAAATCTCATCTTCTGAGGAGAAATTCAAGCCAGTTGCAAAAATTTGCATAAGTAATGAGAAACCAAATATTAATCCTGAAGGCAATGGGGAAAAATGTCTCTGTGCTATGTGCAGCCTAGGGACTTGGTGCTCTGCATCCCAGCTGCTCCAGCTATGGCTGAAAGAGGTCAATGTAGGGCTCGGGCTGTGGCTTCAAAGGGTGCAAGCCTCAAGCCTTGGCAGCTTGTACATGGTGTTGAACCTGTGAGTGCATAGAAGTCAAGAATTGAGGTTTGGCAAACTCTTTCTAAATTTCAGAAGATCCAGGGAAATGGGTAAATGCCCAGGCAGAAATTTGATGTAAGGGTGGGGTCCTCATGGAGAACCTCTGCCTAAGGCAGCAAAGAAGGGAAATGTGGAGTGGGAGGCCCCACACAGAGTCCCTACTGGGGCACTGCCTAGTGGAGCTGTGAGAAGAGGGGCACTATCCTCCTGATTCTAGAATGGTAGATCCACTGTCAGCTTGCCTCATGGGTCTGCAAAAACCACAGACACTCCACGTCAGCTCATGAAGGCAGCTGGGAGGAAGGCTATACCATACAAAGCAACAGGTTCAGAACTTCCCAAGACTATGGGATCCTGCCTCTGACATCAGTGTGACCTGGTTGTGAGACATGGAGTCAAAGAGATCATTTTGGAGCTTTAAGATTTGATTGTCCTGATGGATTTCACACTTAAATGAGGCCTGTAGTACCTTTGTTTTGTCCAATTTCTCTCTTTTGGAATTTACCCAATGCATGTGTCCCCATTATATCTATCTAGGAAGTAACTAAGTTGCTTTTGATTTTAAAGGCTCATAGGCTAAAGAGACTTGCCTTGTCTCACATGAAACTTTGGACTG
This sequence comes from Callithrix jacchus, assembly GCF_049354715.1. Classification (NCBI taxonomy): domain Eukaryota; kingdom Metazoa; phylum Chordata; class Mammalia; order Primates; family Cebidae; genus Callithrix; species Callithrix jacchus. Next base: position 69,393,393 of record NC_133512.1, on the reverse strand, counting down.
CAGACTTTTGAATTAATGCTGAAATGAGTTGAGACTTTGGGGGACTGTTGGGAAGGCATGATTGATTTTGAAATGTGGCAATATGAGATTTGGGAGGGGCCGGGGGTCAAATGGTATAATTTAGATCTGTGTCCACACCCAAATCTCATCTTGTAGCTCCCATAATTTCAGGTGTTGTGGGAGGGACCCAGTGAGAGATGATTAAATCATGGAGGTGGGTCTTTCTCCTGCTGTTCTTGTGATAGTGATTGGGTCTCATGAGATCTGACAGTTTTAAAAATGGTAGTTTCTCTGCACAGGCTCTCTCTTTGCCTCATCCACATAGGATGTGACTTTGTCCTTCTTGCCTTCACAATGATTGTGTGGCCTCCTCAGCCATTTAGAACTGTAAGTCCAGTAAACCTTTCTTTTGTAAATTGCCCAGTCTCAGATATGTCTATCAGCAGTGTGAAAATGGACTTATATAGTAAATACATTTGTCAGGGGTATTTACTGTATGATTCCATTTTCTGGATTCATACAGTAAATACTCATACATATTTACTATATGAGTCCACAAATTTTAAAATATGAAATCTAGAGGATATAATGTTAAGTGAAATAAGCCAGGCACAAAAAGACAAATACTACATTATCTCACTCATATGTAGTATATGAAAAAGATTATATCAGAGAAGCAGAGGGTAATGGTGTTACCAGGGGCTGGGGCAATTGAGGGAAGGGTTCTGGGGAGATATTCGTCAAAGGATATAAAAGTCAGTTATACAGGAGGAATAAGTTCAAGAGCTTTATTGTGATACTATTATGTATTACATTATGGTGATTACTAATATACTGAATTCTTGAAAAATGCTTAGAGAGATGTTAAGAGTTCTCACTACAAAAATTATAACTATGTGAATGAATGCAAATGATAATTAACTAGATTTAGTCATTTCACAATGTATACCACTTTGAAACATGTTGTACATGATACTACATACAATTTTATCTGACAATTTGTAAAAATTGACAAAAATATAAAAAGAAGTAATAAAATAGAACTGTAAGAACTATACTATAAGGTGAAGGAACAAAATGCAGATAAAGATATTGTGAAGTAAGGTGTTAAAAATTAATGGTGTAAATGTCTGAGAAAAGCCTGGAGGTTTGATGAAATGTGCAGAAAATTAGAAGCTTAAAGTTTTTATATGTAGAGATATTTAGAAATTATGTAAAAGTACCTATAAACATTTTTATGTCATGAATCACAAATCTGAATATTTTGTTCAAATAAATCAGCAAATTTAGGGCCAAGACAAAATTAGAATCTAGGTTTTCCTACTTCAAGTATATTGGAAGATCACTTTAAAAATATCCATTAATATAAACTTTCTGACTACAAAGATTTTGTTACCTTCACTGTGGTATCTCTAGAGTCTATAACTAAACCTGACCCCTGTATTGGGCACTCAGCTAATGTTAGCAAGATACATGAATCAGCACTAAATACATTGATTCATTAAGACCTAATTTTTGAAGGGTCTGTGATAAAGCTCACATGTTAAATAATTAAGGTCCAGAGTGTAAAAGCCCTATAATATGTAATGTTATTTTCTTTAAATACTCATAAAATTTTAGTAGCTAGATTGAAACATATGTTAACTACTGATATTTGAATATGTGTGACCTATGAAAATGATAATTTCTTGCTTCAATTTAAAAATCACTGATATGACTTTAATAACAAATAATTCTGAGAATAGAAGGTAATCATAATGCTATATCCTATTAGGAAAATAATCTATAAACTATCCTATTGATCTCTGATAATGGCCAAAGGGTCCTTTCATTTGATTAGGCTGGATAGTTTAGCATATGAATCCTCCAGAGACCTTGTTAAAATAGAGATTTCTGAATCCCTACCAATTGAGATTCTGGCCTAGAAAATCAAGCCTAACTCCTTGGCCTGGCATTCAGGCCCCTTATATCAAGGCTTAGCTTTTCTGTCCAGCACCATCTTTTCACCAGCTCATTCTGTCCCCTGCTCTCCCAATCAAACATTTTTGCATTCTTAAGTCTCCTAATTCTATCTGAAATGTGGCACCAGTTTGTCAAATTAATAAACTATCAGCCCTTTCTTTGTGAATGTATTTATTTATTTATTATCCATCTCCCCCACTAGCTAGTAAAACCCTTTGTGTCAGTACCATTGCACTGGCATCAACCAAGACCCTGGTACATTTTCCTGGTAAATAGAACATGATCAATAATTATTGTTAATATGCATAATTGAATGTCATTTGTCCACTTATATAAACATGAAACAGAAATGCATATTCTGTGCAAAGGAACTGCAGAGAGTAGATTTGTTTGTTCTACAAGGATGAGGGGTATTTTTAGAAAAGGTGTTATCGAAATGGTATCAGGTCAGGTTTGAGCCTATGACTGAAGGCTAGGAATTTTGTCCAGAAGTAAGAACTCACTGAGGTTCTTAGCTTTAGTTCTTTCTCTCATTCTTACTCTCAAAATGGTACATGTTGTAAATACTTTTTTCAATAACTTCTCAACTATTATTGTTTGTTACTATCTGCCCCTTATCATTGTACAATGGCTCATTTTTTTTTCCTTAAGTGGTAGTTCTGTCTGTTCACTTGTTCCTTTAACACAACTAGTTTACTGTGATGCGTGTTCTTTTCCTTCTTAATGAATTCCTATTAGTTGTCCATAATTATCCCGGAATCTGTGCTCAGTATAAGAGGGAGTTGTCTTTTGGAAGCATCCCAGAATTTTGACTTAATGATTTATAGCATTTACGTAGTGACACAAAGAAAACAAACAAAAGCACATTTTTAATAACCCCAGCAACTTTCCCCATTAACATCTAATTTTAGATTTTTTCAGTTCCTGCTATGGAAGGTCTTCGAGGCTACCAGTTCACACAGGGTTTTCACATTTACAGGACAAGGCAAGGAGAACATATGGGACCAAAGTTCTGTTTTTCATATTCTCCATTTTAACCTTTCCCTTTAATATTTAATCAACATGAAAGGAAATAAACACTTTTTGTCTTCTTTGTTCAATGGGAATGATACCCTCCTCCATTTCCCCCGTGATAGTCAGGTTCCAGATAGCTGCCTTTAATGGCAAAATTTAAATCGAGTTGACTCCTACAAGCAACTTGGCAAGCAATTTTCACCAAGCAGAGGACAACTGTTTCTAAGATAGAGCCAAATGGCCAAACAATTCTTTAGGGCTAATCATAGGATTCACAATTGAACTTTGGAATAAAACAGCTGTGACAAAGAACTATTTGACATTTCCCCTGCAAGGTAACCCAGAAGAAAAAATTACACAAAGAAGACTGGAATTCATGGAACATTTTTTAGCTGTCAAAAACTGGGATTTGCACTGCAGAATATTTTCTGAACAATTATGAAGATATTAAATTGGAAAGAGAAGTGAACAGAGAATTGTAAGAAACTCACTAATTTTTCTGAGCTGTTTCTCCCGTTTCCTGGGAGAATAAGAAAGAAGGACTTCTGAAAATCTATAAATCTAAAAAGTTTACTCATTTTCTTTTTTTTTTTTTTTTTTTGAGACGGAGTTTCACTCTTGTTACCCAGGCTGGAGTGCAATGGCGCAATCTCAGCTCACCGCAACCTCTGCCTCCTGGGTTCAGGCAATTCTCCTGCCTCAGCCTCCCAAGTAGCTGGGACTACAGGCGCACGCCACCATGCCCAGCTAATTTTTTTTTTTTCTGTATTTTTAGTAGAGATGGGGTTTCACCTTGTTGACCAGGATGGTCTCGCTCCCTTGACCTTGTGATCCACCCGCCTTGGCCTCCCAAAGTTAATTTGTTAAAAAAACAAAAATTATTAAGTATCTATTGCTCTATTCTGATTATGTGTGAAATTGAGTTGTCTAGATATTTATTCCCTATAGTGTTTACCCTTAATCGTTCTACATTTTACTGACATCAAAATTAAACACAAAGATTTTCATTTTTTAACCTTAAAAGGGGAAAAAACTGTTAAATCTATGAGAAGGTAGTTTTACCTTTCTATGATTCTATGATTTTAATGAGTAATCTCTTTTGAGTCTCTCTGTATTTTTCTTCAAGGAAGACTTGACAAATTTATATCAATTCCTAGTTCAGTAAGTCTTAAGGCAGATACAATTATTGTTTTCATTAATTATTTGTTGAGATATTTTCATTCTATCCAAATGTCTTGTCACTGGTCACATTCTCTTTCCAAATAATTTTGGCGATTAGATTACTGCATCGTTTAAGAAACTTTTCTTCCCTACATAATGTAAAATACATAGATGTTACTTTAAGTAGCAATTGTTCTTATTTATTGAGATCCACTTGTGTATAAAATACTATGCTAAGTACTTTGCATATACTATCCTCAACTTAGAGTTTTCTCATGCAAAAAGTGGGTAATACTAGTATTTACCTCATTATTTTGTTCTGTGAAATAAAGAAAGCATTTTGAACAGTACTGACCATATAGTAATTTTTATGCATTAAATATTACTAAAATTATACATCAATATATTACTTAGTAGAATTGTCCCATGAGATAGGTAATTCTTCACATTTAAATACTGAGGAAATTGAAGCTAAGCAGTTTAAGTAACTTGCTCAATTTTACAAAATAAGTAGAGGAGCCAAAATTAGAATTCGTGTCTCTCTAACTCCAAAGCCCAAGTTTGTAATCTGTGTCTTCTTTTGCTTCAGTATTCTTCACCCCACGTACTGTCTCCCGGCATATACAACATGAATGTGAGGAAGACAATACACCTTAACACATGAAGCACTTGTCTTCATGGGATGTTTCATGCCATTTTGTGTTTAGTGGACGCTACACCTCCTTTCAAGTCTCACTTCTGTTTTTGGTTTGTTGTTTTCTGACTCTCCTGAGCTGTTCTCCTTCTTATTGCATCTTTCAACTGCAAGCTTAGAGAAGGAAGGATACTCTTTTAAAGGAAAGCCATCCAGTCTCTCATAGTGAAAACCATAGCGTTTTCCCTCTACAACTTCACAGGCATGGCACAATGCTTGCTTCATGTAGTCTCAAAACCCCTTCTTAATTTTAGTTTGCAATTTTAAGAGAGATTAGGAATACCTCAAATGGCTCTAAAAAGATTTATATCTTTTTAAGGCTTTCTTAAGCTACTGTGTAAATTTATGTAGAAGAAATGAGACACTAAAGCATTTTTAGTGAATCTGGTGCTCAGAATCAAGCAACACATGATTACCAATGAAGAGGAAGGCCTCATCCCTCCACAGAACAGCTGACAGAAAAGTATTTCATTTCACTGCTGGATGCATCACATGAACTTTGTAAAAGTAAAACCAGGCAGAAAGGTATAATTTGTAGGCAAAACCCCACAAATCAGGGAGAGATTTTTTTAAAAAGCTCCTTTGAGTATTAATTTTCATCTTTGGTGATATAGAAATATTTTCTTATATAGGTAAAGAGACCATTCTGAATCTTTAATGAACAACAGAACAACTTGTAAACATGTAACTACTGGGATAAAAATCAAGAGGAAAAGTCACCCTGCTACGTCCTGCCTTTCAATCAGGAATGTAGACAGACCTTCTGTTTCTCTTCCTGTTCTCTTAAGAATTAGCCTTCATCCCACTGGCCCAGAGATAACTTTCCCTAATAATAAATTCTTCCAGCAAGAATAATTCAGTAACAATTTCTCCTATAGAGGCTGAGTTGCTATGGAAATAGGGGCTACTGGGTTGATATTTCTAAAGATGCTACTCTAACATGCTTACTTTCAATAGTTTAATGTTTTAAATATGTTAAGTCTATCAGTACATATAATTTATATTTATAATGTTATAAGACATCCAGAAATCGATATGGTTCTATAATAAAGTGAGATGTCTGTTTTCCCTGCTTTTACAAACTCTGGGTCACAAATTCTTCAATGATTTCATCAGATCAAGCTGACTGACTTGAGACTGATTGAAGGAGTCAATTATTTTTTCAGAGTGACTGAGCACTTAGTTTGAGATAAGCATTTCGTAGAACTTAGGAACCGTTTTTATGCATACCGAAGTACAAAAATAAAGTTCTGATTCAACTTCAAGTACTCCTTCCATGATAACTTTTATGTATGAGACCAAATGTCTCCCTATATGTCTTAGTAATTCATCTCAACACTCCTTTCCCTATGCATCCTTGTCTCTTCTGTTCAGCCAATTTCCACATCTCCAATAAAAACTTTTTGTTTTGCTCAGTTTACCAAATGTTATGACCTTCAATTCTCTGCATATGACTCAGAGTCCTATGAGATGCACATGTTTAAACATGTGATCTGTGTGGCTTTGGAATTTGAGGATGTATAAATGTTGATTCCACTTGGCTGAAAACTCAGATTCAAATCTCAATAGGTATTTTTTTGGATAAAAAATAATCTGCTAGGGAACAATGCTAACTGCCAAATTCAATAATTTGTGAAAATTTTTCATTTTCCTTTCCAGTTTTTTCACTTGTTTCTCATGTTGAAAAATATTTTCTGATAGTGTCATATTTTTGCTTTTGCTGTTGTTTACTAATGATTTTATTTAGCTTCACTAATTCTTTTTTTTTTCTTTTTATTATTTTATTTCTATGTCAATAGCTTTAGGGGTTTTGGTTACATGGGTTAATTGTATAGTGCTACAGTTTGAAATTTTAGTGCATCCCTCACCTAAATAATGTACATTGTACCATATATATATATAATTGCACTTTAGGTTCTGGGGTACATTTGCAGAACATGCAGGATTGTTGCATAGGTACATACATGGCAATGTGGTTTGCTGCCTTTATCCCCCCCTCGCCTATATCTGGCATTTCTCCCCATGTTATCCCTCCCCAACCTCCCTATCCTCCGCTGTCCCTCCCCTGTTCCCCCTGCAACAGACCCCAGTGTGTGATGCTCCCCTCCCTGTGTCCATGTGTTCTCATTGTTCAATACCTGCCTATGAGTGAGAACATGTGGTATTTGATTTTCTGTTCTTGTGTCAGTTTGCTGAGAATGATGGTTTCCAGATTCATCCATGTCCCTACAAAGGACACAAACTCATTGTTTTTTATGGCTGCATAGTATTCTGTGGTGTATATCTGCCACATTTTCCTTGTCCAGTCTATCATTGATGGACATTTGGGTTGGTTCCAGGTCTTTGCTATTGTAAACAGTGCTGCAATGAATATACATGTGCATGTGTCTTTATAATAGAACAATTTATAATTCTTTGGATATATACCCAGTAATGGGATTGCTTGGTCAAATGGAATTTCTATTTCTAGGTCCTTGAGGAATTGCCACACTGTCTTCCACAATGGTTGAACTATTTTACACTCCCACCAGCAGTGTAAAAGTGTTCCTATTTCTCCACATCCTCTCCAGCATCTGTTGTCTCCAGGTTTTTTAATGATCACCATTCTAACTGATGTGAGATGGTATCAGATGATTTGCATTTCTCTAATGACCAGTGATGATGAGCATTTTATCATACGTTTGTTGGCCTCATAAATGTCTTCTTTTGAAAAGTGTGTGTTCATATCCTTCATCCACTTTTGAATGGGTTTGGTTGTTTTTTCTTATTAATCTGTTTTAGTTCTTAGTAGATTCTGGATACTAGCCCTTTGTCAGATGGGTATATTGCAAACATTTTTTCCCATTCTGTTGGTTGCCAATTCACTCTAATGATTGTTTCTTTTGCTGTGCAGAAGATCTAGAGTTTAATTAGATCTGATTTGTCTATTTTGGCATTTGTTGCCAGTGCTTTTGGTGTTTCAGTCATGAAATCCTTGCCTATGCCTACCTATGTCCTGAATGGTTTTGTGTAGTGTAGGTTTTTTTCTAGGGTTTCTATGGTGTTAGGTCTTATGTATAAGTCTTTAATCCATCTGGAGTTAATTTTAGTTTAAGGCGTCAGGAAGGGGTCCAGTTTCTGCTTTCTGCACATGTCTAGCCAGTTTTCCCAACACCATTTATTAAACAGGAATCCTTTCCCCATTGCTTGTTTGTGTCAGGTTTATCAAAAATCACATGGTTGTAGATCCCCAGAACCAAAGACAAAAACCTTATGATTGTCTCAGTATATGCAGAGAAGGCCTTCGACAAAATTCAACAGCTGTTTATGCTAAAAACTCTCTATAAACTAGGTATCGATGGAACATATCTCAAAATAATAAAAGCTATTTATGACAAACCAACAGCCAAAATCATACTGAATGGGCAAAAACTAGAAGCATTCCCTTTGAAATCTGGCACTAGGCAAGGATGCCCTCTCTTACCACTCCTACTCAATATAGTATTGGAAGTTCTAGCCAAAGCAATCAGGCAAGAAAAAGAAATAAAGGGTATTAAAATAGGAAAGGAGGAAGTCATATTGTCCCTATTTGCAGACAATATGATTGTATATTTAGAAGACCCCATTGTCTCAGCCCAAAATCTCCTAAACCTAATAAGCAACTTCAGCAAAGTCTCAGCATACAAAATCAATGTGCAGAAATCATAAGCATTCCTAAACACCAATAACAGTCATAGAGAGAGCTAAATCAAGAATGAACTGCTATTCACAATTGCTACAAAGAGAAGAAAATACCTAGGAATACAACTAACAAAGGTTGTAAAGGACCTCTTCAAGGAGAACTACATACCACTGCTCAAAGAAATAAGAGAGGACACAAACAGATGGAAAAACATTCCATGCTCATGGTAAGGAAGAATCAATATCATGAAAATTGACATACTGCCCAAAGTAATTTATAGATTCAATGCTATCCCCATCAAGCTACCAATGACCTTCTTCACAGAACTGGAAAAAACCACCTTAAACTTCATATGGAACCAAAAGAGAGCCCACGTAGCCAAGTCAATTCTAAGCAAAAAGACAAAGCTGGAGGCATCATGCTACTTGACTTCAAACTATACTAAAAGGCTACAGTAATCAAAACAGCATAGTACTGGTACCAAAACAGACCAGTGGAACAGAACAGAGGCCTTGGAGGCAATGCCAATATATCATTTTTAATCTTCATCCTTCTCCCACCTTTCCCCCTTTTGAGTCTCCAATGTCCATTATACCACTTTGTATGCCTTCATGTACCCCTAGCTTAGCTCCTGCTTATAAATGAAAACATACAGTATTTGGTTTTCCATTCCTGAGTTATTTCACTTAGAATAATGACCTCCAGTTCCATTCACGTTGCTGCAAAAGACATGATTTTTTAACTTTATGTCTAAATAATATTGCACTGTGTATATATACCATATTTTCTTTATCATTCATCAGTTGTTGGGCACTTAGATTAGTTCCATATCTTTGCAATTGTGCATTGTCCTTTGATAATATTTGCATGCAGGTGTCTTTTTGATATAATAACTTCTTTTCCTTTGGGTAGATACCCAGTTGTAGGATTGCTGGGTAGATTATATGGTTTGGCTCTGTGTCGCCACCCAAATGTCATCTCAAATTGTAATCCCCACACGTCGAGGAGGGAATGGGTGAAGGTGATCATGGGGGGTAGTTTCCTCCATGCTGTTCTCCAGATAGTGAGTTCTCATGAGATCTGATGGTTTAAAAGTGTGGTACTTCCTTTCTCTAACTCTTGCTGCCATGTAAGAGCTGCCTTGCTTTTCCTTTGCCTTCTGCCATGATTGTGAGTTTCCTGAGGCCTCCCCAGTTATGTAGAAATGTGAGTCAATTAAACATCTTTTCTTTATAAATTACCCATCTCAGGTATTTATAGCAGTGTGAAAATGGACTCATACAGTGGATCTCCTTTTAGTTCTTTGAGAAATCACCATGCTGTTTTCCATGGAGATTGTACTAATTTACATTCACAATAGCAGTGGATAACCATTCCCTTTTGACCACATATATGCCAACATCTATTGTTTTTTGACTTTTTAATAATGGCCATTCTGCCTGGGGTAAGGTGGTATCTCATATTGGTTTTAATGTGCATTCCCCGATGATTAGTGATGATGAGTATTTTTTCATGTTTGTTTACTATTTGAAATTCTTCTTTTGAGAACTGTCTATTCGTGTATTTGGCCACTTTTTAATTAAACTTTTCACTTTATTCTTGCTAATTTCTTTGAGTTCCTTGTAGATACTGGATATTGGTCCTTTTTTCAGATGCTTAGTTTAGAAATATTGTCTCCCGTTCTGTGAGTTGTCTGTTTACTCTGATGATTATTCATTTTGTTGTGCAGAGGCTTTTTAGTTTAATTAGGTCCCATTTATTTATTTATTTTTGGTTTTGTTGCTTTTGCTTTTGAGTTCTCAGTCATAAATTATTTGCCTAGTCTAATGTCCATGAGAGTTTTTTTCTAGGTTTTCTTCCAGAATTTTTGTGGTTTCAGGTATTAGATTTAAGTTTTTAATCCATTTTGATTTGATTTCTGTATTTGGTAAGAAATAGGGATCTAGTTTCATTCTTCTACATGTGACTATTCTGTTTTCCCAATACCTTTTATGGACTAAGATAAAAGTCCATAAATTTTCTGCAATTTATGTTTCCATATGACTTGTTGAAGATTGGTTAGTTGTGAGTATTTGGCTTTATTTCTGTGTTTTCTATTCTGTTTCATTGGTCTATGTCTCTACTTTACACAAGTACTATGGTGTTTTGATAACTATAACCTTCTAGTGTAATTTGAAGTTAGGTTCTGTGATGCCTACAGATTTGTTCTTTTTGCTTATAATTGCTTTGGTTATTCCAACTCTTTGTTGGTTTCATATTAATTTTAAGATTGTTTTATGTAATTGTGTGAAAAATGATGTTGGTATTTTGTATTTTGTTAGGAATTGCTCTGAATATGTAGATTGCTTTAGGTGGTATGATCATTTTTATGATATTAATTCTTCCAATTCATGAGCATGGGGTACATTTCTATTTGTTTGTGTCATCTATGATTTCTTCCAACTGTGTTTAGTAGTTCTCCTTATAGAGATTTATTACCTCCTTGGTTAAGTATATTCCTAGTTATCTTTTTTAGCTATTGTAAAAATGATTGAGTTCTTGATTTGATTCTCAGCTTGGTCATTATTCGTGTATAGCAGTGCTACTGACTTGTGTCCTTGGATTTTGTAACAATAGTTTACAGAATTCATTTATCAAATGTGGGAGTCTTTTGGAGGAGTTTTCAGGGTTTTCTAGGTGTATAATCATATCATCAGTAAACAGAGACAGTTTAAGACTTCCTCTTTTCCAATTTGACTGCCTTTTATTTCTTTCTCTTGCCTCATTTCTCTGCCTAGAACTTCCAGTACCATGTTGAATAGAAGTGGTTAAAGTGGGCACTTATGTTCATTTCATGTTTTTCTTATTGTCAATAGTGTTTCAGTGAATATATACTTGCATGTGTCTTTATAATAGAATGATTTATATTTTTTGATATATACCCAGTAATATGATTGCTGGGTCAAATGATATTTTTGTCTTTAGATCTTTGAGGAATCACCATACTGTCTTCCACAAGGCTAAACTGATTTACTCTCCCACCAACAATGTATAATCATTACTTCTTCTCCACAACTTTGCTGGTGTGTATTATTTTTTGACTTTTTGATAATGGCCATTCTGACTGGTGTGAGATGATATCTGATTGTTTTGATTTGGATTTCTTTCATGATTATTTTTCACATATATGTCTTCTTTTGAAAAGTGCCTGTTCATGTCATTTTTAATTGTGTGGTTTCTTTTTTTTAATTGTGTGGTTTCTTTTTTCCTGTAAATTTAAATTCCTTATAGATATTGACTATTAATAATAGACCTTCATTGGATACATAGTTTGCAAAAATTTTCTCCCAGTCTGTAGGTTGTTTGTTTATTCTGTTGGTCATTTTTTTTGCTGTGCAGAAACTCTTTAGTTTAATTAGATCATGTGTCCATTTTTGCTTTTGTTGTAATTGCTTTTGGCGTTTTTGTCATAAAATCTTTGCCCATGCCTATGTTTTGAATGGTATTGCCTAGGCTGTCTTCCCAGGTTTTTATAGTTTTCAGTTTTACATTTAAGTCTTTAATCCATTTTGAGTTCAGTTTTGTATATGGTGTAAGGAAGGGGTCTAGTTTCAGTCTTCTGCATATGGCTAGCCAGTTATCTCAGCACCGTTTATTGAATAGGGAATCCTTTTCCCATTGTTTGTTTTTGTCAGGTTTGTCAAAGATCAGACAGTTGTAGGAGTGTGGTCTTATTTCTGGGTTCTCTATTCTATTCCATTGGACTTCGTGTCTGTTTTGTACCAGGATCATGCTATTTTGGTTACTGTAGCCTTGTAGTATAGTTTGAAGTCTAGTAGTATGATGCCTCCAGCTTTGTTCTTTTTGCTTAACATTGCTTTGGCTATTCAGGCTTGTTTTTAGTTGTTGTTCCATATGAATTTTAAAATAGCTTTTTCTAGTTCTGTGAAGAAAGTTAATGATAGTTTAATAGGCCTAGCATTGAATCTATGAATTATTTTGGGTGGTAGGGCCACTGTAATGATATTAATTCTTCCTACACATGAGCATGGAATGTTTTTCCATTTGTTTCTTTTCATCCCTGATTTATTTGAGCAGTGGTTTGTAGTTCTCATTGTAAAGATCTTTCACCTCCCTAGGTTTTCTAGGCATTTTATTCTTTTTGTGTGTGTGTGGCAATTGTGAATGGGAGTTTGTTTCTGATATGCCTTTCAACTTGACTATTGTTTTTGTATAGAAATGTTAGAGATTTTTGCACATTGATTTTATATCCTGAGATTTTTCTGAAGTTGCTTATCAGCTTAAGAAACTTTTGGGCTGATACTGTGGGTTTTTCTAGATATAGGATTATGTCATCTGCAAACAGGGATAATTTGACTTCTGTCTTTCTTTTTGGATCTCCTTTATTTTTTTCTTTTGCCTGATTGCCCTGGGCAGAACTTCCAATACGATGTTGAATAGGAGCAGTGAGAGAGGACATCTTTGTCTTGTGACAGTTTTCAATGGGAATGCTTCCAGTTTTTGCCCATTCAGCATAATGCTGGCTGTGGCCTTGTCATATATTGCTCTTATTATTTGGAGGTATGTTCCTTTAATTTCAAGTTTATTGAGAGTTTTTAACATGAATAACTGTTGACTTTTATAAAAAGCCTTTTCCGCATGTATTGAGACAATCAGGTAGCTTTTGTCTTCAGTTCTGTTTCTGTGATGAATCACATTCATTGATTTGTGTATGTTAAACCACCCAGGGATAAAGCCTACTTGCTTGTGATAGATAAGTTTTTTGATGTGTGGCTGGATTCAGTTTGAAACATTTTGTTGAACACTTTTGCATTGATGTTCATCAAGGATATTGGCCTGAAGTTTTCCTTTGTTGTGTCTCTGCCAGTTCTTGGCTTAAGGATGATGCTGGCCTCACAGAATGAGTTAGGGAGAAATCCCTCCTCCTCAATTTTTTGTAATGGTTTCAGTAGGTACCACCTCTTCTTTGTACATCTGAATTTATCAGCTGTGAATCTGTATTGTCCTCAGCTTTTTTTGGTAGGTAGGTTATTTATTCATAGCTCTCTGTTGTTCTGTTCAGGGATTCAGTTTTCTTCTGGTTCAGTCTTAGGAGGGTGGATATGTCCAGGAATTTATCTATTACTTCTAAATTTTCTAGTTTATATGCATAGAAGTATTCATAATATTCTCTGATGGTTGTTTTATTTCCATGGGATCAGTGTTAATAATATCCCTTTTGTTGTTTCTGATTGTGTTTATTTAAATCTTCTCCATTTTCTTCATTTGTTAGTGTAGTTAGCAGTCTATTTTATTAATTTTTGCAAAATAAAAAAGACCACTCCTGGATTCATTGATCTTTTTAATTTTTTATTGTTGTTGTTTGTCTTTATCTCCTTCTGTTCAGCTCTGATTTTGGTTATTTCCTGTCTTCTAGCTTTGAGATTTGCTTGTTCTTGGTTCTTCAGTTCCTTTAGTTGTGATGTTAAATTGCTAACTTGAGATAGTTCTTTTTGATGTGGGCATTTAGGGCTGTAAATTTCCCTTTTAACACTGCCTTAGCTGTGTCCCAGAGATTCTGGTATGTTGGATCTTTGTTCTCATTTGTTTCAAAGAACTTCTTGATTTCCGCCTTCATTTCATTATTTACTTAAAAGTTATTTAGAATTAATCTGGTGTGGTGGCACTTGCCTGTAATCCCAGCTACTCAGGAGGCTGTCAGGAAAATTGCTTGAACCCATGGGGAGGAGGTTACAGTGAGACAAGATTGCACCACTGCATCCCAGCCTAGGCAACAGAGCAAGACCCTGTCTCAAAACAACACAAACAAACAAAAACAAAAGTCATTCAGAAGCAGGTCATTTAATTTTCATGTAATTGTATGGTTTAGTGTGAATTTCTTAGTCTTGATTTCTATTTTGATTGTGCTGTCCAGGAGACGGTTTGTCATGATTTCAGTTCTTTTGCATTTGCTGAGGAATGTTTTACTTTTGATGATGTGATTGATTTTAAAGTATGTGCCATTGGCAATGAGAAGAATGTGTATTCTGTTGTTTTGGGGTAGTGAGTTCTGTGTGAATCCATAGTTCCTTTTGATCTAGAGCTGAGTTCAGGTCCTGAATATCTTTGTTAACTTTTTCTCTCACTAATCTGTTTAATATTGTCAGTGGGGTATTAAAGTCTCCTACTATAATTATGTGGAAGTTGAAGTCTTTTTGATGGTCTCTGAGAACTTGCTTTGTGTATCTGGGTGCTCCAGTGTGGGTGCACACATACTTAGGATGGTTAGAGTTTCCTGTCGAGTAGGACCCTTTAACATTATTTAATACCCTTCGTTGTCTTTTTTTTTTTTTGTCTTTTTTTTATGTTGTTTGTTTGTTTAAATTCCATTTTGTCAGAAACTAGGATTGCAATCCTGCTTTTTTCTGTTTTTCATTTGCTTGGTAAATTTTTCTCCATCCTTTTATTTTGAACCTATGTGTATCATTGCATGTGAGATGGGTCTCTTGAAGACATCATACCAATGGGTCTTAGCTCTTTATTCAGTTTGCCACTTTGTGTCTTTTAGTTGGGACATTTAGCCCATTTACATTTAAGGTTAGTATTGATATGTGTGGATTTAAACCTGTCATCACGATGTTAGCTGGTTATTTTGCAGACTTGTTTATGTGGTTGCTTTAGAGTGTCACTAGTCTTTGTACTTCAGTGTGTTTTTATAGCGGCTGGTAAAGGTCTTTCCTTTCCATATTTAGTGCTTCCTTCAGGAGCTCTTGCAAGGGAGGCCTGGTGGTGATGAATTCTTTCAGCATTTGCTTATCTAAAAAGGATCTTATTTCTTCTGCACTTATGAAGCTTAGTTTGGCCACATAAGAAATTCTGGATTGGAATTTCTTTTCTTTTAGAATGTTGAGTATTAGACCCCAATTTCTTCTGGTTTGTGGGGTTATGGCTGAGAGGTCTGCTGTTAGTCTGACAGGCTTACCTTTGTAGATGACCTAGCCTTTCTCTCTAGCTGTCTTTTAACATTTTTTCTTTCATTTTGACCATTAAGAATTTGATGATTATGTGTCTTGGGGATTATCTTCTTGTGGAGTATTTTACTGGGGATCTCTGCATTTCCTGAATTTGGAGGTTGGCCTTTCTAGCTATGTTGGGGACGTTCTCATGGATGATATCCCAAAATATGATTTCCAAGTTGGTTCTATTCTCCCATCTCTTTCAGGTATGCTGATCAGTCATAGATTCAGTTTTGTTCATTCCTCAGTTTTGTTCATTCCTTTTCACTCTTTTTTCCCTATTCTTGTTTGCCTGTCTTATGTCAGAAGGATAGTCTTCAAGCTCTGGGGTTCTTTCCTGCTCTTGTTCTATTTTGCTATTAATACTTGTGATTGAATTATGAAATTCTTGTATTTTTCAGCTCTATCAGGCTATTTTTTTCTCTATACTGGCTATTTGTCTGCCAACTCCTGCAATATTTAATCATATCTTTCACTTTCTTGCACTGGGTTACAGTATACTCCTGTAGCTCAGTAAACTTTGTTCCTATCCACATTCTGAATTCTACTGCTGTTATTTCAGCCATCTCAGCCTCAGCCCAGTTTTGAACTCTTGCTGGAGGTGATGGAGTCATTTGGATGAAAGAAGGCACTCTGGCTTTATTAGTTTTCAGTGTTCTTATTCTGATTCTTTCTCTTCTCTGTGGGCTTATCTACCTTCAAACTTGGAGGTTGCTGACCTTTGGGTGGTTTCTGTTTGATGATCTTAAGAGCTTGATTGTGATATAAGGTGGATTCAGCTATCTGGCTTCATTTCTGGGGATTTTAGGGAGTGAACTTTCAGCTCCCAACTTCTGGACTGTGTGCTGTAACTCTGGAGGACTTGTATTGAGCCCTGACTTTGTTCTCTGGCTCCTTGAGGTTTGAAGTCTACTATACCAGGGGAACCAAGGTGCAGCAGCTATAGCCAAGTGCCAGTGGATGTAGGGATTCCTGCCTCCCTGTGGGAATTCACCACAGTGGCAGACACAAGGCAGTTGGAGAGGGAGTGGGTAGTGCCCCTGATGAAGACTGTGTATGCTGTTGCACAGGATGTGTTGGTTTGGGATGGGGTGCTGGGCACCTGTGTGGGAGGATCCCCTGTTCTCTGTGCAGCATTCACACAAAAGCAGGGTGCTGACAGAAGTGGGGCTTACTGGCTTTATGCTCACCAATGCTTCATTTGCAATGGCAGTCTGCAGGGGTCAGAGGAAATATTGCACTCCCACATACTGGTGGGGCAATTAAAGCAAAACCTGCCTGTGCAAACAAATGCTGGCAAAGTGATGTGGGGAAATGCCATGGGCACAGGGGACGCTGCAGTATAGGGAGAAAGTGTGAGGGCTGGTCCATGGCCTTAGCCATTACCTTGCTGGAACTCTTCATTGCTTGGGCATGGTCCACTGGCACAGAAGCTATGGTATGGGACCCCAGGCAGCCCAAGACTTCCCTGTAAGCAGGTGTGGCCAGGCTGGGGCCCCAAAAGAGGCCAGCAGACTAAGGAATTCTCAGGTTGGACCAGCCCTATCTGATGTACAAGACTGCCCTGCAGAGATCAGGTTTGATAATTCCCCAAGGGTTATTATCTTTTATGGAGCAAGTTGAGCCTTGAAAGATGGCCATCCCTGACCATTTATCTACTACAGACCCTCCTGCACCAAACCCTCTGTGCGCAACATGAACTGGCCTGCTGATCCATTACTTTACTTGTCTCCTGGGGGCTCAATCCCAGAAAGATGTGGGTCAACAATCGCTCAATATAATCAGCCCTGGTTTGTGCTGTGGGCCCAAGCCAGGGTTTCCCTTTCTGGTGACAAGAATTGGGAGATATGGGACCCTATTGTGGGAAATGGATTTGCCTTCTCTCCTTGGGTTGACTGCAGCTTGTTGGAGGTGTGGATAAGGTACACAGAGTCTTTGCTCCTTTGTTAGACCAAGGGTAGCAAGGATCTCTCCACTGCAGAAGCAGTGGCAGAGAGGCTTTCACTTGCCCCTAAAGGCTCTGTCCAGGGAGTTATTGAGTTGCTGCTGGCTCCATCACTCTGGCAGGGAGTGGCTGGAAGGTCAGACCTGGAGGACCTGCCTGGTGAGGAGACAGGGGAACAGTTACCTAGATAACAGTCTGGTCACTTTTCCTTAGGGCTGCTGTGCTATGCTTTGGGTCCACGCTAGACCCTAGTCACCTCAGATTTTCTAGTACCTGGAGATTTCACCAGTGAAGACTGTGAAACAGGGAAGATGGCATCCTGTCCCTTCCTCTGGGAGCTCTGTCCCAGGGAGTGTTTTGGTGGGGGTAGATGGAGGCCCCGACTTGGAGATCCCACCTGGTAAGGAGGAATGGGATTGTGAACCCACTTAATGAAGCAGTCTGGCCATGTTTTGATAGAGCAGCTGTGCTGTGCTGGGGGATCCCTTTTGCCTCCTGTTGATTTGGACTCTCCAACCCCCAAAGGCCATAATGGCTAAATCACCCCAACAGCAGAGATCGGTGGTCTGCCCCAGCCCCTGGTAGCTCAGTCCCAGGGAAGTGCAATGCTGTTACCAATGGCTGCCTGGAATTCCAAGCCAGTGGGTCTTATCCCGTTACATGCTGTGGAAGCAGAGCCTGCAAACCATCACTGCTCAGCTCCTTGGATTCATCCTTTTTCCTAGGGGTATATATGGGGTTCAAATCTCCCACTTTGCCAAAGTTGCAGCTAATTTTACTGGGATGCCCGGAGAGCCAGAGTATCTAAATCTCCTGGGTCTCTATGCATGCATGAGTGGCTGCTTTGCTGAGACAGGTCTGTGTGTCAAACTGAAGGCCCTGGTGGGGTTGGTTCATGAGGAGGTCCCCTGACCTAAGGGTTGCAAAGATCCATGGGAGAAGCATGGGTTTCCAGGATTGCACATCCATTTCCTGCTTCTCTGGGCAGGGGAGCTTCTCTTCGGCTCCCTGGGTGGGCCTTCACCCGGCCTTGTTTTTCTCCATTCTCCTTGTGCTGAAATGTTTCCTTGATTAGCTTCAATGTAAGTACCTGGATGTTTCAGTTGAAGGTGCTGTATTTACTCACCCCTTCCATTCTTCTCCATGAGAACCACACACAGTAACTACTTCCAGTCAGACTAGCCTTTGTGGCCATTCTCCCCCAACCCCACTATTATTATGTTGCTGTCTATCTCTTTTCTTGGGTCTAGTAGTAATTGTTTTATGAATCTGAGAACTCCAGTTAGATGAATGTATATTTAGGATTATTATTTCTTCTTGTTGGATTGATCCTTTTATTATTATAAAATGACCTTCTTTGTCTCTTTTTTACTGTTGTTGCTTTGAAGTCTGTTTTATCTGACATAAAAATAGTGAGTCCTGCTCAATTTTGGTTTCCATTTATATGGGATATCTTTTTCCATCCCTTTACCTTGAGTCTATAAGAATCCATATCTGTGGTGTGTCTTTTGAAGACAGGAGGTATTTGGTTTGTGATTTTTAAAATCCATTCTGGCAATCTGTATCTTTGAAGTGGAACATTTAAACCATTTAATATTGAGATGTGAGGTACTATCCTAGTCATCAGGTTGATTGTTCCCTAGCAGCTTTGTTTTCTTCATTATGTTATTGCTTTATAGGCCCTATGAATTTTATGCTTTCAAGAGGTTCTATTTTGGGCTGTATTGACCTTTTGTTTCAAGATTTAGAATTCCTTTTAACATTTCTTGTCGGGCTGGTCTGGTAGTGACAAATTCTTTCAACATTTGCTTTTCTGAGAAAGAAATACTTTATGCTTCTTTACAAAACTTAATTTTGCTGGATATGAAATTTTTGGCTTACCGTTATTCTGTATAAGGAGGATAAAAATAGGACCACAATCCCTGTGGCTCGTAAGGTTTCTGCTGAGAAGTCTGCTGTTAATCTGATAGGTTGTCCTTTATAGGTTATAATTTTGTCTCACTGCTCTTAAAATTATTTATTTCATGTTGACTTTAGATAGCCTGATGACTATATGCCTTGGTGATGACCTTTTTACAGTGTATCTCTTAGGAGTACTTTCAGCTTCTTGTATTTGGGTATCTAAATCTCCAGCAAGCCAGGGAAATTTTTGCCAATTATTTTCTCAAATAAAATTTTTAAACTTTTTGCTTTATCTTCTCCCTCAGGAACACCAATGATTCTTAGGTTTGGAAATTTTGTATAATCATATGTTTCTTGGAGACTTTATTTATTTCTTCTGATTCTCTTTTCATTATTTTTTCTGATTGGGTTAATTCAAAAGCCTACTCTTTGACCTCTTAAATTTTTTTTTCTACTTAATCTAATCTACTGTTAAAACTTTCCAATGAATTTTGTCATTTCTTAAATGTGTCTCTCACTTCTAGAAGTTCTGATTGGTTTTTCCTTAAAACATCTATCTGTTTAGAAAATGTTTTGTTTATATCTTGAATTTTTAAATAAATTTCCTTATGTTGGTTTTCACTCTTGTTTTGTATCTTCTTGAGTAACTGGTATTTCAAATATTTCACCTTGGTTTGGATCTATTGATGGAGAGCTAGTGTTATCTTTTGGAGATGTTATAATACTGTTTTTTCATATTGCCAGATTTGTTTTTCTGGTTCCTTCTCATTTGGGTAAATTTAAAAGCTAACAATTGAAATGATATACAGCACAATCTAAAGAGTTTGTAAGGGCCTCATTGAATAATGAAGTTTATGATGGCTTTAGCGAAACAAAATAAACCTACAGGCAACAATAAAATAATTTTCAAGTTATTCCATATAAATAGGAGAATACCTCAGCCACCCATGAATAACATCTTAAAAGCTCATGCTTCCATTAAAATAGAAAACATTCCAATATGTGTGGGTCTTCAGATAATATGGGTTAAAATAATTAAAATATAAGTGATATGTAACTCTCAAATGAGAACTGAATGTCTTAGTTAATAGAAAGTAAGTAAAATCAAATTTAAACTATACAAAATTAATTTACCCCTTCAAATCAAGGATATGTAATTGATAATATACTATTGAGAAGTGTAAGGCAAATATACAATTTTTACTGAAAGTAGTTCTCCTACCCCTGTTCCTGCCTTGGCCCCATTCCCACTTATACAGAACTTTAAAAAATTTTTCCTGGATTTGGGCCTGGGCTGCAACAGGCTTTACATATTAGACAACTCAAGGAAATCTGAATGCAGAGTGTAGAGTGACATTGTGTCTTCTGTGTGACTATTTTCCTTCTCTGCATTATAACTCTAGCTCTGTTCTTTCCTGCTTTGAAATCTTACCTTTCCAGCTTCTTCCCACACAGGTCTCTTTGACCACTTTTTTTTGCCATCAATACCTGATCCTAGACCCTTTTGTCTTCCTTTGAATTGAGCAGCGTAGTGCTATAATAATTTAAAACGTGGCTTTAGCTATGAAATAAAGAGAGCCCTTTCTTCAAATAAAACAGAGCCTTAACATACTCACATCCCTATGACCCATGATTAAGTTTTGCCTACCATACAAATTAAATAAACAGTGTAGGTGTATCTTTTCAAAAGAAAGACAAAAGGGAACAACTCAAGAGCTCCTGGTTATGGGAGAGGGGAAAGAAAGGCCGATAGTAAAATAGTGAAATTTCACAAGAATGGGAGGTAAGGAAGTCGAAATAGACTTCCATTTATTTCAGATTTTTGCCCAGGAAGAGCCCTGGGTGTTTGAGTCTTGCAAGGCTTTCAATCTGGGTGTTCACAGCTGTACTGAGCTCCTGCTTGGTCCCAAGCTTTGTTACAGGCACTAGGCCATGCCACAGTGAACAACAAGGCTGCAAGATCAGCAGGCCTTTACAGAAAAGAGAACCCAGGGAGCTTGCACAAGTGATGTTCCTGAGGTTCTTTGGGATGGTTTTGACAGAACTGTGTCAAGAATGAACTTGTCTTCTGACAGCATAGATAAATCTGGAGAGAATTGTTAAGTAAAATAAGCCAGACACCGAAAGACCAATATCGCACAATCTCACTTACATGTGGAATCTTAAAAAGTTAAACTCAGAAGTAGAGAAAGTAGAATGGTGGTTACTAGGGCGTTGGCAACCCTCTTGGGTGGTTACCAAGGGGTTGGGGAGTCTTGGGTTAAAAAATATTAAGTGTCAGTTAGATGGGGGGAATGTTTGGGAAATATGCAGCATGTGGACTATAGTTAATAACAATGTATTGCATTTTTGAAAACTGTAAAGAGAGTAGATTTTGAGGGTTCTCACCACAAAAAATTGATAAGTATGTACAGTGATGGGTATGTTAACAGGCCAGATTTAATCATTCCATGACGTATGAATATATCAAAACATTATACCTTATGAATATATAAAATCAAAAATAAATATTTCACTGTATACAACACAAAATATGATTCAGAGTTTCTCATTGCTCTCTGTGAACTGTAACTATAATTTAGACTTTAGACATGATTTGTATGAGGAATTGTCATAGTTTCTTCCATCCTGTGTCCATTTGTCTTCGCTTTTGTTACTACAATATTGTACTTCACCATTTTTATCTGTCCTTTCTTCTATTTTCAAGCAACTTTTGCACTTTGCACTGATATTGTATGTTTTGCTCAATCATTTAAAATACGTAGACCCAGTCATAAATTCCCATGATAATCTCTACCCTAACCATGTTGACCATGATGCCAGGAAGGCAGGAGGTGTGCCAGCACATTGCGTAAGTGCCTTGATCATGTGATCAGATACTGTGGCAGAGGACAAAGTGAAGAGAGGAAGCCCAGGGTACAAGGCAAAGTAAAGGGGAAAAGGAGAAATCACAGAACAGCTAGTGCATTGCACTGGAAGCCAAATAGATACAACCATGCTGTTATAGTTTGCTGGTAGAAAGAGGTTTCAATAAAACTCTGAATCTAATCATGTTGAAGTTATTAGAGCACATGATCCATGATCAAAAGCAAGAAATAGACACATATTTTGCAACACAGAGCATGCACCCTGAATTTAGGATCTCCGTAGAGGAGCAAGGATATACAAAGCTGCAGTGTATGTGTGTGCACGCATGTGCGTATGGCGAGGGAGGCTGTATGGTGAACTGATTGATGTTCGTACTTCATTTTTATCCAAAATTCATTGCAGGTTTTGTTCCAAACAATTATAGGATGTTCTTTCATACAGTCTCTGAATTAACCCTTTTAAAAAATTGAAAGGAAAGGGATTCCCCATTCATGTTGAATTTTTCCTATTTTACACACCATTGTCTTCTGATCACCTTCAAAATTACTTTCAATTATCTTCACATATTTGGCAAAAAATGAGCGCTCAGTACACTACTTCAGTACAGTACAACAAACATTAGAAAATGACTGTGGTAAGGGATACTTGAAAAACTAAAGTCTCTTATCTGTTTCTCCTCAAAGAGTCTGAAGATCACAATATTTTAAAATATCATCTCTGTTGTCAGAAGCTTTAATATTATCAATTATCTGTACCCACGACTTTGTAAATAGTGTTAGTATTACAAAAAGAACATTCTGGGAATGAGATATTCAAACAATGTCAGGATTTAGGATATAAACAGATTCTGTTTATTTGCAGCTTGATTTCTCTAGGAAGGAAATGTGTTCTCTTTTTCATTTACAGAATCTTCCAGATAAAGACAGTTGTTCATAAGCCATTCTACTTGCTCTCTCCATCAAGTTCTTGGGCTTGAAAACTTTAACAGTTGTACTTCCCAAATTCATCATAATAGTCTGATCCTCTTCATTCATTTACCTTTGCTTCTGCTGGATTCACTTTTTTATTTGATTGAGGGAGAATTTTTCTGATGTTCCAAATACCTTTTACTCTATTGCATTTTGTCTACTATTCCTGGATATTGATGATAGCAAAGATGATAGCAAATATCTGCAGAGCATAGTGAAAAATCTTTGATTAGAATTTCAGGCCTTTTGTGCATCTCAAGTTCAAATTTATATAGTGAGGAGTTCAAGACCAAGTTTAAAATCCATATAGATACAATCTAACCTTTCAGGGCCCAGGATTCTAACACCTTTCATTCATATATGAGCAAATGTGAATTTGGTGGTGTGGGTCACACCTGTAATCCCAGTGACATGGGAGGCTGAGGCAGGAAGGGCTTGAGCCTAGGAGTTGGAGACCAGCCTGGGCAGCATAGTGAGACCCCATCTTTATAAGAAAGTAAAAATTAAAAAAACTTAGTTGAGCATGGTGGTGCATTACGTCTGTAATTTCAGTGATGGGAGTCTGAGATGGGAGGATCACTTTAGCCTAAAAGGTCAAGGCTACCGTGAGCTTGGATTGCACCACTGCACTTTAGCCTGGGTGGCAGAGTGAACCCCATCTCACAAAAAATGTGATCTTTGTCTCAAATGTTAATTAAGGAAGCTGAGCATTGAGAAGTCATTTGAGTGACAGTGTTTGGAAAATAACTGACAGTGTATGACAGATTCATGGATAATCTGTTAGACAATTATTCCCCATTCAGAACTGAAGTTGTAAGAGTAAAAACAACTGACTACCAGGATAAGGAAAGATATTATAATCAAACTAAATTTTGACACTTGGCATTAGTTGGTCTAGGAACAAGGATAAAGAATAATGCCTGGATGATAAATAAGATAGCTTCCTCATCTAGCCAATAATCTGCACTGTAGTGCTCTTTACATGAGAGAGTTAATGAGGCTTAAGTGAAATGGTTAATGTGTTAGCTCTTTGACTGCCAATCAAATATATTATTGGGCACTTACTCCTAAACACAGTGATGACTGCAAAGCCATACTCATTTCTCTCCAGGGGCTTCTAAGTTAGTGGCTAATAATAACTACAAGGTGTAATGGAGGCGTCGAAGTAGTACTGGTACAAGACTAGGCATAAACTGCATGTTGAGGGAACATAAGCCCTAAGTTATGCTTTGGACATAAAAACTCAATGTGGTCAAAAGACCAGGAGTCTGATGAAGTCAGCTTCCAATTTCTGTTGAATCCAGAGCAAAGCATTTAACTTTGTGTGACTTGAGGTGGCTATATTAATTTGCATTTGTTTTGAATTAATTTATGCATGTGTCAGTCTCATTTTTATAATCACAACTCATCCAAAGGTTTTCTCAAATGTTAGCCTTATCTAGAAAATCTGTACCAAAGAAGTCACAAAGAATGGCTCTACATTGGAGAGGATGCTGCGATCTAATGGAAAAGATACAACAGATCATAAGAAATTATTATGAACAACTGTATGCTAGCAACCTAAAGGAAATGGATACATTACTGGACATGTGCAATCTACTAAGATTGAATTATTAAGAAATAGAAAATCTGAACACATCTGTCTCTCAGTTGCCTGTACTGGTACCTAAAAACACATTTCACTGCATTACATACTGAAACAATTTATTCAGTCAATTTCATGGAAAGCCTTCTATGTGACATGCCCTAAGATGACCAAGGGTAAACTGGCTAACACTGACTCATGACCTACAAATAGCTATGCCAAACCTCCAAGGGAATTTGTATTGTAATATGGCAAAGCTTCTATTTAGCATTAAGGCAATGAAATAGGGTTCTTATTTGAGCTACCATCAAGAAAAGTAGAGGTGACCGTTTTGAACTCAGTGTTGATATGATCTCTTTGATCCTGCAGATATTTTAATAGTACAACTAGCACATAGTAGCTAAATAAATCCCATCAGTTTCTTCTGGGTTGTGAATTGGTGTGCATGTAATACAAACATAAAATTTATTGACTGTTTTTTCCTAGTGACTTCTGACCTTGGTCATTGCAATTCTTATCTAATCTCTGATTTAGCCTCCAACTTCCAATATTCAAATACGTGTTTATTTTGTGTCTGTCCTCTATGTTAAGGCTTTTAGGCTGAATATATAAAAGTGACTTACTGCCCAAATAGCAAAATGTGGATAAACACTGAAGCTGGGGTATGATCACCTGGGCTCATTATCTCTATTTTCTAAAATATCCACAATATAAAGTCAAAAGACCAAAAAAACCCAATAAAATATATTTTTAGATATGGTCTTTATGAACAGAATAAGTATAAAGTTGACTTTTAACTGTACAGGAAGAAAAGTTTACAGAAAGACCGAGCAGGCCTAACTGCTTCTGCTGTCCCTTAAAAAACACAAATATTATAAGTATTTTCTGCTTTATGACTTTTGCTTGCATTTAATTTTTTACGTGAAAGACAATCAGTCTCCTTTATTTATAAGTTTCCTGGAAGAAGCAATGTCATCTAAACTTTCATCAAGACTTAGACCTTGAAATCTTTGCTTCTTAATTCACCCATTTCTATATTGTGGTCATTGTTATTAACTTAAAATGTAAAAGGTCTGTGTTTCATTTTTAGTATATCACTTCTGGTAGGTACCAGATGTTTCCTTTAGACTGGGTTACAGCTTCTTATTTGCTTTCTTTTTTCTCTTAAAATATGTACCTACCAATAGCTTCCATGTGGTCGTTTGCAGGACATTACAGTATAGTCCTTGAACTGGCAGCTTGGAATAATGTCTCAAGGACAAGGAAGGAAACTCTAAGGGAAAAGTGTGGAAAGGGAAAGAGGAGAAGACAAAGTATATGGAGATACCAGATGAAGCTAAGAAAAAATTACGCAGCACACACCGACTTGCTTTACTGTGATCTCCGTGCAAAAAAAAAAAAGTCTTATTGGGGAAACATTTCAATTTGCACTGAAAGTGTAGCTTAGTATTCAGGTAAACTTTTAATAATTGTCTTATTAATATAAGACAACATTAATATAGCTGATATTTCCATGGCTTAATATTCTCCTTGTACTATCAAATTTTTCTGTTATGTATCATTTAAGAGGAAAAGCAAAAACACTGACAGTGTTATTCACTGTACTTCTGTGTACACTGATATAAACAAAACAAAATGTATGACTTCTAGATAAAAAGCAAACTAAAAATATTAGTGAAATTCCCCAACCCTAATTGTAAGAGCTTCCAGAATTGCTTACAAGTGTGTTCTGAAATGCAAAAGATGTTCAAGTTTATGGATCAATTAAGAAATTAGGATAACAAATCAGAATTATAAACAAGTATAGTGTATAATTTACATACTAATTTTGGTTAGAAACATTCCATCAAAGATAAAAATTCTGTATCACATCTACAGACAGAAAGGCAAGGTTAATGTCACTAACTGAGCTCACTTATTTCAGGGATCTATAACTATGGTCCCTAATTCTGATAATATATCAAACAAGTATAAAGAGACAATATATAAATTTTCTTTATCATCTAAGAGATATAGCAATGAGTTATTCAATGACTATTTGAAATGTATCTTACACACAAATATAAAAATATATTATTAAGTCTTAGGCTTTAAGCTAAATATGTTTCAATTTTGATAGAGATGAAATCTCTTCTCCTATACCCTCATAATTATGACTAATTTCTGGCTATATGTTATTTCAGCTCCTGAACCATGGACATGACCACTGATTATAATCTGAATTCAGTAATAGCATACATAAACTTGACTTGGCCCCCTCCCCTTGTCTTTCTCTAATTGTGAATTGTTGTAAAGAATATACAATATTTGCTAAAATAAAAGTATTTCTTAGAGGTACCTAGATCCTACTCCCAAAATCGTATGGCAAAACATATTCAATTTATTACCTTAGAGTTCCAGGGTAAAGTATACAAATCTGGCAATTTAATGCTATTTTGTTAATAAGGAAATGGGAGATCATGGAAAATAAGGAATTGCAAATTCAAAATAATAATAATAATAGAAACATCAAGGCAAAAGGTAGCAGAGGTACTTTGAATATCATTCTAAGGTTGTTTTTTTACAAATCTGAGACACTTAAATGTTCAAGGAGAGTTGAAAATAGCAAAGCAAGGACGGGGCATGGTGGCTCAAGCCTGTAATTCCAACACTTTGGGAGGCCGAGACGGGTGGATCATGAGGTCAAGAGATCGAGACCATTCTGGTCAAATGGTGAAACCCCATCTCTATTAAAAATACAAAAAATTAGCTGGGCATGGTGGCACGTGCCTGTAATCCCAGCTACTCAGGAGGCTGAGGCAGGAGAATTGCCTGAACCCAGGAGGCGGAGGTTGTGGTGAGCCGAGATCACACCATTGCACTCCAGCCTGGGTAACAAGAGCGGAATTCTGTCTCAAAAAAAAAAAAAAAAAAAAATAGCAAAGCAAAGCAAAGAGCAGTTATAAGCCAAGATATGCCAAATATGAAGAGAATGAACCTTTGCACCAACCTTTCATACCTTGTCAATATCTCCCCAATTCCTACTGAATGGATACCTTGGCCAAGCATTTAACATTTTCTGTGATATTTCCTCAGTTTTCTTTTTCATTTTTCCCAAATTTGATGACCGTTTCCTACTTCTTGACTTGGCAGAGTAAACTGAATGCCAATTTGTCAGGCAGATTGAATGCCTGTCTATTTCCTGTGTGTATCCCTTATGTTTGAGGGCCTCTAAGTCTGTTTTAAAACTCTTTCCTCTGCCTAGGAGCTCATTTCTTTCTCTTTCCACATGTTCAAATACTATCAATTTTGCAAAACTTTACATAATATCCTGTTATCTCTGCATTTCCCGATCTCCTTCTGCGATCTCTAGGCAAATTATTTATGCCTATCTTATGGTTTAATAATTAGCTACTTTGTATTATAACTATCATCCATCTATTATTGTAATACAGTTTTTCCCAACCACTGGTTTCCAATATCAGGGATGAACAATAACAAAAATGGTAAATGTATCTGTTTCCATTTCTATTTTAAAATCAATTTGGACTCTAACTGCTTAAAAAGGAAATCAGCAATTTGAGATCCTCTTAGCGGTTGTCAAATGAGCATACATTCGACTTATCAAAATGAACACTCTTAGTATAAGGAGACCTTCAAACTTGATTCAATTTTAAATCTTTATTATTATTATTTTTAAAGATCGTTGGTTAAAGGTATTGACCAATTAGATGTACGTTGGTTTAAGTACATTGAAAACCACAGATGAAAGTAGAGCAATCTCTCTCTATCTGGGACTTTTCAACACCATCTTTATTGGATTTGAAAATTACATTCAGTTGATTAGTATTCCAACAGAGCAATAAGTGTTGTTTCTGGTATTTCAAAACCAATTATCAAAATTAAAATGTAGTATATATATATATATATATATATATATATACTATATTTTAATGTTTTATTTATTGCTATAAAAATTCACATGATGGAGAAGTATGTTTATTAAGCAGACTGCACTGTCTTTCTTTCTTCATAATTAAGAAATTACTACAAATATAAAAAACAAAATAATATGATTTAAGGTATGAAATATAAAAATTCAAATAGCAATTAATGAAAGAAGTGTTTATCTATTTTTGATGACCAAAAAGGTAGTTACATTTCAGCTTACTTTACACTGTATATTTGGCACCAAAACACACTACATTATACTTTGTGTTTAGAACTATAAAATAATTAGCTAATAAAAGCATAATTTGTTAACACATAATTTATTAACACTATATACTTTGTTCTAAAACACAATATGTTCATGTATAGTGTTAATAAATTATGTGTTAACAAATTATGCTTTTATTAGCAAATTATAGTAAAATTTATTTGTTAATATGAAAAAGTCAAATTTAGCTCTTCATTATGGGCATCATTAAAGAATACGTAATCCTTAACAATTTACTAATATAATTAAAAATCTAACTTTATTTATAATATTAAAAATGAATAACATTTTTTAAGCACTAGAGCATTTATATATAATTATAAAAATGGGCCATAAGTCAGAAAATGTTTGGAAATATTAGTTGATAGTAAGAATAACTAAAAACTAAATATAATAAATGCTTTACACTTACTGAGAAATGTAATATGTCAGTCAATAAATGGCTAAATAACTACATGAAATTAAAGGAGAAAATAGCCTGGGAGGTCGCCCTCTAGAAGGACGACATCTGAATAGCAGCCAGCAGGGAAGAAGAACCTCAGTCTTAGTACTGTAAGGAACTCCATTCTGTCAACAATCTTGTGAGCTTAAAAGAGGACCCTAACTGCCAAATCAGAATTCAACTTAACCAAAACTTTCATTTTAGTCTTATGAGACACTGAGAAGAGAATCCAGCCATTCCATGCCCAACTTCTGACACAGAGAACTATGAAGTAGCTCATGGGTAAGACTTTAAACCACTCAGTTTGTGGTAATTTGTTATTCAGCACAGGAAATGAATACATTAAGGGTACTTTTTTTTTGTTTGGCTATTCATTCCTATCATTTTGTGTATCATAACAAATAATTTGAAACTATATATTAGACTGTAGATTTTTCATTCTTCACAGATATTAGTTCATAGAATTAAGGTTCGTTATTAAACTCTAAACATTTTTTATTGTGAATTAATGTGATAAGTAAATGTATGAGAAATAGTTTACTCAACTGGCCAACAGATATTGCTGGTGTGTTTTCTGTGTGCTGAGCGGTCTTCTAAGCAGTGTGGATATGGCAGGATATGGCAGTGAACAAGACAGTAAAACTTCCCTGGCCTCAAGGAGCTTACATTTTCATGTGAAATACAGATATTAAAGATTTTTAAAATGCCAAACAAACTAATGTGCAAGAAAATCAGGTAACATAAACAAATAAATGCAGTAAAGTAGGTTAGATGATTGGGTATGATGTGAGCTTATTTGAAATAGTGGCTAAGTGAAGACAGGGAGCAGAACCAGCACACAAATGTCTGGGGCAAAGGGTTCTAAGTAGACTGAACAGCCAGTGCAAGGTTCACAGGTGGAATACAGTTTGGCATTTTCCAGAAGGGGCAGTGTATTTTGGTAGAGTGCATAAAGTGAAATATGGTAAGAGATCAGGATGGAGGACTAGTCAAGGGCCAAATCATGGGAGGTGTTACAGGTTCTGAATATCTTAAGATAATCTCTACTTCTGAATCCTTTATTAGAATGCTTTGATGACATTGCATATTTTAATATTCGTCTTTTTTTTTTTTTTTTTGAGACACTCTGTTGCCCAGGCGAAGTGCAGTGACACAATCATAGCTCACTGCAGCATTGACTTCTGAGGCTCTAGTGATTCTCCCACCTCAGCCTCCCAAGTATCTGGTACTACAGGCACATGCCACCACATCTGGCGAATTTTATTTTTTGTAAATCCAGGGTCTTGTTATGTTGCTGGGGCTGGTTTCAAACTCCTAGGCTCAAGAAATCCTCCCACCTTAGCTTCCCAAGGTGCTGGGATTACAGGTGTGGGCCATTGCACCCTGGCATAATGTTGAACTTTTATAAAGATCTACTTAAGGAAGTTATCTTAGAGTTTAGTGCATGAAGAAATATGATGTCTTTAGAAGGACTGCTACATTTTCTTGTATCTGATGAGAGCTTTCAAACACAATGCAGTTCCTTTGTGGTCCTGGCTGCCAGGAGACACCAAACTTGAGCTCCCATGAACTAACAGTCTTTAGCTAAGGTTCTGGGAAAAATTTATCTCCCCTCCTTCATGACTATTTTCTTTGTTATTTTTCTATGTCACCATTGATTTTATGTTGTTCACTGCTATTTAAAATGCCTTTGGAAATAAGTATAATTTTTAAAAAATCAATAAAATCACCACATTTGCCAATCTGGAATATTTCTTTTTAAAACTATGATTCATATGAAATCTATTTATTAAATAATTGTTTCATCTCTGGGAACTACCTGTTAAATTAAATGAATAAGCTCTCAATTATACCAATGAGGTTAAATATGTTGCTAAGTATGATCAAATAAGGTTTAAATGGACAGGTAAATAAAGATTGATATATAATATTATGGAAGGTCAATAGAGAAGGGTATTTGCTGGCTAAGGGGAAATGAAGAAGACAGCACAGAGATAAGGTGCCTCCACTGCGTCTTAAAGTAAGACCGCTGTGTGCTGCTAAATACGGTAATGCTTGCTGTACACTGCACAAAACTAAAGGGTGTCATCCATATTACATATTATCAGATCTTATACAATTTGATACAATTTATTATCAAATATACAATATTGTACAGCAAACATACTTATAAATATATATCACCTATGATACATCATATATATGCAGTAATTTTTAAACATGGAAATATACATTAATTTAGATTTGATTTGGCCAGGTTGGATATCGGACATGTTATTATTTTTCAATGCTTCAAGTATACACACCTTGTTAAGAATCACTGAATTTAAAGAGTAACATTTAGTGGAGAATGGAAAATTCTAGATATAAGAACTATTTGAAGCAATGAGAGATGAAAAGTGAGAATGCAGGGACAATTTCATTGAAGAACAGATGATTCAAAACAGAAACAGTAGGTGACGGCCTTAAATACTCATCTGAGGAGTTTGAAGCCCATTATCTGGGCAATGAGGGTTATTAATGTTTTATCTTAAATAAATCAAAGAGTCTAATTTGTGACTTAGAAAGATTAATCTGATAAACAAGAAGGGAGCAGATCTTCATGCAGGAAGATCAAGTAGGGCATGAAGGCAATGGTCAATGTGGTGGTGATTGAAACCTGACTTAAGTAGAGGCGGTGAAAAATAAAACACAGGAGACGAATAGAAAAAAATATATGGTGAAGTTAAAAGTGTTAGAAATTGGAAGATAATTGGGTGTATGGGTGACAGTTTCAAGCTGAGCGACAGTAAATATGGTGATGAAATGTATGGAGACTGAGAACACAGTCTTACAGATAGGGAGGAGGAGATGTGTGTTTAAGACACCTGAGTGGAGACATCCACAGAAGGTTGACATGCAGTTACACACAGAGAGTCAGTCATGCCAGAGTGTCCAAGAGTTCAAGGCCCAGATCCATGGAGATCTAGGTCCAAGTCTGGCCATGTGAGGCACCCTGACAGTGAAGTAAATTACTTAACTTTTCTAAGCCTCTATTTAAATTGTAAAGCAGTAAATATTAGTATCACCCCCAAGAGTTAAAATAAATTAAGATAATAGACCCTGGACTAGTATGTAGAAAAGCCTTAACAATGCTAACTAATTTTATGATTAGAATAAAATTTAAGGGTCAAAAATTAAAATTTGGAATTAATTGTGCAGAGGTACTAAACTAGGCTCACAGGGAAAAATGCATTTTCAAGGAAGAGAAGATGTAGGAAGAAAAGAAAAAATATAGCCTAGACCTTGATAGGTACCTATAACTTAGAATGCAGGTAGAGCAATGGGAACCCAGAGATAGACAAGGAAACAACAGCCAAGAAGGTACCTTTCTAATCTTTACATTCATAAATAGCCAAAAGCGAAGGAGTGATATATGAAGTGTGGTATAGGGTCTGGAGGTCTCAACTGCAGAGCTTTGCTAGAACTTTTCAATCCACCTCAGAACCATCATACTTAATCCTTTCATGTTTTTCTCTAAGAAAGAAGACGGAGCTACAATTCACTAGAAGCAGCTTTGTACAGTGGTTGTCAAAAAATTACATTAATCATTGTTTGACTCTTGCTGATTACTATATAACATCAAAACAAAGTTTCATACACATAAAGTGCTACAGCATGGAAGTAATAATGATAACAAATCAAGGCTCTGTGTCTGATTTAAAAAGCAGTGGGACATATGCTTGGCTGCCACCATAATTGGCTATGAGCCTGTTGTTTTTTTGCACTGGAAGAGGGACTTTATGTCCTGTGGATATTATTTCTTGGTCCACAGGGACCCAAGTTTCCAGTAGATTACAAGCTCTATGCACATAGCCAGATGTGTCCAAGACTCTTTCTTAAATTAGGCTATTTCTGTAAATTATGCTTAACTTTTTTTCTTTTAGTATTGGGTTTTTTTAAAAATTTCTTTTGGTTCTTTCTCCATGAGAATTAACTAGTATCTCCCTGGACTCACAGTGTCTGTGGTGTCACTTGGGATGTTGTAACAATCCCTGCCATAGCTGTGAAAACCTCCTATGATAACCAAACTAAACAGATACATTGATGTTTCAGTATCACTGTTCACTTGTGTTCACATTGGATTTGGTTTTATTCACTCATTCATTTATTCTTTCATTCAGAAAATATCTTTTCAGCACTGCTATAAACCAATCATTTAGCTAGGTGTGTTCTCATGTGTTATCCAAGGAATGAGTGTTCTGGTAGGGTTTAAAATGATTTCGAGAATAGTTCTCGTTTAAAGACTTCTTCAATTCATCTCATTCTTGTTTCCTCATGCGATACCACTGCCACTAAACCTGTTGATGTTACTTTCTTTTTTTTATTGTTTAGAAATTATTTTTTAAAATATATATTATATTGCCTTTTAGGTTTTGGGATATATGTGAAGAACATTCAAGATTGTTGCATAGGTACATACATGGCAATGTGGTTTGCTGCCTTCCTTCCCATCACCTATATCTGGCATTTCTCCTCATGTTAAATATGTCTTAAATACATCCTCTTTTTCTCCACTTTCTGTGTCATTTTTAGGCCATATTACCCTTACAGCCAATCATAATTACCTGACTGATTTCTCCACCTGAATTCTTATCACTCTTCAATCCACTGTTGGAGACTTTTTCTTTTCAATGTAATTCACATTCAATCATGAATCTTTCCAGATTAAAATACTTCAAAGGCTTCTTATTGTTCCTGGGGTAAATCCTTACAAATTCCTGTGCTATCTAGCCCACCTCTAAACCTCCTGCATCATCTCGTATTTTCCCTGTTCTCTGTTATCCAGGGGCATTGGCTTTCTGCTTTCTCCTTTCAGTTGTCTAAACCTGCTATGCTCCTAGCTGTCCCTGGCAGACTTATTGCAGTTGCTGCTTCCTTACCTTTCAATGCTTTCCTTAATTCTTTGCCAATTGAAACTTACTCATTTTTGGATATTAGTTTATTTAGCACAATGTATATTGAGCTTGAATCTTGTATGTATATGGAAATGTATGTATACATATGTGTTTATATATGTATATATGTATGTATATATTTGTGTGTATATGTATATGTACATGTTTACATATACATATATGTACATATGCAGATACATACATATGCATATACAAATATATACATACATTCCCATATACATATAATATGTGTACATATCAATATAATCTAAAAAAATCTAAAAATCTTGTAAGTATATGGGAATATATGTATACATATTTTTGTGTGTATGCATGTATATATGTATGTATATATATTTGTATGTATATACATATATGTATATACATGCATATATGTATATACATACATATATACATACAAATATATATGTACATTTCCATACATGTCTACACAATATTCATACATAGGCATATATTTACATATAAACATCCATATGCACACATATATGTACAACATACATGCATGCATGTATATGTGTATGTATATGTATATATGTATGCATCTATTAGAAAAGCCTCTCTGATCTCTCAGTTTAGCTTGTCACATTGCAACTTTGTTTTCCTTCACTAAACAATAGCATACCTAAGAGCACAAATTTAGGCTCTTTACCATTTTTTCCCCAAAGGAGAAGCACAATACGTGATATAAACAAAATCTCAACATACCTTGCTTTTGAATGAAAAATGAGTAATGATAACCCAACCATCTTAAAAGGGAAGTATGTTGCTTTGGGGAAGCATTCCTTGGGGAAGTACTGTCTCCTGCAAATTCTTGATGAGGCTTTTATAATTCATGAAGATGACATTAGAATGAAGAAAATAAATAAGGATATTAATTTAGCAATAATATTTGGCTTCAAAGGTTTGAAACATTATTAAATTATTTTAATAGCATATATTTCTATTGGTTTTCATTATTTTTGAAGACCAAACACAGAGTATACATTCTTCCCTAAAGTCAGCTTTTTCAAACACACATAATGTTATTGTATTTTTAAATTGGCAGATAAAATTGTGTGTATTTATTGTGTAAAACATGATGTGTTTTGAAGTATACATCGATTGTAGCTAATTAACAATATAAATTACCTCATATAGTTGTCACAGACATATGTGGTACAGACACTTAAAATTCACTCTCTTAGCATTTTTCAAGAGAATAACATATATATTGAAGTCAGTTATAAGCAACAATGGCAATAAGAACTTTACCTTAATCTGATGCTTAGAATAAAGACATTCCACATATGCTGTATTAGAGAAAAGCAAGTTAAGCTGAGAAGATTAATATTAAACCTTTGTCACAGCTCTCCTGTAGAAAAATGCTTCTAATGAAGAAGATGTGTTTGGGTGAAATTGTTTATTCCATGCTAACAAACAAACAAGCAAACAAAAATCCATGGCAAGAATAGTGTGCTAATAGAAATTACACAAATTAGCCTTCAAATATCTTTCAGAGTCTGCATTTGTAATTTAGGCAAGCTGATAATTATACAAGGGCATTTTTTCAAATACGTTTTTCATAAACACAAGTTAGCAAGGTTAATATGTAAGTATCTTGTTGAATAATAGTATTGTTTTCAAGTGGGCAGAGGGGTTTATGCCAAAATTTTTCTAGAAGGCCACAAACTGTTCCTTCCCAGTTGTGTTACAGAGGGGTTCAAGAACAGTTCAGTGTTAACGCAATGGATGAAATATACAAATGAGGAGCAAATCTTTGATTTAAAATTTGAATTTTTAAGCATCATATTATTAATTTTAAAAGTCCTAAACACATTCAGCATTACATATGCAGGATGAATTAAATGTCATTAATAATACTTGAAGCACACTGGATGATGGCGATAGAATAGAGAAGAAAATGATCTGAAAGTGGACTAGCACTTGGAAGACATCAGAGAAACAGGGTGTGGGAACTGCTGGGTAGGAGTGAAAACATGATTCTACTACTGCCTCTATGTATGATGCTTTGCATATGTACAGATAAATATAACTACTTGTTTTGAGAAAAAGATGTTCATACTGAAATGGGAAATTCCATGATATTATCTTGTGAAGGACTTTCTGTCAACAGCTGGAAACAGCTGCTATTAGCAACAGGATTGTAGGTGCAACTTTAATGGCTTAAAGTTAGGCCAGACAACAAACTGGAAAAAAAAAAATAAGTCCTAAGTTTCAATTGAAAGTCTGTGATGAAATGTTCAGGTTTGAAGATGGTATAGAAAACTTCTGGGGATTACCTAGATGGAGGGAGTCAGTGGTCTTTCTCAGTGATTTACCACAGAGCCATCATCCATTTTAACACAATCCACCACTACTTTTCCCCTCCTTCACCACCTATCCCTATCAGCTCATGCCCAACAGGGAGTAAACAATTTAATGATAATGCAAATATAATTTGTGGAAAAGAAATACAGGATTTCCTATTCTTACTTGTGGGACATAATCCATATTTGAAGATAATAGTGCTTATAATGTCAGAGGCAGTCTATGATATTTACTGTGTTCATAGGAAATATGCATAGCTGTGTTCACTGAATTTTTAACATGGCTTCTTGTTTCTTTGATAAAATAATTTGTTTAAAAGTTCCTAGTTCAAATAATAGAAAAACCCTTTACACACAGGGAACAACATTTTTTTTTTCCTTAGTGATAAAGGTCGCATTCTGTAATATTTGGAGATATGTGATCCTACTTTTCATGCAAAAACCATCTGACCTAAAGGACCAACTCCTTGCCACCTGGTGTTCCCTCTCTATGTCACATATCAGACCTCTGGCTGAGAAGCGGCCATCAGGGCTGGCCCTCCAGGATCTGGAAGATCAAAGTGTGCACATACACACTGGCAAGGAGAACATGAAACACGTAAATGCAAGAAATGACAAACCTCCCTGGCTGTAGTGGTGGCTTACGGATCTTCTTTTTCCTGCGTTAGAGACATAATGCTTCTGGGAATGTCTTGGTGTCATAGCAGTACTCTTTAGGGACCATTTCTGTGCTTTCTCTAACTTTGTTTAAGCAACAAAAAAGTAAAAGAAGCTTTGGAATTGCTCATAGGGTGGCTAATCTGATACAGATAAAGGATAGATGAAACTCATTTTTAGCCTGTAACAATATTGTAGGATGGAAAAGAATACTTGCTTTTGAGTCAAAATTGGGTGGGTTAGACTCTCAAATGAGTCAGTTATTTACCATGTGTCCATCGTCAAAACTTATCCTGTTAGTTGCAGTTTCTTCTCTGGAACATGAGCCTGAAATATTAATTTGAAAGGTTTTTGGGATTAGAGAAGGAGAATGAATTTGATGGTATCTACCTCACAACGTGTCAGGCACAGGAACAGTGCTCAATACATAGGACCTGTTATTAAAATATGATGAAAATACTGGTTATGGTAATTTGACAAAATAACCTTTCTTTGTGGCTAGTGGTTACTACTCAATACAGAATAGATTTATTTAGAGTGGTAGCTCTAGTCTATCATTTTCCTTTAATGTCATTGTGCAAAATAAATTTTAATTGAAAATATTTAAACATAAGGAGAGCAATATGACTCTTTTCTAGTTTCTCTGTTCACTTTGCTTTAATATAGAATTAGGGATTTTTAGCACATAAATCCTAGAAAGTAATTTAGAAATCTTGTCATTATATCTTCAGAGTAATAACTTTCATCACAGCGGCTGTTTGGGCTGAGTAGAGCTTTATTCATGTTTACCAGAAGTCCTAAGCAAAATTTATTTCAAACCAAATATATTCTACAACTGTTCAAAAAGATTCATAAAACAATAATTTAAACCAAAGAACTCTGGCAGTGCATGGCACTTTCTGCCTCATTAATTTAGGCAAACAAAAAAAGTGACCAAATGACTACTGAAAACACAGAGGAGAAAAAATACTAAGAAAGTTTACAGGGACTCACCTGCAAAAGTTACTGAAACAAAAATCTGTTGACTAAATAGTAATGAATATTCACTTTTATGTTGTTTTATACTTAAGAAAGGAAAACCTGAGCCTTTCTCTGTACTATCAGAGCAGATGGCAACCATGAAGTGAAGCACACTGACTATTAATGATTGATCACTTGAATTTCTATGTTTTATAAGTACAGCTTCCATCTGTTAAGGGGAATAACAGGTTCTAGCAAGGAAAGGATTAAGGGCTTTATTTTCCTCAACTGAAGCCCAAAATGAGTGAGCTTTTTCAAGTTAACGTTTATTTCATTTGGCTCAGGTGTCAAGGATCTATATTTATCTGGTGTTAGGCGTGTGTCTGAAGTGCTGGAAGTCTCAGAATGTCAATGGCTTTCAGATGTCGAGATAACCTTAAGGATAGATGAAGGGTTGAGAGGCTGTGCCTCATTTCTGAGTCCTCAGCTGCTATGCCGTGGAAATCCTGTTTATTTTCTGCGTCTCCTCCTGCAAGAGTCTCTCTGGAGCCAGTCTTGAGGTCCTACAACTGCGGAAGCAAGCTCTTCTAGAAGTTGGTGAGCAGAATGCTTTTTGTTTAGAACTAGGCTATAAATGTATTTGTAGTTGATGCACTATCATCTAGTAAGTAACTATTTTGAGCTCTCTAAAACATAGTTTAGTCTGTGATGCTTCTTTCAGCATATTTGCAAGTTTTAACCAAAGGGTTAAAGAAATTTGCTTTTTAAGCCTTAAAACTTGCATTTCCACAAGTCTCTAAATTCCATAGGATGCTATGGATTTCCAGTTGCCTATTTCATGTTTTTTACTTAGAAAGCATCAGAAAACCTAAACTTCTCGTGATTTCAACAAGTGTAATTTTACTTGAAACTTTTTTCTTTAGATTTCTTATTTTATTTCTGTATTCTGATACGTTTAGAAGAAGATTAAATTTTTCAAAAGGATACTCTAAAAATCTGACCAATTTGATTATCCTTTTCCAACTTGGAAAAATATTTATTTCAAATGAGACTAGAATTTGAATCACCGCCTTTAGTGGGACTCTGAAAATGTTTTTTGGCCTGCTGTCGCAACTGACAAATATATTGAAGAAATAACCTAAAAGACCAATATTAACAATTTGACTTCTAGACCGAAGAAAACAAAAGCCTTTTATACATAAAACTTACTAATCATTAGTGATCGTAGAAGATTTCTTGAGTGTGGGCCTCACAGATCCTGTTTGTGGGGTGGGGGAAGATTTTGTGACATAGCAGAAATTTTGTTATATGGTGTGTTTCATAATATGGCTACATAAGATCAGGCAACAATGCCAAGAATGACAGTCATTACTTATACAGAAAGTCAAGTTAGGCATATTTTGAGACAAAATTAAAGGTTGATAGAAAAAGAAAAAAAGCAATTCCTTCTGTTTCTCCATGTTTATTTTACAAACCTTGGAAATGAATTAGATAGGCTTCTTTGCCGTTATGAAAAGGTCACCTTCTTTTATTATTTGAGGAATGGTTGCTTGGTGCTAGACTGAATTCTGGGGAACTACTCAGGGCTAATACTTACAAAGGGATAAACTTCTTATTAACACTCCTTGAGAGAACTCACAACTCAGATGAGCTCTGTATCTCAGATGAACAGGCACGCTGTCTTGCTTTCAGATATACCTGACTGAATAATAAAAGTGGATTTGTGGAGGAATGTATGTCAGGGTGACTCACCTCATCCTGACAAGAGGAAAGAAAAAATATTTACAAATAATGTACTGCACAAATAGTAATTATTTGGAATCTGATCCTTTTGTAAAGAATAATGACAACTTGGTAATTAAATATTCTAAGAGTTCAAGAAAACAAACACCTGAGGATAATAAAACAATTTTCACCTGGGAAAAAGATAAGCTCTGGAACTCAAGAATTCTAGTCAGGCAAAAACAAAACAAAGCTTTTAAACTGCTGACAAATCATTGAAAATCACTGCTTAAGGCTGCGGAGTGTGATGATTAAATGAAAGGAAATGTTTCTCTCAGAGCAAAGAAATATATAATAATATTAAGTATTGGTGTGACTGTGGCTCATTCCGCTTTTGGTACAAATTACTAATTAAGATGACTAAGGAATTTAATCTGATATGCTTAGGATTTATAAACTCATAAAGCTTCAGGTTAAAATGAGTGAAAATGAAAACTGTATTGGTCTGATGTTTATGGTTTTCCTAAAGATTGCATTTTAGATTAAAATTGTGAACTGCATCATCACTTTATTGCAATCTATGAGGAACAACAGGTCCTGGAGGAGGGGGAAGGAGACTATTTCCATATCACGTGACTAGAATCTTCAGTCACGTCTAATTCACAGCTATTCAATCACAAGCAATAAAGACTCATCAGGAAAAGGAAATGAACTAAAACAAATATAAGTATGTAAGAAATACAAAAAGAACACAATTGAGTAAATAGTTTTAGTGTTTTGTTGTATGTAGAAGTACAGTAATTGGCTAAACCACTGGAAAGCTTGTTTGTTTGGTTTTTGTTTGTTTTTACAAAGTATGCAGTTGGTTCCACTACAAACTTTCAAGTCATTTCTTAATGGAAAAGGTAAAGTGAATTCTGATTGTGCCTTCTAACAAATTAAACCATGAGGAGACGAAGTACCACTTTTAGATACATGCTGTCGGTACCCTGCTAAATAGCTGAAGATGTTTTGAAATATGCCCAGAGACCTTTGTCACACAGACACTATTGTACAAAGAAGGAAATGACAGAAAATTGGCAAGTATTCGAGGGGACATAGGAGACAGCTTGGCTCATTCACCAAGGACTCTGGGCTGTGCTCAAA
Source organism: Callithrix jacchus (assembly GCF_049354715.1). NCBI lineage: Eukaryota > Metazoa > Chordata > Mammalia > Primates > Cebidae > Callithrix > Callithrix jacchus. The sequence continues at coordinate 69,352,249 of NC_133512.1, read as the reverse complement.
TGGAAAAGAATTGTTTGCCCTTCAGTACTTGTGATGTTTAAAGGTGAAATTAGGATAGTTTTTAAAAATAAATTATTATTAGTTTCATCTCTTAATGCTGTTCCTTCTCATTAAGTCTTCTAAATATAAATATTACTTTTCTCATTTGAATTTTTGGAAAGTCATAAAAAAATTAGTAGTCATGTTTTACAACCACGACTTAGTAAGAAAATCTCAATCTATTTCCCCATTCAGTATGATACTAGCTGTAAATATGTCCTATGTGGCTTTTATTATGAAATTCATTTGGAGGTTCCTTTGGTCTCATGTTGGGACATCATTCTAACTTTATTTAAAAAGTACCAAATGCCGTTACAAGATCAGCTTCTTGTATTTCATTCCGGTAAGTTTTAGAAATGAAGTAGTAAACATTAGTGTGTTCAGTACAGTGGTCTCATAAAATAGAACTCAAAGCATACTATCTTTTTAGAGCAGATATAAAATTTTAAGTAAACTAGATACTTAAGACTGAGCCCTAAAACATGAAATAACTATTTTGGTTGAATACATGATGGAGTTGCTGTCTTTCAAATTCCTTTATTCATTGACATACTGTTTCAGAAATATTTAATGAATGCCTACACTGCTTTAGGAAACGCTATTAGAAACAATATTGTGCTGATCATTGATAAGAATCTAGGATTATTTTACAGGTGATTTTCTGAACCTTGTTCATATATAATGAAACTTTCGATGAAGTTTAAAACATAAGAACTGTTTACTTAGTAAATGGTGAAAGCATATTCATCATTTTATGGACACTTATTCTCATGACCCCACAACAACAGCTCCATTAAAGTGTTTTCGCCCAGTCTCTGGGAAGGAAGATACTGGCAGAGTTGTTCCTATTGCTTGCTCTAAGCTTCTGGTTGTTGTATCATTCACTCTTAAAATGCTAAGTAATTTCACACAATGTTGGAAGCCTCTCCAGAATAAAATAACTGTAGTATGGACTCTAAGCTTTAGAATTGATAACTTCCTAAAATTATTTCTTTTTGAACTATTTCATCTGAAATGGAGAATAAATACTACTATTAATTTTATCTTGGTCTCTTGGGGAGACCTCTAGTTTCTATTGGCTCCATCCTTTTCAGAGCTGGTTGGGCAATAGGTACATCTAAGCAGATGCATAGACAAGGAATTACAATGCAGTAACGTATGAGCTGTGATAAGCGTAATATACAGGAATAAGAGCATTGCTTACAGACCTTTGCTATTGCCTAGAGTTGGAACATCTTGCCTGCATACAGACTCCATAAAGGTAATGGAGCTATTCCATTTGTAGCGTCTTGTGTTAGTATCAGCAATGTCCCAGTGCCTGACTCACATGTAATAAGCTCATAATTTCTCAAAAGAGAGATTGTATTCATTTATTGAAAATATTGTCTAAATATTTCCTAAATCAAAATATTTACATTTTACTAAGGACTATGACTAAAATTTTAAAAATTTTTGAATCATGTAAATAGCTTAGATACATTTCTTTTTTATGTTTAGCATTTTTCAAAAAAATATCCAAATTGACAGAGATCTGTACTGTAACATAATACATAGATCTGTGCAAATATTTTTGTATTAAATCCTCAGGTAGGTAGTTTTATGGAACATTACTACCACTGTTCCTGTCAGCAGGTCTGGCTGGTTTAGTTTACTTTTATAATATAAGGCAGATCCTCTACCCATAAAATGAATTATGAAATTTAATATAGAAATATTCCATAATTTACAAGACACTAAATATGTAAACTCACAGATGCTGAGAATGTCTCAGTGAACCAGTTCATGAAGCTCACTCATTTCACCTGATGCCTCTCACTGATGTCCTAGTCCTTTTCCCCAATCTGCATGCAAAACTTAGATGAGCTTGCTACTGTGTTCTGACCCTTAGATGTCTTTGTCTCATGTACTGAGTTTGGGATGAAGCCAGAAAGAAATATTTAGCTCAGTCAGTTTCACTCTGGGTCCAGTGGTCTTGGAGATTTGCTAATCTTTCCTCCAAAAAAGGATTGTGATTTCTCCACTTTTCTCTTCTTGAACACCACAGCATGCAGAGTACAGTTCTTTGCTAGCCTAGTCATGTATCCTCTCAATACCCTCTCTGAATTTGGGGGATGGTGGCCAGCTGGTGGTAAAGATACAGGCATCACCCATTTCCTTTCTCCATCCCTTAGTTCCTTTCTGACCTAGATGGCTGCTTGAAAGTTCCTTCCCCTTCAATCTTCCAATCTTTGTGTATTGCATCCTTGTACTGCAGTCCTGTTATAATAGTTCAACAAAATTCCACATGGTTTACCAGCTGAAGTCAGGAAATACAGGATTAAGCAAGGGAAAAATAAATCCTAGTATTTAGAGGCAAACAGAGAGGAAGCTTACTATAATTCCTCCCATTATCTTCTCTACCCCATTAATATTCCTCTTGAGTATTAAAGGTAGCATTTTGTTCTCTCAAATCTCCCATGCAAAACTTCTGTACATAGTAACAGCAAGAGTTTCTGAAGCTGAAATCCTGTAGAGTAAAAGCAACTGAAACAATCTGAATGGTCTTTTGAAAAAAAAAAAAAAGAAAAGAAAAAGAAAAGCACTTAATTATTTACCATGGCAAAGCAACAGCTATGAAGCTTGCCTTTTTTTTTTCTTTGTGAGGCTTAGGGCTGGACGTCTACTTTCAGCAGCTCTCCCAATGTTTAAATTTTTTTCATAGCAAAAGCTACGAACATAAGAAGTGGGGATACTTCTTAGCACAATCTTAAACTAAGATGACTGACTTTTACAAATAAGGCTGTGGAGGCTTGTAGAAGTTAAGTGACATTTAATATCCTTTTCTAGCCATATTGCTTTCCTCAGTTTCAATTTCTGCAGATTTTCTAGTTTCCCATTCCCCCATCTGCCACTTTTTTTTTCTTTTTTCTTTTTTTTTTTTTTTTTTTTTTGAGATGGAGTCTCGCACTGTTGCCTGGGCTGGAGTGCAATGGTGTGTTCTTGGCTCACTGCAACCTCCACCTCCCAGGTTCAAGAGATTCTCCTGCCTCAGCCTCCTGTGTAACTGGGATTACAGGTGCCTGACAACACACCCACCTAATTTTTTGTGTTTTTAGTAGAGACGGGGTTTCACTATGTTGGCCAGGCTGGTCTCAAACTCCTGACCTCGTGGTCTGCCCCATCCCCCACTTTCTAAGTGATTTTATCAATTTTCATGACTTAGCCTGCACTCTGTATGTTGAGGAGACCCAAATCTACATGTTATGATTCCAAACACTCTTCTCAACTTCAGACCCATATATCTCCATGCCAGTAGGTCAAATTCTTGAGTTGAAAGTATCTAAACTCTTTTTTTTTTTTTTTTTTTTTTGAGATGGATTCTCAGTCTGTCACCCAGGCTTGAGTAGAGTAGCACAGTCTCAGCTCACTACAACATCTGCTTCCTGGATACAAGTGATGCTCCTACCTCGGTCTTCCAAGTACCTGGGAGTACAGGTGTGTGCCACCATCCCCAGCCAATTGTTGGTAATTTTAGTAGAGATGGGGTTTCACTGTGTTAGCCAGGATGATCTCCATCTCCTGACCCTCTTGATCCACCCTTCTCGGCCTCCCAAAGTGCTGGGATTACAGGCGTGAGCCTTAGAACATTGCTACTGTGTTCTGATTCAAACTGTATATATTTATGTTCCAAATTAAATTATCCTCAAATGAGTGTCTTTTACTATGCTTGAATTTATCCCAGCATTCAATAATATATATGCATATAACGTATCCTCTGCAAATTGTTTTTAAATAAATGTGTTAAGATTTAATAGATATTTATTACCTATGTGGCACCTGCAAAGCACTCTAATGATAATTATGCAAAGTGCCTAGTATTTCATGAGAAGTAAATTATTGGTTGAGGCATACTCTGTAGTGTTAGATTGTATGTGTTTGAAACTTAGATCTCCACCTTCCCAGCTCTGTGACTCTGTCAAGTTAGTAGACTTCTTTTTACTTCTGCTTCCCTATCTGTAACACATGGAAAATAAACATACCTACCTCATAGGGTAATTATTCAAGATAAGCAAGTTATACATATAAATTACTCATACAACTGTCTTGCAAAATGTAAGTGCTATAGAAGGGTTAACTATTATTTAAGTTTTACAATAATGTAAAAGTAGATAGTGTTATCCCCATTTTACAAATGAGTAAACAAACCTGGAAAGATTTAAAAAATTGTCTCAGGATCTTGCAGCCTTAGTGTAAATGCCAATATTAAACCCAGATAGGACTAACCCCAGTCCACCCCACCCCTAAATCTGATCCTGTATTTCCCCTTCAGGTTAATAGAACCTCTTTTGTCTTGTTACTCAAGTGTAAAACCTGAAACTTACTCATTATTTTTTCATCTCTACCTAGCTAATTACTCACCAAGCCTTAGCTATTTATGCTACCTTCTACATATATTCCATATTCACTAAATATTTCTGAAATCCTTCCCACCTTTCCCACTCCCACCCCCATAGTTACCTTTTTTTGTTTTCTGAGGTGGAGTCTCGCTCTAGCACCCAGGCTAGAGTGCAATGGCATGATCTTGGCTCACTGCAACCTCTGCCTCCTAGGTTCAAGTGATTCTCCTGCCTCAGCCTCCCAAATAGCTGGGACTACAGGTGCTGCTACGATGCCTGGCTACATTTTGTATTTTTAGTAGAGTTGGGGTTTCACATATTATCCAGGCTGGTCTTGAACTCCTGACCTTGTGATCCACTCGCCTTGACTCCCAGAGTGCTGGGATTACAGGCGTGAGGCACTGTTTCCAGCCCCCATAGTCCCTTTTTAAGTCCAACTACATAGTTTCCTATCTAGATTATTTTAATAGGCTTCTGCTGGCCTTCCCTCCAATCCATTCTCCATGCTGATGCCAAGGCCATCTCTTAAACCCAAATTTTATCATGCCCTTCTTCCCTAAAATCCTTGAATAGTCCTATATTGCTTTCAAGATAAACCCCCAAAAGAATGAATTCCAGGTAAATCAAGGCACACATGTAACATACAGTTTGGTATATTACATGTTACATTAGGGCTTCATGTTTGTGGTCATTTGTGCCTGCTTTTCTGGTGTCTTGTCTTGTTCTTCCAAAACTCATGCACTGTACCGAGCCTTACTGAAATATATTTTCCCAGTTGTTTGTTTATTCTTTAGTATGTTTCTTAATGTATCTCTCTTTGGGGAAATGCCTGTGATCCACTATAACCTGTCCCACTCTACCCGGATCTGTATAATGCAGTCCTTGGGTGAGGTACCACTTCCTCCACCACTGTCCTTTAACGCCTTCTCTTCCTCACCATTCACTCTTCCCACCTACACTCAGGTAGGTCACAGCCTATTACAATTGTTTGTTTATGAATGTGCCTTCCTAGACCTGCTGGGAGCTACTTGAGGGGAGGTGTCAGGTTTACATTTTGTTGATTCTCACATTTTATCCCAATTAGAAGTCCAAACTAAGAATACTTTAGTATTGTATTTAAATTTACTCTTGCAAGGGCTACTGATTGATAAAATATTTGCCAACATCATTGGGGTAATAAATCATATATAAATATAACAAAGCTGATGATTCAAACTATGGTAGTAGAGTAATTTCACATGTAGCCTGAGGATTTCAACAACAAGAGTTTGATAGGAGACATAATACAGTACTAGAGTTAGAAAAATTAGTCACAAGCCTGGAGTTAGTATTTGCCTGTCTTCTGGCTTGTGATCTTTTAGTGAAGGGAGCCAGATCAGAGTTTGGTTCAGGTTACAAGCATGATCACCCAGGAGGGACTTGCTATGTAGGCAAAGGGTTGAGGGCAAGATAAGATTAGGAAAGGACATGCACTGTGAGGACTGAGCCAAGCTCTGGTTCTCAACCAGTTCAAAATCTTTCCATGGAGAAGAGGGACTGGCAAGTGAATCCTGGAAACCGAAGAGTGAGCAGTATTATCTAAAAGCACACAGCTCACTTTTAACAGCTAATTAAATGAGACTAGATTTATCACGGTAGTTCTCAAAAATTGGTGCATGAAAGCAATAAACAATGCTTAACCTGATACCCACAATGCCTTTTTAAAAATTGATTGTTACTGTATTGTCACTGTAATTATCACTACTCTTAATGTTTTCCTGATCTACATTTGTACCCTGTATGTCCCACCTCAGACTACCTAAGATTTTCAATCCCTTCTGGAACTTATTTAAATTCAACTACTTTTATTTTGGTAGCCATTTACTGGGAGTATAATTTAGCTTCTTAATAATATGCTATTATTGTTATCTTTTGCAGATACAAGAATAGTATACCTTCAATGTAGTCTTTTGTTTAGTGAAGTTTTAGTGATAAAGACAGAATTTTCCTCTACTTTTGAATAGATTTTACTTTTATTTTTTGAGATGGATGCTCACTCTGTCGCCAGGCTGCAGTGCAGTGGCACGATTTCAGCTTACTGCAACCTCTGCCTCCCGGGTTCAAGCGGTTTTCCTGTCTCAGCCTCTCGAATAGCTGAGAATATAGTCATGCGCCACCATGCCTGGCTAAATTTTTGTATTTTTAGTAGAGACGGGGTTTCACCATGTTGGCCTGGATGGTCTCAAACTCCTAACCTCATGATCCACCCTCCTCAGCCTCCCAAAGTGCTGGGATTACAGGTGTGAGTCATCATGGCTGGCCAGATTTTTTTTATTTTTTTTATAGACAAGTTCTAGCTCTGTAAGTCAGGCTGGAGTACAGTGGTACAATCAGAGCTCACTATAACCTCAAACTCCTGGCTTCAAGAAATCTTCCCACCTCAGTCAGCCTCCCAAGAAGCTGGGATTACAGGCACACACCACCATGCCCAGCTAATTTTTTGGTTGTTTCTTTTTGTAGGGGCAGGGTCTTCTTACGTTGCCCAAGCAGGTCTCAAACTCCTGGCCTCAAGCAATCCTCCTTCTGGTCCCTGCAAACCACTGGGATTATAGGCATGAGCCACTGCACCCTGCCTTGAACAGAATTATAATAAAGCTCTTGGGTGTTTAATGGCCTTTCAGGGGATGTTCTGCCCCCCTGCTGTGACCTGGCCATGTATCTTGTCTTGGCCTGCTTTTTTCTCCCATACTGGACACAGAGGCGCTAACCTCAGAATCATTGTCCTGTGTCATTTTGCACACTCATGATAATCTCTCCTGTTTCTCATCACTGTGGCATCTTTTAATTTTTCTTCTTTGAGGTTCTCTTTAGTTGTATTGAAAATTCTAAGAGATTGTGCTTGGAATACGTCAGAGCCTCTTGATAGCACTGGGGTTAGGAGCCAAGTTTCTTAGGAGCTTTATTACTGCCAATGTCCTGTCTTGAACCAAAGACCAACAGGAAGACACCTGTAGTGAGACAAGTTCATTACTCATTGCAAAGAGAGAGAAGTGTACCATAGGGAACTGACAGTGATCCAGTAAGAAGATGTTAGGAAAAATCTACTCTAGAATTCGGACTTTGGTTGGTTGATGTGGGAGGGCTCAGGGGTGGTGCTGAAGGAAGTCGAGGTTTGCTCTGAATTGGATGTTGTGAGGAGGCAAGGTAAGTTTATGATTGGGTGTCTTAATCTTATCTAGGAGGAGGGAAGACTAGACTGAAGCTAAAGCTGTAATTGATAAAGAAGCAGTCGCATAGTCCTACGTAGTAAGTGGGAAGGGAATGTGTAGTGTCTGTGGCTTGGACAGTGCTCATGATCGTTCTGGGTTCAGACGTAATTATAAAGGGATCTCACTTTGTCTTGACTCATCATGATCACAGAATGGTTTTATCCAAAGTAAAAGTCCTATGAATTGTTTGTGTTCATCAGGAGAACAAACACCAGGGCCAAGTAGTGAGTGCTAGGCCTACGTCCAAAAACCACAAGACCTAACTCATAGCACCAGGCCGGCTCCTGGATGTTGGGCTGTTTTCTCTTTACCATAACGAAGTTCTTTTTCACTTCAGTGATTAAACGTACACACATGAAATCTAATTTCCACTACTTTGATAACTGTTGAAATAAGATTCTAGTAAAATTCTTTTGAATGTCCTCCTTAAGCTCTATAATGTGCTCAGTATGTTAAGTAATTTAATACAAAATATCATTCCTGTTATGTTAGCAACCTGAAAAACCACAAGAGATTAGTCAGTGTATAATAATGATAATGTGCACAAATTGTTTAGGGAATGGATTCTTTATTTTTGTACATACACCATAACAACTAATTTGTTATATAAATGAAAAATTATGCCATTGGCACATATAAAATATGAAATTAAATTTTAATTGCTCAAAGCTTCTTATGAAGAAATTAAGGGGTCTTTCTACTTACTGTATAGATGAATATCATGCTAATCAGATTGTAGAATCTTGCAGTTGGGAATTATCTTAAAATGTATTTCTTAAAATATGCACCTCTGTGGAATTTATGTAAATGTGGTTAAATATACATATTCAACTTTCTATTTAGATATTCCAGATACCACCTGAAATAGAAGAGATAATCTGACTTCTTCTGTTATACAACCATAGACTTCTTTTGTCATTTTTATTTCTTTAAATTTAATTTTCCACATTAACACATATAATTGTATGTATTCACTGCAAGCAACAGGAGGTCTTCAATGTATAAACATTGTGGAATGACTCAGTCTAGCTATTTAGCATGCATGTAATATCACACAGTTATTATTTTTGTGGTGAGAGCACTTTATATCCACTAAGCATTTTTTAAGAATTTGGACAGACTTTCATCATCATAAGCTGTGTTTAAATGAAAAAATCTGTTAAGTGATTCAAGTCTGTGATTGAATAATATTCAATATATTTAGGTAGTATATGGATTCAAAATTAGTGGAAATATTGACAAACATTCCATGCTGATTACTTTGTAACTTCTCATAATCTGTAGAGGGAGTATTGGTAGAGAGAGGTGGGAAGATAAGGCTGTAAATAAACTTGATTCTACAAGTCACACAAGGAAAACGCGTATTTTCTTTATGGTAATGTAATATTTAAGACATTTATAATATTCATAAGTGCAATACTTTCTTTATACACATGTGCTTTTTAGACATGAGCTGCACAATAAATTCAAAGTTTCAGTGCCATATGTAAAACTAAGTTTCTCTCTTTTTTACAGGGAGGTGGGGGTTTGTCTTAAAATATGATACAGGCAATATAAGAGAAATAGTGTGTTTTGACCTCTGCTGTATTTATCATAGTATTTTTTTAATAAGCTATTTTGATTTTACATTATAGAGTTTGTCCTTTAGTTACTCTTATCTAAACCAAGAAAGATGTTCATTCTTCACTTTCTCCACAAGGTTTGTCTTTTCACAAGATCTTGTTTCATCTTTCCTATCTTGGAATAAAACATGCAGCTCTGTTTTATGTGAGCCAGAAATAATAATTTACTGAACAGGGAACTGTAGTTAAGAAGTAAAAATCCCAGTTAAAAATTTTAACTGTTAATTGAACAAAGAGGCTTAAGTCTTTTACAGATGAGAGATACCTCTCATGGGTCTAAGACGTGGTTTATTTAAGTCTAGTCAGCACGTTTGATTCTTAAATTAGAATAGTTCAAAAAGTTAAATTAGAGTACAACCATGACAACCAAGTTGATAATAAAAGCCAAATACTATAAATAAATATAAAATATCCACTAGTTACTTAGGAAGTTAAGACAGTACTTTTGGAGTCTGTTTTATGCAGAGCCAAATGCATATAATTAGCTAATGTGCTTTTGGATGTCTATGTTCTGTAATATTACTGTCTGAAAAGTTGTTACAGATAAACATTTATTATTTTTCTGAAAATCAAAGGGATATTTTATATGCCCAGTTTAGCAGTTGTCTATTAGCAGACTCTTGAATAAAAACGAAAATAAAAGAACATTAACACCAATCATCTTTCTTACTAGAAATATCCCTATACTTGATGTTTTTCCACAAACTCTCAACACATCACAGATATTCTTAAACTACTTGTATAAATTATACCAGAATAAAATGAGCATTATTCTCTTTTTTGCTTATATTGAATCCTAGATTCTCCAGAGCACATCACCATTGGAGACAAACAATGGTGATTGTTTTTAATTGCAAGAACTACCCAGATTATTTCTTGGAGAGCCTCCTTGTTTTCCACTAGGTGTAGTCATAGGTTCTCTTTCACTCTTTATCCTATATTTTTAGACTGTCATAATAGATTTACATTTTATACACCCACTGGCCAACAAGAAAATCTATAAATACATTCACCAAAAAGCAGGTTGATACAATTAGTTTACTCATTGCTTCTTCCTGATGAGGTTCTTCTTTGAGTCCAGTTCCTGACTGCTGAATAAAAATCAAATTATCAACTTCCCTTGTACATTGGTCTATGGTTTGTTTTGCAGGGGAGCTCTCTGTGCCTTACTTCATCTTTGCTTCCTTTCTTCACCCTCCATCTTTCTTCAAATTCCCCACCATGACACTGAAGTTCTTCCCCAATTGTGCCCATTCTTGGAAACCAAATTTGGGTTCCTGACCCCAATTCCAATACACCAGTTCATAATGTGAAATGGGAAATTGGGGGATTAAATATTTCCCAATATCAGTTGAAAACTGTGGGTGCCCTTGTTATTTGCTCTGCTACTTGTTAGCTTTATACTGTATTTGTCACTTCAACTAATGCCATTATAAAAGAAATGCTAAATCCTTTGTTCCTTTGACTTAGTGTTTTTTCCCCTCTGCTTGCATAGGGAGTATCCAATTTTCTTTACTTCTTTATCTACCCCTGCTGTTACTTTCCAGAATGCCATCAAGATAAAAGCTAACCAAAAGTATTTCTCCCCCTTGTGATCATGACTCTTAGGGCTTACTTTTCAATTTTACAGCCCTCTTTGCCATGGCTGCCACTATAAACTGCAAGCCTGTTCCATTAATCCAAACTCTGCCTAGAATGAGACCACATTCCCTTCATTAGGCTGAATACAAGTTTTAGTTCGAGGTCTTGTGTCTTTCCAGCATTCATTTATCAGTCATCTAGCTAAATTTCTCAACCTAATTTATTGCTTTTCATGTGACCTTTTAAAAGTGCAGACTCGAATCCTGTCACTTTCCCAACTTATAACTACTTAATTGTTCTATTCCGCTTCCAGAATAAAGTTCAAGCTCCTTAGAATATGATGCAGAGGGCTTCAAGGTCTGGTATCCACCCATTTTCCTCACTTTTTGCCACTTTCCTGAAAACAACTTTTGTACTTTTGCAAACATATCACTTCCTTTTTGCCTCTGAATTTATGCATGCTGTCCTTTCTGCTTCTATTGACTTTTTCCATCTTCTGTGATTAGAAAATGTCTATTCATGCATTGAAGCCCTTCTGTTATTTTACAACCTATCTCCTCGCAACAAAATTACAATCTATTCAAGACCATATTTTATTCATCTTTGTATGCCAGTGCCATGCCCAAAGCCTGGGGTATGATTAAAGGTCAGTTCGTGTTTGAATGAATAGGTTAGTTCTTTAGCACATTTCCTTTCTCTTAACTCATAGTTTGGAATAATTGTATTCTTTACTTTCCATAATTTCTCCCTAAAAAAATCTAAGTTGGGAAAGCTTCATGAAAACTCTTGGAATTTTCTCTAATAATCTTGCCAAAATAAATGGAAGACTCTTTCTTGGTTTTCTTTATAGCTTTCCTTTGGTTCAGATTGGTTAACGATATTTCAATTTTCCTTTGTCAGGATAATTTTGTTTTTTGGAAGGATAGAAGCTTGAACTTAATTTTATTTTGAATTTTGATTTAGTTTTGATTTGATTCTAAAGACTTAATAGATAACATTTTCTTCCTTTAAAGAAATCTCTTTCTAGGCAATAGGAGATCTTATGATATTTCTTTGTTCTTTATTTTGGGTTGATTGTACAGATAACTCCTTGACTTTATGTTATATAACCTTATGTTAAGGTTATATCCGAGTGATCTACTGTAAATTAAAAACATGAAAATATCATTGTAAAATTGCATTTAATACACCTAATCTGAATATCATAGCTTAGACTAGCCTATCTTAAATGTGCTCAGAACACTTACTTAAGCCTACATTTGGGCAAAGTCATCTAATACAGAGCATATTTTATAATAAAGTATTAAATATATCATGTAATTTATCAAATCTGGTATTGAATTAGGGTTTCTACTGAATGTGTATTGCTTTTGCACCACTGTGAAGGTGAAAGATTGTAAGTTGAGTAGTTGTATGTTGGGGACCATCTGTGTGTGTGTCTGTGTGTGCATGCATATGAACACACAGACACACACACATACACACACACACATATGCAATTTGAGCCAATATTTGTGTTATTAAGATGGTATGACAGCCCAATACTTTAAAGTGATTAGAGAAACATTAGCATTTTGGAAGCTGATAACTATTTTCTAATATTTATTATTTGACAAATACTGGGAAAATAAATCTCAAACATTGTCTTAAATCTACGGTTGTTATCAGCTGGCATGATTGTGCCTGCAGGTAACAAAATAATCAAATGAAGCAGTTCAAAACATAGGAAACTTTTTTTTCATGTAATAAGGAGTCAACAGACGGGATGATTCCAAGCTGCTTAATTCATAGACTCACTGATAATAATTCACTGGGCTCTAGGTTGGTTTTTCTTACTATTATGTTACAAAGTAGCTATAGCAATTTTAAGGATCATGTCTTTATATAACAATGGCTAAAGGCTGTAAGAAACAAGTATGTCTTGTTTTAGTCTTTTAAAACAGAAAACTGTCACTGTAGCTCTGTAGCTGACTTGTTTTTATGCCTCAATGTCAGCATTTTGTTATATGCTTGGCATACATTTTATTATCAAGGAGAATTATGGCTTAGACTAATCAATATTCAACCTCTGTAGCTTGGGAGAGGTTTTATAATCACATGGACATGAAATATCTATAATACAGAATCAGAGCTCGGTGAAGACAGATGAGGCGGAAAAGTGGAAGTAACTTTGTCACAGTAGGTCCTATTCTAATTTACATGAGTTCAATTTTTGAAAATTAAAATATATGTGTCCTCAAAGAGGGGAACAACACACACTGGGGCATTTCAGAAGGTGAACAGTGGAGGGAGAGAATTAGGAAAAATTTCTTATTTTATTTTATTGCATTTTAGGTTTTGGGGTGCATGTGAAGAACATGCAAGATTGTTGCATAGGTACACACATGGCAGAGTGATTTGCTGCCTTCCTCCCCATCACCTATATCTGGCATTTCTCCCCATGCTATCTCTCCCCAACTCCCCACCCGCCACTGTCCCTCCCCTATTTTCCACCAACAGACCTCAGTGTGTGATGCTCCCCTCCCTGTGTCCATATGTTCTCATTGTTCAATACCCACCTATGAGTGAGAACATGTGGTGTTTGATTTTCTATTCTTATGTCAGTATGCTGAGAATGATGGTTTCCAGGTTCATCCATGTCCCTATAGAGGACACAAACTCATCATTTTTGATAGCTGCATAATATTCCATGGGGTATGTGTGCCACATTTTCCCTGTCCAGTATATCATCAATGGGCATTTAGGTTGGTTTCAGGTCTTTGCTATTGTAAACTGTGCTGCAGTGAACATTCATGCGCATGTGTCCTTATAGTAGAACGATTTATAATCCTTTGTATATATACCCAGTAATGGGATTGCTGGGTCAAATGGAATTTCTATTTCTAAGGCCTTGAGGAATCGCCACACTGTCTTCCACAATAGTTGAACTAATTTATACTCCCACCAGCAGTGTAAAAGTGTTCCTATTTCTCCACATCCTCACCAACATCTGTTTTCTCCAGATTTTTAAATGATCATCATTCTAACTGGCGTGAGATGGTATCTCAATGTAGTTTTGATTTGCATTTCTCTAATGACCAGTGATGATGAGCATTTTTTCATGTTTGTTGGCTTCATGTATGCCTTCTTTTGTAAAGTGTCTGTTCATATCCTTCTCCCACTTTTGAATGGGCTTGTTTTTTTCTTGTAAATCTGTTTTAGTTCTTTGTAGATTCTGGATATCAGCCCTTTGTCAGATGGGTAAACTGCAAAATTTTTTCCCATTCTGTTGGTTGCTGATTCACTCTAATGAGCATTTCTTTTGCCATGCAGAAGCTGTGGATTTTGATTAGGTCCCATTTGTCTATTTTGGCTTTTGTTGCCAGTGCTTTTGGTGTTTTGGTCATGAAGTCATTGCCTATGCCTATGTCCTGAATGTTTTTGCCTAGATTTTCTTCTAGGGTTTTTATGGTGTTAGGTCTTATGTTTAAGTCTTTCATCCATCTGGAGTTAATTTTAGTGTAAGGTGTCAGGAAGGGGTCCAGTTTCTGCTTTCTGCACATGGCTAGCCAGTTTTCCCAACACTATTAAGCAGGGAATCCTTTCCCCATTGCTTGTTTTTGTCAGGTTTGTCAAAGAATAGATGGTTGTAGATGTGTGGTGTTGCCTCCAAGGCCTCTTCTCTGTTCCATTGGTCTCTATCTCTGTTTTGGTACCAGTACCATGCTGTTTTGATTACTGTAGCCTTGTAGTTTAGTTTGAAGTTCAGTAGTGTGATGCCTTCAGCTTTGTTCTTTTTGCTTTGAATTGACTTGGCTATGCGGGCTCTCTTTTGGTTCCATATGAAGTTTAAGGTGTATTTTTTCAGTTCTGTGAAGAAGGTCATTGGTAGCTTGATGGGGATAGCACTGAATCTATAAATTACTTTGGGCAGTATGGTCATTTTCATATTGATTCTTTCTAACCATGAATATGAAATGTTTCTCCATCTATTTGTGTCCTCTCTTATTTCGTTGAGCAGTGGTTCATAGTTCTCCTTGAAGAGGTCCTTTACATTCCTTGTTAGTTGTATTTTTAGGTATTTTATTCTCTTGATAGCAATTGTGAATGGCAGTTCATTCTTGATTTGGTTCTCTTTCAGTCTGTTATTGGTGTATAGGAATGCTTGTGATTTTTGCACATTGATTTTGTATCCTGAGACTTTGCTGAAGTTGCTTATCAGTTTCAGGAGATTTTGGGTTGAGACGATGGGGTCTTCTAGATATACTATCATGTCATCTGCAAATAAAGACAATTTCACTTTCTCCTTTCCTGTTTGAATACCCTTTATTTATTTTTCTTGACTGACTGCTCTGGCTAGAACTTCCAGTACTATATTGAATAGGAGTGGTGATAGAGGGCATCCTTGTCTAGTGTCAGATTTCAAAGGGAATGCTTCCAGTCTTTGCCCATTCAGTATGATATTGGCTGTTAGTTTGTCGTAAATAGCTCTTATTATTTTGAGATACATTCGGCCAATACCTAGTTTATTGAGGCTTTTTCGCATAAAGGGCTGTTGAATTTTATCAAAGGCCTTCTCTGCATCAGTTGAGGTAATCATGTGGTTTTCGTCTTTGGTTCTGTTTACGTGGTGAATTACATTTATAGACTTGCATATGTTGAACCAGCCCTGCATCCCTGGGATGAATCCTACTTGATCATGTTGGATAAGCTTTTTGATGTGCGGTTGCAATCGGTTTGCCAGTATTTTATTGAAGATTTTTGCATCTATGTTCATCATGGAGATTGGCCTGAAGTTTTCTTTTCTTTCTGAGTCTCTGCCAAGTTTTGGTATCAGGATGATGTTGGTCTCATAAAATGATTTGGGAAGGATTCCCTCTTTTTGGATTGTTTGGAACAGTTTCTGAAGGAATGGTACCAGCTCCTCTTTGTATGTCTGGTAGAATTCGGCTGTGAAGCCATCTGGACCTGGGCTTGTTTTGGGTGGTAGGCTCTTAATGGCTGGCTCAACTTCAGACCTTGTTATTGGTCTATTCAGGGTTTCGACTTCTTCCTGGTTTAGGCTTGGGAGGATGCAAGTGTCCAGGAATTTATCAATTTCTTCCAGGTTTACTAATTTATGTGCATAGAGTTGTTTGTAATAATCTCTGATGATGGTTTGAATTTCTGTGGAATCTGTGGTGATATCCCCTTTATCATTTTTTATTGCGTCTATTTGATTTTTCTCTTTTCTTTTTTATTAATCTGGCTAGTGGTCTATTTTGTTGATCTTTTCAAAAACCAACTCCTGGATTTATTGATTTTTTTTGAATGGTTTTTTTTTTGTCTCTGTCTCCTTCAGTTCTGCTCTGATCTTAGTTATTACTTGTCTTCTGCTAGGTTTTGAGGTTTTTTTTGGTCTTGCTCCTTTAGCTCTTTTAATTTTGATCATAGGGTGTCTATTTTAGATCTCTCCTTGCTTCTCATGTGGGCATTTATTGCTATATATTTTCCTCTAGAGACTGCTTTAAATGTGTCCCAGAGATTCTGGTATATTGTGTCTTCCTTCTTGTTGGTTTTGAAGAACACCTTTATATGTGCCTTCATTTCATTGTTTATGCAGTCAACATTCAAGAGCCAATTGTTCAGTTTCCATGAAGCTGTGCGGTTCTGAGTCAGTTTCTGAATTCTGAGTTCTAAATTGATTGCACTGTGGTCTGCGAGATGAATTAGGAAAAATTTCTAATGGGTACTAGGCTTAATACCTGGGTGACAAAAATAAACTGTAGAACAAGCCTCCATGACACAGTTTACCTATGTAACAAAACCTGCACATATACTCCTGAACTTAAAAGTTAAAAAAAAGAATTAAAAACTAAAATACATGCATCCTCTCAAAATAATTTTTAAAAAGTAAAATTTCTGTGAAGGCCAGGCGCCGTGGCTCACACCTGTAATCCCAGCACTTGGGAGGCTGAGGTGAGTGGATCATCTTAAGTCAGGAGTTTGAAACCAGCCTGGCCAACATGGCAAAAACCCATCTCTAGTAAAAATTTAAAAAAATTATCCAGGTGTGGTGGCAGGTGCCTGTAGTCTCAGCTACTCATGAGGCTGAGGCAAGAGAATTGCTTAAGCCTATAAGGTAAAGGTTGCCCAGTGAGCTCAGATTGTGCCACTGTACTCCAGTCTGAGCAACAGAGCAAGACTCCATCTCAAAAAAAAAAAAAATTGCTGAGAAAAACAAACTCTTCAAATGTCCATTGGATGCTGAAGTTTCTGTTTCTCACTTGGCTATGATATTCTTTTCAATTATATCTGTGTTGTGGTCTTCTAGGGTGTTGTTGTTAGAGAAATGTCAGACTAATAAGACATTAAAGTGCCAACAGTTGGTGCCTAAATTCATTGCAAAATTACTTGATTTAGGGCAGAATTTTATTCCATTTATGTAAAGATTACTATTTTCTGTCATGCACAATACATATTCTGTCATGAATATTGTTAGGAGAAATGATATAAGTTTCATAAATGCTTTTGGTTTTTTTACATTGTTTCATGTGGTTGGTAATAGATTATAGTGTGATGATATATTTAGACTCTGCATTCAGGGTCTGAATGCAGTAGCCAACATTTAACTCTTAGCTCAACAAGTTTGATCTTGAGCAATTTAGCTAACCTCACAGGGCTTGATTTTTGTCATTTGTAATACTGTGAAAATAGCGACACTTAACTCAAAGAATGTTGTGAAATTAAATTGAGATGGTCCTGTAATGTTTTCAGAATAGTGTCTGGTCTGCAGTAAACACTTTCAGCACTAGCCACTAGCATAAGAGAAGCATATTTCAATAAATACGCTTCTGAGAAGATTATTATTATTTCACAAATTAAATATGAAGCAGTATTACAAGGAATAAAAAAGATAATGTGACTATTAAAAAAGTCAATCAATACACAACGAAACTATGTCACCTGTCCGCCAATCAGATTCTGCACCTAAGTGCAACGACTTTAAAAGCAGTCTCCAGGCTGGGCATGGTGGCTCATGCCTATAATAGCAGCACTTTGGGATGCCAAGGCGGGAGGGTCACCTGAGATCTGAGGTTTGAGACCAGTCTGGCCAACGTGGTGAAACCCCATCTCTACTAAAAATACAACCAAAAAAAGTTAGCTGGGCATGGTGGCACACACCTGTAGTCCCAGCTACTCGGGAGGCTGAGGCAAGAGAATTGCTTGAACCCAGGTGACAGAGATTGGCAGTGAGCTGAGATTACACTATGGCACTCTAGCCTGGGTGACAGAGTGAGATTCTGTCTCAATTAATAAAAAAAAATAAAAATTAAAACAAAAAAGCTCTCACCAGAAACAGCCTCGGTTCTACTTAGCCCAAAGAAGGAAGGGGAACAAGATACCATTTAGGTGGAATTTGCAATTAAATTTAAATAATTACTTCCCCAGTGGCCTCATTCTAGGAGGTTGCTCAAATACCTGAATGTTTAGTCATGTGTTTAAACATTGAAACTCAAGTAAGTTCAGAGCAAAAGGAGTCTAGTCCCTGGGCCAGAGATCTTGGGAATCACTTATTCGGCAGGGGAGAGCAAGAGCTCTTTATTCTTTCCTAACCAAGTGAGTGGGTTACACATAGAGGGAGTGGGCTGCCCTCCCTCTGGCTTCTGCTCCTGGTAAAGGTAGTAGAGCTTAGAAACAAAAGTCAACAGAAAGCATTGTATTTATGTGGCATTTGAGAAATAGATTTTAAAATGAGCGATATGGGATTGCCAAAAGACACTTAAAGTGAGGAAAATTAAGGAGATTAGAAGAAAACACTTCTGAAAAGCGAATTTGCATGACACTGTGCTACAATATAAATTATCTATATTTTAGGAATGTTTTAGAATGAAAAAGAAAATTTTATTTAAAATATTTTCATCTTTGCTTTCAAAGGGAAAACAATCTTTTGTATTTAATTCCTTTAAGAATGTATTACCTTTTTTATTGTGAATTATTATTTATACAGTCTTGGGTTTTTCATTTTCTCAGGCATGAATATAAGTGTTTGATTTTTCTAACATTCACAGTAAGATGATACGTATTTATCCATAGTAAAAGGCATTGAAATATACTAAGATCTTTGTAATGTTTACATTACTTAAAAAAAGAGTAAGCAAATTCATAACTGCCATAAATACTTCCTAATATTTTTAGCTTGAATAGTTTTAGATTTAAAAATCATTAAATTGCTTCCAAAATTATATATAGACTTTTAACTTTGCATTCATTATTTTCAAATTAAACTTGGATATGTTTATATAACAAGTCAGCTCTGAAGTTAGCAAACAATGAGGATGTTATAAAACGCATCAGTAAGTTCTTCACTTTATAGCATTAGGCAAAATTTTTATGCTCTGAAGCAGAATTTTTAGTCTCTATTTGTGCTTCTTCATATAAGTCAACATAGAACTTCTAGCAGTTTTAAACCAATTGCTTTTGAATTGTAAGATGAAAACTACACCTTTTTTCCTAATAATGCCTGAAGGTAGCAGAAGCTCAGTTAATTTGAAATGATTTATTTATTTTGAAGTTGCTATGATAACTTTTTAATATTTTTTTCTCAAAGTCCATGGCTTCTGGTAAAAATTGCTAAATCTTTCTATGAATGGGGAAATATTTTCTGCCTTTATCCCTCCTCTGCATTGGCCAATAGATGGTAATTGATCTCTGACTTATGTTTGAGAAAAAGGCTGGAATATCATTTTCTCTATGGAGCTTGTCATCTCTCCTAAAACTTTCTCCCTTTGTAGGTTGTGCTATAAACCTTCCATTATAGTATCTATTATGCTAGCTTATAATTTTCTGAATGTCAGTCTAAGCTTATTACCATGAAGCTAGGGTTTTATTGATTTTATTATATTCTCTGGACCCAGAAATATCTGGTTTCAAGAATTAGTTTAATAAAATAAATGACCATGTGAATAAATGTTTTAACTGAAACCTGTATTTGGAAATAATGAAAATAATTTTAAAACATCAAACTTGTATCGATAAATGCATCTGTTGAGAGATTTATATTGATAAAATCTTATATTGATGCATGATAAAAATGCTTGTATTTTATCATGCATCCTGTCTTAGCCTGCTTTATGTTCCTATAAGAAAATACCTGAGGCTGGGTAATTTATAAAGAAAAGAGGTTTATTTGTGGCTCATAGTTCTGCAGGCTGTACAAGAAACATGGCACCAGCATCTGCTTCTGATGGCAACTTCGGGAAGCTTCCACCCATGAAAGAAGGGGAAGAAGAGCAGGGGTTACATGGAGAGAGAGGGAAGGAAGGTGCCAGACTCTTTTTAACAATCAGATCTCATGGGAACTATTTAATAATAGAGTAAGAATTCATTCAATACCAGGAGAACATCACCATGACAAAAAGTGTGGGGGTTTTCCACACACACCAAGCAGCGAACACCAGCTGGATGTTCTCCAACTCAGTTCCAACACTGTCTACATGGGGATAGTTAGATCCCACAGGTTGGGGGCTTAGTCCCCAAAACTGCCCCCTTTTTTTGAAACTAGTCTCAAGGACAAGCCTCCAGGACTACCGACCAGCTTCAAGTTGGGGTTCTCATGACCCCCCTCTTTGGGTTTGATTAATTTGTTTGAAATAGCTCATAGAAAGGGAAATGCTTACTTATATTCACTCGTTTATTATAAAGGATACATATGAAGAGATACATCTGGTGAGGTGTGGGGGAAGATGTGCAGAGCTTCCATGCCCTCCCTGGAACCTCCGAGAGTTCAGCTATCCAGAAGCTCACCAAACCGAGTCCTCTTGAGTTATTATTTTGTTTTTTTTTGAGACAGAGTTTCGCTGTTGTTACTCAGGTTGGAGTGCAATGGCGCGATCTGGGCTCACCGCAACCTCCGCCTCCTGGGTTCAGGCAATTCTCCTGCCCCAGCCTCCCGAGTAGCTGGGATTACAGGCACGCGCCACCATACGCAGCTAATTTTTCATGTTTTTAGTAGAGACGGGGTTTCACCATGTTGACCAGGATGGTCTCGATCTCTTGACCTCATGATCCACCCGCCTCGACTTTGGGAGCAAAGTGCTGGGATTACAGGCGTGAGCCACCGCGTCCGGCCCCTCTTGAGTTTTTATGGAAGCTTGCTGACTTCAGCATTCCTTCCCCCAAGATATAGGGTGGGACCCTCTCTGGGGAGAGTCTTGAGACTCACAATCAGAAGGGAGAAGAAAGATTAGGGTCCTGCCTTGGGGCAAGTGAAAGGAGGGCTGGAGGGAGATTCTGTTTTCTGAAGCCTAATATACAGAATAACAAAAAGTCTGTAACTAGGGCTATGGGAATTCTGAACCAGGAAAGGTGGACAAAAGGTATATATCAGAACACCACACGACAACAAAGAATTTAGAATGTTACATAAAGTTGGTTGATGAAGCGGTGGCAAGGTTTGAGAGGATTGTCCCAGTTTTAGAAGTTCTATTGTGAGTAAAATGCTATCAAACAGCATCGCATGCTATAGAATAACAATTTTGCTAAGCGATGCGGCAAACTTTATTATTATCTCATTTTAAGAAATTGCCACAGCCACCCAGACCTTCAGCAACCACCACCTAGATCAGTCAGCAGCCAACAACATCCAGGGAGGATTCTTCACCAGCAAAAAGATTGTTATAATTGTTAGCATTTTTTAGCAATAAGTATTTTTAAGTTAAGGTACGTACTTTTTTTAATGGTATGGCATACTTAATCGGATACAGTATGGTGTAAACATACTTTTATATACAGTAGGAAACAAAATTTGTGCAACTCAGTTTATTGTGATACTCACTTTATTACATTGGTCTGAAACCAAACTTCCAGTATCTGTAGAGGGTGCCTATATTCTGGGCATGTTTATATTTATCTAATTTTCTTAATATTTTCTTGTGTCATCTGTAAACATGTGACTGGCAATAATTTATAGAATACTTTGGGACAAATAATACATGAAAGCATTTAACATGATAGCTGACTCATGGTTAGTATGTGAACAAATATTTGTCTTCTTCCATATACTCTAATAGAATTTTTCAAGTTGTCCCATATGTGAGGGAAGAATTAAATAAGTATATTAGAACAAAAATAAGATATTACATTTAATAATTTAAATTCAAGGTTATGCATATATTTTTTTAAAAAATCCAAAGAACACTAGAGGATCAAAATAATCATAAAAATTAACTTCATACTAGTAACAGGGCACTAGTAACAGTGTATGGAAATGAAAAAGAGGTATAAATTATTCCAGTTATCTTGGCACTTAACATTAAGTTAACTAGTAAGAAGGGCAGGCGGCAGCTGAATGCCTAGGCATAGAGCGGCAGGTCCCCACTGGACTCCCACCTCCAAGCCAAAGACAGTTTAAAGCCTGAAAGCCAAGCTGTAAGTTAAATCCTCAGACTGTATTGAGAACTTGTCTTCCTGTTTCACATGCTTTCCTCTGATTGATGCTCACCCTTCACCTATTTTACATATACCTTCCCTTTCCAAATTGGTTTTCTACACTGTCATGCCCACCTTTGAGTGGTGCCTTTGCTTTACCTTTCTTAAAGCCAGCACACACTCCCCATTCTGAATCCATAAGAGGCCCTGGACCCAGCCACGTCAGGGACTTTCCCACCTTCAGTTAGGGGGACCACCTTCGCATCCCCTCTCTGCTGAAAACTCTCATCACTCAGTAAAAGTCTTCTCTGTCCTCCTCACCCTTTGATATTCAGCATATCCTCATTCTTCTGGAGCTTAGGACAAGAGCTTGGGAACCATTGAATGCTGCTGATGCTGCTGTGAGCTGGGACATGCCAGTGTGGCTAGGAGAGGCCCAAGTGCAGCGTGGCTGCCCAAGGATCCCTGGCTTACAAAGTGAACAAAAAGAAAAATCCTATATCACTAGCATTACTGAAGGAGAACAAAGAAGAATAATGGCATACACCAAAAATTAAAGCAATACTGTATCAAAAATCACAGCAGAACTTAGAGAAAGATGTTAAAAAGAGGTAACAAGTGGAGAAAAATAGAAAAAAGAGCAAAACAAAGCAATATACTAGTTCTGTTTTTTTAAAATAATCATTAGGAAGATTTACAAGTGTTTGTAACTCTAGGAGTCTCTGAGCTCACATTTGTTAAATGATCAGGACTAGATGTCTGTAGTGAGAAAATCAGAAAGGAAATAAGACATGTATTCTACATAGAAGTAGGTGAAAGTTCCTTGAACCATGAGTCACCGTTATTAATATCTGAACAAATGTGGATTTCCTATTAGTCCAGGAGATTTTGTGGTCTTCTACCTATGCATTTATATGCAGAATGGTCTTCTGTGTATATGCTGCATCTCCAGAATGTGAACTCCTTGAAACTACCTAGCAACACTTAATTACCTAGGCCAATTTGGACAGACAGTATTATTGGATTGTCTTGGTAAATACTGGTAACTTCAAAAACCAAAAATGCTCTAAAATTTGTAGGTAGATACTAGGCAATCTCTGAACTAAACTTTAGACAGCAGTCCTTGGTCAATTTTTTTTACTCTGTTATGTAAAAGTAGACACCTAGTAGTAATTCTAGCTAGCTTATAAATCTCTGATATTATTAATTTCTCTATTGAAATCTCATTGTTAGTATTTCTTATGTCAATCTTCTGTTCTAAAGAGAGAAAAAATAACTAAATTGTGGACTTCTATTAAAGGCTAGGGACCAGCTCTAGAATGAATGTTCTCAACCAGGATAACTGCCCACTTCATGAAAGTACACTAAAAGTACTAAACTCTCATATACATACAATAATATATATCTAAGTATTTGAAGTACATTACATATATCCTCAAGGAAGGAGTCACATTTTCTTCTACTTTGTGGCAGAGTTCTGAGCACATAGTGACCATGTGATAAATATTCATTCAGCATGTGAGTGTATGAGAATGTACGTCATCAACATTAATCCTCAGAGAATGACTACCTTAAGTGATCTTGGAAAAAGCTGTATTTTTGGTCTCATTTAGAATATACGGTGATTAATACTTATTTTTAGAGTGTATTTCCTTTTGTTTTAATTTATTTGATATATATCGCATATATAATATAGTACTCATCAAATATTGCTTAATTCCCTTTGCAACAAAACAGTTATTATCAGCCTGAACTTGTTAGTCTTGCAGGGCCCTGCCCAACATTTCCCTCATCTCCAGCTTTCCACAAACTGGAATATTCGCTGATGCTCTGTTTCTTCTCCCAGACCAGTATACATGTTGTTACGTGGTTCCTGGGAGGACTGTAAAGTCCTCTTACAAAGGCACAGGATGGAGTGAGTCAAGGGAGTTACTATGAGAAAGTAGGCATATCCCTGGAGAGGGGAATGCTTCTGTGTGCTTTTAGACGTCACAGAGTAATTGTTTCTTTTTTTAAAGGCAAGAACCAGGGTGAAGAGCAGCTCATTTTTAAGCTAGAGAGGTTAACAAACACTGGCGGCAGAATTTGCTTTGATTTAGGAATACCACTGTCTCACAGAAGTGTCAATCAGAATTCCACAGCCATTCTTGGACACTAGGAGGTGGGACTGACTGATGTACAGCAGTGATTTGACCCAGCACTTGGGGCAAACACAACCAGAGTCTGCGGTGCTAATTCCCTGGTCTTCCCAACTAGCGTTTTGAAAGTGCATTAAACATTTGTGGCCTTGAACTCTTTCGTCGGACTTCTAATGGTAAATATTCCTGTGTAATCACAGTAAAGTTACCTCATCTAAATATGTAAGATTCCACACTTTGCTTGCAATGCTTAAAATTTCCTACTTTGATCTGACTTTTGCTTTGTTCTTGTTCAGTTTAAGATATATTCGCATTTCTCTCTCTTCTCGCAGGGAGTAGAATTCATGGGGCATTGTAGGCATATAGGCAGCCTGTTTCAAACTTATAGATGCGAGGTTGTATCTAAAAGAAAGTGGAGAAAGTGGGTCAAATGTTTTTTACTATGAGTTGTCAGTAATTATTTCATTAGTAAGTGGTAAGAGGGCATTCAAAAGATATTTGAAATAATCTAATCCCTCCAACATGCACATGCTTCTACGCATGCAATAGTGGAGGAATATCTGAATAGGGCAAATTCATGTGCAGCCATCTTCTATTCTTAGGAATATGTATACATCCTGCCGGGCATAGTAATCTCAGCACTTGGAGGCCAGAAGGTCGAGACCAGCCTGGAAAACATGGCAAAACCCTGTCTTTACCAAAAATACAGTAATGCAATACTAGGATATAGTTCCTAGTATAACCTAGGAAGACTGTTAAGTTATAGATAGTCATTTTTTAGCCAAAAATGTATTATAATAAATGTCCTTATAAAAATTTGGATTCTCTTATATTAATATTGTAAGACAGAGTAGTGACTTCTCAATGTTGGAGCAAGCGGAATCTATCCTCCCCTGCTTTTGATTTCAATAGTGACAAGTAGAGATCACAAGTAGTCTCTGCTGCTGGCATTCCTGGCATGGTCACAGTAGTCAACAGTGACTACTGTGACTTGTTTGAGAGGTGACTTTGAATGTTTATTTTACTTTCACGTTAGAGGATTTAGTCATTGTATTGTTTGGCATGGGCTACTGAACCTCTGATGCAATAGCCAATAGGATATATGAAGTAGTGTTTTTAAAAATTAACCATTAAAGACAGTTTTCAATTTGCAAACAATTTCTAAGATATTTTCCATGGTAAGAATTAGCTACCCAGAATAATGGGAAATGTAGAAAAATGGGGGGTACTGGAACTAGCTAAAATTTTGCAGATTATGGGATAATTGTTTTGATGGTCACAAATGATTATTTCTATTGGTCTTATTTTATTTGGACTTGCATTGTGATATGTTGTTCTATAGAAACAAGCCATACGCCTTAACTTTATTGTGATTATCTAAAACAGTTGGAAACTGAGCCTGATGTATTAAAAGAGAGGGCAGGAGACCATGGTTTGCCTCAGTGAGCATTGTGTGAAGATAAGGAACTGAAGGTGTTTATAGATAGACATGGGAAATGCTAATGCATGCTCATTCAAAACAATCATAACCTTGCTTGTACTTCAGGTCTATGCAATTCTATTTGTCATTTGGGTGGTTAATATTGTGAGTCAAGTATTCAAGACAAGCTGCAATTAAATATTT
The DNA here is from genome assembly GCF_049354715.1 of Callithrix jacchus. NCBI lineage: Eukaryota > Metazoa > Chordata > Mammalia > Primates > Cebidae > Callithrix > Callithrix jacchus. Next base: position 69,326,233 of record NC_133512.1, on the reverse strand, counting down.
CAACAGAAGACCTCAAGGAATTACTGATTTACAATGACCCATGTTACCTATGCTACAATAATTAGAAACAAAGAAATTGAAGTGACATACTATATAGTAATGCTACTAAACAAACACGTTCTTCTTAAAAGGCAAGGAATTTATGATGGCTAGTATTATGCAAATGTCTCTAAAGAGTTGGATGATGTATGACATTTTGTTCACTGATTCAACAAATATTTGTCTGCTCAACACATACCAGGTACTGACCATTTTCTATAACTAATTTCATCCACTTAGCACTGTGAATAATCCAATAATTCCCCAGGACAAATATTATTATTCAGTAAACTGAGTATCAATACAGGGGTGTATTGTATGGAGATCACGGCTCTCCTGGGTAATCAGGGGGTCTGCCATTGAGTTTGGCCCTACAAGTTTTTGTATTTTTTCCTTAAGAGATGATGAAAGATCAGCGACTCCTAACTATCTGCAGTCTGTGGAGTCTCATGTTGCTTAGAAACTCAGTGACTATGGGCTTGCTATGGCAACCCAATTTATCAGTGACTGCAAAACTAACTTAGCTGGCCTGGTGGCAAATCTCCATATTTTGCTGGTAAGAATATTCAGATAAGTTCTTTATCATACTAGTATTTTTATTATTTATACTATTGAGCTAAATTTTGTAACCTATCAAATTTTGAAAATAATAAATTATGATTTATAATGGTTTAAAACTACATGTAAATGAAGCTCAAATTCTGAATGTATTTTTAGATGTGAAATGTATACTGTCTGCCAGTTACCAGGCCATTGCCTAAGCTTAAATCTATGGTATGTGATTTGTGATTTGTACTATATTAAAAGCATGAGAAAACAAAACTAGTATAGTCTATTATCTATGTGCCAACTCTGCAAATTTAGCTTTTATTAATACTTCTATCCAAATAATAAATAAATTTATGCACATATAGTATAATTTAATAATTTCAGTTTACATTACAAATTCCCTATTCATATGTAAAAGATGTTACAGTAGTATTTATTTTTTAAATCTTATGTCCTAAATAATAGACCTTGAAATCTGATATACAAATGTATTAGAAAAGCAATTTACTTGAAGAGCACATTTTTTCAATCATGGGAAAGACATTAAGGAACATATTTTCATCCTTTGTTTGAACATTTGTTCCCTGGAGTACATTTACAAAAATGTTGCCCTTCCTGATTTTAGTCATGCTGTTAGATTTTAATAACAGGTTCTATTGTTTCACACTATAAATAAGCTACAATCTTCTCTGTACCTCTTCATATGTGAGTATTGCATTTATCTTATCTCCCTATTGATTCCAACTTTTGTTTTTAGCACAGTCAATAGCAAAAGTAGAGCCAGCATGCTCCCTTGAGACAGACTATTACAAGGTTCTATTTACTGTCCTTTTCTCCTGGGTTTTGGCATTTATGCATTTTGTTTTGATATTTAAGACTTCATCATATTAAAGGTTCTCTTGAGAGTGAATCAGTCTGACTCAGGTTTTTACAGAACAATGTTACATATGATTATATTTAAAATTTTTCTTTATATTTTATCCATTGCCACGTAATTCTGCAAGTAATGAAATTATTTTTGAATCCTCTAGTACCTCAGTTCAACCAGGCTATGCCCCTGTGGATGGTGATATTTCTCATCTCACAGATGGAAACAAGTACAAAGACAGAACTTAGGTTATTTTCTTGCAATTAATTCTCATTGGAATAGAAAAGCCAATTCCCAGGGGTCCTTGCTTAAGGCTTCAGTTAGTACACCATATTGACCCCCTCCCTTACAAAGGGGCATATTTTTAGTTAGACTACAGGCCCACTGCTCTTTAACAAAATAAATGAGCAGTCCAGAACACTAAACAACCCAAAGGAATCAAACTCTCGTCACGGGATCATATGTGTTAGTCTTTAAGAAAATAATAGATTGGCATATAAAAAATATTAGGTGGTAGATTACAAATATTCATAAGACTTGGAGAGTCTTCAATAGGCAAAAGCAAATCAATACAACTATTTAATGATACACATTTAATGTTTAATCATGCTTTTTGGTGTGATTGAATTATTTTAATAAATTTTACAAAACTTAATTTTAATCAATACATGTGTTTCTGCCAATGGATACATAAACACAACTGGTACACTGAATCATTAAAAATGTTTGGGAAAAGCTCATTGTGTGGAAGCACATCATTCAATTTTGTATTATAGTTAAAACTTATGAAAGGAAAGAATTAAAGCCTTTTATAAGAATATTTGCTAATATGGAACAATCAAACCTGTTTATTAAGTTGAGATTTTGGCGTGAAGAAGAGTACATCTGTTCTTTATTCCATTTCATGCCTGGTGTCTATTTTTATTAAACATAAAAAATGCACATCTGGAAAATCATCAGTGCATTTAAACTTGGTCAGATACTTGGATAAATAAAGGTACCTCTTCTCCTACAAAAGTATTTAACAACATGCATACCTTTAAATAGATCTGTGCTTTGATACCTAGACTTATAGTTTATTCAGCATCAATTCAGCAAACATTTGAGTACCTATTGTGTATCAGGCACTATTTAAAACTCTGGAATATAATGCTAACCACTGCCAACATGATTTCCAGTAATACGTTTTAGGGAGCTTCATTGTGACCTACTCTCTTGCTACTTATGAATGAACAAATGATGAATAGAGCTATTTGGAATCCTTTCTATAAGTGGAACACTAAACATTCTAAAGCTATATAGACGAGTAAAATATAGTCACATGGTATATGTGCTTTATGTTATATTAATATCTACATTTGTTACATAGAGTATAGAAAACCATTTTGCAGAAATATTTTTTTTTTGCTTTCTCCTACTTTAAGAGACCCACTGGGTAAGCCATGCTTCTTGACTGCACTTATGAGCCAGAAGTTTATTAAAATATCTATTATTTTAACCCATGTTTTAAACAGAATCACAAGGTATCAGTTTGGGTGCTTTCAGCCCGCAAACTCCAAATATATGAGACAGATCTCAGTTAAGTTAGAAAGTTTATTTTGCCAAGGTTGAGGACACATGCCTATGGCACAGCCTCAGGAGTCCTGACAACATGTACCCATGATGGTTCAAGTTTTATGCATTTTAGGGAGACCTAAGACATCAATCAACATCTGTAAGATGAAAACTGGTTCGGTCTGGAAAGGCAGGACAACACAAAGCAAAAACATGGGACAACTGGAATTGGGGAGGGGGTTCCAGGTCATAGGTAGGTAAGAGACAAATGGCAGCACTCTTCTGCGTTTCTGATTAGCCTCTCCAAAGGAGACCATCAGATAGGCTTTTAGCTTAGTGAGCAGAGAAGTGACTTTGATTAGAATGGGAGGCAGGTTTGCCCTAGCAATTCCCAGATTGACTCTTCCTTTTAGCTTGGTGATTTGGGGGCCCCAAGATTTGTTTTCCTTTCACAAACCTAAATTAGATGAATCCATATGAGGACAGGATTGCCCATATAATTGAAAACTCCAGTGTTAGCACTCTTCTGGCACAGGTGGATCAAATTATTGCTGCCTCTTCTTTTTTTTTTTTTTTTTTTTTTTTTTTGAGACGAAGTTTCGCTCTTGTTATCCAGGCTGGAGTGCAATGGCGCGATCTCGGCTCACCGCAACCTCCGCCTCCTGGGTTCAGGCAATTCTGCTGCCTCAGCCTCCTGATTAGCTGGGACTACAGGCGTGCACCACCATGCCCAGCTAATTTTGTTGTATTTTTAGTAGAGACGGGGGTTTCACCATGTTGACCAGGATGGTCTCGATCTCTTGACCTCGTGATCCACCCGCCTCGGCCTCCCAAAGTGCTGAGATTATAGGCGTGAGCCACTGCGCCCAGCCCAATTGCTACCTCTTCTTAACTTTCTCTGCTCTCTCTGGTTTGACACAGTCTGGCTTTCCTTGAGGGCCTCCAGCAGCATGGCTCTATGCTTCCTCCTTCTTATACATAGGCAGTGGGAATTGGAATAGAGAATAGATGATGATAGAAAAATCAATTCCCACTGCTGTGGAAAAAAGGAGTACACTTTCATGAGTTTTGGGGGAATAGGTATGTTCCTATAATGCTCCCTATTTAATTAAATAAGAATATTAAATAGTACCTTGATATTTTTAGAGACAATACCATATTAATATTTTCACATCAATATATGGAGAAACTTTTGAATATTTCTCTCTGAACTTAGTGTTAAAGGGCATCTCTGGAAACTAACCAGCCAAGACTTTCTGGAACACAGATGCTCCTTATTACACAAGATAAAATTATAGATCTGGAGTTGAGAAGTCTTGAAATGTTGCTTTCTTTTCTCTGGAAAATGCTTATGTATATTGATAACCCTTGGCGATTATAATTCAGTTAACTGAGATGGCTGAATTTTGTCCTTTATTCATTGTGCTTTATGTGTACAAACAAGCAAATCCCTCAACATACACCCTAATACTCAGAGATGTATTATTTCCTGTGTGGTTTTTTTTAAAATATATATATTTTTGTATGCTTCTTAGAAACTTCACCCCACAAGCTTTAAAAAAATGTAATCAGGGAGGCTTCTGTGTTCTGTGTGTACACATACATCTCTTTATTGGATTATTTTAAAGTAGACATTGCCTATTTTTAATCTTACTCACCCAGAATGGGATGAGGATTTTTCTGGAGACTGATATATTCAACAGTAGCTTTTACATATATATATTCATTTATAGCTTTTTTTCTGGTATCCTAAAACTTTTCTAGGTAATTAATTTGCATCAAAAGACTTAAAAAGAAACTCACTGCTCTATTTCTTTTATTTTTCCCCTAACCTGGCAGATAAGCCAGGGAAAAATTAGTAAATAGCACAAATTTTATCTTCATTTTTTGAATTTTGATAGTTTGAAAAATTAAAATATTTAATACCTAGGGTGCTAAATGTGAAGTTGAGATGAAGTGGCAGAAAAGGTTTAGTTTTGACTGAAATATTTTTTGATGATATTTGCAGACTCACTATTGCATATCAAACTGTCATTGGGGCAGTATGCTCATCAAAACAAGTATCTTATAAGTGGATCAAATGAGCACATTCATAAAAGGAGAAGAAGAGCTAGTGAACTTATAATTTCTTCTAATTTAGAAATATTTATGTTTTTCTTTGTGAAATTTTATGAAGTTGATCTGGAGACAGTTATAAATTTACATACCTAAAACTAGGTGCCATTTTGAAAGAAAATCAAGATAAAAATGCAATGTCAATAGTCAAAAATCAACCAGAACAGACAAATGTGGGACAATCAAAGAAGAAAAAATTAAGAGAAAAGTCTATACTGAAAGCTTATTATTAATAACCAGTCTTTTGGGATGTGCTTCTATATAGCATGGGAAATACTTGATGCATTTAATTGGGATTGCAGAAATGGTGTGGTTTCCGTGTTTTTATGGATTTTTTTCACCTCAAATTTTTGTTCACTGCAGGCTCCTTTCCTCCTGCCTATTGTGATTACTCAGTTTTCCCAGAGGGGAAACTGAGAGGAAAACAGCCTTGCAATTATCTTGGATCATGTCCAGAAAATGTTTTTAGTCCTTGGAATACATGGAGGATGTCACTCCAAGCCTTGTAAATGCTGCTTGGTAAAATAAATATACTTAGAATATTCACTCTGAATACGAAAGCACTGTGTGGTTAACAAAAGGAGTATTGCAGAGTACACAGAAACATGGGAAACATAAAATTTCAGTTTATATTTGTGTCTTTACCTGTGAACTGGGGCACTGTAGAACAGGACAGTTTGCACACCTACATACCACAACCAAGAGACCTTGGGTTCCAAAAGCCAATAAAACATCATGTCCTAGAAGTCTCTGAGGATCTAAGTACAAATTGAACACTGCAGAAGTAGCAGGACTAGTGGTGTCTTTTGAGGGAGACATTCCACAGCAATTAAGATTCCATACCTACTATTGTTTACTTAAGTCACAACCCCAGAACAAAAAAAGAACAGTGACATTTAGAATCTGAAAGGGGATGATCACAGTAAACATGTTTTGAGTCCTTCCTTGTTTGCTGGAGAACAGTGAGGATGATAGACACTTTCATAATGACAGGGTCCATGATACCTCAACCTACCTAGTAGAGTTAGAAGGATGAAAGATTTCCCTCTGCATAACCACAAGATGCAGTATTTTATTAAGTCCATTGTCATTGCTTCATAGTGTGAAGCAAATTTAAATGCTGCTACTAAAGTCTCAGGGCTAAAATGAAGTTTAATAGGTAAGTCAGAGTTCTCAATTATTCAAAATTTAAGTGTGGAAATTCCGAAGTGAAGGTTTTATTCTACTGCTGATAAGTTTGGAATTTTTTTTAATTCAAGAAGATAACCAGCTATCACAAAGAGACATCCAGGACATTTGCAGGGTTTCAGTGTTTCTGAATGATTCTGAATATCTAAGATATTTGTCTCATGTATCACGGAATAACAGTTTGCCACTTTTAAATGTCTGAATTCTAATATTTTCTAGACTATACTCATGTAAATATGATATAAACAAAGTGATTTAAATAATTCACAACATTTCCAGAAAAACATTTCTGGAAGTTTTATATATATATACACACACACACACACACACACACACACACATACATACACACCCATAAATATATAAATGTATAAAACACACCTATATGTATTTGCTTTTTACAAAGTATTACGTTTTGTTAAAACTCAAAAATGCATTTAGTGTAAGATGTTCCCACTTTTAATCCTATAGATTCTTAGAAATCTTAAGAATATGTGTCAAGTTATTGCAAGGGATTCATTTGCAAATTAGCACTCCAAACTAAATCTGTTAGTCTCTTGGAAGACAGAAAACTGAAGCTTGTCCCAGAGCAAAACCTTCCCTTAAGGTTTTTGAGAACCAAGCTGGAAAACGACTTTATGACTTCACTATAGGATTTGATAGGTTGTTTTATATTCCTTTGAAACTATTAGCAGAAGCTGCCATGCCACTCAGCTGCGGGGTTTGTGCCAAATAATTCTGTGAAGTCTCAGGGCAGAAAGATCACTTCTCCACTCATAAAACAAACAAGCAAACAAAAAGAACAAGAAAGGCATCAGAGATGTTTATTTCCTGTGTGTTCTCTTAATTAAAAAATTTTTATATGCTTCTTAGAAACTTTACCCCACAAGCTTTAAAATAAATGTAATGAGGTATGCTTCTGTGTCCCTGTGTGTATACATGCATGTCTGTATATGTATTTTAGTCTTTTAGGAAGCTAATGCCCAAGTGTGCTGTATCTTTAAACTTGTGGTAACAGATGGTCAGTTAATGCTAATGTTAATATCATTTTTTAAAAAATAGACTTGTCAGTGTGGTTTAGGGTGTTTATTAAATGGAACAAAAATGATTTTATGTCATCTTTCACTTGATTTCTTTATATTTTTCTGTTTTAATATATTCATCATGCTGATCAATTTTTTATTGTTTAAACAAAATAAGAAAAACCCAATATCATTTTAAAACACATCATTATGGCCAAGCCTAGAGCCAATGCAAAGTTAAATTATTTCTCTGAACCCTCTCAAAATTATTTTATTAGTTTATATTTAAGATTCCACTTTAGGGACTACCTTTTCAGTCCAGGGCTATTATATTTCTCAGAACTACAATTTGTTGTACCCTTAATTACAGTGAAGTTTTTTATCTTTCTGCCTGGTGAAATTCCAAATTAATTGCTATTTTTTTATCAACATTTATAAAATTTGGTGCTCATCAACCAAATGCTTGTTTTGGCTATGAATTATTAATTTTTTTCCTGCTATTTCAGCACACTATGCTTTGAGGCCTAGTTATTCTTTTACCCGAATTATTTCTATTTTTTCCTTAAATAATTAGTTTCCATATGAACACAATTTACCTAACTATGCTGATCATGACATTTTCTTGTTTCTTAGCATCATTTAAATGTTGACCAATTTTTTTCCTACTTAGAGAATTATTTTTGTGAACTGTTCAAGTAAGAATTAGGTTTGCCAGTATTTTGAGATGGCCTGTGAAATTTACATACTGATTTGGCCTTGCCCACATGAGATCTATACAGAGGTGTTCTCTCTCTTTAATTGGTGATTCTAGCATGACTTCTATTAAACGTATAGGTAAGATTATTTTCTATTTTTAATGCAATATGCTTCTTTCTGTCCTGGCTTTCAATTTATTAGGTCATGTGGTTTAAGTCTAAATTATTCTGATACTCCGAATTTCACCTTTAATTATGTTCTTGAAATTTTCTTTTAAAGGTGATATTAGAAATCTCCATTTCAGTTTTCAACATTTCACCGGCATTACATGATGCTCTTGTCTTTTGTAATTTAATATTCCTTTTAAATTACATAGATTTTTTTATTACTGCATGTGAAGTTCTTCCTCAACTTATAAAACAGGTAGAACATACTAAAACTTTAATACTCTATAAGTAATGAGCTAGCAGCTGAAAAGTAAGTGTTCATATATTATATATATATATATATATATGCATAAGTGTGTATAATGTGCCCATTGTCATGTATAAATCTCCATGATTAGTATTCCCTAAAGATTAAAGTGAAGAAACAAATGCTGCCCAGTTTTACATTGGTAACTAATGTTATGAGTCCTTCATAGGTCATTAGAATGAAAGTTTATGTTTTATTTAATCTAAAATAATTCTGTTGATTGTCACTTACAGAAAATGTTCACTGTTCATTGCCTGACTGTGTTGTGTCTAGATGTTATTTTGCTCTTAATGTAATATCAGGCCAAAATTACTATTCAATTTGTACAAAGATTTTGAGAGGAATATGTAAAAGTGTATAGGTCCTTCAGTCATATATAACAACTGCTTGAGTTATAGCCCTTGTTCTGGCGAGTACTAGCTATGCGAACTCAGCTAGTCATCTAAAGAGCTTAGTAAGGTGGTATAATTAGTCAGTCAGCAAGGTAATATATGAGAAATACTTAGCTCAACACCTGGCAGGCAGTAAGCTCCCACTATGTGTTACCTGTCTTATTATATGATCATCTTTGTAATTTATAAGTCTTTGTTTACCCATTCAATCTAGTATTACAATGCAAGTTATACTAAAATACTTTTCATTTGCTGAACTGTAAAAAAAACAATTTTAAATGGTATCTACTACTGTAAAATATTCTTGTATCTGCATGTAACTCTACATTTTAAAGTTTGATTTGATCTTCAGCTTAAAGGGTAGGTATATTTTATAGGTTACCCCATTTAACAAAAAAAAGGACAACAGTAATACACTGATTATGTCTTTCCTAGTGCACAATTCCTACTAATAAGGCAGTGAGCAGTACTTGGGTCATGTGATTCTTCTTCCAAAACTCTTATTACACAGCTGTCATTTGCTTCTCAAATATGTTGCAATATTTGTTACTTAATTTACTGTACTCTTCCTCTTTTATTTCACAAGCGTTGAATTCCATGAATTGGCTTTTTCAAAAGTACTGATAAAAGGACTTTTTTTAACTGTAAAAATGCTAAAAGAAAGTTTATTTTTTGTATTCTCAAACTGGAAAAAGGCTTTCAAAGCATGACACAATCCTCAAAATGAAATGACTCAAAGTTTATAGAATAAAAATGTAAACATTTTTGTAAGTTATACAAAATGCAACTTGTAAGTTACAACCAAAAATGTCAAATTGTAAAAAAAATTTCCAATGTCAGAAGACTATTTTCCTACTAATTAATAAAGACACAAGCCGATTTATGGGGGGGAAAGGTGAAAAAGGATATTGTTACAAATGTTTTGAAATAAAAATGGCTAATATACTTCAGGAAATTATGAAATTACTGGGGGAAGGTTAACACACACATTTGTTACTTCTGAGGAATAGAATTGGGGATTGAGGCTTCTCATTTTATACTTTTCTATAATTTTCAGTATTTCTTTCTCTCCATACTTAATACATTTTCTAAAATAAAATTTTGCAAAATAGCCAATGATAACTGTAGCAATTATTTGTTGTATTTTGTTTTTGTTTTTTTTTTGAGACAGAGTCACACTCTATTGCCCAGGCTAGAATGTAGTGGCTCAGTCTCAGTTCACTGCAATCTCTGCCTCCGGGTTCAAGCGATTTTCCTGTCTCAGCCTCCTGAGTAGCTGGGATTACAGACAAGGATCACCACACCTAGCTAACTTTTATTTTTTTGGTAGAGATGAAGATTCACCATGTTGGCCCAGCTGGTCTCAAACTCCTGAACTCAAATGATCCGCCCATCTCAGCCTTCCAAAGTGCTGATGTAAGCCACCAAGCCTAGCAATAATTATTTGTTAAACAAAAACTATGTCAGGCTCTGTGCCACAACTTTCACATTATCATTTTTAATCTCCACAGCAGTTCTGTGAGGAAGATATTTCTACTATGTTTAAGAGAGGTAAAGTAGTTCGCAACAAGTCATACAGTTAGGAAGTGATGAATACCAAATTCACACTCAGATTCCATTTGTTTTTTTAGCAGATGTTCTTAATCTGTATCAAACCATTAAACATCCATGGTATGAACAAGCAGCATAATAGCCTCTCATTTCCACTCATTCTCACGATTTTTAAAGTATTATTATGGTTATAATATTCAGTGTGTGTGTCCATTTATTCAACTTATTAGCAACCATGAGCTTGTTCTATGCTATGGGAGTTCAGTAGTGAATTAAACAGACAAGCATCCCCCTCTTCAAAAAAACAACAGTCTAGCAGGTGCAAAGACAGGACAAAAACAAAAGTCAATTGGCAGAACTTCTTTGATGGTGATAAATGACCTGTGGAAAATAAAGCAGAGAAGGGAGAGGGGAGGAGGCTTGTAGGAAGTGGGAGTGATGAAAAGGGTAGGGGTGATGAAAAGGGGAGTGTTGTTTGAGTGCCTACTAATTGTCAGGCTCCTGTCAAGTATTGTATACTACTCATCTCTTAGCTCTTATTATTATTCTTTTATTTAGTTTTCTCTGTTCTTTGATTATAAAAATAAGAGTAATTAATATGTTAATTAACTTGATTATGGCAATCATTTTACAGTGCATACACATGTCAAAATGATTCATACCTTGATAAATTGGGAAAAAGAAGAGCAAGCAGTTAACTTCCAATTGCAAGTCAATATAACTAGGTAGCCTGAGGATTTAAATTACATTCTTCGGATTTCTAACCCTACGAGTTCTCTTGCAAACAATTCCAGAGAATTGTGCCTAAACTGACTTAAGTAGATTGGAAATTATATCCTGTCATTCTAATAATCTAGTGTTATAGTGGATTCACATAAAGCCCGGTATATCCTCATATAAAACACATCCCTTCAGAATATGGTGGGAACATAGTCTTTTAAAAAATGAAGACCCCAACACTCTTTACTCTAAAATGGGTATAGAATTTTGCTGCATTATTGTTTAAGATACATATTTTCCTTAAAATCCATGGTTGCAGATTTGACTCAGTTGTATGCTTTTGGGTCTTATGTGCTAAGCTACTCAGGAACTGTTGTCTATGGGATTGAATGCTTAACAGCTGTCTCTGGGAATATAAATTTCATTCTTTGGACTGCGCATGGGACTGTGTGACATTTTCCTCTCCAGTGACAGAAGATTTGGATCGCCTTAAACTACTGATTAAATAATACCCATGTAAGTTCCATGTCAACTTAGGCATCTATTTTTTCTGTAATATCCTTCTCTAATTGTGATATTTTCATTATAATTTAACTATTCCTTTAATATGTTTAAAATATGCTCTTTTAAATAGGTCTTATCTGAACGCTTGTGTTGGTAAGCTGTTTCTGAATTGACCTATTGGAGTGCTAATGTGTGAGAATTAAGGTTGAGAAATATATCCAAGTAGCTTAAATACAAAATAGCTATCTACAAAGTACATATTCTTAACCAAAATAATATTAGTCTTTATACTACCATTTTATATCATGCAACCAAGATAAAAGGTCACAGTTATTTAAGGGATTTGCCTTCTTAAAAATTATGAAATCTCTGTAAGTTATTCTTTTCTAATTTTAAGCATTAATTATAAAGAGGGTGCACACAGTCATTTCTACTTTATCCTGATTAAGTGGTTTGAGATTTGAAAGAAAAGTAATAGACTTACAATATTTTTATGACTTGTTATTAATTTTTAAATAATGTGTCAATAAGAAATACCCTGGGAAAAAAACCAAAAAGCAATGCTTGAGGAAAAAACAGTGTTTGGGGTTGTGTTTCAGTTGTATGGCACTGCTTACAAGTGAAAGGATTCATTGTGTACCTCACATGCCCAGAAAAGACAGCACAAGCATTCTAACTATAAGGACTGGTTTAAATATGATCTAATGAACTAAATATATTTCTGCCTGTTATTCTTAGGTTGCTTTATTTCTAAGATTGTTTGAATGCATTTATCCAGCTGTTCTATCAAATACATGCTAGGTTAACCCTGTGAAGGTTTTCCTATATGATTCTGAGAATTTCTTTGTAAGAACAGGGTCTTAATAATGAAGGTCCTTTGCCCAAAATGTAAGGCCTTCTATTTTGATTCAATATCAACATAATGCTTTTTTTTTTAAAGTGACTTAAGTACTTTTTTAAATTAAAAGATTATCCTCAGTAGTAATTCTACTTAAATAGACATATTTCAGTTGCAGAAATTTAAGGAATTTATGTTTTGTAGAAGTACTGTGCTGTGCTCATGAAATTTTTGTAAAACTAACAGAAAATGATAAATAGTTAAGAACTTCTAGCTAGAACAATAGGCCATTTCCTTTTTTAAAGTCAGTTAATCATCTTTGCTGATCGACAGTCTCCAGTTGTTTTCCAAATTATTAGGCTCAAAGTATTTCAGAATTATGCTGTATAAAAAGTACACTTAATTTAACCTTAATGAAATAAGTTTTGCAAGCTCAGTCAAGACAGGGAAGTGAGAATATGATTATTCTTCCCAGCTTACTGTTTCCGCCCCCTGTCTCAGTTCAGCATCTGGGGATATGTTAGGGGAGGCTCAGCAAGTCAGTTCCTTTTGTTTCTCTGGCCTCTGACTTATTTGGATGGGAAAATGGCCAAAAAAAGTACTGTCGAATATCTCAGATATAGGTAATGGGTCTTCATCAGAACATAAAAATAGACCCTTAGCCATATCAGTAATGTGCTATGTGAGGGATTTTTTTTTTTTTCTTTCAATTCCTCTGGCAATAAACCACACACTGGGATCTGACATTGTAGAGTGGATTTTTTTTTTTTCCTTTTTGGGAGGGAGGTGTGGTTGCATATTTAAACTCTCACACATTTATGTAATGAGGACTGCAGTGTAGAACCTTTATGCAGAATACCATTTGATTCTATTAAGAATTGTCTGTTCAAATGTTGGAGCATTTGATTGAAAACTCCTTCTTAGCCATTTTAAAGGTAAGTCGTATGATACTTGTTTAAAAAAGATCAAGGGATTTTCCCATCACCCAGATGATGGGAGATGACACTACTGTGTAAATAACTGTGTAAATAACTAAAACTGTGTAAACTACTGTGTAAATAAGTTATATAACAAAGAAAGGATAAAAGGTAGTAACTGTTTTCTTAGTCACTAGAAATCAGGTTTGCATTATTTTCAAGTTATCAATCTTTATTTTATGCTTAAAAAGTATTAAAACCATGTCCAATGGCATTTCACATTGTATCTATAAGTTAATATTTAAAGTGATTTGCAATTCCATTTGGATTATTATAAAACTCTCATTTTATACTTAGGCAATTTATACATGATGTTTAATTTAAATGATGAAGATCATTATAATGTCAACCAATATAATGAGATTAGATATTATAAATGACTTACAGCTCTTATGTCAACATATTCTCTAATATGCAATTGTTAACTCTGTATTGCTTTGCAGAGTCATTAGCTTATTTAATTTTCTATCTGAATTACATAGCTTTTTGTGTACCTGACTTGCTCTAGATGATCAAATGCAATGTGTATTTTGGATATGTGATTTTTAAGTGCTTTTCTGTAATGAACAAAGATATTGTTACTAGAAATAGCAAAGTATATTACTTTTAAATAATCTGAAATTTAATTAATGTAAATTAGTAGAATAAAATAAATCAAAATTAATGTCCTTTTTTCAATTCAGAAAGCTTATTACAAATATTACTGAATTATTTTCTTAGATGATGGTACCAACTTGAAGTAATATAATTGGGAAGAATTAACTAAAAGCTTCAATTATATTAACTAAAATTATGAATAACTGTAAATGGCATAAATTCCCTAGAATACATCTCAGTTTCTGGAATCATCAAGTAGCATATTGAAATCCGTTTTGTAAAGATTTGCATGTACTTTTTAGTCTTTTCTTCTGTGGTTTTAAGTCAGTAATGTGTTTGAAACTAAGAAAATGTTGCTCTAAATATTGGTTCACAAGGAAACTAAAATGAAATATTTAAAAATGTTTGTTATATAGAAAGTCCAGTGGTCCTTTGGAATTTATGAGAGAGATAAGAAAGAAAGAAAAAATCTTTTAATTTATCAGGCTCATTATTGAATCTGAACAATACCAAATAGAGAACCATCAGATAATGGGTTAGCCTGAGGGGAGTATTAATTACAATTGAGGTACTTGAACAGAGTGTACTGAATTTGAAATTTACCTCGGAAGTTACAGTTGCCACCCTATTTTTTTTAGGAATTTTTTTTTACCTTGTTTATTTCAATACATTTGAAACCTGTATGTGTGTGTATTTCCTGCAATAGAAAGTTTAAGATAATTCTGTAACTATCTTCAAATCTAATCACAAGATGTTTTTGTTCAGTGTCCAAAGATGTGGCTAAAGTTTCAAGTAGCATTGTTCTAAAGTAGTAGCTGTCTTTCGATTTGCACATTTTATTTTCATACATATGTGATCACATTTCACTAGAATTTAACTGTTTTGCAAATAATCACTTCTAGTTTTATAAACTATACACATTTCTTAGATTTTAAAAATTCTTGTCCAATATGAAATCGTATTTTACTGTTATGGTTTGAAATGACACTATAATAATATTTCAAAATAACATCTATCTACAATAGAAATATTTATACATTGTTTTACTTCATTTAATACTTGTAACCTTAATTTGATGTAAATAAATTCATTTTAGAGAAAACTGTATTACAGACAAACTTCAATACACCCAGAACTGAATCTACATTTCTTGACTTCAAGGCCCAGAATTTTAGTCATTACAAATCTTATAGTTTCTTTCTGTTTATAGTAGAATTTGGGTATGGAAAAAAGACATTAGCATTATTGTGTGAGCTTCAAAAATTAAGAATGTTTCTAGATAATACTCTTTAAGTCAGTATGAACTTAAGAGAATAATTTCAAACCTGTACTAATCCCTGGTTCATAAGTATTTTTTTTTTTTTGAGACGGAGTTTTGCTCTTGTTAACCAGGCTGGAGTGCAATGGTGCGATCTCGGCTCACCACAACCTCTGCCTCCTGGGTTCAGGCAATTCTCCTGCCTCAGCCTCCTGAGTAGCTAGGATTACAAGCACGCGCCACCATGCCCAGCTAATTTTTTGTATTTTTAGTAGGGAAGGGTTTTCACCATGTTGACCAGGATGGTCTCGATCTCTTGACCTCGTGATCCACCCGCTCGGCCTCCCAAAGTGCTGGGATTACAGGCGTGAGCCACCGCGCCCGGCTCATAAGTATTTAAAAGATGGGACTTGTGTCTAGAAGGATCCCAAGTATAATATGTAAAGTCCAATGTATTTATTGCATTAATTTTTTAAGACTACCATCAAAACAAGTTTCAAAATGCAATATTTGAGAAGTATATAATTATTTTACCTTACAGATGTCTACAAAGATTTTTTCCATTGTACTTTTTGCCTTTATATATTTGATAGGATGGAAATGGACATGAGATAACTTCAGTAAGACAAGATGTTGGAGATCTTCTACTCCAGTTATTTGAAAATTATTTGTGCAGCCCTTGAGTTCTTTGGAGATGACTCAGAACCCAAGTGAAGTGTGACTGGAAAAGGGAAGAGGCACAGTTTCTGCTTCTTCCTTTTACCAAATAGCTCTTCTCTGAACTATCTTTGTTTATTGGTATCGTCCATAAAATTAACCTTGAAAGGAGAATTCTATCTTTAAATATGATTTTATAAAGACTGACCTAATGGCCTTATGTTCATGAACATAATTATAGTTAAATGACTGATTTGCACCCATTTATACTACCATGAATTTGAATCTACATTTTTACTCATGTCTAGGGAACCATGTCTTTATAAACATACATAGTTATGATAAGAATGTGAAAAAAGAGTTTAATTTTAAAAACTAACTTCTATACTCACTTAAACTGTTGAATTAATTCCCTCAACTTCTCCAAAAACTAGATTTTATGGACCGATTCTGTATTTTTAAGATAAGGAAAACTCTCTATCAAAAGAATGCAAAAGAGTGTGGTCTGGTTTTCTAGCCTAAGAAAAAGTGGGAGGAAGGCTTATACACAGAAAAAAGGAAATTTTTGCTATCTACTGATCAGTTAAAAAAATGTCATTTAGGCTGGGCACGATGGCTCACGCCTGTAATCACAGCACTTTGGGAGGCTGAGGCGGGTGGATCACAAGGTCAAGAGATCGAGACCATCCTGGTCAACATGGTGAAAACCCATCTCTACTAAAAATACAAAAAATTAGCTGGGCATGGTGGCGCGTGCCTGTAATCCCATCTACTCAGGAGGCTGAGGCAGGAGAATTACCTGAACCCAGGAGGTGGAGGTTGCGGTGAGCCGAGATCACGCCATTGCACTCCAGCCTGGGTAACAAGAGCAAAACTCCATCTCAAAAAAAAAAAAAAAAAAATGTCATTTAGGTCTGACAGTTATTTATGGTACAAGTACCCTGGAAATCTAAAACATTTTTCAAATTTCGTAGTTTACATCCCAGCAGATGTTACTTCTGGACCATGCCTTTTCTGGGTGGAATTTCCCAGGGAACACAACTTACAAACACAAGGGATTAATTATAGATTCTCTGGGGATTTGCTCTAATATTCTGAACTCTTTACTGAAGAGGCTTCTTACATCTCAGTCTAGCGGGTTTTGCAAAAAGCTTATTCTCTGTTTCTACTGAGTTCCCGATATAGTGGAAGGATATTTTGCTTTAAAGTTCATTATAGAAACACTGTTGACCTGATAATCAAAAAAAAATTTTAGAGTTATATTTTTCCTCTCTTTCAAAGATGACCCAGTGGAATAGAGTCCACTCATGAAGTCTACAAAAAAAAATAGGATTCATAATCTATAAACTGGACAGAAGGCAACTGAGCTACCTATAGAATCAAGAAAGGCATGTAATTAGTTGCCTATAAAAACATGTCTTCTTATTTTCCCTTCTTTACACAAATCTCAGTTGGTTTTCTGTATCTTGGCTTTCTAAGTTTAAGTTCTTTAAGCAAGAAGTGAATTATTACAGATATAGTATCAATATCTTGTCTGTTTCTTATAAAGGACAAATAACAGTAAAAAATAAAATTTAATTACAATTTGCAAATAAAATTAATTACCTATTTTAATATATAAGGCGTTGTGTTATTTAAAAAATGGAGTAAGCATGACCCAAATTTTAAATGCTCTAGACAGTTAAATTTGGTGGAATGGTGGAGAAAAACTATATTTTTTCTTTGAAGATAAATATGGATGCAAAAGCTGTTGACTGCAGTGTGGTATTTAACCTGAATTTTCTCTTTGTATTTGGTGCGTGTCTTATGTAATACATTTGGTTCTCCTTTGCCTCAGGTGAATAAAACTAATTAGAATTTTGTCATATGCAACTTAAGGATAGAGTATGATTATAATAACAATACTTTATTACTCATGCTGTCAGGTCACTGAGTGATCATAAATGAACCCAACTAGTGTCACGTATTTTGCCTATTCTCAGGGAAAAGGTATAAACTTAAAGTAATAAGAGGGAATCAATCAGTTGAGAATTTGAACAAGTAGACAATTTCAGTTTCTGTCTCTCTGTCTAGCTCTTTTTTCAAAATATTAGCACATAGATGAAGTTCTGTTAGATTAATACTTGTAATTTTGCTTATATGCCATCCAAACTGAGGCTAGATTCAGAACTGTCTAACCATAGAATTCAACAGAATAAATTACTTGATACTTCTGTTTTCTAGTGTATGTGACTTTACAGCAGTGGGGATGTGTACACTATCTTACTTCTGTTTCAAGTTCACAGCAGAGCTAGGTAGTACCCAGGCCTGTCCATTGCTCAACATATCTGGGCTCAGAGTCCATAGAAGTCATAATAATTAGTTTCAGGTTTAGGGAGGCATTGGAAAGCATGCACTACTCCCTGGGTTCTCCGGTGATTACTGTCAGAACTCTTTACCCCTTGAAGAAACTTCTCTGTAGTGCATGGAACTACTTGATTAGAGAAGAATGATTTTGGAAAAGGCCAGATAGATTCACAACTAGGTTGTGGCATAGAATCTGGAGAAGGGCAAATATATGCACATATAGCTATTCTAACAGCAATATCATTTATACTTTTAAATCATTTTGTATCACATTTGTCAGAGTTGCAAATGACATTAATATTGAATGAGTAATTTTGAGTGAAGTTTATGTGGAACATAAAATAACTTTCCTAGAGAGAGAATCTTTGAATTATGTATGTTTTAAATAGATTCATACTATATTCACAAAACTGGAGTATGACACTGGGAGTTTCCTGCTGCATTTTTTTTTTTATGTGCTCATAAAGCTGTGGGTTTCTACAGAGGTTTTCCTAGAGCTTCCTAACAGTGAGAATAGAGTGTCAGGTGGGAATAGGAAGACCAAGTTAGGAAAAACAGTCTCTGGGTTCCAACCACTGTTGTGTAATCAGTCATTTTTACATAATGGACTTCCATGTAAGAATTGAAGAACTGCTTCAGCTGTGTAAATCAAAAACTGCTTATCTCATTTTATCATCTCATTTTACACATGAGGAAATTGAGGTGCAGAGAGATTAAGTGGCTTGCCTATTTTCATTTAGCAAGACACTGACGAATCAGTCTTTGATTTAATCTTGTTCCCTAATCTCAATTGAACCAGTGTGGATTCCTATATTTGAATTGCTTCCTTAAGTATAACTTGCAGAAAATAGTTGGGGTTGGTCTATGACATGGGAATTCAGTAAAGTATTATGTACTTAATAAGCTATCTTATATCTGATGACCAGTCCACAGCATACAAGCAATTACTATTGTTGCTTAAAAAATTGTTCCAAGAAAAGTTTCAAGTGCTTTACATTTATGCATTGCAAAGGAAATTCTATTTGACAATATTCAGTCCTAATTACCAGCATTAAATTACTCGCATTATGACAGCCATGGACAAAACCTTATGAGGTAGCATGGTACATGATTTCCAAGGGCAGAGAAAGCTATCGTTACCACTCCAACCCTGAACAATTAATAAAAGTCCAGCCCTACTTGCTCAGTAAGACATAAAATTCCACAGGAAAAACAAATCATTTGTTTAGACTTACATGCCTTCCCTTCACATTGGAGAAAAAAACAACTTGAAACCAGTGAACTATTCAATCTTCTTAATCACCAAGACCTCGATGTAGATGAAGTTTATTGCATCCTATGGTTGATACTGGAAAGTACCTTATGTATAAGGGAGTAGGAAGAAAATCTCCAAGAGGAAGGGAATATATATAAATAATAAAACTGCCAAGAAAAAATATTGCAAAATTTCTTTCTATGTTTTTGAGGGAAATGTCATTTTTTTATTTTCTTAGATCTACAAGTAATATTTTTGAAAAGGTATATAATTATTAAAGTGGAAATAAATAATAATAAAATCATAAAAGTGGTACATCTGTTGCAATAGAGCTGTGGAGGGATATCATAACAAACCACAATTATTAACACACTTACAACGGTGACAACAATATCTTATGTGCCTTTTTTGACTGTAGCCTTCATTCTGTTGGCATTTATGTTTATTTTTTCGCTATGAGCATTTCAAAGTTGAGAATAATTTTTTCTAAGCCATAAAGCACATTCTGATTATGTATAAATGACAGAATGACCCCATTAATATGTGTTTTCAAATACTAATTAGAATTAATTCTTATTATTACAATAGAATCCACTCATTTCACAAATTGTATTCTTCCAATCTTTATATAATGACCACATGGTATATGAAGATACTAAAAATAAGACTGACAAATATATACTAAAATAAACTACTTGATTTTAACACACTTAGCATGAATCAATTGCAAATGATGAAATAAACTATCCTGTAGTTGAATATGTAGGGAAAAAGTTATTTGAGGTTAGTAAGAAAACAATGCCATTGTTGAAACAAAACACCTTCTACATTTTATATTTTTGTCAAATTCTTTACACCTGTAGTCTATCCAAAAGTCATTAATAATAGAATAAATAAGATACACTTATTTAAAATAATTCCATGTTTTAAACAGTTTATAGAAAAAGCAATTCAGGCCTGAACTAAGTATTCATGAAAATTAGACTTTCTTTTAACAGTTGTTATAATTACAATCATATTAGAGTGTCCCAGTATCAGTTTCTGAGAATCTATTATTTTCTATTTACCCATGCTTTTTCATTTTAACAGATAGCTTTCAAATGATTAGAAGAATTTATTCTTTCTGAGACTCATCAGTTCATTTCCTGTAAAATTCATGTCTTGCTGTTGATTTGTGAATAAGGTATAGTAAATAAAACATCTGTTCCCATACTTGCTTAGCATTTAGATGGAGAACATTATCAGTCAACCCACATTCAGTTTGCAGGAGAATTCCAGAGGGTGTGGAAGGT
This sequence comes from Callithrix jacchus, assembly GCF_049354715.1. Classification (NCBI taxonomy): domain Eukaryota; kingdom Metazoa; phylum Chordata; class Mammalia; order Primates; family Cebidae; genus Callithrix; species Callithrix jacchus. The sequence goes on along the minus strand of NC_133512.1, from coordinate 69,305,341 downwards.
TGGTGGATAACCCAGATAAAGAGTGAGGATGCAACTAAGTTGCTGAAACTGAGGGAAGAGAGATGAGAGTGAGAGTTCTCCTTACGTAAGATTTCAATATGTTAATCATGGGTAGAAAGAAAAAAGGAGGATTTTGAAGAAATTCAAATATGACATTATTAGTTCTGCCACTGGTAGGCAGGCAAATAGAAGCAAGAAAAGGGAGGTGGACCAAGTGACAAAGTGAAAAGGGAGGTGGACAAAGTGAATTCCTGTCACTTTGGGAAAGAAAAAGAAAAGCATTTGTTTATTTGTAACTGGCAAAATGATGTTTCAGTAGGTGTTTTCTTTGTACTTTGATCTTTTTGTCCTGATATTTAAGCTTCTGTTTTATGATCTCTTTCTAAAGATAGAACCAGACGTTGTAGAAAACACCTTAATCATATCCAGGAGTTTGCAAGAAACAGGTGCTTAACACGAATTCATCTCCTGAACAAGAAAAATGGGCTGTGATCGGAACTGTGGGCTCATTGCTGGGGCTGTCACTGGTGCCATCCTGGCTGTGTTTGGAGGTATTCTAATGCCAGTTGGAGACTTGCTCATTGAGAAGACAATTAAAAAGGTACAAGTACTCTAAGGATACACCTTGTCATTTTGATGCATTCTATCTTCTCTTTTTTGCTTTCTATTTACCTGCTTTATATTTGATGGTAAGTGCTAATTTTGTATCTTTGATATGAAGGTAGTTAGGAACCACTGGAACGCTATATGATGAGACTGTATGTGAAATGTTATAAGCATAATGTATTTTAAACATGACTCAATTGTTAAATACAAATACCTATATTTTGTTAAAAGCTGTCTACAGGTATGCATGTTAATAGAAATAATTGTTTTAAATTATGCCCACAGAGCATGCTGGCATGCTTTTGAATAGGAAATAAGTGAGGATATTTTGTAAAAGCACACTTATAAAAGAAGTTGCACTTTAGTTAATACTGAGAAAAGTAAAACTGTGTGTGTGTGTGTAATGTGTTTAATATTGAAACAGAAATCCTTATTAAACTGTTAGGCAAACTTATAATACACTGTTTAATAATCCACTATTCTTTATAGTATCTATAATAATCTCATTAGCTCATAAATATTTCCTATTTATGAAGCTTCACATTTGGACCTTAGAAAATATTTTCAGAAATATGTAGAACATATCTCATTACATAACAAATTGACTTTAGTGTGAAAAAAACAGAATGACTGAATAGATGGGCTTTGCACAACAAGCTAGAATTCATTTCCCACCCATTAGCTACATATTCACTCATCAGAAGCTCTGATTGATAGAGGGAAGAAAAGAGTAAGGGAAGCAGGTCTGCTGAAGTTCTAAGTCAAGGTTATCCAATTTAAATGGCTTCAAGAGTCTGGATACAGGGGTTAGACAAAATTTAAGGTGCCAAGAACAACATAAAATGAAGAACAGGGACTACTATGAACTAGAGTGTGTGTTTCCTGCCTGAAGGTATAAATGTTCATTTTATTAAACATAATACTGGCCAAATAAAACATGAATGCTGCCTTCAACTCTTTACCCGCTTAGGATGGTAGTGACCTAGACAAAGGGATAGTAGCATAGTGCACAATGGAAAACAGCAGGAATTAAATTGTTATTAAATTTTTATTGCTATACTATTACTATTTTTAATATTTTTTAATCCATGGTTGGTTGACTCTGCAGATGTGAAACCCGTGAATACAGAGGGCTGACTGTATTGTGTTTATTGCTAATATGTTGCAGAACTTCAGTCTCATGCATTTAACTGAAATAGATATATAAATTAAATAGTTTCCCCTGTCTTGAAATTCTTAGTTTTCTTTACAGTATTTTTGATATAGGCCAGTGACAGTGAGGTATGGGGCTTAACTAATAGTGACATGGAGTGGCCATTGATCAGACCTCCTTCCTACTCTATAAACTGGGTTCTCACCCAGATCTTTTGCAGAAAAAGGACAAGATCAGTGTCTGTGTTAACATACAGACTCTAACATCATTTGGAAAAGTTTTCCAGATTAAAAATCACAATAATCTTCTAATGCCCAGCAATTTAGACTATTTTTTTGCTGATACATAATTAATGGTCAATAGATTAGTATTGATCATTTAATTTTTTGCTTTGTCATGCAACAAAACTAGTATATGTAGATTATTTTGGATAGCGTGTGAGGTGCTAGCATTTATTTTAAGTTAATTCTTTAATATTTATACTCATAATCATTAACTATGAGAAAGTAAGTTTTCTGACATCAAAATGTGCTTTTGTATCAGGACTAAGAGAATAACATAAATAATCTTGACTACTTTAAGCTATAACCAGGGGAAGGTATATTATAATAAAAAAACTGACCTATAGGACTCTAGAATTGAATTGGAAAAGTAAATGCTGTAATACTTTGAAAGAGGAATCTCTGAGTATTTCAAGAAACTTCAGGTAAAAGGTAGGACTTGATTCAGATTTTAAAGAAGTATAGAATTTTGCAAGTCCCAAACAACTGCGGTAACCATGTCAAAGGACTGATGGATAGTATGAAACATCCTGTGAAAATGCAACCAAATGCAGTGATGATGGAAAGAAGAAGGGAGAGACTATGCCCAGAATACTGGATTAACAGGAGAAAATATTAGAAGGTAACACGGGGTTGGAGTTAGGAAGCAAGCTTAGAACATCAGGCAGAAAAATAAATTAACTGATGATGTGATGCACAATAGTAATCGATATATGTTTTTTAGTAAGTGTAGGACGTAATAAAACCTGCATTTAGAGATTAAATGGCCAACATTTAGTTGTTCCTAAGAGTTTCCTATATACTAGTTCACTTAATCTTCAAAAACATCTGTGACAGGGTTACTCTTATCTTACCCATTTTACAGATGCAAGTCCTTAAATCAGCTTGCCAACTCACCTAGCCGGTAGGAAAAGAAGTCTTTCTCCAAACAAACGATCTGCAGGAAGAGGCTGGATGAAAAACCTAGCCTTGTACAATATTCTACAGCAGAAAGGTTGCAAAGTGAAGATACCAGACACAGAAAACCAAACAAAATACTGTGCAGGATATGACCATTTTCAAGGATAATATAAGATTTCCTTTTAGAAAGATCTTTGCATAATCTGCACATTGTATAACAAAAGGCACATTGGTCTGATGTGGTTGAGTATATAGAAAAAAACCTGATTAATAATAGGATGCAATGGAAGCTTGGAGAGACAGATTAAATTAGAGAGATGAGGAAAGGCATCAAACTCGATATGTCCAGTGAGTTACTGATAGAAGTTATGTATGTACCTTAGGAAATGATAGGTGATTTGTTATGAACATCAATCTGTGTTTCACAGGTCAGAGTTCACATAGATTTGATCATTGCTATAGAGATTACAAACTAACCAGTAGATTTACTTTTAGAGAGTATGAATGGAGAGAGAAAAACAGAAGAATTACTAGAGAATTTTTATATAATTCAGAGGCAGGAAGACAAAAGTAGAAAAGGAAAACAATGATCTTATATAAAGAAATAGAAACAAAAGAATACAATCCTAGAAGTTAAAAAGAGGCCAGAACTCATGGAAAGAACAGCACGGTCACCATAGCAAGTCTTCTCTAAAAGTCAATAGCAAGAGCTGCCGTGAATGTAGAAACTACCAAAACACTTTGGAAAAGGGGCGAAATTCTGCTGCCATTTACAAGATAATTTATCACGTGACATTAACAATGTCACATGTTAAAATGTTTAGTGAATATTGTATAACATTACACAGATAGTTGTATGCTAAGCAAGTTAATGCAGGAGCAGAAAACCAAATACTGCAGGTTCTCACTTATAAGTAGGAGGTAAATATTGAATACACATGGACATAAAGAAGGGAACAATAGACACCTGGGGCTAATCGGTGCTGGGCCGGGGAGGAGGGAGAGGATTAAAAAACTACCTATCGTGTACTATGCTTATTACCACGTGATGAAATAATCCATACACCAAACCTCCATGACACACAATTTACCTGGGTAACAGACTTGCACATGTACCTCTGAATCTAAAATAAAAGTTGGAAGTAAAAAATTAAAATTTAAATAAATTTTAATTTAATTTCCCTATGAAACTATAGAACACCAAACACCAAAAAGGAATTACAGGATTCTTTGTTCCTATTAAAGAACTAATATTAAATATCATCATTCAAATATACCATTATTTCCTTCTCCCAGTCTTGAAAACAATGATCTTTCCATAGCTTGTAAGAAATTACTTCAGACAAAATAAATTGAAATAATAATGATTCATTAAAATGGCTATACTTAGCTGTGCAAGGTGGTGCATGCCTGTAATCCTACTTTTCGAGGCTGAGACCGGTGGATCACTTGAGCTCCAGAGTTTGAGACCAGCCCAGGCAACATGGCAAACCCCATCTCTACAAAAAATACAAAAAACTTACTTGGGCATGGTGGCACATGCCTGTAGTCCTAGCTTTTGTAGGGCTGAGGTGGGAGGATCACTTGAGCCCAGGAGGTTGAGGCTGCAGTGAGCTAAGATCACACCTCTGCACTCTAGCCTGGGTGACAAAGTGAGACCCTGTCTCTCTCTCTCTCTCTCTCTCTCTCTCTCTCTCACACACACACACACACACAATATTTTTAAATAGTCCATATTTTAATTATATAATTTGTTTATATTAACTTCATAATGTATGCTTCTAGTATTACCAGATATAATAAAATAATTTGAATTTTTTCATAGTATTTAAAGGCTCAAAAAGAAATGACTGAAATATTAGTTTTTAAAGATGGTAAAGTTTGTTTTATGTTTAATAACATGAAAACAAGAAACAACCCAAAATGTTTACATTAAAATAGTGGTATAAAAACTAATTAAACACGATGTATATAGCTGTAATAACAAATGTCACTTAAAGACGATGTTTCAAGAGATAGCAGATAAGCATATATATATTTCTTTCTCTAATCTAATTTAATATCAATATAGGTTACTTTTCATGCCAAACACAAAATCTTCCATTTTAGATACTTATATAAATTCTTGGAGGCTAATTTCTGGGTTTCAGAAATATATTAAAGCTTACTACTCCAGTATATCTCACCAGATGTTATTTTGGGATTTAGTTGATGATGGTCTGAAAGTAAAGCCTTTTTCAGATTCTCAGCACAATTGTTGCTAAAATTCTGATTCATTCTCTTCTCAACTTACACACACTTACATAATGCAAAAACATGAGAATTTCTTTAAACATGGGGAAATGATTCTCTTTAGGCCCAGTCACAAGCAAATGGTAAGCAGTGAGTGGGTAGGATGGAAGCTATTTTTGGTATGCTTCTGGTTTTTAAGGAAGTTTTTACTTGTAAGAGAAATATTAAGATGATTAAATAATAGAAAAATAATTGTCACAGGATATAACATAAGTTATTGGCACATGACTGGCTTAGTAAATGCTGTGAACCAAACAATTGAACCAAACAATTAAAGCAATATGGGAAGTAAATGGTATGAGAATTCGTCCTTGAAAGAATGGATAGAATTTGTGAAATAATATTAGCTGACATTTATTGAATGTCTGGTTTGTGCTAACACTGTTCTAAGTGCTCACATTTATTAATCCCCATAACAACCTATGAGGATAAATATTTAAGCCATATGAAAATGTCAAAATTCAACTTTTTTTTAACTTTTAAAAATACTGTTTATATGATTCAATCAATATTACTGTTAAAATTTCACAGGTAAGGAAACTGAGGTACAAAGAAATTAACCTGCTCAAACTTAAATGATGATGATTATTATTAAGTGATCAAATTCATAGTATCTAATTTCACTGTTGGCCACTACAGTCTATGCTTTAGGGAAGAAGCCACTATACTTTGTTAGGGTGGGGACAAATTAAGAAAATATAACTCATAGATTAAAATCTTCTAAACATACTTCTGTCTCTTGGTAGTACCTTGTAAAGTCCTTAAAAAGTGAAACAAGATGTTTTTTCCATTTGTACTCTACTCCATGCATAGTAAGGTATGAAGGGCATTTTAATAATTCAAGTTGTCAGTCATGTAGATGATTATTGCTGTTGCATGAAACAATGTTCAAGTATGTGCCCACATATAGGATATTACGGTCCCAACAAACATCTGTTTTCAACTTAATGTAGCAGAATAGAAGTTTCAAGGTCAGTGCTTTCAACCTAGCTATAGACCATGCTATGTGAGAGTTACCAGGCTGAAATCCATTTGTTATTGGGGCTGGGTAGTCAGGGACAAATACTTAGGTACATATTAGCCAAGTGAGAAAACCTTAAATTATATTACTTTTTCTGTGTGCATACTTTTCAGCTCTGTACTTCAAATTGAGTAAAATATTTGCAAAATAGGCTAGACAGTCCAAATCAAATGTAAAATCAAGTTCTTTTAAATTTACAAAGGACATAACATCTTTTGTTTCTTGTGACGTATTTAGTCTTGGTACTCAAGGAGTGACTCCATAGAGTAGTGGCAGCATCAGAAGCATTGTATTCCTACCTTGACTTCCACTTCAATAGAGAAATGAGGTCCTTCCATTTCAGTATCTTTCTCTGTCTCTAAACAAATCATGGTGTTATGGAAACTATACAAAATTGAAGTGGAAGGACCTGATTTCTCTATTATCTGCTAGTAATTTTGTCACATAACATTGAATCAGACATCTCTTTTCTCTAGAACCCAATTTTCACCTCTAAAAATAATGGTTGGGGTTAGATGGTCCTGATTCTAACAGTTGAAAATCCAACACACTCATTTAAACCTTTGGGTTTCTCCTTTGCCTTACTTGTTGCTGGAGATATCTTTCAATGAAAAAGTGATTTATGGCCTTTAGAAAAAAGGTCTCATACATGTAGAATGTCTTTTTTTGTTTAGATGCACACTTATTGTAGAGTTAGGAAGGCATTCAGTTCTGTCAAGCACATTCTGTCACAGACTCTTCAATTCTGTAATAATTGAGTTTCTTAAAAGATATTAGGTTGGTGCAAAAGTAATTTTGAGTTTTGTCATCAAAATTGCAAAAACCGTAACTACTTATACAAATCTAATATGTACCTTAAGAGGCACTTGATAAATAACAGGTTCAGAATTTTGAGCACTAAGGTTCTAATACTGTAAGGATAATAATGTGTGTGTGTGTGTGTGTGTGTTCTCCTTTCTTTTGTGTCTTGAAATGGAGAAATTAACCATTTTCAGCTTCTATTTAGCTTAGAGCTTCAACATCCTTATCAAACATATTTACATTTAGAAGAATATCCATTATACTTTAAGCAATTTTGTTTTACTATTAGACTTAGTGTGGAAATAAGCGTTTTGGGGAGCAAATAAGTTTTTCTAGGACAATTTGTTGCAAAAAGTAATAAAGATTCGATCACTCTAGCAGGTCCGATGTACCCATTTATAAGTGGATTACAGCAGCGTAGGATTTTGTAATTCCATTTTAACTTGGTGCCCAGTTCTTCTCTAAGGAATTCTGTTATTCTCTGCATTGAGCAATAAGGAAAATATCTTGAAGATAAAAAACTTAATTTGACTTCTACCAAGTAAGTGCAGAGGGTGATAAGAAAAAAACACCATAATAGCATGGGGTAAAGGAGGACGAGTGTAAGGGTCAGGTACTATTTGCCTAGGCTGTCCTTCCGCCAGCCACCTGGTTTCTCAGAGCCTCAGTGTGCTGTACTGGAAAATGTGATAATGTTCATTGTCCTTTCCTAATTGGTCATTGTGTGAAGTGATGCTTCCAGGAAACAAATAGGTCAGAATGTTCCTGTGGTCATGGTTCTCTTAGGCTCATTTTCCATGAAATAGTTGTATTCCTCTTCCTCTAGCACACTGAGGTTAAGTTGGAGCTCTTTAACCTGGGCATTCTTCCCAAAACTTCATTGGAAATACTGTCATCACCTTTGTTTGCACTGTCCTATAGCATGATAGACTTCTGGCTCAGAGAGTGAAAGCTGTGGAAGGAGACTAGAAGAATATGTATGTTCATTCCTTGATTTTACTAACAGTGAAATTGACCCTGGGGAAGTTTGGTGACTCCACTCGGTCTCAAAGCTCCTAAAGCAAGAAATCAAGTTCCTAATATAGGATTTTTAATTCTCTTATTTGTATATTTTCGACTTGTCTATTTTTAGCAAAAGAGGCATCAGTGATTTTTAGTGGATTTCACAAAGGAGTAATAGAATAGCTTCCTTGTCCTGTTTTTTTTTCTTTAAAAACTACAACCCGATAATGATGAGTTAGGCTGTTGTAATTTTTGGAAACATATGCTAATGGGTTGTTGCAAATATAGAGAAAGTTAGGGGCGGGATGCAGTGGCTCATACCTGTAATTCCATCCTTTTGGGAAGCCAGGTCAGGTGGATTGCTTCAGCTCAGGAGTTCAAGATCAGCCAATATGGTAAAACCATGTTTCTACTAAAACAACAAAAACTGCTGGGCATGGTGCCACACACCTGTAGTCCCAGCTACTCTGGAGGCTGAGGTGGGAGGATCACCTGAGTCTGGGAGGTTGAGGCTGCAATGAGCCTAGATTGTACCACTGTACTCCAGTCTGGGTGACAGAGCAAGACTCTGTCTCAAAAAAAGAAAAAAGTTAGGGAAGCCAGATTGAGCAGGATTTTTAAGATGACACGTCAAGTTTGTGTTTTTCACATAGATCTTTTTATTTTCTTAATGTAGTAAGTGTTAAGTATCATCTCCTGAAGTGTTCAACTCTTAAAGGAAAAGGGAAAGCTTACAATACCACTAGATTTTTCACTCAGTTTTGTGTTTTGTTTCATCAATCTAACATAGGGGCAGAGAAGTTAATGTTCAACTCAGTAAGAACTTTGCTGAACTTCGGAAAAATTGCTTAATAAATTGTGTTACTGACTGTTGCAGTACTTTCAAAGGGTTACTCTTAAGTTTGCCTTAAAATCAATAGTCATGTCTTCAGTATTACACCCTGATTCTCTCGGTTAAAGGCTAACAAGGCTGCTGTAATAACAATTTGCTGAAAACGTTTCTGCTCCAAGTGTATGGCAAGGTTGCAAAGGTTCACAGGAATGAGGTACTCGAGCTTTATCCTTCTATTCTGGCTGACTTGAGGCTATAAACAATCTCCCAGAAGTGCCTGTCCTTACTACAAAGACATAACCCAAACTTATTTTCTTTTTCATAGGAAGTTGTCCTTGAAGAAGGTACAATTGCTTTTAAAAATTGGGTTAAAACAGGCACAGAAGTTTACAGACAGTTTTGGATCTTTGATGTGCAAAATCCACAGGAAGTGATGATGAACAGCAGCAACATTAAAGTTGAGCAAAAAGGTCCTTATACGTACAGGTGAGTGAGTCCCCACAAATACGAAGCACTCTTACCTTGAACATGTATTGCTGAGAAGTCTTCTGCTTGACAAATGCCCTTGTATTGAAATGTACTTATTATTTTCTTATCAATAATACACTTTAAAATATTTTTCCTATTTGTATAGAATCCTCATCTGAGAAATTAATGATAAGATATTTATTTTGAATAAATGGGATATTTACATTATCCAAATATTTATTAGCCGGGATATAGGAAAGACATACAGATTTTTATTATAAACTTACCAGTATCAAATAAATTTCCTATGTTTAAGAAGTTAGTGTTTTATTATTGTGACGTGTATTCTCAACAACTTTGAAATATTCCTGCTGAGCAAAAAAATGTTTTCACATCTTAAAAGTTAAAGCATATTTTAACAGCAGTTCTCAAAGTGTAGCTGGGCCACAGCAAAGTGCTGGGACAGCTGCATCAGCATAAACAGGGAATTGGGAAACATGCAAATCCCCACACCCCACCCCAGACCAAATCAATGAAAGATTCTTGAGTTCAGGCCCACTTAAGAGTTTCACAAACCCTGGGTGATTCAGACACACAATTCCAAGAACCACAGTGCGAAATTCGTTTTATCTAACTGCAGTACCTACTGAAGATTTATATTCAAATTAACTTCCAGGTCATATGGATGTTTACATTGATTTAGAAGTTTCTTATATTTTTTCTAGTGTTGAGACTGAATATTTTATATCTTTCATCTGCCTTCCCTAATAGTTTAACACTTTGGAACAGGATCTTAGAATATTAGAACTAGAGGAAATGATCAGCCAGAATCTGTCAATTTGTGAATGAAAAATGCCTGACCCAATGGATGTGAGGTCACTTGTCCCTGTTCACACAGATGTAGGTACTGGTAACTTGGATTTTTATATACATTTTCTCCTATTTTGATTATAGACTCTATGTCTTTTTCACTAAAAAGGGAAAAATGGGGGAGATTGAGGTGCTAAAAACCACCTTAACCAAGGATTAGGGATATATTTATGGTATTTATCCCTAACGGAAACATAGTTATGTTCTGCTACAGAATTTGTTACCTAAATGTGTATTTTCCTTCAGGAAGAATCACAACTAGTTATGCATCATGATTAGTTCTTATCACAAAATTTTATATTTTTAATGATTTCTTATAATTTATAGTTTTAGTATCTTATCTGTTTTGGTTATTCAATGATTGTATAATTTTCCTTCCTCTCCAAAGCATTACTATGCTTCCAGATTGAAAACTGACACCCAAAATAAAATGAAATAACAGGCATGGTGAGGGCAGTGCCTACTACCATAGCACATGACATATAAGTCACAGAGGGCCTTGGTACGTGTCCTGTTTTAGCAGTTTTACCTGAATCTCCTGTATCTGTGCACTTCTGTGACAATCATGATTTTGTCAATGAAGACTGTTTTTGTTGCTATAAAAAAATCTTAGAGAATTTTTTTATGGTCATAAAGTTTTTATATTATTAGCAAGAGTCTATACAAATATCTTGTAAAGAATATTATTTGGTGTACCTAATATATTTATATATTCATAGGTGTATATATATATATGTATATATATTCATAGGTATACATATTATACATATATCTATTCCTAGGTATATCTACCTCTGAAAATCTAGAATGCACATATGACCTAATGAGAGTCTCAGCATAATTGTTTAAGAAATGGAACCTAAGTGAACTGAGTAAATGTGAGGAAAGAAAATAATTAGTAGAATTTGAGAACTCATCATTTTTTCTGTCTTTTTCTTTGTTTAGGGGAGGTCATATTTTTCACTTTTTGATTTATTTTTTGAGTCAAGGTCTTGCTCTGTCACTCATGCTAGAGTGCAATGGTACTATCTCAGCTCACTGCATCCTCAGCCTCCCAGCTCAAGTGACCCTGCCACCTCAGCGTCCCGAGTAGCTGGGACCACAGGCACATGTCACTATGCCCATTTTTATGGGGTTTGTTTGTTTCATTTTGTTTTTGTTTTTTTGTAGAGACAGGGTTTCACCATGTTGCCCAGGCTGGCCTCAAACTCCTGGGCTCAAGCAATCCACGTGGCTTGGCCTCGCAAAGTGCTGGGATTACAAGTGTGAGCCACCATGCCTGGCGATATTTTTCACTTTTAAATATGTTACTTGGGATATGAGAGACCATACCATTGAAATAGTTCTCTGGTAGTTGGCAGCTAATATACGTTTTATTCTTAGAGCCTTTAACCTATCTCTCTAAGGGACAAAAAAGGGGATGTGTTAGATATTCTTGATTTGCTTAGAGAGGCAATGGAGGAAAGGTTGGAGAAGGAAAGTTGCATTTACAGCTGAATATTATAATCCATAAACAGCTCTTTCTATAACAATTTTAAAGAGATTCCTGAGTAAGTACAGGTTATCTTGTCTCATGTAACCAAAACAGTCTTATTGTTTGCGTGAATGCCTTAAATAATGGAAAAACAACCAGCACCTTTTAGAAAAAAGTGAATACTTTGATAGTGTTTGTGTTGAGCTAAAACATGTTTTTCATAGTTAATTATACCCTAAGACCCTATGGCATTGGAAGTATGTGAGAATGTCCTCCCTCAAGTAGAATCGCAGGCTTTACTTGGCCAGTGACTGCTAAAGAAGGCTTGATGACACTTTGACTAGATATGACCTGAATCAAAGCATGAAAATTGCTTGGGTTTAGATTTGATGTATGATTCTACCTACACCATTTCGATGAAGATGCTGTAATTCCTTCAGAATATTCTTAGACCCATAATTCATTTCTTAAGTTACTTTGCTTTGTAAAGAATACAAAGAAAGTAATCTTGAGAAAAAGCATAAAATAAATTGCTTCCCTTGGCCTTACAAACACATTCTAAAACTTCCATACAATCTAACTTTTAAAGAAAAAAATCAGTATTTATGTTCCCCTTTTAAAACCACTTTCTAAAGGCAGGGCTCAGTTTTAAGGATTTTTCTTTTAGTGACTGCCATCTACTGGTATAATGTTGTAAGTACATGTTAGGTAATATTTGGTTGACAATTTTGCTATTTTTTAAATATATGTGCATATTTCTGAAAATTAGAGTATTTTGATTTGAAACATTAGTAATATGCACACTAATTTAAAATACAACTGTCCCAAGTGCTGTTTCAGATTGATATTCTTTGTCTGTAGTACTTCAAGAATAGTTTTAATAAAATTATATTAAAGATATATTTCTAGACAACTTTGAATCCTCTTTTTAAAGAATCTGAGACATGTATTTAGTAAATATATTTATTGAGAACTAGTTCTATACCAGGAATGCTTAGAGATACAAAACACTTATAAACCCCTACCTATAGGAATTTACATTTTTATTATAATTGAATGAAATGTGTTTTTAAAAAATTCAGTCCAATTTTTTAAGTATTTATCTTGGCTATCTACTCACTTCACAGACATTCAAATATGACAGTGCAATTATGATGTATATCTAATTTCTTAATGCGTGTCTTCCACTTGTGAAATGTATTTTTCTGGTAATAATCACCCTTTACTACATTGATAAAATGTAGTTGGTACTTTGCAGCCTAGATATGTTAGAGTCAGGAGATTAGAACTAACAAAAGTATTCGATGTACTTGAGTGTTGGGGAGGTTATTCTATAACCCTTAAAAATGGAAATTACATTCTCTTATTTCTAATTATCATTGAAGTACTGAAAAAGATGGAAAAAACAGTGCTGAATAGGCTATGTATTTTGACAATTCTAATATAAGAAAATATGCTCTAAATATTCCCCTGCGGAAGCCCTTGTACTTTTTCCTCCTTGCCTTTGGGAGAAATTCTGTCACTTGGGTATTGGATGCAACTTTTATGTTTGAGATCTTGCTTATTTCAGTTACTTTCTTCCTGCTATTCTCCTTTCTTCTTACTCTGTAATCCAACCACACTCAAATATCCGCATTTCCCCAAATATGTTGTGTTCTTTCTTATGCATGCTACTATCTGCCCTACTCTACCTAACTAAACTTCTGTTTGTTACAAAGACCACTTACGTGGACTTAGTTAAGGTCCTACTTTGGGGTTAACCCTCACCCCTACCTTGACCAATCTAAATCTGTATCTGTTTTGTGTTTTCCAATGTAGTTTTCATTATAAAAATATTCCTTCTCCCTATTTTAATTTCCAGTTCGACAGTTTAAGACCCCTTCTGATTAGTTTGCTAGAGACCCTGGCTATTTATCATTTAAACACCATTGCTTACATATATCTGCTATATTCTATATGTTCAAAATTATTTGTTGAATGACATTTGAGATCTAACGTTAACATGACAAATGTTTTGAATTTTGTTTACTTCTGTTTCTTTAGAGTTCGTTATCTAGCCAAGGAAAATGTAACCCAGGACCCTGAGGACAATACAGTCTCTTTCCTACAGCCCAATGGCGCCATCTTTGAGCCTTCACTATCGGTTGGAACAGAAAATGACAACTTCACGGTTCTCAATCTGGCTGTGGCAGTGAGTAGGCAAAAAACAACGTTATTTATTTTAAAATACCTTAGTAGTTGCTGTAATTAATCCTATCATTAGGATTATTAGGTTTTACTTATTTTTCCATTGTTTAAAAAATGTATTCCTATATCATTATTTTGAATGGAGGTATATGGTCATTTGGAAAGGGACAAAATTATAAGAATCAAATGCATTAGAAGACCACTTTATTTTTTTTTTGTTGAAACATTATTTAATTTCAGTTTTATAATAGATTACAGGAAGATGCTTATGAAACAAGTACAACTTTGTTTCATTGTCTTTAAATGATAGACTTATAAGCATGTAAACAACTATATAATAAAGAAACTTACAAATGCTTCCTGTAAGAAATCAGGCAAATTTTAACATAAACAATAAACCATTCCAAACTTTCCAGTCTCTATACATGCACCAGCGTGAATATGCTTTAGCCAAACAAAACAAAGCAAAACGGGGGAGAGAAAAGCGTATATAAGCGTGATGGAATCACAACAGTCAACATAAATTTAAGAGAAAATAAAGTCAGTAAGGTTGATGGCGTCTACTGCTTGGAAAGTCAAATTCTGCTGTTTGCTTGGGACTCTGGACACCGCACCACTGAAAAAAAATGTAAAACTCCGCAGTCTCGCTGTCTGCCAACAGGGGTGCCCTCCAAACTCATGGCAAATAAATGGCATTTGGTACTCACCATCCACAACAGGAGAGCGTTTTATGTGGATGAAGTACAGTTTCTTCAGCAAACTCAGCAAAAACTGTTAAGGGGCAAAAATGAACTCTGCATTTAAAGAAAAATAGAAAATGAAAACACAAAATCCTAAAAAGTATATAAAGGCTGTGCGTGAGCACACTGGTATCAAACCACACATGCACAGCACGTCCTAATCCTACGTGAAACAGCCCTTGCTTATCGGAGGTAAATATCTAAATTCAGTAGCCTACCACTATCTTCTTGGAAGTAGGCCAAAAAGAAACAGAAAACCCATATATTTTTTTTAAAGTTTATTTTCCCTAAACATTTTCCTGAAGCTGAATTTGAAGTAGAGGAGGTCAGTGCTCCTCGTCGTTCTCATTAAAGACGTCGTAGTCCTCTTTGTCCTCCCTGACCTGGGACACCGGGGTCTCCACCCTGGAGCTGGGGGCCAGCATCCCATCTGCACCTTTGGTCAGGTACCTGGCAGACAGCCTGGCGCCATTAGACGTGGAACCTACCGTCGTGATGAACATGCCTGCAACAGTTCACTGAGCCATTTCTGTCACCTACGGCTCCAGAGCCTTTGGGACCAGACTTCTGGCTTTTTTTTTTTTTTAAGTTCTGGGATACATGTGCTGAACATACAGGTTTGTTACATAGGTATACATGTGTCATGGTGGTTTGCTGCAGCTATCAACCCATTCTCTAGGTTTTCAGCCCCACATGCATTAATGCATTAGGTATTTGAAAAGACCACTTTAAGTGTATCATTACAGAAATTGAGCTTAACTTGGAATGTCGTCTTCTTGTGGCTGGCACTGAGGCAGAGGAGTAATCATCTAGGAATTAGACAAATGGCACTTTGAGTTTTGGCAGGATTTGGCAGTAATTGTAAAGATATGCTTTAAAAAGTTTTGTATTAAGACTAATATTGGTCTTCAGTCTATGTGTTT
The DNA here is from genome assembly GCF_049354715.1 of Callithrix jacchus. Classification (NCBI taxonomy): domain Eukaryota; kingdom Metazoa; phylum Chordata; class Mammalia; order Primates; family Cebidae; genus Callithrix; species Callithrix jacchus. The sequence continues at coordinate 69,289,791 of NC_133512.1, read as the reverse complement.
GTTAAAATGTAATATTGCATTCTTGTCTTAAACAGTGATTTTTTTTTTTTTGGTAGGCTGCAGCCCATGTCTATCAAAATGCATTTGTTCAGGTGGTACTCAATTCACTTATTAAAAAGTCAAAATCTTCTATGTTCCAAACCAGAAGTTTGAAGGAACTGTTATGGGGCTATACAGATCCATTTTTGAGTTTGGTTCCATACCCTGTTACTACCACAGTTGGTCTATTTTATCCTGTAAGTACCAAATATGAATGGCACTATTATAATATTTTAATTCAATTAATTGGCAAGGCATAATTTTATAATTTAGCTCATTCGTCTTATTGCTGATCTGGAGATATATATCCTAACTTTTAAAAAAGTTCCTTCTCATGATAGCTTCAGCTTTCCTAGTTGGAAAATTTATCTGAATTTCACAATTAAATTTAAACCTGAGAAACAGATTTAATCAGGTTTCTACTCATTTATAAATATACAATTCGTTTTAAATTAGCTCGTAAGCTAGTCTGTAAATCTTTGATCAAAAGTCAAAAGTTTTTGACTTTTATTTCCCTTTTCACATAAGTTTAATACCATATTTTTATTTGTTTTAAATATACTCATCATTCCTCCTTTTCAGACCCCTTACAAATTTGCTTAATTTATATTTAAAAGCTTGATTTACACATCTCAGTGGTATTGATAAGCTGACAGACTTCATTTTAATCGGATTTGTAAATAAGAATTTTTAGTAGTTCCCAATGTCATGAAATGGCAGCTGGAAGATTAAGGAAAATGTGAACCTCATTACAGCCTAATGTTTTGAATGACAATAGGATAAGCTAACTATTGAATTGGAAGTTTGACTATAATTTTACTTGGCACTACATGTGAATATTATGTTCTCTAGTTTATTGTTACTGTTTTACTTTTAGATACTGTTAGGATTACAAGGTTACATATCAAATATGAATGTAGAAAGCCACAATGAATCAAATGCGTTCTCATTTTAACTCAATACTCATCCTTTGGCTAATGCTTTAAATTTTGGATGCTCATTTTATCATTTTAGTGACCACTTATTAATGATCATAACATTTAGAATACCTGTAGAAATCATTGTTCTTATAGGTTTGCTCAACGTCCCTCACCTCAACATAGTAAGAATAGTGATCAAAATGTACTTATTGGCTTAATTGTGACAAGGAGTGTTAAAGTTCACCTCTTGTCAGCTTCTGATATGTATCTTCTTTGTCTCAACATTTAGTACTTATTTCTAGGAACCTCACAAAAAAATTCTAAGGCCAGTTTAAAAACTGTATTGCAGATATACTTCAAGTCATATGAGTAACCAGTGATTGAGAAATGTGAAAGTGAGTTATATATTTTATAGCTTTGACAATGACTTGTTCTATAAGTAAGTTTTCCCCATATGTATCTTTTCAGTACAACAATACTGCAGATGGAGTTTATAAAGTTTTCAATGGAAAAGATAACATAAACAAAGTTGCCGTAATTGACACTTATAAAGGTAAAAGGTAAGTATTCAGGTAAGACGTGCGTGTATGTTACTAGGGTACTCTTAAGCAGGAATGGTATTCATTTAACACCTTATAAGACAGAGACATCAACCTATAGAACAGACCTAGTTATATTTCAGCTCTGGAAACTCCTGTTCTACTAGGTATTAACCCTTTTGTTGTGGCAACTGGTGCGTTCACACCAGTGCATCGCTGCTGACTATCAGCTCTACTTTAGGGTTTGGTTTACCTTTCTGCACAGGTTATTTTACATAAAGAAAACCCCAAAGGGACCACTTTTTCATCTCTGCTACATATCCAGCATTACAGTACAATTATTCTTACAATCAGATAACAATAAATGAAAATGGGAAAAAAAAACTCAGCACATCAACTGATTGCCTAGTAGATAGAAACTTTTTCATTTTTAAATTGAGCATATCAAATTTTAGATTCCAATGGCATGACCTAAATAGCTATAAAGATGGGAGCTTAATGAATCCAAGCAAGTGCTTTCATGACATTCACCCTACAGTCTTTAAATAATGTTCCATATTAATAACTGTTTTAATGTTCATCAATGCAAAAATTGAATGAATATTTCAAGTACAGTTCTACAATGTACATACAAAATGGGAAAATAAAGAATATGCCACTTTTGAAGTGGTAAAATAACAAATCAACTTCATAAGCCATTATTTCCGTTTTTTCCCCTAACTCCAGCCTATTCATCTAAAGGATTTATAATTTATCACATGTTTAAACTAGGAAGAACCCTGATAAATATCAAGGGAGCAAGCTTTCCTCTCCATCAAGTTAACAATTGTGTCTTAGACCAGTTATTTCTGAAAAAGAATAAGGTGATCAAAACTTAAAGAGACGAAATGTTTTTATTAATATAAGTAACCCCTACCTCAAACTGAGTCTATCTGTTAATTGCATTTAACAGCTAAATATTAGTGGAGTACTTTTACTTCTGAAGAGTCCACATTACATATTTCTGTAGAAAAATCAGAGAGAAAGAAAAACACTTCTAAGTATTCATTTAAGAGGAAATCACAGTGATTTTTTATATTGAGGAAAAGCAAGCATTTCACTCTATTTTAATTTTACAGAGGGATGCGGAGGGGAGTTGCTAAGCACTCCTAATTAGAGTAAGAATTTCACATTACTTTGAGATTATGATAAGGTTGATTTAACTCATCATGGCAAGACTGACCGTGATTCATCATTTATTTTGTTAATAAGTAAACGACGGCTTGTCTTAATATGTTACTGTTTGTTAGGAGTGGGAAAATAAGTTTCTCCTTCACCAAAAAGTGGTTGAGGATGCAGGGAAACTACATTGTTTTTATCACTTTCAGATAAATATAGCTTATTTATATGCCAAAGTATAAATTAATAAACTCTTTCGTACTTTAATACAAGTCCATGTGAGAATTAAATGCGGGAAGGGGCAGGAATGTAAATTAATAATCTACATGTTTGCTGATCCAAACATCTGCTGCTTTCTTCCCCACTTCTGCCTGCCCTATACCGAGCTTACATCAGTTACTGACTTAACACTTTCTTTCTATTCATTCTGAACGCTTATATTACTGAGTAATTCATATATCCCACTGGAAAAAAATTCTCCCCTACGTAAAAATCTAAGTTTCTGATAAATGTTTTTAATTTTTTTCTTATTCCAAGATATTTCTAATTAACACTTCGCAGTTTTTATTTCATGATCTGGCCACCTAATGGCATCAGGCACTTTGCAATAACATAAAAGGTTCAAACAGAACATTTAAAGAATTAGAAAATGTCTTAAACTTAGTACTTGTCACATCTGAATGTATCATATTAACAGAGGTATTGAATTATACTGGGAAAAGTAATATAAGAAAGGTGTTCTTTAAATGAGAATGTTTATTTTTTTTTTCCTAAGGAATCTCTCCTATTGGGAAAGTTATTGTGACATGATTAATGGTACAGGTAAGAATATTTGTTCTGTGGTCAGCACAATGAATCCACCTCCCTTTCCCATAAACCCACCATTATGTCGACAGTGTTCTGAAAGTTGAGGGTGTGTGTTTACTTGCCTTTATATTCCCAAAACATAGTTCAGAGTCACTATTTGTATATAGGCTTAGTAAATGTCTGTTCAATGTGATGGGATTTGTAAAGATTAATCATAAGGAATTAGCCCTTACTGCATGACTCAGAGAAATATTTGTTTTATAAAAACCTTATTTAATTAACTGCCATCCGGGCAACAGAAGTAAATGGTGAAAAAAAAAGAGACAAAAACAAAGCAAAAAACACTTAAGTAGTTCCTATTCAAATCTGTTATTCTTTCAATTCTAATTTATGTGTACACCGTTTATAAAAGAAAACTAATTGCAAAAGAAGAAACATCTCTAAGCACAGGCTACTAGCTGAGGTAGAAAAGTTGCAAGACAGAAACATCTACTTTTTGATAAGGTGGTCAGAGAAAGAGAGAAAACAGTAACAAGGTCAGATGTTTACTTGACTGTGAAAAATAAATGTAAAAAATGAGCATTCCAAGTTAGAATTGGGGAAAAAAGAACTATAAACTTCGATTTAAGGTATAGTTAGATCAGCTTATTCTCCTTCAGAAAAAACAAAGTACAAATATACCTATTAGTATAAGAATGAAGATTTTAAAAAAGCAATGGGAGGCAGGTCACAGTGGCCCATGCCTATAATCCCAGCACTTTGGGAGACCAAGACAGGCTAATTGCTTGTGCCCAGGAGGTCAAGACCGGCCTGGGCAACATGGCAAAATCCCATCTCTATAAAAAAATACAAATATTAGCTGTCCATGGTGGCACATGCCTATAGTCCAGCTACTTGGGAGAGTGAGGCAGGACGATCACTTTGGCCTAGGGGGTGGAGGCTGTAGTGACCTAAAATTGTGCCTCTGCACTCTAGCCTGGGCAACAGTGCAAGACCTTGTCTCAAAAAACAAGTGGTAAAAATCAAATTCTATGAAGTAATTAATACCAGGGACAAGCTTTCAACTACTAGGAAACAAAAGCATGAAGTTTACAAAATTGGCGAATATCCCATAGGAAAATGACATGATAAAGATAGTTAAGTGAAAATGAGGCACAGAGATTGTTTACTTTGCTAAAGGTATGATTATTGACTTCATATGCATATTTAATTCTATCATTGCCTTGTAGGAAACAACAACAACAATAATAAAAAAACAGCAAAAACACTGTTGGATTTGCTTTTCAGGGTTTTGAGCCTTAGGGGTGGCTCAAAATAAAGAAATTATTTTCTAAGTAAAGCATTTCTGGAAATAAATTTAAGTCCTCAATACTACCAATGTTAGTAGTTGTATAAGTAGAATACTTAGTCCTTAGATGCAGACATAAATATACTATGTACTCCTAGTAAAGGATTCTTTCTGAGTTTCAGGAGAAAACCTTTAAAAAGAAGATTCATTAATGACAATAATACAAATGCATGAGCATCAGGCATGAAGTTAAAAATATCTACGGGGAGAATAGACATGAAACAAACTAGGAACTGAGGTTGGACCGAGCAGGGGATGATCCCCTGTGAGAGAGATTCTTGTTTATGACACTAGGGAAAAGAAAGTAATGAAACAGTGAGATTCTAACGTGTTTTCATTGTAATTTAGAAATGCATCCTCTTTACCTTCAATAAGATTGAAAAAACTTAAAATGAAAGTATTGGTATACATTTAGAATATTTCTTTTGGAAGAAAAAAAAAAAGCCCCCGCAAATATCAGCTATGTTGCAGTCATTGTCTATAGTAGTTGCTGGGTAGAATTAGGACATAATCTTCAACCATATTTCAGATAACGATCTTAAAAGCTTATCTTCTCAATGCATTTTTCTTTAGTTATTAAGGAACTAGGAAAACAGTTGTTGGTAATGCCTGTATGGGGGCTTATATCGAGACTTTAAGCTAGATTTAAATATCCAGGTGTCTCAATAGCAGGATCAAGCAGTAATGACAAGTTCAGTGTGATCTTGTGTTATGTTTCACTTGCCACAAGAGTGTAAAGTAATGAAAACAAGGTCACAAGGTCGACACACTTGCCAGAGAAAGAACCTGCAATGCATAATCAAAGGATGAGACTTACCATTGAAAACTTAACCGATGATGGTTTGTATTAGTGATACTCATCTGAGAAGTCCATGGAGGAGTTAACGAATTATTTCTTCATATATCCAATGTTTGCCATGGATCATACCTGTAGCAAAAATTCAGTAAATTCAATAAATGACTTTTTTTATATACTTTCAAAGCATTTGAAGTTCTGTTTAGTCAGAGAACTTTAGTAAATACTTTTCAAAGTATTAATCAGCCATCAGGACCAATGAAAAAAAAAAGACTAAAAATAAGAAACGTGGATGTGGCAGGAGTGCTAAATGAACTTCACTGTAAAGAAGTGCCACTCCACTGTTGGGGTGGGGCGTTGTAAAAATCAAACACAATGTTGGCATTAACATTTCATTTTATGTTTATTTTGTACCATTAAATATGTATAGTATGTAGATTTGTTGACTATAGCAGCCACTAGCCACATGTAACTGTTAAGGACTCAAAATGTGGCTAGTATGATTTGAAATGTGCTGCAAATATAAAATGCACAGTGGATTTTGAGATTTTAAAAATTTAAAATATAATGGTTACATGTTAAAATATTTTGGATATAATTAAATAAAAAAATGTATGTATGTATATTTTTTTGAGATGAAGTTTCACCCTTCTCAACTAGCCTGGAGTGCAATGGCCCGATCTTGGCTCACTGCAACCATCGTTGCCTGGGTTCAAGCGATTCTCCTGCCTCAGCCTCCCAAGTAGCTGGGATTACAGGCACCCACCAACACACCCAGCTAATTTTTTGTATTTTTAGTAGATATGGGGTTTCACTATGTTGGCCGGCTGGTCTCAAACTCCTGACCTCAGGTGATCCTCAGCTTTCTAAAGTGCTGGGAATATAGGCATGAGACACTGCACCCAGCCATTTATTTATTTATTTATTTTTTACCTTTTTAAAAAGTGGCTACTAGATAAATTACTTAGGTAGATTGAATGATGTTTCCATTGACTACACTGGAGGAGAGATATCTAGATTTGTTTCTAGAACACATATTACATCTAATCATTTGCCACTCGATTTTTAAACAGATGCAGCCTCGTTTCCACCTTTTGTTGAGAAGAGCCAGGTTTTGCAGTTCTTTTCTTCTGACATTTGCAGGTAAGACAAATACAGAAGTATGTCTGAGTCAGACCCCAGGTGACAAAATGCAGACCAAGAAACTTTAATAATCATTTGAGAAAAATAAGAATAAACACAGCATAGGAAATTCATGTTTAACTCTTTGCAAATTATCCTTCTACGTCCTCCAATTTTTAATACTGCACATTATTCTTTTTTTTTTCGCCATTTCTACCTAAGCAAGAACCATTTTGCCTTTTTAAAACTAAACTAGTAATAATGATCAAGTCTACAAGGGCATGCACAATCTTTCTAAAGATATACAGAGAAGATGACACAAACATAATAGAACTGTGTTAATTAATGTGCTCTGCTCAAATTTGTGGGGCCCAGTAGATAACACGCAAGCACTAGAGCCTTTCTGCCCTTGACCCCAAGCTCTGCCCTTAAAGACTGTATGATTGTGGGTAAGCATTTAACATCTCTGAACTTTTTTCTTATCTGTACAATTTAAGAATTTAAGACAGCACTATTTCTTATAGGGGTATCTGGTGATTAGAAAAAAAAAATGTGTATTGAGCCCTATAACCTTGGTAAATGATGGAAATGTACCAGGTATATATCCAGCATGTATATGCACATACTCCAGTGAGTGATCTTTCTCTCCAGGATTAATTAATCTGTGAAAAAAAACAAACTTCATTTAAACGGAGCACAAAAAAGTATTTGAGGGAAGTCCCATCAATATTTACTCTATAGGAGAAATTACCTGTGAGAAATGACTTTGGTATAAACATGGTACTTCACAAAGAAGAACAGTTCATACTTGGGTATTAAGTTCTAGTATGTGTTACGATTTCCCAATAACTTTATTTTCTAAGAATGAAACAAGATTTTAAGAGTATATGATGTTTCTAAGTTAAAGCAAGGCTAAGTAAAATGAATCTCCAGAATGCAAGAGCAGTTTCCTGGAATACAGCTCTTTTTTCTCTGTATTTAGGTCAATCTATGCTGTATTTGAATCCGAAATTGACCTGAAAGGAATCCCTGTGTACAGATTTGTTCTTCCACCCAAAGCCTTTGCCTCTCCACTTCAAAACCCAGACAACCATTGTTTCTGCACAGAAAATATTATCTCAAAAAATTGTACATCATATGGTGTGCTAGACATCAGCAAATGCAAAGAAGGTGAGTAAATATCCTCAGTCCACAATGCATATCATAATTTGTGATATTCTTTAAAATAAGACCTTTACCACAATCTCTTTGCAACCAAAATTTAAAATTTAAGAAAGAAATTAGGGCAGAAGAGTGGTGGCAGAAAATTTCAGTGCTGATTTTGTATTTTGGGAGGGTCCCACTTGTGTTTCAGTGTTGTCAAATTTAGTTAAATCAGAGTCAGTATTTCCTTGTGGCTGCTTTTAGATTTAGGGTGAAATGAAAATGATTCCCAGAACACTTTGAACACCCCGTTATCTATCATTGCTCTAACTTTTTTCACTAGGAAATGGTAAGTAAAGGTAAATGTATTTTCAGTATGTATCTAAAGCAAGAGTTCAACACAAAATTTGGAGTCTAGCTTATCTGGTAAATATTTATCATACTAATATGGATGTGGAAGGGGAAAGAAAAAATTAGTGTTCAATGAAATAAATGATTAGTCCATAGACCTATTACTGCCCAAAAGCTGAACCTGTTGAAATATTTCAACATTTGAAACTGTTCACCAACAAAATTTTACATATTGACAATATTGAAGAAGTGTATAGGAGACATTAACTGACATAATTCTTCCCTACCTTTATCTCCGCCATCAGTTTTAAAAATCAAATATGTATTATTTTTAATTTAAGAAACTTACTTATGTGAAAATATTTTCTGAATTATATGTGAAATGAAGAAAGTCATTAATTCCAACTGACTGACTCTTAAAACTTGTCTTCAGGGAGACCTGTGTACATTTCACTTCCTCATTTTCTACATGCAAGTCCTGATGTTTCAGAACCTATTGATGGCTTAAACCCAAATGAAGAAGAACATAGGACATACTTGGATATTGAACCTGTAAGAAAACACATTACTGATCTGATTTGGTTGATATTTTAAAAAATACAATTGAAAGAAAAATGATCTTGTCAATAACACTAACTGATCATATTTATTGAATCACATTCTTAAAAGTTACTGAAACTTACCAGTGAAAATTATATTGATTTCTTCCTATTATTGCTTAGGAAATTATTCTAATTGGCTTAAAATAATTTTATGTAATTTTTTTATGCTTATATGAGGAGTCATTGAATATGTGAGTTTGGGGCAAGTTCTATATAGAATTGTTACAGCACAACAGTTTTAATTTCTATATTTTCCACATCAAATATATATCTATATTTTCTGTATCAGTGAAATTCTAGAATTTTAGTAGTCACGTTTTAGTGTGACAGTAGTATTATAACTAATGATACATGGATTCTAACTGAATATATATTTAATCAGGGATTAAATGATCTGGGATCCTATATTTTGTTGTTGATTTCCTTAAAACCACTTCAAGTAAATCACAGATCTAATGAAATCCTTGACATTAGATTGGACCAAGAAATTGTGTGTATCCACGTAGATACACATATAAAAACATGTAACTATATATACAGTTATATATAATATATTCAATAAGTCTAATTAATTTGTAACTTTTAAAAGTTTCAAGTGTTCCTTTGCACCTTACGTTCTATATTACCTTCTCTCCTGTTGTAAGAAAAATAACTTTTGAGTAGTATAGAATAGTATAAAAGAATGTTTTAAAAAGAAATTGGAAATTATTTTAGTTATTCTCTTTCTAGATAACTGGATTCACTTTACAATTTGCAAAACGACTGCAGGTCAACCTATTGGTCAAGCCATCAAAAAAAATTGAGTGAGTCTCTTGAAAAAGGTTATTTTGATATGATTTGTATTATCTTCTTGTAAGAACATGAGCATATCTTTGTACGTAAATGAAAAGAACATCTGATATCAACTTATCTTTAGCTTAATGTCACCAAATAATAATTATTAAATTCTCATGACAAATTTCACCTATGCCTTAGAATCATATATTGTGTTTATTGAAATGGTGCTCGAGCAGATTTTGGAATGGTTTTTATTTGAGCATTTGATGGCATCTCTCATGTTGTTCGCTGCCCAAATAGTTCTATGGCAATTATTGTTAGAATTCATATTTTAGTTCCCTGAGTAGAATTTATTGAAAGGGAAAATCTGCACTTGAGGAAAAAATCAATGTGATTAGAAGACATAAGAGCAAATGAAGTCTGAGAAACAACTATATTAAAATTTAAATGATTCATTACAGGAACAAAATCAAATTAGCAACAGCAACTAATTTCTGAACATTTAAAACAGTTTGTCATATATAAATATTAGTTTATATGTTCATAATTATTTTCAATGTATATTACAGAGCATTAAAGCGTTTGAAGAGGAACTATATTGTCCCTATTATTTGGCTTAATGAGGTTTGTATTTTAAGCTATTAGTCATTAAAACAAGAAACTTTGTATATAAGCTCTTGATGTTACAAGAAAATGTATAGTATTTAAAGCTACATGTATTTCCATTGCCCATATGGATGAGTACACATTTGAGATAACTTAATTGCACAAAAATATCAAGTTTGTGTTAGTTTTCAATTTTTATTTTTAAAAAACATTTCCTATCATTTAAGATTTTCTTTAAAAATGAGATAACTTAATTGCACAAAAATATCAAGTTTGTGTTAGTTTTCAATTTTTATTTTTAAAAAACATTTCCTATCATTTAAGATTTTCTTTAAAAATGCTATTAAACACTTTTTCTTGTTGTATTACTTGTCTTAGGGAAGAGGCACATACATGTAATTATAGGTAAATCAAGACTCACTGAATATTACAGTGCTAATAAAAGCCAACTAAAGTCCCAGTTAGCATAGTCATAGACAGTCTATCCTATTGCCTCACAAGGTGTTTTTCATATCATTGATTAGCTATAAACATAGGAAAAACATTGAATAACACTCTGGAGCAAGTGGAACTGTTGACCTTTTGGGAAACTGTGAAATTAGTCTGAGACAGTTCTGAAGAGCAAATGAGTCCTAGTACACTCTGTCTGCCACTTAATTGCCTTTCCTGATGTGCAAAAGGAATGCCATTGACTTGACTTGGAGATATTAATGGCTAACACCAGTAGAGGTTTTAGAAGAAAGGGCGACATGCAATTGAAGGGTTTGAGTATTTTCCTTTACTAATGTACCCAAATAATGTTGATTATTAACTTGATTACAGACTGGGACCATTGGTAATGAGAAGGCAAACATGTTCAGAAGTAAAGTTACTGGAAAAATCAACCTCCTTGGCCTGATAGAAATGATCTTACTTAGTGTTGGTGTGGTGATGTTTGTTGCTTTCATGATTTTATATTGCGCATGCAGATCAAAAACAATAAAATAAGTAAGTATATACCAAAAATATTGCTTCAGTAACATTAGCTTATAAATTACTTGTTTTCATTTTATGAAAGAGAAGTTATTATTAGGCCATATATATTTCTAGACATTCCTAGCCCAACAACCATTTTATTTTGAAGTATTTAATGTAAATTAAGACACAAATAAGTAAATAAAATCTATAAATATTAGGCAGATCACTATAGTATCTAATTCTGGGAGAAATGATAAAAGATGTCATTGTGACCATTGTAACAATAGCACAAATATAGTACTTGTCCAAAATTGGTTCATTTCTCAGTTATATAGTTAATTATTTTTTTAAATCAGATAATTTGTAATGGACTAGGAAAAGGTGTCATAAGAACAGGATTGCTGCATGTAGACATGCTGGCCATGCAATTTCCAAATAAACAATTAAAAGACCTGAACTAAAATTTGAATATAATAGTATCAGGAAATAGGAGAGAATAGTATTCAACATAGTAAAACCAAGTACTCAGAGTTTAGAGGAAAAGAAAGATAAAATGTGAACAACAGTTTTGACACAAATGTTGAAACACTTTAAGCCTCTATGCTTCAAATATTAGTGTCCATGTCCTCTATACATAAAGAGTTATGAATGCTTGACCTTTCCTAAAGGAAAACCTTTTTTCTAGTGTTGATAGTAGCATTGGTGTTACCTGAAGGGGAGAAATTTCTGCTTTCTCCAGCCTACCCTTCTCAAACCACATCAAAATAAAGCAATGTAAATAAAAGCAGAATGTGTGCTATGATAACTTTTGAGTTGTTTACTATGTGCCAGCACCATGTTAAACATTTTGTATCACATCTAATTCTTAATTACAGTTTCATGATTTTCCAATAGCCTGGATTCATCAGCATCCATTCTGTCTTCTAGAGATGTTCCATGAAATCAAATTTTAATTGTCTATTACCAAAGCATAAATCAGTTACATTGATGATTTTTTAAAATATAAAGTGGAATTTAGGGACCAATAATTATGTTTAAGATGACAACCTAATTTTTGGTTCTAATCACTTCTACCACTATTTAGTCACCAAAAAGACAATAATTCTGCCTATAAACTATATGGACAGAATGTCTTCAAAATGCTAACCTAAAATGTTCACATGATAAAAAATGAAATATTACCTTTAATACCTTTCATTAGCCTGATGACAAATTATGACTAACCAAAGGTATTTATATGACCATGTAATAGAAAAGATGTTTAACAAAAAACTTGTCCTAATGGGAAAGCATGCTTAATAAAAGGAAATGTAGAAGTTATAAACATGTTTTCTAAGTATTCAGAATTAAAATTATGTGATGCATTTGATCACTGCTTAATGATTCCTGCACATAAGATTCCTTGTGTCCATTTGTAGCTAAATTCTAATGAAAAAAATCAAGACTTGTTGTAGCAACTTTGTCAACATATATTAGTTTTGCTCATACATTTGATTTTTATAAGGAAAAATTACTTCCCCCTCCCCTTTTTTTTTTTACAAGCAGAGAAGAGACGGTTGATTACTTGATTTACTAGATTTAGAAGAATCACCAAAGATGTAGATTTTCTTAAGCAAAATTCAGCTTTTAGTATCATAATTATAACTTTGGACAGATTTGTGAACAATAGGAACAAGTAGGAAGATAGGTATTTGAGAGGGAGTTAATGTGTGGTTTTACTCAGGGGTTTACAAGGAAAATAACCCAATGGTCATTTTTAAAGTAGTACATACACCTTTAAATGGAAGTTGGTCCGAAGGGTGTGGAAATGCTGGTCTAGGGTAGATGTACTTTAGCTACCATTCCTTGTCTGATGTGTGCTGGTCTTGAGGGTTGGGAAGCACCCTTTTTATGTGCCTTTCTGGAATGGGAATATGTTTTGCCTTATGGGTAAAGTCCATTAGAGAACACTTCTCACTGTAGCTAGAGAAATCAAACTGATTAATGAAAAGTATACCTTAGATATATAAAATTTAAGCATTATTTGTTGTAATATTCCACTGCTTTCTGATAAGTGGTAACATTTCCTCTGCTTTACAGGCAGCAAATGATGCTTCACATTTATGCAACAGCTGTGTCATGACCTTTGGTAATACCGACCTACAGGATGAAGATTGGATATGCTTCAATTTTACAAAACACACCTTTTCTTTTAGTTGAAGAAATGGTGGCATTATATTTGTTTTTTGCACTAAGCAACAGCACATTTTGAAAGGATTGAGATGTTATGAAAATCTCTACCATGCACAAAAAACCCCAGCACCTTTTAAAATTCATCATTTTCACAACCGAATTGATTTCAGTTTCTATAGACCTGGCTCAAGCACGAACCAATTTCTTTTTGTTGTTCTGATTCAATGATTGGTTTCTGGGTGGCCAATTCAGTAGAATAATGGACATTCTCAACAAATCCTAGGCCCTGCGTTCCTGTCTTCCTCATCCAGGGGAGAACACTATCACCCTAGCAGCTGTACTATTCAACTGCAACAGTCTCCAGGCGCATCAGCATATTGCATTTCCTGCACACCAAATATTGTGAAAGACATTTATAAATGATTGGCTTATGACTCATTAATTATGTATTTCTCCGTGAATTCCTTTATACAATAACAGCAGGTATCATAACCCTTTTTTTTTACTTTATAAAAGTATGGTCTTACATCTTTTGTCACTGATCATGCAAATGGACATCATTTTAGTACACTTTAGCGTTTATATTTTAAATACTTTGTCATTTTCTATGTTCTGTGACTCTTCTGGAAATATGAGTAAATTTTGCTTTTTTTTACTCAGTTGCAACTTAGGCTTGGCATCTTCAGAATGCTTTTCTAGCACTGAGATGTAAATGATGAAGGAATTATTGTATGAAATATTACAAAGAGTAGAAATGCATTGTTGTAATATTTTTGGCCATCATAATCACCTCATAAGGACTGGTTTCAACCATTAAAATATGTTTTCCCTTAAATTCCTGTGCTTTTTCTAGTTCTTGTTGTGTCATAAAATGTTTATCCTAATTTTCTGCCCAAAGTATATTATCTGAATCCACATTTTTTATAAATCCATAGTTCTTGCTGAAATGTGCTTTCTAAATTTGACCACTTTTTTCTAGGCTAATGTTTTATGCTAAATGGATAAAGAAAAAAAAAGACATTTGGTTTTATCCTTTACAGCAGTAGGATGGGTATAAAGGTTTTTCCTGTTTCATAAGGAGACACATTAGTAGGTAACCCTGCTTTCTTTAGCAGGAGTTCACTTATTTCAGAGAGCTTTTCTTAAAAAAAATCCCAGGATAGAAAGGAAGACAAACCAAATTCTATCTTGTGTTTTACCCACAGAAGGATGCAGGACAAAGGAGTAGTAACTGGCCTGTTTGGATACTAAAATTGAAAATAACTTAGCCTCCTGATGATAACTGCCTGGGGAAATGTTTAACATTCCGTATAAAAAAGCCACAAACCAAGATTCTGTTTGTGTTTGAAAAGATCTTTGAATCTCTGAAGGTGCTTAAAGCATATTAATAAGTGCATTTCCTTTTAACTGGGAAGATAAAAGCATATTAATAAGTGCCTTGCCTTTCAGCTGGGAGGATAAAAGTATCTGTCCAAGATATTAATATGTAAGATAACATTGTACCACATGTTCTTCTGATAATACAAGGTTTATTCTATTTTCATGAGGTTATTTGTGGATATGTCCATCTAAGATAAATATAAACAAAAGTTTTTAAATTGTAGAGACCCTTAGGACTGAGTTATATAATGTACAAATGTCTAAAAATAACTGAATGAGAAAATACATATTGACCTCCTGTATATTATGACTAATCATGACTCAAATCTTAATATCTTCCTATAGGAATGATCTCATGGCATTTAGATATCAGAAAAGATTTTGACCTGTATGTCTTTAATATTGTTTGAATACATGTATATTATAATCTTTATCATTCCTCAGTATTTTATTTCTCATTCTGTAAAAGGAATACAAGAGGAAAGATAATTCACTCACAAAGACGACCAGATTAAAAATATGCTTCAGGGGGCCCAGGCAGGTGGATCACCCAAAGTCGGGAGCATGAGACCAGCCTGACCAACATGGAGAAACCCCGTCTCTACCAAAAATACAAAATTAGCTGGGCATGGTGGGGTATGGTGGCACATGCCTGTAACCTCAGCTACTTGGGAGGCTGAGGCAGGAGAATTGCTTGAACCCAGGAGGCAGAGTTGTGGTGAGCTGAGATGGCACCATTGTACTCCAGCCTGGACAACAAGAGTGAAACTCCATCTCAAAAAAAGAAAAAAAAACACTAAAAGAAAAAATAACATGCAGTAAAAAAAATAATTAAAGAAGGGGAGATTTTTTTTTTTTACATGCAATCTGGGGAGCGTGTGTGTGTGTGTGTGTGTGTGTGTGTGTGTGTGCTCATGCACTGTGGTAGGAGACGGGCAATGTGGGGAATATATTACACGTGTGACTCTTTGTTTTGCCCTGGTGAAGTGAATGTTGCTCAGAAAGATAAATTACTTCCAATTACTCAAAGACAATTTTATATCTTTTAGTCATAAAAAAGTTGTACCCTTTGGTAGAGGCACATTTTTTCATCCCAAAGTTGGTTATTCACGACAGAACTATAGTGGTTATTCATAAGTTTGAAAATCAATAGCATCTACAAATGGGTTAACAGATTAGAGAATCAACGGCATCTGAAAATAGGTTAATGCATATTGCTTCTAACAAGTACATGAAGAAATGGAACAAGCTATGTAGCTTTCAGTTCTGAAAGAAAGGAATAAAGGCGGGTATGGTTTCAAGAAAAATATATAGCTATGCACATGGTTATCTCTGAAAATATTTGTATTAAGATGTATACATATACACATTTCTTAACCTGTTATCAGTATCTGAGCTACATGATTATCTTTCTAGTTGGAATTTGTTTTAGGTGTGTACCAATTGACAGTTCAGTTTTTCTGTTTGAAGTCCAATGTATTAGTGACACTGTGGCTGCTCTCTTTGTCTGCCTCTTGTGGCCTGTCTACAATTCTAAATGGATTTTGAACTCAAATAACGTCCATTCTGGTTTCCTGCATATACCAACAGCATTATCTATGACTGGTTTTTCCAGAGTTATTTTCACTGAGCTGAGCTAATGAAATATAACTGAGTTATGTTTTATATTTGTATCAAATACACAAAAGAAACACTCTGCTTTTCCCTTTTGTGGCTCAAAAATAGTTGCACTTTAAAATATTTGTGAAAATAAATGCTTTTGTTATTAGAAACATGATTTTGCTTTTTATTTTTACTTTTGAATGTAGTTGACTTTCATACTGTTTGATATTGTTACTATACTTTTATATGAGCTATTCTCTTTACATGACTTATTTACATATCACTCCTATTTTCTTTTTCCAAGAGTTCCCAGATTCTAGTAGCTTAATCTGCATATTGTAACATTTCATTCTACATAGTCATGAAGGGCTCTGTGACATAGCTAGGATAAATATAAATAGTTTAAAATTTTGCTTTAATTACGTGAATCTTAGACAAACAGCCTCAACATCACCAGGGAACTTGTTAAAAATGCAGAATGTCTGGTCCTACCTCAGACCCACTGAATCAGAATCCACAGTTTAATAGGATCTTTCAGAGATTCACAGATACATGAATTTTGAAAAAGCCCTGATTTAAGTCACTGAAGTTTGACTAGCTGTAAGAGTTTTATTTGACCTGGTATTAGTTTGATGTATTAACAGAAGGACGTAAGTGATTAAAGCTACATAAGCATATTGAGATGAGGGGGAAGTTCATCAGACCTGAAAATGTTGCTATAAATATCCCACTAAGTTTTAAATTTGTTTTGTTGAGCTTGTAAATGATACTTTCAAACAGTAATAAAGCTAATCTATATGACAGAGTAGGGACTTAGTGGTATTGAACCTGATAGACCTTTGATTTGCTGGGATGTGTTATTTGATCTACCTGACAGTATTAATGACAAATATATTTACTACATGTAAAGTAGGGACTAGGTTAGGAGCAGGTAAGTGATAAGAAAATTGGAGACAGGTCCCAGACTTTAAATGAGATAAAAATTATCCATCTGGCTTCTTTTTGGCTGGAACCGCCATCTTCCAGTAATTCGCCAAAATGACGAGCACAAAGGGAAAGAGGAGAGGCACTCCATACATGTTCTCTAGGCCTTTTAGAAAACATGGAGTTGTTCCTTTGGCCACATATATGCGAATCTATAAGAAAGGTGATATTGTAGACATCAAGGGAATGGGTACTGTTCAAAAAGGAATGCCCCACAAATGTTATCATGGCAAAACTGGAAGAGTCTACAATGTTACCCAGCATGCTGTTGGCATTGTTGTAAACAAACAAGTTAAGGGCAAGATTCTTGCCAAGAGAATTAATGTGCGTACTGAGCACATCAAGCACTCTAAGGGCCCAGATAGCTTCCTAAAACGTGTGAAGGAAAATGATCAGAAAAAGAAGGAAGCCAAAGAGAAAGGTACCTGGGTCCAACTGAAGAGACAGCCTGCTCCACCCAGAGAAGCACACTTTGTGAGAACCAATGGGAAGGAGCCTGAGCTGCTGGAACCTATTCCCTATGAATTCATGGCATAATATAGGTGTTAAAAAAATAAATAAAAGACTTCTGGACTGTAAAAAAAAAAAAAAAATTATCCATCTGAATAAAGAGATTCTTCAGGATCCAGTAGCTTTCTGTTTTATAAATGTACACTGAATATAATAAGAGCTATAGAGTTTTACTATGAGCAAAAAAATGGCTAGATTGCCACATGGCCTGCTTGCTGCATGTTTGCAGTGGAGTAGGGAGCAGGGGCAAGGGAGAGGATAAAGAGAAGAAAATTCAAAGAGTATTTAAGATGGAGAAAGTCTATATGATTGTATGAAAGTGAATGAGGAAGGCTGGGCACAGTGTCTCATGTATGTAATCCAGCTCCATGTTGGGAGCCCATGGTGGGAGTGTGGCTTGAGGCCAGGAGTTTGTGATCAGCCTGGGCAACATAGCAATACTGTATCTCTACCAAAAAATTAAAACTTAGCTGCATGTGATGTCATATACCTGTAGTCCCAGCTGCTGGGGAGGCTGAGGTGGGAGGATCCCTTGAGTTCAGGAATTTAGGGCTGTTGTGAGCTATGATCACACCACTGCATTCCACCCTGGGCAACAGAGTGAGACCTTGTCTCTAAAACAGAGTGAATGAGGCCAGTGTGAGAGAGCTGAGCTTGGAACTACGTAGGCTTAAAGTGCCAGTTTGGCAGCTGTTGCTCAGCCCTAATTTTATCTTCATTCTACACAGTTGAGGACTAGGACATTAATTTTTTGCTCTTTATAGCTTTATGATAAGTTTGGTAAATTCAGTTAACAACATTAAATTCATGTTTTCCAGAAGGCTTCTGAGAGCCTTTACTGTACTATAAATCTCTAAGAGGAAAAGTTAGTATTCAGTGTTTATTAAAGTTTTATGACCATGGATTCTTTTTCCTCAAGAATAATGACTTAGGAAGGCAGGGTACATTTTTTAAAAACCAATCTTGGCTGTTACTATTTTTCTTGATTCTCATAATGTATTTCCTGACTTCTTTTTAATCACTGTAAGATAACCACACATGTGTTCAATGCATGAATATAAAGTGCCTATGTCAATAAGGAGTACATGTGAAATCCCCAGTATTTGAAATGCCGATGGTGTTCCCTATTGTGTGGCTTCCACTGACATGCTTACCTTGATCATCTGACCACAGTAGTGACTGCATTGTTTTAACTTTGTGTGCCACATGACACATTCCTGGACTACACAGATACTATTTGCAAGCACAACACCAATAATTTCTTCAATTTCCTGCTATAATATTCTAACATTCTTCTCTCACTTTTACATGTCAGATATCTTACTATTTAATCTTCCTTTATATTCAATACTTCATTCTCTGGCAAACTATTCAACATCTTAAAATATTGGTGTTAATCTATCATTATTTACAGGAGTCATGTGTTAATACCATGAAACCTCTGTTCATAAAAATAATTTAAGGAGCACTGTTAACTGTGGCAGAGACAGCAGTGGTCCTTAAACATCTTTTATGGACCTGCCCATATTTCAGGTCCATAAATATGCATATTTCAGACGCTTACAATTAAAAGGAGTAATGCAATAAATTCTGGCCAATTTTCTGTAGACAGAAGTGTTAGGCAATGAACCTCAGGAGCATTGAAGAGCTTTCACATCTTTGTCAACTGTTGAAATAACTGACAGTTCAGAAGAGATCACAGACTGCCATCAGCTTGGCTTCTTGAGTGACTGTGTAGAGGGCAATGCCAGATCACAAATTTGAGACATGAGATACGAGAAGAACAACTTTCTTAAGTTACACTATTGCAAAAAGTGTATCGGGTTTACCATAGTTTAAATAATATAAGATCCTCCCCAAAACTGAAAGGTTTTCAGGTTGTCTTTGGAGCTACTAACAGCCTATGTAAAACCTGTGTTCATAAACTTTGAAACGTTGTAGATCCTGATATTTGAGAATTAAAAATATCCAGTAGCAATGTTTACTAAATGGTATCCTTTAGAACACTAATTTTGGAATATAACGTACTTTATGGAAAATTTTGTCCACTGGTGAAATATTTGGGTGGGTTGCTACATATATAAACATGATAAATGTTCCAATGCATCATTATTCTTTTAATCCAATGTTTCTAAAATTAAGGATGGAACATTTTTTTTTTCTATTAGCTATTTCAAGTGGTGACTTACAGTATTTGGGAAATGCCAAAACAGAGAAAAGTTTCCTACTTCTCAGAAGGGCTGCCATGTGGTAGGAAGGATTCTACATATTCCATATAGTTTAAGAATTCTAGGAAACACGAGTACAATACAAAGTAGATAAATCTGAATCTTAAATTCTGAATCATGGCAATAAATTCTGCTACATATAAAATTTTGAAGTGGCAAAAGGAAGAGAAATACAAAACACCTTATATATACATGCACATATATACATTCAAATGCATACATATGTACACACATACATATATACATGCACATATATCTAGAAATGAATGTCTTACCCTATGGAAGCCACTCTTGAGAGTTTGGAAGAGATGACTCTTTCCAGATATACAGACATTAACAGAGACAAAAAAAGAAGCAAGCAGGAAACATGACACCACCTAAGGAACACATTAATTCTTCAGTAACTGACCCAAAATAAATGGAAATTTATGAATTGCCCAAGAAGGCATTCAAAACAATAATCTTAAGGAAATTCAGCAATATGTAAGAGAATATATAGTCAAGGAAATCATAAAACAATTCATGATCTGAATGAGAAACTCAACAAAAAGATAACATAAAAAGCAAACAGAAATATTGGAGATGAAGAATTCAATCAATGAAAGAGAGACAATTAATAGCTTCAACAGCAGACTGGATCAATCTTTAAAAAAAAAGAATCTGAATTTGAAAATACATCTCTTGAAATGAGTCAGGAAAAAAGGAAAAAAACAAAAAGGAGTAACAACACCTATGGGACTTAGGGAACACCATTAAGCAAACACATAGTCATATTATGAGAGTTCAAGAAGCAGAAGAGTAAAAAAAATGGACAGTCAGATTATTTAATGAAATAATTGCTGAAAAGTTTGGAGAGGTAGGGCACACCCAGATCCATGAAACTCAAAGGTGTCTGAATAGATTTAACACAAAGCAGTCCTCTCTGAGACACATAATCAAATGTCAAAAGTGAATCACAAAGAGAATTCTAAAAGCATCAATAGAAAAGTATCAAATCTAATGGAGTCTCCAATAGACTATAAGTAAATTTCTCAGCAGAAACCTTGCAGAACAGGAGAAAGTAGGATGACATATTCAAAGTGGTAAAAGAAAAAAGACATTTAGCTAAGAATACTATACTCAACACAGCTGTCAATAGATGAGCACAAACTGAAGGATTCATTACCAGTAGAGCTACCTTACAAGAAATGCTTAAGGGAGCTCTTAAAGTGAAAACAAAGTTAGAGTAAAAAGGACAAAGTTACAGTAATGAATACATATGAAACTATAAAGCTCACTGGTAGAGGTAAATACATAACTAAATCAAGAATATTTCAATACTGAAATGGTATATAAATCATACATTTCTATAGTATAAAGATGATAAGTCAAAATGGTCAAAAATAACTAATACTATCATAAGTTGTTACTAAATATACACTATAAAAAGATTTAAATTGTGACATTAAAAACAAATTGTGGTGATAGAAGGGACAAAAGTCTAGAGCTTTTATGTTCAATAGAAATTAAAATGCTATCTGCTTTATAAAGTAGATTATAAGGCCTGGCATGATGACTCACACTTGTAATTCTAGCACTTTGGGAGGCTGAGGTGGGCAGATCACCTGAGGACAGGAGTTCGATACCAGCCTGACCAACATGGTGAAACCTCATCTCTACTAAAAATACAAAAATTAGTCAGGTGTGGTGTTGGGCACCTGTAATCCCAGCTACTCGGGAGGCTGAGGCAAGAGAATCACTTGAATCCGAGAGGTGGAGGTTGCAGTTAGCCAAGATCACACCACTGCACTCCAGCCTGGGCGACAAGAGTAAGACTCAGTCTCAAAAAAAAAAACAAAAACAAAAAAACAAAGTAGGTTATAACTACAAGATTTTATACATAAGCCTACTGGTAACCACAAAACCAAAAAATATAATAGCAGATACACAAATTACAACAAGAATAATCAAAGCTTAACACTACAGAAAAACTATCATATCACAAATCACAATAGAAAGAAAGGAACAAAAACTATAAACAACCAAAATCAAATTTTAAAATGTCAGTGGTATGCCTGTAAATGAATTACATTCTCTAATCAATAGACAGAGTGAATAAATGGATTTTAGAAACACCCAATTATATGTTGTTTACAAAAGATCCACTTAAAATTTAAGGACACACATGGCCTGAAAGTAAAAGGGAGGAAGAAGGTATTTCATGAACACGCTAATCAGAAGAAAGCAAGGGTGGCTATATTTACATCTGGGAAAAAAAAAAAAGACTTCAAGTAAAAAACTTTTACAAGAGACAAAGATGGTTATTATTTAATGATAAAGGGTCAATTCATCTATAAGACACTCTAAGTGTATGCGCACGCTACATTTAAGCACTTAAAGACATAAAGCTAATATTAATGGACATAAAGGGAGAAACAGCAATATCATAATAGTGGGGGAATTTATTATCTCGCTTTCATCAATGGATATATAAACAAGACGAACTTAATACAGGAATACTGGACTTAAATTGTACTTCTGATTAAACAGACCTAACAGGCATACAGAGCTTTCCATACAACAGCAGCAGAATATACACCTTTCTTCAGTGCACATGCAACATTCTCCAGACCAGATCACACAGTACACAAGGCACGTCTTAACAAATTTAAGAAGATTTCAATTATATCTAGCTTCATCTCAGACCACAATGGTAAGGAACTAAAAATCAGCAACATGAGAAATCTGGAAAAGTCACAAATTAGTAGAAATTAAACAACATGCTCCTGAACAACCAATGAAACAGAGAAGAAATTAAAGGGGAAATTTATAAATATCTTGAGACAAACAACAACTGAAATGCAACATAAAAAAAAAAAAACCTATGGGATACCAACAAAATAGTTTTAAAAGGGAAGTTTATAGCGCTGAATGAATAAAGAACAAACTAAACCCAAAACTTGTAGAATAAAAAAAATAATAAAAATTAAAATCAAAATAAATAGGGAATGAAAAGCCATTGGAAAAAATAGATAAAACTAGGTTTTGTTTTTTGAAAACAAACAAAATTGACAATCATGAGTCTAGAAAAATATGTAGAGAGACAGAAAGCAAAACAGTTGTTACTTCTATTGCAGCAGTGAGTAAAAAGAAGCAAACATGGGACAGGGCACGGTGGCTCACGCCTGTAATCCCAGCACTTTGGGAGGCCGAGGCGGATGGATCACGAGGTCAAGAGATCAAGATCATCCTGGTCAACATGGTGAAACCCTGTCTCTACTAAAAATACGAAAAATTAGCTGGACATGGTGGCGCATGCCTGTAGTCCCAGCTACTCAGGAGGCTGAGGCAGGAGAATTGCCTGAACCCAGGAGGTGGAGGTTGCAGTGAGCCAAGATTGCACCATTGCATTCCAGCCTGGGTAACAAGAGCAAAACCCCTTCTCAAAAAAAAAAAGAAGCAGCAGCAAACGTGGAGTTATAGGCTATAGGATACAAAGTAGCAGATACATAGGATGAAAATATCTAGACAACTAATGTACAACATGAAGACAATAGGTAACAAAGTTGTACTGTAGAGGGATTCATGCTAAACGAGATTTTTATCATTCTTGCCACAAAACAAAAATGGGTAACTACATGAAGTGAAGAATGTTAATTTGCTTTACTGTAATAACACTTTTACTATCTATATGTATCCCATAAGATCATATTGTATAACCTTAATATATAAAAATATATTTAAAACAAGAAATATCAGAAGGAGACATTAGAGAGGAGGTGAGAGCATATTATGCTTGGTGAACTAAGGTGAAGAGTTAAAATGGTTCCTTTATGATAGTACCTCCCCTTTGTTATGAGAAAGTGCTGAGAATCTCCATGAAGGAGCTAGGTTATGCAATGTTTTTCAAACATATTAGTACAGAGCAACTTGCAGGACTGGCGTTCTGCAGGGCAGACACTGGGAAATGGTCATCCAGACAAATTATAGTCCACATGCCATATGGACTAAGGGGGAAAGTGCTGTTAAAGAGCATAAGACTAACAGGACCTTCAGATTTAGTCCTACCATTGATAATTTGCTGACTGGGCTTCATTCCTTCTGTAAATTAAAGGAACTGAAATAAAGTGTTTTTATCTTGAAAATTCTAAGTATTTTAAAAAGCTTGGGCTAGTTATAATACAGTCATAGAAAGTTTCCCCCAAAGAAAGAAAGAAAATTGTGTTCTTTCTCTAGAAACACATTGATTATATTTTCAAATCTGACTGAAATTATTCAAAACATTTTAATGTTTTGCATGTAAGATTTATTTTGAAATTTATCCTCTACCTTTAGTCGTTTTGCCCTATCTAAGCTTTTGTTCAGATTAAAATTGAAACTCTCCTCAAAGACTGCATGACTGGCCTGACCAGGTCAGTGGCTCAAGCCTGTATTCCCGGCACTTTGGGAGGCCGAGCCGGGTGGATCACAAGGTCAAGAGATTGAGACCATCCTGGCCAACATGGTGAAACCCCATCTCTACTAAACATACAAAAAAATTAGCTGGGTGTGGTGGCATGCAACTGTAGTCCTAGCTACTCGGGAGGCTGAGGCAGGATAATTGCTTGAACCTGGGAGACAGAGGTTGCAGTGACCCAAGATTGTGCTACTTCCCTCCAGCCTGGCACCTGGTGACAGAGTGAGACTCTGTCTCAAAAAAAAAAAAAAAAAAAAGACTACATAACTGGCTTAAGAAATCCTGGGTTCGACTTATGCTTCTCAAACTTTAATGTGCATCATATCACCTGGGTATCTGGTCAGAATGCAGGTTCTGATTCCATAGGTCTAGAACAGTATCAGATTCTGCTCTGGCCACAAACTCCCAGGTTTTGTGCTGCTGGGGGTCTGCAGGCAGTAACACCAACTTGAGTTTTAATTCATTTTCTACAACTGCTCATTTTCATGAGATTGATCAATAAATATTTACACACCTCTGTTTACTCATTGTCAAATAGTGATAGCACACTTGCTTTAATGACCTCATATAGTTGTGAAGAGAAACGAAATTTTATGTGATGATTCACTAAAATTTAGAAACACGTCCACATTGTTAGGTTTTTCAAAAACACAAATTCAATGGTTCACTCAAGGGGTATTTTCAAATCTTCTTTCTCATGACATATGTAATATATGTCATCATTTTCTGATTTTTTTTAATGTAATTGTGTCTAATAACTCACTGATCCATAGGAATGCTCCAATTAGGAGTTTGGAATAGTTAGGTATGGGGAATATAAAGAAAATATAGATGTTTAAAAATTATAGTGATTTTTAATGTATTAAATAAAGGTAGAGTAAAAAGAGTCATAGCTGAAAGTGACTTTTACTTCAATGTATAATAGAGAAAATAGAGATTTTTTTAAAAAGGTAATTTAGCTATGTGCAAAAATCAGAAACTGGACCCCTTCCTGACACCTTACACTAAAATTAACTCCAGATGGATTAAAGACTTAAACATAAGACATAACACCATAAAAACCCTAGAAGAAAACCTAGGCAAAACCATTTAGGACATAGGCATAGGCAAGGACTTCATGACTAAAACAACAAAAGCAATGGCAACAAAAGCCAAAATAGACAAATGGGATCTAATTAAATTCCAGCGTTTCTGTACAGCAAAAGAAACAATCATTACAGTGAACTGGCAACCAACAGAATGGGAAAATTTTTTTGCATTCTACCTGACAAAGGGCTAATATCCAGAATCTACAAAGAACTAAAACAGATTACAGGAAGTGGGGAAGATGGCCAAAAGGAAGCTTCTCCGGAGTGCAGCAACCACCGAGCGAGACAGAACCAGAGCAATATCTGGGTCTCTGAGCGAGGTACCAGTTTTGTTTTAAAAGACTGGTTGAACAGTGGGATTAACCCACAAAAAAGGCAGTAAAAGCAGCCCAAAGGCATCCAGCCGAGGCAAGGTGGGGCACTGCCCCACCTGGAAAGCGTATCAGGCATGGAGGATCTGGGGAGCATCACCTTCTCAGTTCTCTGAATCAGATACAGCAATTCACTCTTTGGCAGTACACAGAGTAGGAAAGTGCCACCTTGCTGAGAACCACTGGGAGTTACAGACCTGGACAACAGCACAGACTGGCAGCCCCAGCCAGACTGGTGCCTTGTTAGCACAGACCAGGGTGGAGATTTGGACTAATACCACGAAAGCTTGAAGGAAATGCCCATCCCACAGAAGGGACTGTTGAAAGTAGGGAGGGGGACAGGCTCCTCCCCGACAAGATCCAGCAACTGGAGTCCCTTTTCTGCGAGAGTTTCACAGTTAACACATCCTCCACCCAGGAACAGCAGCTGGGCAGAGGGAAAGAGCCCACCATTGGGAAGGCGGGGCTAACCCCACCAGTACTGAAACCAGGCAAAGAATAAACAGCAGCCTGGCTGGGACCAAGGCAGCTCAACAGTGCCTCCACAGGCAGATAATGGACAGACAGTCTCAAGTGGCACACTGACACCTGTGTTAAGAAAAAAAAAAAAAAGCCCCATATAGGAGAAATAACCCCAACTTTAACAGGAAGGATGTCCACTCAGTGAAGATGGGAAGAAACTAGCGCAAAAAGGACAACAACATCAAAGTCCAGAATGCCTCTGTTTCCCAGAGAGATCACAACGACTTACTAGCATGGCAACAAAGCAGGTCAGAAAATGATTTTGACGAACTGACAGAAGTAGGCTTCAGAAGATGCATGATAACAAACTTCCCTGAGCTAAAAGAACATGTTTTAAACCAATGCAAAGAAACTAAGAACCTTGAAAAAAGATTAGATGACATGCTAACTAGAATAACCAGCCTAGAGAAAAACATAAATGACATGATGGAACTGAAAAACACAGCACGAGAACTTCGTGAAGGAAACAAAAATTTCAATAGCCTAATTGATCAAGCAGAAGAAAGGATATCAGAGAGTGAAGACCAGCTCAATGAAATAAATGAGAAGGCAAGAAAAGAGAAAAAAGAATGAAATGAAATGAACAAAGCCTCCAAGAAATATGAAATTCTGTGAAAAGACCTAATCTACATTTGATCGGTGTATCTGAAGAGGATGGGGAAAATGAATCCAAGCTGGAAAACACTCTTCAAAATATTATCCAGAAGAACTTCCCCAACCTAGCAAAGCAGGCCAACATTCAAATACAGGATATACAAAGACCACCACAGAGATACTCCTCAAGAAGAGCAACCCCAAGACACATAATCTTCAGATTCACCAGTGTTGAAATGAAGGTAAAAATGCTAAGGGCAGTCAGAGAGAAAGTTTGGGTCACCCGCAGAGGAAAGCCCATCAGACTCATGGTGGATCTGTCGGCAGAAACTCTACAAGCCAGAATAGAGTGGGGATCAATATTCAACATCCTTAAAGAAAAGAACTTTCAACCCAGAATCCCATATCCACCCAAACTAAGCTTCATAAAGTGAAGGAGAAATAAAATCCTTTACAGACAAGCAATTCCTGAGAGATTTCATTGCCACCAGGCCTGCCCTATAAGAACTCCTGAAGGAAGCACTAAACACAGAAAAAAAAAACATCCAGTTCCAGCCACTGCAAAAATGAACCAAATGGTAAAGACCAATGATGCAATAAGGAAACTGTGTCAACCAACAGGCAAAACAAACAACCAGTAACAAAATGGCAGGATCAAATTCACACATAACAATATTAACATTAAATGTAAATGGCCTAAATGCCCCAATCAAAAGACACAGACTGGCAAACTGGGTAAAAAGTTAAAACCCATTGGTCTGTTGTATTCAGGAGACCCTCAAAATAAAGCAATGGAAGAAGATCTACCAAGCAAATGGAGAGCAAAAAAAAGCAGGGATTGCAATTTTAGTCACTGATAAATTAACTTTAAACCAAAAAAGATCAGAAGAGACAAATGAGGACACTACATAATGGTGAAAGGATCAATACAATAAGAAGATCTAACTATCTTAACTATATATGCACCCAATACAGGAGCACCCAGATACATAAACCAAGTTATTAATGACCTACAAAGAGACTTAGACTCCCACACAATAAAAGTAGGAGACTTTAACACTCCACTGTCAACATTAGACAGATCAAAAAGATAGAAAATCAACAAGGATATACAGGACTTGAATGCAGAACTGGAACAAGTGGACCTAATAGACATCTACAGAACTCTCCACCCTACAGCCACAGAATATACATTCTTCTCAGCACCACATTGCACTTACTCTAAAATTGATCGCATAATTGAAAGTAAATCACTCCTCAGCAAATGCAAAAAAAACAGAAATCATAACAGTCTCTCAGACAGTGCAATCAAATTAGATCTCAGGATTAAGAAACTAATTCAAAACCGCACAACTTCATGGAAACTGAATGACTGGCTCCTGAATGTTGACTGGATAAACAATGAAATGAAGGCAGAAATAAAAATGTTCTTCGAAACCAACAAGAACAAGGACACAATGTACCAGAATCTCTGGGACACCTTAAAGCAGTGTCTAGAGGGAAATTTATAGCAATAAATGCCCACATGAGAAATGAGGAAAGATCTAAAATCAACACTCTATCATCAAAATTGAAAGAGCTAGAGAAGATAAAAAAAAATCAAAGCTAGAAGAAGACAAGAAATAACTAAGATCAGCACAGAAATGAAGGAAATAGAGACACACACAAAAAAAAAACTCTTAAAAAATTTATAAATCCAGGAGCTGGTTTTTTGAAAAGATAAAAAGATAGACCATTAGCCAGATTAATAAAAAAGAAAAGAGAGAAGAATCAAATAGATGCAACAAAAAATGATAAAGGGGATATCACCACTGATCCCACAGAAATGCAAACTACCATCAGAGATTACTACAAACAACTCTATGCACATAAACCAGTAAACCTGGAGGAAATTGATAAATTCATGGACACTTGCACCCTACCAAAACTAAACCAGGAAGAAGTTGAAACCCCGAATGGACCAATAACAAGGACTGAAGTTGAGGCAGCAATTAACGGTACACCAACCAAAAAAAGTCCAGGTCCAGAAAGATTTGCACCTGAATTCTACCAGGCATATAAATAGGAGGTAGTACCAATCATTCTGAAACGATTCCAAACAATACAAAAAGACAGAACCCTTCCCATGTCATTTTATGAGACCAACATCATCCTGATACCAAAACCTGACGGAGACTCAACAAAAAGAGAAAACTTCAGGCCAATCTCCATGATGAACATAGATGCAAAAATCTTCAATAAAATACTGACACCGATTGCAACAGCACATCAAAAAGCTTATCCATCATGATCAAGTAGGCTTCATTCGGGGGATGCAAGGCTGGTTTGACATATGCAAGCCCATAAACACAATCCATTACATAAACAGAACCAAAGACAAAAACCACATGATTATCTCAATAGATGCAGAGAAGGCCTTCAACAGAATTCAACAGCCCTTTATGCTAAAAACTCTCAAACTAGGTAACCATGGAACCTATCACAAAATATTAAAAGCTATTTACAACAAACCCACTGCCAATATCATATTGAATGAGCTAAAACTGGAAGCATTCCCTTGAAATCTGGCACTAGACAAGGATGCCCTCTCCCTCTACTCTTATTAAATATAGTATTGCAAGTTTTAGCTAGAGCATCAGGCAGAAAAAGAAATAAAGGGTATTCAAATAGGAAAGGAGGAAGTCAAATTGTCTCTGATTGCAGATGACATGATTGTATATTTAAAAGACCGCATCATATCAGCTCAAAATCTCCTGAAACCGATAAACAAATTCAGCAAAGTCTCAGGATACAAAATCAATGTGCAGAAATCACAAGCATTCCTATACACCAATAACAGACTTAAAGAAAGCCAAATCCAGAACAAATTGCCATTCTCAATTGCTACAAAGAGAATAAAATACCTAGGAATACAAATAACAAAAGACGTAAGGGATGTCTTCAAGGAGAACTACAAACCACTGCTCTAGGAAATAAGAGAAGACACAAACAGATTAAAAAACATTTCATGCTCATGGTTAGGAATAATCAATATTGTGAAAATGGCCATACTGCCCAAAGTAATTTATAGATTTTATGCTATCCCCATCAAACTACCAATGACCTTCTTCACAGAACTGGAGAAAACCACTTTAAACTTCATATGGAACCAAAAAGAGCCCGCATAGCAAAGACAATCCTAAGCAAAAAGAACAAAGCTGGCAGCATCATGCTAACAGACTTCAAGCTATACTACAAGAATAACAGTAATCAAAACAGCATGGTACTGGTACCAAAACAGATATAAACCAATGGAACAGAATAGAGAACCTGGAGACAATGCCACACATCTACAACCATCTGATCTTTGACAAACCTCACAAAAACAAGCAATGGGGAAAAGATTCTCTGTTTAATAAATGATGTTGGGAAAACTGGTTAGCCATGTGCAGAAAGCAGAAACTGGACCCCTCCCTGACACCTTACACTAAAATTAACTCCAGATGGATTAAAGATCTAAACATAAGACCTAACAGCATAAGAACCCTAGAAGAAAATTTAGGCAAAACCATTTAGGACATAGGCATAGAAAAGGACTTCATGATCAACACACCAAAAGCATTGGCAACAAAAGCCAAAATAGACAAATGAGACCTAATTTAACCCCAGAGCTTCTGTATAGAAAAAGGAACAATCAATAGAGTGAACCAGCAACCAACAAAATGGGAAAAAATTTTTGCAATCTACCCATCTGACAAAGAACTAATATCCAGAATCTACAAAGAATTAAAGAGATTTACAAGAAAAAACAAACAAACCCATTCAAAAGCGGGCAAAGGATATCAATAGACACTTTTCAAAAGAAGACATATATGAGGCCAAGAAACATATGAGAAATGCAAATCAAAACCACATTGAGATACCACCTCATGCTAGTTAGAATGGTGATCATTAAAACATATGGAGACAACAGATGGTGGAGAGGATGTGGAGAAATAGGAACACTTTTACACTGTTGGTGGGAGTGTAAATTAGTTCAACCATTGTGGAAGACAGTGTGGTGATTCCTCAAGGACCTAGAAATAGAAATTCCATTTGACCCAGCAATCCCATTACTGGGTATATATCCAAAAGACTATAAATCATTCTACTATAAGGACACATGTACACGAATGTTTGTTGCAGCACAGTTTACAATAGCAAAGACCTCGAACCAACCCAAATGTCCATCGATAATAGACTGGACAGGGAAAATGTGGCACATATACACCATGGAATATTATGCAGCTATCAAAAATGATGAGTTCGTGTCCTCTGTAGGGACATGGATGAACCTGGAAACCATCATTCTCAGCATACTGACAAGAACAGAAAATCAAACACCGCATGTTCTCATTCATAGGTGGGTGTTGAACAATGAGAACATATGGACACAGGGAGGGGAGCATCACACACTGGGGTTCATTGTGGGGGGCTACAGGAGGGATAGTGGGAGGGAGGGTGGTGGAGGGATAATGTGGGGAGAAATGTCAGGTATAGGTGATGGGGGGATGGTCGCAACAAACCACCTTGTCATGAATATACCTATGCAACAATCTTGCATGATCTGCACATGTACCCTAGAATCTAAAGTACAATTTAAAAAAAGATTTACAAGAAAAAAACAAAACCATTCAAAAGTGGGTGAAGGATATAAACAGACACTTCAAAAGAACACATATATGAGGTCAACAAACATGAAAAAATGCTCATCATCACTGGTCATTAGAGAAATGCAAATCAAAACCACATTGAGAAACCATCTCATGCCAGTTAGAATGGCGATCACTAAAAATTCTGGAGACAACAGATGCTGGAGAGGATGTGGAGAAATAGGAACACTTTTACACTGTTGGTGGGAGTGTAAATTAGTTCAACCATTGTGGAAGACAGTGTGGCAATTCTCAAGGACCTAGAAATAGAAATTCCATTTGACCCAGCAATCCCATTACTTGGTGTATATCCAAAGGACTATAAATCGTTCTACTATAAGGACACATGCACACGAATGTTCATTGCAGCACTGTTTACAATAGCAAAGACCTGGAACCAACCCAAATGCCCAGCAATGATAGACTGGACTAGAAAAATGTGGCACATATACACCATGGAATATTATGCAGCAATCAAAAACGATGAGTTCGTGTCCTTTGTAGAATCATGGATGAATCTGGAAACCATAATTCTCAACTGAGAATTATGACACAAAAACAGAAAATCAGACACCAAATGTTCTCACTCATAGATGGGCATTGAACAATGAGAACACATGGACACAGGGAGGAGAGCATCACACACTAGTGTCTGTTGGGGGGAACTAGGGGAGGGAAAGTGGGCAGTAGGGAGGTAGGGGAGGGATAACATGGGGAGAAATGCCAGTTACAGGTGACGGGGGGATGGAGGCAGCAAACCATATTGCCATGTATGTACCTATGCAACAATCCTGCATGTTCTGCACATGTACCCCAGAACCTAAAATGCAATATATATATATATATATATAAAATAAGTAAAAGATATTTTTCTAGAAAAAAAAAACAAAATCAACAATAGAAAAGATAATTTTCCTAGGAAAAGATCATTGTCCTAGGTCACATACCATGTTAGTCAAGAACAAGGTTGCACCAAAATTAAAGATGACAAAAAAACTTACTAAGTTTTGAGAAAAGAAAACATCTGTCACATAAAAGTGCTTAATTAAGGTGAAGATGAAGACTTAGATTATATTTCAGAAACGGACTGGATAATGCAGGGAATGATTTTAACATGTAATTTGTCAAATTTCCACTAGATGGCAGATGAAATCCAATGTTAAACATAGGAATGTGACAAGAAGGAAAAATGAAAACAGGCCATTTAAGTTCTGGGGTACATGTGCAGATCTTGCAGGATTGTTACATAGGTATACACATGCCAGGGTGGTTTGCTGCCTTCATCCCCCTGTCACCTACATTAGGTATTTTTCCTGGTATTATCCTTCCCCAATCTCTCCAAACCCCTAGAGATCTCAGTGTGTGGTGCTCCCCTCCCTATGTCCATGTGTTCTCGTTGTTCAACACCCACCTATGAGGGAGAACATGCGGTGTTTGATTTTCTGTTCTTGTGTCATAATTCTAAGCTGAGAATTATGGTTTCCAGATTCATCCATAACCCTACAAAGGATACAAACTCATTGATTTTTATGGCTGCATAGTATTCCATGGTGTATATGTGCCACATTTTCCCAGTCCAGTCTATCATTGATGGGCATTTTGGTTGGTTCCAGGTCTTTACTGTTGTGAACAGTGCTGCAATGAACATACGTGTGCATGTGTCTTTATAATAGAAGGATTTATAATCCTTTGGATATATACCCAGTAATGGGATTGCTGGGTCAAATGGAATTTCTATTTCTAGGTCCTTGAGAATTGCCACACTGTCTTCCACAATGGTTGAACTAATTTACACTCCCACCAACAGTGTAAAAGTGTTCTTATTTCTCCACATCCTCTCCAGCTTCTGTTATCTCCAGATTTTTTAATGATTGCCATTCTAACTGGCATGAGATGGTATCTCAATGTAGTTTTGATTTGCATTTCTCTAATGACCAGTGATGATGAGCATTTTTTCACATTTGTTGGCTTCATCTATGTCTTCTTTTGAAAAGTGTCTGTTCATGTTCTTCACCCACTTTTGAATGGGCTTTTTTTTTTTCTTGTAAATCTCTTTTATTTCTTTGTAGATTCTGGATATTAGCCCTTTGTCAGATGGGTAGATTGCAAAAATTTTTTCCTATTCTGTTGGTTGCCAATTCACTCTAATGATTGTTTCTTTTGCTGTGCAGAAGCTCTTAAGTTTAATTAGATTCCATTTGTCTATTTTGGCTTTTGTTGCCATTGCTTTTAGTGTTTTAGTTATGAAGTCCTTAACTATGCCTATGTCTTGAATGGTATTGCCTAGGTTTTCTTCTTGTGTTTTTATGGTGTTAGGTCTTATGTTGAAATCTTTAATCTATCTGGAGTTAATTTTTGTATAAGGTGTCAGGAAGGGGTTCAGTTTCTGCTTTCTGCACATGGCTAGCCAGTTTTCCCAACACCATTTATTAGAATCCCTCCCCTATTGCTTATTTTTGTCAGGTTTGTCAAAGATCAGATGGTTGTATTTGTGTGGCATTACTTCCAAGGTCTCAGAAAACAGGGAATTTTTTTATCAAAAGACTGGGGTCTCAGTTGGGCATGGTGGCTCATGCCTGTAATCCCAGCACTTTGGGAGTCCAAAGCAGGTGAATCATCTGAGGTCACGAGTTCGAGACCAGCCTGGCCAACATGGTGAAACCCCATCTCTACTAAAAATACAATTAGCCAGTTGTGGTGCATGTGCCTGTAGTCCCAGGTACTTGGGAGGCTGTGGCAGGAGAATCACTTGAACCCAGGAGACGGAGGGTGCAGTGAGCTGAGATCACACCACTGCACTCCAGCCTGGGTGACAGAGCGAGACTGTGTCTGGGAAAAAAAGAAAAAAAAAAAAGAAAGACTGGGTCTTTGACCTCGGCATATTTATTCAGTATATTAATATAATGCCTATCACTGATTTAACACATAGAGATATGCTTCATATAAAACATTTCCTATACACATTTTTTAAATTGAACTGACATGGCTACATACACGTTACTAAATGGAAAATTATATGGTATAGTGAGAAATCATGAAAAAAGACTTGAGTCCTGGTCAGAGTTTTGAAACTAAATAAAGTAGTAACCTTGAGTAAATTACCTAACTTGTCTAGTCACAACTTCTCAACCACAAAATGTAAACAATAAATAATAATGCACTAATTTGTAGCACAGTTGAGGTTTATGGTAATTGGTTTTATAAACTACAAAGCACTACACAAGTGTTGGTTACAGTTATTTCAAAGCCCCTTTCTCCTTCCTTGATTGAGGTGGTGGGACTGTGAGCCTCAAATCAGGTAAGCCCTCCTTTACCAAGCTACCCCTCTAATAAGCCCTCTCAATGTCCTCAAGCTCCAGGAACCAACATCTTCCACTGATACTGGCTGGTGTCCATTTTGGCTCCCAGATGCCTTTGGACATCTGCATGTTTCTCTGCTCCAGGTAAACAGTCTGCTGTTCTATTACTGTGTGTCACAAGGACTTTTGTTCCCTCTGTGGGTTAAATTGTCACTGGTGCTCAAGGGAGAAAAATCAAGAAACTTCTTCATTTTGCTGGAGTTGCTTATTTTAAATCTATGTAACAGAAGCCACCTAGTGTCCTACTTGTTCCTTCACACTTCCTCTGCAATTCTAGGATTGTTTTACAGCGAGTTTATGCCTTTCTGCTGCTACTGTCTAAATTCCAGTAATTCAAAAACCCAGCAACAGTCCAAACTTTCTCTTTACATCCCCAAGAATAATATTGCAAACCACATTCCAACAGTAATGTTTAAGAGTCAAACTAATGACTACAGTCTGAGATTACATAGAGTATTTATCACAGGCAACACTGAAGAAAATTTGTGCTAGCCCATATTTAAGAGGGGATAGCATGTGACTTGTCAGATCTGTAGCCATTTAGCAGAATCAGCTCTAGAATATTTACCAATGAAGGCTGTGTCCAAGGCTTATTATTGGGGTGAACTGGTCACATCCATTAATCAGGTTGATCTAGTGACTTCATCCAGAAGTAGTGGGGGTCTTGAATAAACTTTAAATTCCAAATCTATGTTAAAAGGTATCTGCTGGCCAGGCACAGTGGCTCAGGCCTGTAATCCCAGCACTCGTGAGGTTAATGCAGACAGATCACAAGGTCCAGAGATCAAGACCATCCTGGTCAACATAGTGAAACCCTGTCTCTACTAAAAATACATAAAAGTAGCTGGGCATGGTTGCACCTGCCTGCAGTCCCAGTTACTTTGGAGACTGAGGCAGGAGAATTGCTTGAACCCCAGAGGCAGAGGCTGCAGTGAGCTGAGATCACTCCACTGAACTCTAGCCTAGTGACAGAGTAAGACTCTGCCTCAAAAAAATAAAAAATAAAAATTAGGACACTCCATACAACAAACTGTGCTTTTAATTGAAAACTCTGAAGTTGAAAGTGGCAAGAATGGATCATGTAAAATGAAAGGGCTAATATGTTATTAAACAGCTTTTCACTTGAGCAACCTTATAATGAATGGCAGAGGAATCACTCACTTGGACTGAGCAATAGAAAAGAGGCTAGGTCTTGAATATATGTGGTTATATACTAATAGCCTTCTTTATTTCAATACTACTTTCAAGCTCAAATTAGAGAAATGCTTTGGTAACACTGGTAAGTATAGCAGGGTCTAAATCAATATAGAATGGGGCTTCTGATGAGAGAGAACCTTGGCATATTCTACTCATCCCCCTCAACATCACTGGTTGGAGACTGAAGGACAGCGATCATCCTGTCACAATATTCCCAGAAAGCCCACAACTTTCACCTTCTAACTCACAGAGCAAACAGGCTATCCTGTCAGCAATTTCTCATCCACCAAGTGATTTAAATGGCTTATTTTCATGGATAGCCATCTAGATCTCTTAATTTTTTGTGTCAGTGCAGAAAGTATTACCCTTTCTTATCTAAGATTAATTCTTCTGCCTAAGCAAATGAGTGTGCTAAAATGTTTTCTATCTTTAAACTAAAAGAAAGATACTAATTTACTAAAATTGCTACTGCAATTCTAGGCAAGTGGTCATAACCACCATTACCATTCGCAAGTGGAAAGGATGTTTCTATCTTGCCACCCTTTTCACCCCCACACCCCAGTCTACTTTCAACTCAGCAGTGAGTGTTCCTGTTAAAATGTTGTTCCATGTCACTCCTCTGCCTAAAAGCCTAACTCAGAGTCTAAGCCAAAGTTCCCAAAACATCCTTCAAGATCACCGCTAATCAGTCCACATTCCACCTTTATTTATGATCTTATCTTCTATTTCTTTCACTGTCCATCACTCAGTTCTAGATTCCCTGATCAATTTGTCCAGCCTTGCATATGCCAGGCACACTCCCACTGCGTGGACTTTGTTTCTCCCCCTGCCCAAGGGAAGATCTACATTCTTCTATGTACTCATGACTTTCTTAATCCCATTCAATTTTTTTGCTTAAAAATAACCTTCCCAGAAGATCATCCCTCAACACTATTAAATTTGCATTCTAACTCAAGTCCACCCTTTTCTTGTTTTTCTCCTTGTGCTTATCTCCCAACAAGGTGCGACTGATCAATCGATTGATTGATTGATCAGTAGATAGATAGATGATAGATAGAAATTTGTATGCAATTAAGAATTGTGTATATGTGCTTGCGTATGCAGAAAGAGAGGTAGGAGGGACAGGAGAACAGATCTTTTAGTCTATTTGTATATTGACATAAGCCCCAGCTCCTATAACAGTGATAGACTCATAGTAAGTACTCAGGAAACATGCATTGAATGAAAGGAATAGTGATATTGGCATCGACCAAGAGAAATGATATTGGAGATAGAGAGGAGTGGATAGATTTGACCACTATGAAGGAGATAGAAATGTCAGGATTTGGTGAGTAACTGGCTATGGTATATTACAGGGGGATGAGCTGTCAAAGGAGCCTGAGAGGAGACAGAGAAAACCCAGGAAAGGAGTGATTAGTGGGAGCCAAAGGATGGACTCCTCCTGGGGTTTAGGGTAAGAGTTAGTATTAATAGTACTAAAGTGGAGAAAGATCCACAATGGCCCTTTAAGGAGCAGCTTAGGATTGCAGCTCTCAGTGAAAGTGCAGAGGGTGAGTGGATGCCACATTTCCAGACGGATCTTTAATGCCCACAGACCAGGAGATTCCGAGGTGGAGGAGCCCCACTGGTCACCAGTGCAGCTGTTTTGGCCAGTGTGGCTGTTTCAGCCGGCATGGCTGTTTTGCTGGCGCCCCAGGTCGGTGGTTCTCCGTACAAAATATGCTGGTCTGGTTGCCTATTTAAGCTGGCAATTGGAGCTTTGAGAAGGCAGATCTGCCCATCTGATTAAATTGGTCTGAAACAGGAAGCCAGGCCAGGAGATTCCCAGGCAGCGCTGTTGTTTCAGCCAGCACAATGGGTCACCGCACGAGAAGTCACACAGATCCCAGCACCCTTTCAGCAGGTGACTGAAACATCTAGGAGAGAGTCAACCATTCAACTTAAAAATAAAAAGGCTCTGAGGCAGGGAGCCAGGTGATCAGGCTTGGTGGGTCCCATCCACACAAAAACCAAAAAAACCCCAGCAATTGGAAATGCTCTTGGTTGAGAGTTTCACGACAAGCACAGCTGAACCTGGGATGGCCCAGCTCTGTGAGGGAGGGGTGTCCACCATTAGCAAGGCAATCCACCCCTACAGGTAGTCCGCCATTGCTGAGGCAGCCTGCCGTTGCTGAGGCAACCCGCCATAACAGAGACAGTCCGCCATTACAGAGGTGGGCCACCATTGCCGAGGCAGTTCTAACCACACCCGTATAAACAGGACTGCAGGGAAGTTTACAGGGCAGCAGGGCAGAGCCCACAGTAGCTCAGCAAAGCCTCTGCAGGCAGACAGTAAGTAGGCTGCCTCCTTGCTGGGCAGGGCAGCCCTGAAAAAAAAAGGCAGCAGTACAATCGATACTCATAAATAAAGCCCTAATGCCCCAGGACAGAGCACCTGGGAAAAAAAAGAGGGGTTTATGAGTTCTGCTGCAGCAGACCTAAATGTACCTGCCTAGCAGCTCTGAATGAACGATGGAGCTCACAGCTCAGCACTTGAGCTTCTATAATGAACAGACTTTCTCCTCAAGCAGCTACCTGACCCCCGTATAACCAAATAGTCACCTCACATAGGACTGATCAGACTGACATTTAGCGGGCATCATTCTGGGACAAAGATAGTAGAAGAAGAAACTGGTAGCAACCCTTACTGTTCTGCAGCTGCTGCAGGTGATCCCCAGGCAGGCAGGGCCTGAAGTGGACCTCAGCAGTCCTATAGCAGAGGGGCCAGACTGTTAGAAGGAAAACTAAGAAACAGAAATAACTTCATCATCAATAATCTGGGCATCCACTCAAGACCCAATCTGAAAATCAGCAACTACACAGATGACAGGTGGATAAATCCACAAAGATGGGAAGAAACCAGTGGAAAAATGAGGAACACACCCGAAACCAGAACACCTCTCCTCCTACAAGGGATCATAACTCCTCACCAGCAAGGGAACAAAGCAGGAAGGATGAGGAAATGACAGAATCAGACTTCAGAAGGCGGATAATGAGAAACTTCCGTGAGCTAAAAGAACATGTTCTAACTCAATGCAAAGAAACTAAGAACCTTGAAAATAGATTTGAGGAAATGATAACAAGAATGGACAACTTAGAGAGGAATATAAGTGAACTGATGGAGCTGAAAAACACAACACGAGAACTTTGCGAAGCATGCCCAAGTCTCAAGAGCTGAATTGACCAAGCAGAAGAAAGGATATCAGAGGTTGAAGACTAATTCAATGAAATAAAATGAGAAGGCAAGATTAGAGAAAAAAGGGCAAAAAGGAATGAACAAAGTCTCCAAGAAATGTGGGACTATGTGAAGAGAACTAATCTACGTTTGATAGGTGTACCTGAATGTGACGAAGAGAATGAATCCAAGCTAGAAAATACTCTTCAGGATATTATCCAGGAAAACATCTGCAACCTAGCAATGCAGGCCAATATTCAAGTCCAGGAAATACAGAGAACACCACAAAGATATTCCTCAAGAAGAGCAACCCCAAGGCACATAATCATCAGATTCACAAGGGTTGAAATGAAGGAGAAAAAGCTAAGGGCAGCCAGAGAGAAAGGTCAGGTCACCCACAAAGGGAAGCCCATCAGACTCACAGCAGATCTCTCGGCAGAAACACTACAAGCCAGAAGAGAGTGGGGGCCAATATTCAACATTCTTAAAGAAAAGAACTTTCAACCCAGAATTTCATATCCAGCCAAACTGAGTTTCATTAGTGAAGAAAAAATAAAACCCTTTGCAAACAAGCAAGTATTCAGAGATTTTGTCACCACCATGCCTGCTTTACAAGAGCTCCTAAAAGAGACACTACACATAGAAAGGAACAATTAGTACCAGCCACTCCAAAAATGTACCAAATGGTAAAGAGCATCAACAAAATGAAGAATCTGCATCAACTAATGGGCAAAACAGCCAGCTAGCATCAAAATGGCAGCATCAAATTCACACATAACAATATTAACCCTAAATGTAAATGGGCTAAATGCACCAATCAAAAAACACAGACTGGCAAATTGGATAAGAAGCCAAAACCCATCGGTGTGCTGTATCCAGGAAACCCATCTCACATGCAAGGATACACAAAGGCTCAAAATAAAGGGATGGAGGAATATACAAATGCTCAAAATAAAGGGATGGAGGAAGATTTACCAAGCAAATGGAGAGCAAAAAAAAAAAAAAAAAAACCAGGATTGCAATTCATCTCTGATAAAATGGACTTTAAAACAACAAAGATCAAAAGAGACAAAGAAGGACATTACATAATGGTAAAAGGATCAATACAACAAGAAGAGCTAATGATCCTAAATATATATGGACCCAATACAGGAGAACCCAGATACATAAGGCAAGTTCTTAATGACTTGCAAAGAGACTTAGACTCCCACACAATAATAGTGGGAGCCTTTAACACTCCACTGTCAATATTAGACAGATCAACCAGACAGAAAATTAACAAGGATGTCCAGGACTTGAACTCAGACCTAGAACAAGCAAACCTCATAGACATTTACAGAACTCTTCACCCCAAATCCACAGAATATACATTCTTCTCAGCACCACATCACACCTACTCTAAAACTGACCACATAATTGGAAGTAAAGCACTCCTCAGCAAATGCAAAACAACTGAAATCATAACAAACAGTCTCTCAGACCATAGTGCAATCAAGTTAGAACTCAGAATTCAGAAAGTAACTCAGAACCACACAGCTTCATGGAAACTCAACAACTGGCTCTTGAATGTTGACTGGATAAACAATAAAATGAAGGCAGAAATAAAGAAGTTCTTTGAAACCAACGAGAACAAAGACAAAACATACCAGAACCTCTGGGACACATTTAAAGCAGTCTCTAGAGGAAAATATATAGCAATAAGTGCCCACATGAGAAGAAAGGAGAGATCCAAAATTGGCACCCTATCATCAAAATTGAAAGAGCTAGAGGAGAAAGATCAAAAAAACTCAAAACCTAGCAGATGACAAGAAATAACTAAGATCAGAGCAGAACTGAAGTACATAGAGACACAAAAAAAAAACCTTTAAAAAAAAATCAATGGGGGGGGACTCAAGACGGCGCTGTGAGAACAATCCAGGATTGGAGCTCTCGTTGTGTCCGCGGAGAGGTGAGTCTGAGCTGCATTTCCAGACTGATCTTTGTTGCCCACGGAACGGGGAAAATCCCAAGTGAAGAGGAGACGCAGGACGCCAGGCAGAACTTCCGCCTGGTGAAGCCGGCAGCCGGGGTGGCGGTGGCCGGCCCTGCCCAGCGCTCCCCACAGGGCGCGCTTGTCCGGGTGTCCTGTTGAACCGGCAACCGGAGATGTGAGAGGGCTGGACTTGAGACTGAGCTAGACTTGGACAGTGGGCCAGCCCAGGGGATTGCAGAGACAGAGCGTTAGGGGTGGCCTAGTGGGACAAACAAAACCGCGATTTCAAACAAGCCCCGTGCAGACGGCCCGAGATGCTCTGTGGGGGAGGGGTGTCCACCATTACCGAGGCAACCCGTCCCTACTGAGATACACGCCCACTGCTGACGCAGCCTGCCGTGGCCGAGGCAACCCGCTACAACAGAGAGACTCCGCCGCAGGGCGTGGCGGAGAACACAGCAGAACAGTGGAGCCAGGGCGAGCTTCACGACAGCAGGGCGGAGCCTCGGCAGGCAAACAGTGGCTAGTCTGTGTCCTAGTTGGGCAGGACCTCAACGGACATCCAAAAATAAAGCCCAAACCCCTCAACACAGAGCATTTGAGAAAAAAAAAGGGATTTTTTAATGAGCTCTGTTGCAGCAGAATCAAACATAGCAGCCTAACAGCCCTGAATGAACAACAGAGCTCACAGCTCAGCAATTAAGCCCCTATAAAGTACAAACTGTCTCCTCAAGCAGCTCCCTGACCCCTCTATATCCAAAAGACTGACATTAGGCAGGCATCATCCTGGGACAAAGATAGCAGAAAAAGAAACTGGTAGCATCCCTCGCTGTGCCACAGCAGCTAGAGGTGCACCCCAGACAAGCAGGGTCTGGAGCGAACCTCAGCAGTCGTACAGCGAAGGGGCTAGACTGGTAGAAGGAAAACCAAGCAACAGAAATACTTCATCATCAACATTCTGGGTGTCCACTCAGAGACCCGATCGAAAAGTCAGCAACTACGCAGACGACCAGCGGACAAATCCACAAAGATGGGAAGAAACCAGCGCAAAAAGGAGGAAAACACCCGAAACCAGAACACCTCGCCTCTAGAAAGGACCAAAACTCCTCCCCAACAAGGGAACAAAGCTGGACGGAGAATGACTGTGACGAAATGACGGAATTAGACTTCAGAAGATGGATAATGAGAAACTTTTGTGAGCTAAAAGATCATGTATTAAATCAATGCAAAGAAACTAAGAACCTTGAAAAAAGATTTGAAAAAAGATTCGAGGAAATGATAACAAGAATGGATAACTTAGAGAGGAATATGAATGAATTAAAGAAGCTGAAAAACACAATACGAGAACTTCGCGAAGCATGCATAAGTTTCAATAGCCGAATCGACCAAGCAGAAGAAAGAATATCTGAAGTCGAAGACCAACTCAATGAAATAAAACAAGAAACCAAGATTAGAGAAAAAAGCGCAAAAAGGAATGAACAAAGTCTCCAAGAAATGTGGGACTATGTGAAAAGACCTAACCTATGTTTGATAGGTGTACCAGAAGGGGACGAAGAGAATGAATCCAAGCTGGAAAATACTCTTCAGGACATCATCCAGGAAAATTTCCCCCACCTAGCAAGACAGGCCAACACTCAATTGCAGGAAATACAGAGAACACCACAAAGATATTCCGCAAGAAGAGCAACCCCAAGGCACATAATCGTTAGATTCAACAGGGTTGAAATAAAGGAGAGAATACTAAGGGCAGCCAGAGAGAAAGGTCGGGTCACCCACAAAGGGAAGCCCATCAGACTCACAGCAGATCTCTCGGCAGAAACACTACAAGCCAGAAGAGAGTGGGGGCCAATATTCAACATTCTTAAAGAAAAGAACTTTCAACCCAGAATTTCATATCCAGCCAAACTGAGCTTCAGAAGTGAAGGAAAAATAAAATCCTTTGCGAACAAGCAAGTACTCAGAGATTTTGTCACCACCAGGCCTGCTTTACAAGAGCTCCTAAAAGAGGCACTACACATAGAAAGGATCAACCAGTACCAGCCATTCCAAAATCACACTGAATGCTAAAGAGCATCAACATAATGAAGAATCTACAACAACTAACAGGCAAAACAGCCACTTAGCATCAAAATGGCAGTATCAAATTCACACATAACAATATTAACCCTAAATGTAAATGGACTAAATGCACCAATCAAAAGACACAGACTGGCAAACTGGATAAAAATCCAAAACCAATCAGTGTGCTGTATACAGGAAACCCATCTCACATGCAAGGATACACAAAGGCTCAAAATAAAGGGATGGAGGAAGATTTACCAAGCAAACAGAAAGCAAAAAAAAGCAGGAGTTGCAATTCTCATCTCTGATAAAATAGACTTTAAAGCAACAAAGATCAAAAGAGACAAAGAAGGCCATTACATAATGGTAAAAGGATCGATAAAACAAGAAGAGCTAACGATCCTAAACATACATGGACCCAATGCAGGAGCACCCAGATACATAAGGCAAGTTCTTAATGACTTACAAAAGGACTTAGACTCCCACACAATAATAGTGGGAGACTTTAACACTCCACTGTCAATACTAGACAGATCAACCAGACAAAATCAACAAGGATATCCAGGGCTTGAACTCAGACCTGGAACAAGCAAACCTGATAGACATTTACATAACTCTCCACCCCAAATCCACAGAATACACATTCTTCTCAGCACCACATCACACCTACTCTAAAATTGACCACATAATTGGAAGTAAAGCACTGCTCAACAAATGCAAAACAACTGAAATCATAACAAACAGCCTCTCAGACCATAGTGCAATCAAGTTAGAACTCAGAATTCAGAAACCGACCCAGAACCGCACAGCTTCATGGAAACTGAACAACTGGCTCTTGAATGTTGACTGGGTAAACAATGAAATGAAGGCAGAAATAAAGAAGTTCTTCAAAACCAATGATAACAAAGACAGAACGTGCCAGAACCTCTGGGACACATTTAAAGCAGTCTCTAGAGGAAAGTATATAGCAATAAGTGCCCATATGAGGAGAATGGAGAGATCCAAAATTGACACCCTATCATCAAAATTGAAAGAGCTAGAGGAGCAAGATCAAAAAAACTCAAAACCCAGCAGAAGACAAGAAATAACTAAGATCAGAGCTGAGCTGAAGGAGGTTGAGACACGAAAAACCCTTCAAAAAATCAATAAATCCAA
The DNA here is from genome assembly GCF_049354715.1 of Callithrix jacchus. Taxonomy (NCBI): domain Eukaryota; kingdom Metazoa; phylum Chordata; class Mammalia; order Primates; family Cebidae; genus Callithrix; species Callithrix jacchus. The sequence goes on along the minus strand of NC_133512.1, from coordinate 69,245,112 downwards.
GAGCTGGTTTTTTGAAAAGATCAACAAAATAGACCACTAGCCAGATTGATTAAAAATAAAAGAGAGAACAACCAAAGAGATGCAATAAAAAATGATAAAGGGGAAATCACCACAGATTCCACAGAAATTCAGACCATCATCAGAGAAGATTACAAACAACTCTATGCACATAAACTAGTAAACCTGGAAGAAATGGATAAATTCCTGGACTCCTGTGTCCTCCCAAGCCTAAACCAGGAGGAAGCTGAAACTATGAATAGACCAATAACAAGGTCTGAAGTTGAGGCAGCAATTAAGAGCCTACCACACAAAAAAAGCCCAGGTCCAGACGGGTTCACAGCCGAATTCTACCAGACACACAAGGAGGAGCTGGTACCATTCCTTCTGAAACTATTTCAAACAATCCAAAAAGAGGGAATCCTTCCCAAATCATTTTATGAGACCAACATCATTCTGATACCAAAACCCGGCAGAGACCCAACAAGAAAAGAAAACTTCAGGCCAATATCCATGATGAACATAGATGCAAAAATCTTCAATAAAATATTGGCAAGCCGATTGCAACAGCAAATCAAAAATCTTATTCATCATGATCAAGTAGGATTCATCCCGGGGATGCAAGGCTGGTTCAACATACGCAAGTCTATCAACGTAATTCACCACATAAACAGAACCAAAAACTAAAACCACATGATTATCTCAATCGATGCAGAGAAGGCATTTGACAAAATTCAACAGCCCTTTATGCTAAAAACCCTCAATAAACTCGGTATCGATGGAACGTATCTCAAAGTAATAAAAGCTATTTATGACAAACCAACAGCCAATATCATACTGAATGGGCAAAAACTGGAAGCATTCCCTTTGAAATCTGGAACTAGACAAGGATGCCCTCTTTCACCACTCCTATTCAATATAGTACTGGAAGTTCTAGCCAGAGCAATCAGGCAAGAAAAAGAAATAAAGGGTATTCAAATAGAAAAAATGGAAGCCAAATTGTCTCTATTTGCAGACGACATGATAGTATACCTAGAAGACCCCATTGCCTCAGCCCAAAAACTCCTGAAACTGATAAGCAACTTCAGCAAAGTCTCAGGATATAAAATCAATGTGCAAAAATCACAAGCATTCGTCTACACCAATAACAGACTTAAAGAAAGCCAAATCAAGAACGAACTGCCATTCGCAATTGCTACAAAAAGAATAAAATAACTTGGAATACAACTCACAAGGAACGTAAGAGACCTCTTCAAGGAGAACTACAAACCACTGCTCAATGAAATCAGAGAGGACACAAACAGATGGAGAAACATTCCATGTTCATGGTTAGGAAGAATTAATATCGTGAAAATGGCTATACTGCCCAAAGTAATTTACAGAATCAACGCTATCCCCATCAAGCTACCATTGACTTTCTTCACAGAACTGGAAAAAACCACCATGAACTTCATATGGAACCAAAAGAGAGCCCGCATAGCCAAGTCAATTCTAAGCAAAAAGAACACAGCGGGGGGCATCACACTACCGGATTTCAAACTATACTACAAGGCTACAGTAATCAAAACAGCATGGTACTGGTACCAAAACAGAGATATAGACCAATGGAACAAAACAGAGGCACCAGAGGCAACACAACATACATACAACTATACAATCTTTGATAAACCTGACAAAAACAAGCAATGGGGAAAGGATTCCATGTTTAACAAATGGTGTTGGGAAAACTGGCTAGCCATGTGCAGAAAGCAGAAACTGGACCCCTTCCTGACACCTTACACTAAAATTAACTCCAGATGGATTAAAGACTTAAATATAAGACCTGGAACCATAAAAACCCTAGAAGGAAATCTAGGCAAAACTATCCAGGACATAGGAGTAGGCAAGGACTTCATGAACAAAACACCAAAAGCATTGGCAACAAAAGCCAAAATAGACAAATGGGACCTAATCAAACTCCACAGCTTCTGCACGGCAAAAGAAACAGTCACTAGAGTGGATCGGCAACCAACAGAATGGGAAAAAATTTTCGCAGTCTACCATCTGACAAAGGGCTGATATCCAGAATTTACAAAGAACTCAAACAGATTTACAGGAAAAAAACAAACAAGCCCATTCAAAAGTGGGCAAAGGATATGAACAGATACTTTAAGAAAGAAGACATATATGAGGCCAACAATCATATGAAAAAATGCTCATCGTCACTGGTCATCAGAGAGATGCAAATCAAAACCACATTAAGATACCATCTCACGCCAGTTAGAATGGCGATCATTAAAAAATCTGGAGACAACAGATGCTGGAGAGGATGTGGAGAAAAAGGAACACTTCTACACTGTTGGTGGGAGTGTAAATTAGTTCAACCATTGTGGAAGACAGTGTGGCGATTCCTCAAGGCCTTAGAAATAGAAATTCCATTTGACCCAGCAATCCCATTACTGGGTATATATCCAAAGGACTATAAATCGTTCTACTATAAGGACACATGTACACGAATGTTCATTCCAGCACTGTTTACAATAGCAAAGACCTGGAATCAGCCAAAATGCCCATTGATAATAGACTGGATTGGAAAAATGTGGCACATATACACCATGGAATATTATGCAGCAATCAGAAATGATGAGTTTGTGTCGTTTGTAGGGACATGGATGAATCTGGAGAACGTCATCCTCAGCAAACTGACACAAGAACAGAAAATGAAACACCGCATATTCTCACTCATAGGTGGGTGATGAAAAATGAGAACACATGGACACAGAAAGGGGAGTACTAAACACTGGGGTCTATTGGGGGGAAAAGGGGAGGGCCAGTGGGAGGGGGAGGTGGGGAGGGATAGCCTGGGGAGAAATGCCAAATGTGGATGAAGGGGAGAAGGAAAGCAAAGCACACTGCCATGTGTGTACCTATGCAACTGTCTTGCATGCTCTGCTCATGTACCCCAAAACCTAAAATCCAATAAAAAATTTAAAAAAAGAAAAAAAAATCAATAAAACCAGGAGCTGGTTTTTCAAAAAGATCAACAAAATAGACCACTAGCCAGATTAATAAAAAAGAAAAGAGAAAATAACTGAATTGATACAATAAAACCAATAAAGGGGAAATCACCTCAGATCCCACAGGAATTCAAACCATCATCAGAAAATATTACAAACAACTCTATGCACATAAACTAGTAAACCTGGAAGAAATGGATAAATTCCTGGACACTTGCTTCCTGCCTAACCTAAACCAGGAAGAAGTCCAAACCATGAACAGACCTATAACAAGATCTGAAGTTGAGGCAGCAATTAAGAGCCTACCACACAAAAAAAGCCCAGGTCCAGATGGGTTCACAGCCAAATTCTACCAGACACACAAAGAGGAACTGGTACCATTCCTTCTGAAACTATTCCAAACAATACAAAAAGAGGGAATCTTTCCCAAATCATTTTATGAGACCAATATCATCCTGATACCAAAACCCAGCAGAGACTCAACAAGAAAAGAAAATTTCTGGCCAATATCCATGATGAACATAGATGCAAAAATCTTCAATAAAATACTGGCAAGCCGATTGCAACAGCACACCAAAAAGCTTATCCACCACGATCAAGTAGGATTCATCCTGGGGATGCAAAGCTCTTTCAACATATGCAAGTGTATAAACGTAATTCACCACATAAACAGAACCAAAACCAAAACCACACGATTATCTCAATTGATGCAGAGAAGGCCGTTGACAAAATTCAACAGCCCTTTATGCTAAAAACCCTCAATAAACTTGGTAATGATGGAACATATCTCAAAATAATAAACGCTATTTATGACAAACCAACAGCCAATATCATACTGAATGGGCAAAAACTCAAAATCTGGCACTAGACAAGGATGCCCTCTTCACCACTCCTATTCAGTATAGTACTGGAAGTTCTAGCCAGAGAAATCAGGCAAGAAAAAGAAATAAAGGGTATTCAAATAGGAAAGGAGGAAGCCAAATTGTCTCTATTTGCAGATGACATGATAGTATATCTAGAAGACCCCATCGTCTCAGCCCAAAATCTCCTGAAACCGATAAGCAACTTCAGCAAAGTCTCAGAATACAAAATCAATGTGCAGAAATCACAAGCATTCCTATACACCAATAACAGACTTAAAGAGAGCCAAATCAAGTACGAACTGCCATCCACAATTGCTACAAAAAGAATAAAATACCTAGGAATCCAAGTAACAAGAACGTAAAGCACCTCTTCAGCCAGGCGCGGTGGCTCAAGCCTGTAATCGCGGCACTTTGGGAGGCTGAGGCAGTTGGATCACAAGGTCAAGAGATCAAGACCGTCCTGGTCAACATGGTGAAACCCTGTCTCTACTAAAAATACAAAAAAAATTAGCTGGGCATGGTGGCATGTGCCTGTAATTCCAGCTACTCAGGAGGCTGAGGCAGGAGAATTGCCTGAACCCAGGAGGCGGAGGTTGCAGTGAGCTGAGATCATGCCATAGCAAAACTCCATCTCAAAAAAAAAAAAAAAAAAAAAAAAAGGACCTCTTCAAGGAGAACTACTACAAACCACTGCTCAATGAAATAAGAGAGGACACAAACAGATGGAGAAACATTCCATGTTCATGGTTAGAAAGAATCAATATCGTGAAAATGGCCATACTGCCCAAAGTAATTTACAGATTCAATGCTATCCCCATCAAGCTACCAATGACCTTCTTCATAGAACTGGAAAAAACCACCTTACACTTCCTATGGAACCAAAAGAGAGCCTGCATAGCCAAGTCAATTCTAAGTAAAAAAAAAAAACAATGGGAGGCATCACACTACTGGACTTCAAACTATACTGCAAGCCTACAGTAATCAAAACAGCATGGTACTGGTACCAAAACAAAGATATAGACCAATGGAACAGAACAGAGGCATCAGAGGCAACACAACATATCTACAACCATACAATCTTTGAGAAACCTGACAAAAACAAGCAATGGGGAAAGGATTCCCTGTTTAATAAATGGTGTTGGGAAAACTGGCTAAGTATGTACAGCCTGATACCTTACAGTAAAATTAACTCCAGATGGATTAAAGACTTAAACATAAGACCTAACACCATAAAAACCCTAGAAGAAAATCTAGGCAAAACCATTCAGGACATAGGAGTAAGCAAGGACTTCATGACCAAAACAGCAAAAGCATTGGCAACAAAAGCCAAAATAGACAAATGGGACCTAATCAAACTCCACAGCTTCTGCACAGAAAAGAAACAGTCACTAGAGTGAATCGGCAACCAATAGATTGGGAAAAAATATTTGCAGTTTACCCATCTGACAAAGGGCTGATATCCAGAATTTATAAAGAACTCAAACAGATTTATAAGAAAAAAACAAGCCCATTCAAAATTGGCAAAGGATATGAAAAGACACTTTACAAAAGAAGACATACATGAGGCCAACAAACATATGAAAAAATGCTCATCATCACTGGTCATTAGAGAAATGCAAATCAAAACCACATTGAGATACCATCTCATGCCAGTTAGAATGGCGATCATTAAAAAATCTGGAGACAACAGATGCTGAAGAGGATGTGGAGAAATAGGAACACTTTTACACTGCTGGTGGGAGTGTAAATTAGTTCAACCATTGTGGAAGACAGTGTGGTGATTCCTCAAGGACCTAGAAATAGAAATTCCATTTGACCCAGCAATCCCATTACTGGGTATATATCCAAAGGACTATAAATCGTTCTACTATAAGGACACATGTACACGAATGTTCATTGCAGCACTGTTTACAATAGCAAAGACCTGGAATCAACCCAAATGCCCATTGATAATAGACTGGATTGGAAAAATGTGGCACATATACACCATGGAATATTATGCAGCAATCAAAAACGATGAGTTTGTGTCCTTTGTAGGGACATGGATGAACCTGGAAAACATCATTCTCAGCAAACTGACACACGAACAGAAAATGAAATACCACATGTTCTCACTCATAGGTGGTTGTTGAACAATGAGAACACATGGACACAGGGAGGGGAGTACTACACATTGGGGTCTGTTGGGGGGAATAGGGAAGAAACAGCAGGGGGTGGGGGTTGGGGAGAGATAGCATGAGGAGAAATGCCAGATATAGGTGAAAGGGTGGAAGGCAGCAAACCACACTGCCACATGTGTACCTATGCAACTATCTTGCATGTTCTTCACATGTACCACAAAACCTAAAAGGCAATAAAAAAAGTACTAAAGTGAGATAAGAGTTTACAAGGCACTTTATTAGATCTGGTGGCTTGAATAACACTGTGAGAGCAAGTTTGACATAACGCAAATGTTCTATGATAACTCTCCTACCATGCTGCTGCTTATCAAATAAGCCTCCTTTTTCCTCCTCTCTCTGACTAGAACACATATATTCAGGCAGATACTTTTAACCATTAGTATGCAGCAGAAGTGATGTTGCATGACTGCATAGGATGGGTGATAAAAGGTGATGCAGCTTCTGCCTGTCTTTGTCTTTCTATTCAGACATGCCCCTTTGGAGCATTGGCCATCATGTAATCAGCCTGGCTACCTGGAAACCATGATGTTAGACAGACCATATAGAAGTAAATGCCTACAGAACCCCAACATGTCCAGTCTCCAGCTGTATGAGTCTTCTCAGCCCACTTCAACATGTGAGTAGGAAGCTTTTGGAGTGACTCCAGCTGTAATCACCATCCCACTATAATAACAACAGACACCTGTGCCAGTCAGCACAGCTTCCATAGCAAAATATTATAGACTGGTGGCCTGAAAAACACATTTATTTTATCAGAGTTCTGGAGGTTGAGTCTAAAATCAGGGGGCCAGCATGATTGGGCTCTGGGAAGGACTCTCTTCCTGGCTTGCAAACAACTGCCTTCTCTCTGTGTCGTCACATGATAGAGGGAGAGAGCTAGCCCAGGTGTCTCTTCTTTTTATTTTTTATTTTTTATTGGATTTTAGGTTTTGGGGTACATGAGCAGAGCATGCAAGACAGTTGTGTAGGAACACACATGGCAGTGTGCTTTGCTTTCCTTCTCCCCTTCACCCACATTTGGCATTTCTCCCCAGGCTATCCCTCCCCACCTCCCCCTCCCACTGGCCCTCCCCTTTTCCCCCCAATAGACCCCAGTGTTTAGTACTCCCCTTTCTGTGTCCATGTGTTCTCATTTTTCATCACCCACCTATGAGTGAGAATATGCGGTGTTTCATTTTCTGTTCTTGTGTCAGTTTGCTGAGGATGACGTTCTCCAGATTCATCCATGTCCCTACAAACGACACAAACTCATCATTTCTGATTGCTGCATAATATTCCATGGTGTATATGTGCCACATTTTTCCAATCCAGTCTATTATCAATGGGCATTTTGGCTGATTCCAGGTCTTTGCTATTGTAAACAGTGCTGGAATGAACATTCGTGTACGTGTGTCCTTATAGTAGAACGATTTATAGTCTTTTGGATATATACCTAGTAATGGGATTGCTGGGTCAAATGGAATTTCTATTTCTAAGGCCTTGAGGAATCGCCACACTGTCTTCCACAATGGTTGAACTAATACACATTGTCTCTATTTGCAGACGACATGATAGTATACCTAGAAGACCCCATCACCTCAGCCCAAAAACTCCTGAAACTGATAAGCAACTTCAGCAAAGTCTCAGGATATAAAATCAATGTGCAAAAATCACAAGCATTCGTCTACACCAATAACAGACTTAAAGAAAGCCAAATCAAGAACGAACTGCCATTCACAATTGCTACAAAAAGAATAAAATACCTAGGAATACAACTCACAAGGAACGTAAGGGACCTCTTCAAGGAGAACTACAAACCACTGCTCAACGAAATCAGAGAGGACACAAACAGATGGAGAAACATTCCATGTTCATGGTTAGGAAGAATTAACATCGTGAAAATGGTGTCTCTTCTTAAAAAGAGTGCTAAGCCATTGGACCAGGGTCTCACTCTTAAAATATCATCTAACCCTAATTACCTCTGAGAGGCACCATCTCCAAATACATTAGATTTGGGGGCGAGGGTTTCAATTCTGAATTTGGAGGTGAGGGATGGACACAAACATTCAGTCCATAAACAGAAACTCCCAACTGGAATACCTACCTGAGGCCAGTTCTTACCAGAACCATGAAAGATAATAATGATAAATGGTCATTGTGGTTTTATGCACTAAATTGAGGTTATTTTAACATACAGTAGAAAACCAGAACTCTGGCCAGGCATGGTGGCTCACCCCTGCAATCCCAGCACTTTGAGAGGCCAAAAGGAGAGTACTGCCTTAGCCAGGAGCTCAAGACCAGCCTGGCCAACATAGTGAAAACCCATCTTTACAAAAATTAGCCAGTGGAGGTGGTGCAGGCTTGTATCTCAGCTACTTGGGAGACTGAGGTAGGTAGGAGGATCACTTGAACCTGGGAGGCAGAGGTTGCAGTGAGCCAAGATTATACCACTGCCCTCTACTCTGTCTCAAAAAAAAAAAAAAAAGCAGAACGCCTATTAATCTTTCAGATTTCTGCCAGTTATTTCTGCAGAGAAGAACTGTCTTTCTGTCCTTCCCCACTTCTTTCACCCAGGTACAAGGTAGCTATACCACCTTTGTGTTCCCCCAAATATTTTATTTTACTTTAACATGGAGTTTTTTACAAATGAGTACAATTTGTATTTCCTACAAGGAACATTGGAGGCAGACAATATAGAAGTACAAAAAACGTTGAAAAGATAAATAAGTATTTAAAACCTACACACGTGATGTCTTTGAAGAATAGACTTGTGGGTAAAGAGGAAGCAGGAATAGCATCAGATGCGGAAGGGGCAATAGGCACAATATTTTACAACTAAAGAAAATAACATTAGTTTTACCCTTCTCCTTCAGCCCAATAAGTGTGTATGAGAGAGAAAGAGGGAGTGCACGAGAGAGAGAGAGCGTGGGAGCGATAACATAAGAGAGTGTGAGTCTGTGTGTGTACAGGGTTGCCCCACCTAAGCTGACCCACAAGTCTGGGTGAATTTTAATGGGGCACAGACCTAAAGGAAAGCATCATCAGAGGAGGGTGCTTGCTTTTGTATTATAATATAACGATTTAACGGAACCACAGATGGTGATTAACACTGCAAACATTAAACAGAAGAAAGATTCCAAATGTATTCACTTAATCAAAACATATTTATCGAATATCTGCTATGTGTTTGGAACTATCCTATTTGTTTTAGGAGAAAAGAGATGTATAAATAAGGAAGTAATTTTCTAGTTATTGAGATAAGACAAACACAGAAGAAACTTCATGGAGGAGATAAATGGCTTATTTGAGCATTTAAGACATAGTAAAACCAAACAGGAAATAATACATGTAAAGAGTCTCAAAGGATATGTGCAAAAATATTTTCTCCATGTAGTTACCAGGGGCAGGGGAAAGCAGGGGTGGGCTGTGGGGAGATGTAAGTTAGATGATACAGAGTAGCAGATAGTAGGGTGAATATGTCTAGCAATCTAATGCACATGAGGACTAGAGTTAATATATTGTTTATATATATATTTATTTTTTTTTTGAGATGGAGTTTTGCTCTTGTTACCCAGGCTGGAGTGCAATGGCGCGATCTCGGCTCACCGCAACCTCTGCCTCCTGGGTTCAGGCAATTCTCCTGCCTCAGCCTCCCGAGTAGCTGGGATTACAGGCACGCACCACCATGCCTAGCTAATTTTTTGTATTTTTAGTAGAGACGGGGTTTCACCATGTTGACCAGGATGGTCTCGATCTCTTGACCTCGTGATCCACCTGCCTCGGCCTCCCAAAGTGCTGGCATTACAGGCATGAGCCTCTTTATTCTTTCCATTAGTGAATGGCTCCTTCTCTTACCCAGCTGTGAATAAATCAACTTATTTAGTGGAGATACAAACAAGCAAGTAGGAAACTGTGATACATGCTTACCATCAGGGGAGGGCAAGAAGCCTGTGGAAAAATCAGACTGAGAAAATTGGAAAAAACCCAGGAAACATCAGAAAAGTTAGTTATTAACCAAACCAAAGCAGAGGGAATTGTAAGCAGAATTAACATTGTATGAAAAGACTTAGAGAGGAAAGAGATTCACTGGAGGAGTCAAAACAGATTTCACATGGCTGCAGTCTCCAGCCCGTTAGGGACTGGCAAGAATGGAGCTGAGGAGAGGAACAGGGAGTGAACAAGGAAGGATTCTGTAAATCAGGCTAAGAATCACTGAACTTGTCAGGGGTAAGGTGTAGACATTGAGAATTTTAGGTAGGAGAACAGAACCACCAGATAATACTTAGAAGATCATTCTGGCTATGTGTAACACATTTACTGAAGGATGCTCCATAAAATATATTAGTGATCTGAACTAAGGTAGTAGAAGTTCAAAATGAAAGTGGACGGTAATCAAGAAACATTGAGGGAATTGACAGTCTTGTTGATTGATCTGTGGGATATAAGAGGATTTTTATTTAGATAGTTGGGTAATTTGATGAATGGATATGCCAATTCCTAATATTGGCAACACAGAAGAAGACATCGTTTTGGTTGGGTGATGTGTTCAGCCTTAGAATTACTGCTAGATACATACAGAATGTATAAATATAACTCAAGAGAGAAAGAGAACTGGATAAAGACATAACCGAAGCCATGGACATGAATGAAGTCATGTAATGGAAAAGTATAGAGTAAAAAAATAAAATAAAACAGTCTAAACAGAGTCCCAAGGAGCACTAACCTTAAAGGATGGGGCTAGAAGCAGCAGCATTTCCAAAGGACTAAGAATGCCAGGAACAGGAAAAGGAGAACAGCTGCAGAAGGCAAGAGAAGAATGTGCTTTAGGGAGAAGTGTTGGTGATGAGCAGCCCCCATCCTTGTGGGAAACCATGGAGGGAAGCAGTAGAGACATGGTCATAGAAATCAGATTGTAAAAGAGTGAGTGCAGTGTGAAGAAGTATTTATACTTCTTAACATATATGAAACCCCTTTTTTTGGCCATAAAAGGGAAGTCATCAACTAATTTTCATCATATATGTAAATTAAAATACTAAAGAAGGTATCCAGGATATTGCAACATGGAGAAAGTCTCCTAACTATTCGTCTTCAAGTGCAACCTAAGAGCACACATCATCTTATCTGCAAGCAGACTATTTTGATAAGCTTTAGAAAGCCAAAAAACCCAACTTAGCATTAATGTACTAGGGCATGCTCCCCTACTGTGTCTCTCTCACCCATACCCAAGAGAAGTTACAGTTTCTAATCCCTTTGCTTTTTTTCCTTCCACTCATAATCAATGTAAAATTGGATCCTTCATTGCAACTGGGGTAAGGTAGTATGCAAAAAGAGATCACCCAACCTGGGAGTTGGAAAGAATCCCTCCTTTTCTTTACTGTGGCACAAGTTAGGAGAAATTTGGGCTTGAAGAACTTCTAGAGATCTCAGGACAATCACCAGAAACGACTCAAGTTGGCCAATGCTTTACGGCATTTCAGTACTTTGAAAACTGCAGTTAAAATGGGAGGTGAATTCTTGATGAATTTTAAGGCTCTTTTTCTGATCAGGTTGAGTAAAGTCTTTTATGGATGCAACTATATCTATACCAGGAGCTTTCTCAATTGAGTGTCCTACCCATATTTTCTTCTGGCTGTTATGAAGGTGATATGGTTAGGCTTTTATCCGCACCCAAATCTTATCTTGGATTGTAATCCCCATAATCCCTACCTAGGAGAGACCCTGTGGGAGATGACTGGATCATGAAAGGCCATGTCCCTGATGCTGTACTCATGATACCGAGTCCTCACGAGATCTGATGGTCTTGTAAGTGTCTGGCAATTCCTTCTACACATATTTTCTCTCCTGCCACCATGTAAAGAAGATCCTTGTTCCCTCTTCACCTTCCTCCATAATTGTAAGTTTCCTGAGTGCTTCCAAGCCACATGGAACTGTGAGTCAATTAAAGTGCTTTCCTGTATAAATTACCAAGTCTTGGTTATTTATTTACAGCAGTGCATGAATGGACTAAAACAGAAGGCAAAACTACTTTGGAATCCTAATGGATTCTGATACTGTAATCACTCAGGATAACCTATCACTGAGACAAATGTTTGCAGTGACCCTGTCTATCCTGGGATGAGTTTATTTTGACTTAATGACTACCTACAGTGGCATTTCAACCAGGTGGGGAAAAAACTATTCAAGATTGTTAATCTGCTTACAGATAACAGAAGTTTGATACCTCAAGAAAATAGAAAATGAGTCTAATCTGAGGTTCAGTCACGGTATCTCAATTTCTTTAAAAACTAGCCAAGTTTCAGTTCTTTTTTGGTGGACTCTCTGTGTGATCTGATATACTGCTATACTTGTGTTAATGTCCCCTCTCAACTTAAAAGCTTTTCTGACCAGGTACAGGTAACCAGAATAGAAGAATTTGCCAGAATTAGCATCTTTTCATATCTTTGACCAATATCAGAATATTTATGTTGAGAACATAAAGTCTTGAGCAAGGTTGCCTACATTGAAACCCCACATCCATCTTATATTAGCTATGTGATACTGGGCAAATTATTTGTCCTTTCTTTCCCTCAGTTTCTTCACATGTAAAATGTAGATACTGGTGGAATATTACTGGGTTGTTATGAAGATTGAGTTACTATTTTTAAATAATTTAGAATGGACATAGTATATGAAACTTTGTACTCTGCCTAGTATAATACATAATATAATACTTAGTAAATGGTAAATAAATAGAAGTAGAGGGGATTCTTCCAAACTCATTCTAAGAAGTCAAAATCACCTTGATACCAAAGCCAGACAAAGATACAACAAGAAACAAAAACCTATAGACCAACATCTCTGAAGATCATAAAATCAAAAATTCTCTATAAAATACTGGTAAATTGAATTCAACAACACATCTAAGACATTATACACCATGGACAAGTGGAATTTATCCCTGGGATGCAAGCTTAGTTTAACATTAAGTTCATCTATTAGATACACCATAATAACAGCTTGAAGGACAAAAATTAAATAATCAAATCAATAATTGAGGAAAAAAGTGACAAAATTCAAGATCTTTTTAAATTAAACTTTCCAGTAGATATGGAAAGAAATTTCCTCAATACAATAAAAGCTATTTATGAAAACCCCATCACTAAAATATCAATGAGAAAAAAAAAACCTGAAAGCTTTTCATGTAAGCACTGGTACAAGGCAAGGATGCCGACTCCCACCACTTCTATTCAACATGGTGCTGGAAGTACTAGCAGGAAGAGTCAGACAAGAAGAAATAAAAAGCATATAAGTCAGAAAGAAACAAAGAAACAAAGTCATCCTTGTTTGTAGATGACAAGATCCTCTATGTAGAAAACTTTAAAGGCTTTAATAAAAACTGTTAAACTAGTAAATTTAGTAAAGTTGCAAATACGGTATCACTATACAAAAGCCAGTCATGTCACTTTCCCCCAGTCCCCAGTGGAAAATCCTTCCAAATGGTTATTTTATTAATTGTATTTATTTTTTATCACAAATATAGTTAATGTACAAATTTTTAATGAATAATTTTGTGTATTGTAGGGGGCAGTGTGATGATTTGATATATGTATACACTGTGGATTAGATAAAACTACCATATCCCTCCCAAAAGGAAATCAAGGAAATAGTCTCACTTATGATAGCATCAAAAGAACAAAATACTTAAAAATAAATTTAACCAATTTATTGTATACTGAAAACTATTCAACACTGATTAAAAAAATTGAAGAAGATATAAACAAATAAAAAGGAATCCTCTATTGATTGGAAGAATTAATATTGTTAAATGTCCATTCTAACCAAAGCTATATACAGATTCAACAAAATCTCCATCAAAATTCCATTGGCATTTTCCGAAAAAAGGGAAAAACTGAAGCTTTTATGTAATTATAATAGACCTTGAACAGCCAAAGCTATCTTGAGGAAGAAGAACAAAGTTGGAGACATCACACTTGCTAATTTCAAATTATGTTACAAAGTGATAGTGATCAAAACATTATGCTTTTATAAAAAAAGACATATAGATAAATGGAAAATAACAGAGCACCTAGAAGTAAACTAAAGCATATAAAGTCAACTTTAATAAGCATAACTAATGGAGAAAAATAGTCTCTTCAATATTGGGAAAACTGGATATTTACATGCAAATGAATAAAATTGAATGTTTACATTATATCACACACACACACAGTATCAACTCGAAATGAATTGAAGACTTAAATGTAAGATCTGAAACTCTAAAAATCCTAGAAAAAAATGTAGGTTGAAAGCTTCCAGACCTTGGTCTGAGCAATGATATTTGGGATAGCTCACCAAAAGCTCAGGGCACACATAAACTGGGACTTTATTTTATAAAGGGTAACAGTAAAGTGGGACTATACCAAACTAAAAAGTTTCTACACAAAAAGGAAGAAAGTACCAAAATGGAAAGACAGTCAAGAGACTGAGAGAAAATATTGCAAGCCTTGTATCTGATAAGGGATAACATCCCCAATATATAAAGCGCCTACACAACTGAATAGCAAGCAAAACAAAACAAAGCAAAAACAACAAAAAAAAGCAATCCAATTAAAAAATGGAAAATGGACAAAAGATCTGAACAGGCATTTTTCACAAAGAGACAAAAATGGCCAACAGGTGTATGAAAAGGTTCTCAACAACACAAATCATCACGGAAGTGCACAGCAAAACCACAGTGAGTTATCCATTAGAATGGCTATTAACAAAAAGGTAAGAGATAATGTAGGACAGGCAAGGGTGTGGAGGAAAGGGAACTACTGCATGCTGTTGTGGGAATACAATTATGGGAAAAACCATGGACCTTCATCAAAGATAAAAAATTAACAATTAACAATAGAACTACCACATGAACCAGCAATTCCCCATCTGGGTATATACCAGAGGAAAGGAACTCAGTCCTCAGAGTGATATTCTGCACTCCCGTGTTCATTGTAGCATTTTTTATAGTAGGCAAAACAAGAAAGCAGCCTAAGTTTTGTAGATAGGTGAATGGACCACAAAATTTTGGTATGCAATGAATTTATATGAAACTAATACAGGTTTAAAGCTGCGTAATACCTTATTGTATGTGTGTATATATATGTTACATAGCTTATTTTATATACAACTTGTATATAACATATGTAACTTATATAACATACATGAAGTTATATAACACACACAAACACACACACACACACACACACACACACACACACACACACATACAAAATGAGTATTATGCAGCCTTAAAAAAAGGAAATTCTGCTACTTACAACAACATGGATGAACCTGGAGGATATTATGCTAACTAAATAAACCAGACACAGGGAAATTTTCTAAGAGAACATTTCAGGTGCTCTCATGACAACAATAAAGTGAGGAAACAAATATGCTAATTTGTCTTCTTTTATATATGTGTATTAAAACATCATGTTGTACATCTTAAATATATGGTTTTTATTTTAAAAACTGGGCCGGGCGCGGTGGCTCAAGCCTGTAATCCCAGCACCTTGGGAGGCCGAGGTGGGTGGATCACGAGGTCAAGAGATCGAGACCATCCTGGTCAACATGGTGAAACCCCGTCTCTACTAAAAATACAAAAAAATTAGCTGGGCATGGTGGCGCGTGCCTGTAATCCCAGCTACTCGGGAGGCTGAGGCAGGAGAATTGCCTGAAACCAGGAGGCGGAGGTTGCAGTGAGCTGATATCACGCCATTGCACTCCAGCCTGGGTAACAAGAGCAAAACTGTTTCCAAATAAATAAATAAATAAATAAAACGTTAAGCAAACTGAATTATTTCAGAGCCTCAACTGGCTTACATCATGTGGAATTGTACCTCGTTGAGGATAAACTGCTAGAGTGCAGAGTTCTTTCCACAGGGTTATCTCCCCTTTATTGTCTGGCATGTTTGTCTGCACATGGTAATTTCTTAATAAAGTTTTATAGATTTTAAATTGCTCCATAAGAAAAAAACACTAGATAATATTAGAGAATTAGAACAAGGGAGTTTTCTAGCTGCGTGTCAAAGATCATCATCTTATTTTCTTAATATCTTTATGTTCTTATCTTGATACTATTAATATGGGAACTATTGCAAGAAGAATACAACTTTCATAACTGCACCATATAATTATGATCATTTTTGGTCAGAGCCTTACTTGCATGGTAATAGGAAGCATTTTCAAATGCTGAAAGTATGATAAATGCTGCAGTCTTGTCTCTTGTAAATGCATGTTTGTTATTACCAAGCAGCTGTAGCTTATAAATGAATTCTCCCAGTGACCTGCCTTCTTCTTGTGTGCACAATTAACTCTGCTTGGCTTCTCAAAATCCCAGGGGCACCCACTGGCTCTCTGCTCACACTTGGTCCCCCGGTGGTGTAGTCAGCGTGTCACACACCTCACTGTCAGGCACACCCACCTGGACACTTTCTACCTCTGACTCACATGCAGTATTGCCAACCTCTGCATCATCTCGAGTCACTGCTCCCCAGTGGTCTTGCATCTGGCAGAAGAACTTCCAGAATCAGGAGTCAGGCCCAGAATTCCTAGATATCTCTTACTGCCAACTGGGATTCACATTTGGGTGGAACTAATCATGTTTTTGCCATCCCTCAACTAAGTGCAGTGGACCTAAGTGTATCCTGCTGGCTAAATGTTAAATCTCCAAGCCTCTTGCTGTACACAGCCAAAATTTAGAATTCCTAATTTTTATCCTTATTCTGTTGTACTGTCACTCCCATTTTCTTCTTTATTTTAACCATTATACAATGGGGATAATAATACTAAATATAATTCAAAAAACTTTATCTTATCAGAGGATTGAAAAGTCAGGTAAAAGAATTTTAGGGCTCTCTAACTTGGCAAGGCCAATTTTACATTGGATGTGACTGAATTTTAAATTGTCAGAAGCAGTGTTCTATAACACATGATCTTAGAATACTATTTTCAAAGCATGTTAATAGTATTTACTCAAAGAAATAAAAGATTTAAACAAGGAGCTAAGTGGGTTGTGAGGATAACTGAGCAAAGCTGGATGGAATACACAAAATTGAATCAGTTCCTTTATTGCAGAATTATTCAGCCATTACTAAACAACAACGCAATGTGCATACTTAAGAAGACAGGAATGCAGCATGTAGTATTTCTTGCTTGAGCTTAGTGGGTGAGATAGGGGTTAGTGTTTCACAGAACATGTTTAGAAGAAATACTTCTCTGAGGGCATCACTACTGACAGGCTCACATAAATCATGCACATACACGAGCTATCCAATTGCTGATCATTTTGATTTGCTTTAGCTCCAAGACTGAGGAAGACTATCACCTGAATTATTCTCTGGTGTCTTTATGGACTCCAGTACAATAGACTACTAATCAATTGATTAGCTAAAATAGGTCATGAATCAATCAGTTAAACATGTTAACATAAATATCAATTGGCAAGTTCTCTCCAGATTGAAATGTAAAGCATTTCTATCATGGGTTAACTAATAATCTCTTTGGTTCTACCTAGTACTTTAGCTAATTAGAATTATCATTCAAGTTGTCCATATAAATAGGAAACTTGACAAGGAGTATGTGCCTAATCAGATATAATTTTTTTTTTTTAATTCTTGAGACAGATTCTAGCTCTGTCACCCAGGCTGGAGTGCAGTGGTGCGATTTCGGCTTACTGCAGTCTCCACCTATGGGGTTAAAGTAATTCTCCTGCTTCAGCCTCCAGATTAGATGGGATGACAGGCATGTGCCACCATGTCTGGCTAATTTTTTTGTAATTTTAGTACAAAAGGAGTTTCTCCACGTTGGCCAGGCTGGTCTCGAACTCCTGGCATAAAGAGATCCACCTTCCTCACCTCGGCAAGTGCTGGGATTACAGGCTGGGATTACAGGCATGAGCCACCACACGCAGCCTAAAAACTAAAAGTTTATATTGTATTGTAGACATTGTGATGCAATTTGCCATACGTATTTCCAGAATCAACTATGTTTCAAGGAACGTTGAAAGCATAAAATGAGATCATGGTGAGTTCTCTCCCACTGTCATTCTTGTGGAAAGGAAATGAGTGGTAAGGAGACAAGCTAAGAAAAGAATTTGCTCTGTCCCAGTCCTATATTCCCTCCTGAAACAGATAAGGATTTTCTTATCTACACGTAAAAAGGCTTTCAATTCTTAGAAATAAGGGTATCGAGTTAGTTCTAAAAGATGATATTGAGTGTTCTGCTCATCTTCTATGTTTGAGGAACTGTATGATCTCTGGATCTGGATCACTATTATTTCAGGATCGAGTGTCCTGGTACTAATGAGTTGCCACATTCTGAGCAGTGGTGTTATTTAACAGAGTATGCCTCAAAACAGCATCTATTGCTACAAATTGATGAGGGCACCAATGACTCCTTAAAGCCTAGTAAGCAAGGAGTCCAATTTCCTCCTTCCAAATTTAGGGAGTATAATATCAAAGAGATGGGAAGTGAAAACTTTCAGACTCAGCAATCACTGAAGGTGGTGTCATCCACACAATTCATTGAAGCAAGGAAGTGAGAACTGTGAGTTGAGGTATTACCTAAAATATTAACCTATGTTGACAGAAGTCTTAAATAATATAAATATATCTAGGTCATAAATTTATAACTATAGTATTTTAGTATATTCATTATAAAATATAGAAAATATTAAATATGTAATGTAAACTTTAAACATACTTTTTAATACAGATTTTAGAAAATGAATTACTATAATATGACACGGATCTTTAATAAATAATGAAAATAAAATACTATTTGATCATTGTAAAGAAGTTCAACCTCAATATGTATATAAATTATCCATAAAACTAAAAAGTAGAAACAGCTCAAATGTCCATCAACTGATAACTCAATAAACTCAAGGTGATATAACCATACAACAGAAAATTATGCAATTAAATGAAATATTCATATGTACTACAACACATATGAACCTTGAAAACATTATGCTAAGTGAAAGAAACCAGTCACAAGTGACCATATATTGTGTAATTCCATATACCTGAGATGTCTAAAGTGGGAAAAATCTATAGAGGTAGAACATAAACTAGTGGCTTCCTGGAGCTGGAAGAAGGGGAAGAGGATTAAAACTGACTGCTACGAATACAGGATTTCTTTTTGGGGTGATAAAAATATACTAGATTATGGTGGTAGTTGCACAATTTATGTACATCTAAATGGGTGAGTGGAATGGTATTTAAATTATATCTCAAAAAAGCTATATATATATATATATATACATACACACACACACACACACACACACATACACACACCCCAACCAGTGTGCCTTTGAGTCAAAAATTTTTTTTTTTTTGGAGACAGTGTCTCACTGGGTCACCCAGGCTGGAGGGCAGTGGCGCGATCTCAGCTCACTGCTACAATCTCTGCTTCCCAGGTTCAAGCGATTGTCCTGCCTCAGCCTCCCAAGTAGCTGGGATTACAGGAGCCCACCACCATGCCCTGCTAATTTTTTGTATTTTTAGTAGAGACAGGGTTTTATCATGTTGGAAAGACTGGTCTTGAACTCCTGACTTTGTGATCTGCCCACCTTAGCCTCCCAGAGTGCTGGGATTGCAGGTGTGAGCCACTGTACCTAGCCAAGTCACAAGAATATTTTTATGCATTTTTTAATATGCTGATTAAAAGTAAGTATGTCTCTATACCAGTCAAAGGAAGAATGCCGAGGTATTTTAAACTAACTCCAAGGATTTTCTTCTTCCTTTTTATTATTCATATATTCCCAACTCCCTGATAACATTGGGTAGACAATTGTTTTGTTTTAAACAAGGATAACAATTTTTATGGGCAAGAATTGTATTTTGTCTCAAAGTACACTTTCCAGTTTGCCTTGTCTTAGTTCATGCACAGTCAGATTCAGAAGTACCAAAAACAGTATCTGTTGTGTTGAAATCCTGTTGATTTGCAAAATCTAATGACTAAATTAGAGAACTTTTCTTTCTTTCCTTATACTGCAAGTTACTCAATGTGACAGTACGGCGTGACTCACACAAGCACAGAGCTGCTTTGGACTGCAGGCTGTGGGTGGATTGGAGTCAAGGAAGAAAAAAATGGAATAAGATTCATATGCTTTGAATTCAAGGCATAAGGGTGAGGTTTCCAAATTTCAAAATAACCTGGCATCACAACAAAATTGTATGTAGTTTACAATACAAAAATATTTTAAAATAATTTTAAAACAATTTAACAAGGACAATTTTCAGAATACCAGGCTGGCAGTCATCACTGTTATTGCGACTGCACAGGAACCTGGGTGCTACTTGGGTCAGGATCATAGCGGATGACCTTGTTTTCTAAGCCAGGAGGATTCTTGAAGTAAGCCTCTTCTGTCAATCACAAATCTAGTACAGCCAGGGTCTTTGACTGTCTGAAAACCCCATCGTTGTCACCTTTTTAGTCTCAGCTACTTGCTGGGAAGCCAGAGAAATTCCCTGCTGCTCTAGGACCAGGAGACATTCTTCCTTTCCTACCCTCTCAAAATCTCTCCTCCCTTTCTTCCTCCCAGTTATTGCCCTCTGATTCCCCAGCATGGTCTCCTCAAAGAATTCAGGCACTAGAAAACTAAAGCTCAGAGGCAACTTTTTCAAAGCAATTTAATTTTTAATCAAGCTATGCAAACATCTCCAGGGGCAAGGGAGTACTATGGCCTGGGAGGAGGAGAGAAAACACAGTGAGAGCAAAGTAAATCATCTCTAATTTAACCTGCCGTATTTAGACTCACTCTAACAGTTCACTGCAAACACTTCTTAGCTATACAGAAGAAACCATGCCATCCAATTTGCTGCTGAATGACCTTTTGCCATCCTGGGCTGATATTAGTCAGAGGTGGTGATTGCTTAAGCCTCAGTTAAAGGCACTCAGTTTGCTCCTTTGCTGTGTCTTTCAGTCATTCCATCAGCATGAGCCACTGCACTCTGTGCCATTGTATCCTGTGCCCTTCCCACTGGGCTCTGCATTACGCTTTCATCTCATCCCAACCACTGGGGCTTCTGTTAGTCAAACTTGCATTCCACATGACACATTTCCCCATCTGTGTCTTACTGTGAATATTTTCTGCTGCTCTCTCATAAAACCTTTCACTGCCCTGAGTTACTCTCATCTCTTTAATTTGCAGACTACATTATGTTAATGATTAGGACTACAATACATTTCTGTAATTTTCATGCATATCTCCAACATTCATTGTTCTGTGGCTACAATAACACATTCTAGATATATAAGATTGGAGACCAAGTTAACTAACTTTTATTAAAATGGGCTTACTCCTTTTTGGCATTTGCAGTCCAGCTGTAGAGTGTATGTGTATATGTGTGTGTGTAATGATAACTAATAATGGGTGAAATGTTTGAGTCAGTTTCTCGCTTGGGAAGGAAAGTTAAATCCATAATTTTCAGAAAGATTACTTATAACCATAAAAGCCTAAATTAAATACCCGGATTAGCTCACCTCGGTGTAAAATGGTGTAACCAGGGTTTTTTGGGGGGTGTTGGTGAGGCACAACTCCTCTGAGAGAATGTTGTAGGTTCTTGGTCTCCACTCTCTTAAGGATAAGAGAAGGGATCACTGCAGGTGCGCAGTAAGCTCGTAAAAGTAAATATTGGACCCAAGAAGTGTTGCAGAAAGGTGATTCTATTTAGGTAGAGAAAAGAGAAGAAAAGGAGAAGAGAAAGACTTAAACGAAGAGTGCGGAAGGGGATTCCAGAAGGGAAATCCAAGAGGGAAAAGAGAGCTCCCACTATGTGGGAGGGGATTCCAGAGAGGTGGAAATCCGCTGTGGGTGAAGGAGCAGGGGAATTTATCCTGGGAGAAATTCCCACCTGCCCAAGTTCCTCTGGCCAATGAAAGGAGTTCCTTTAAACTTCCACTGGGGTGATTGACTTAGTTTCTTCCTCCGCCCTCAAAATTCAAACATAAAATGTGAAATCTCCCAGATGGAGCAAGATAGGAGGGGTGCATGGCTGGGAAATTCTTGCCCTTAAACTACACCCCTTTGTGGACCCAGTAAGAGAATACATTCCCCCAATGGGACATTCAAATTCCTGCCTCATTCAAGTCACATCAGTTATATCTGCATTTTAGAGGTGTTCTTGTTTTCTCCTCCAGAGCTAGTTGTAAATAATCCTTTAATAAACTGAATACATTTTCTAAATCAAAACCACTGATTTAAAAGATGCAGCTAGAAAATCTGTCTCCTTAAGTAATCAGATAGCCTAGCACCATGCTGGGTACTATGAGGGATTCAAAATAGTCTGATGTCTTCGCCTCTTTTCTTTGCATATATATATACATAAATGATATTAAATATTTAACAGTGAAACCCCAAATATCATAGAGTAGAATATTTTTTAGATAAATGCTATAGATAATAAACACTCTCAGTAGAAACTTAAGACAAATCAGTCATGAGGCCAGGAGTGGTGGCTCGGGCCTGTAATCCCCATACTTTGGGAGGCCAAGGTGGGTGGATCACTTGAGGTCAGGAGTTTGGGACCAGCCTGGCCAATATAGCAAAATGCTGTCTCTACTGAAAATATAAAAATTAACTGAGCATGGTGGTGTGTGCCTGTAATCCCAGCTACTTGGGAGGCTGAGGCAGGAGAATCACTTGAACATGGTTGGGGTTGGGGGAGGCGGAGGTTGCAGTCAGCCAAGATCTGTGCCATGGCACTCCAGTCTGGTCGAGACAGTGAAACTTCATCTCTAAAAAAAAAAAAAAAAAAAAATCACACTTAATGGAGGGAATTATTCAGGAGGTCATTTTTACCCCCAGAAACCTATCTTTACCAGTACTACAATTAAACCTAAGGTGTACAATTGAAAGATGTTTTTAAAAATAGTAATGGTATAAACGAGTAGGAGAACAGGAGTAAATGCAGGAAACAGGAAGAGAATGAAACAGAACTGAAAAGGAGAGAATAAATGAATATAAAGCAAGAAAGAATGGCACCAGTAAGTACCAGTTACTGTAAGTGTTACAGTAAGTGTCAGGTTACACCCGTGCCACAGATCCCAGGATACCCTCTGAAATCAGAAGGAACATAGCAGCGTGGACGGAAATGCAGTTTATGCGAGTGCATCACTTAACTTAGCCTCATTTCACTGCTCTGCAAAGAAAGAAACAGAGTGATCCCAAAGTTCACCAAAATTTCCTTTTGATTTAAAATTTGAAAATCCTATGAAAGGTCACACTGTAAGCCAGGTAGCAGCTGGCAGTTCAGTCAGGCCTGTGTTTACATTCCAAACATATTCCAAAAGCCCCCTGTAGAGTTTGAAAAGGCCTCTGAATTTGTTGCAAAAAAAAAAAACAGTCTTCAACGTGAGCTGCTCTTTGGACTTTGTTAAAGTGTTCTTTTCTTCTTTTGTAAGAGACCTCTGTCTGAAAAAGCCATCTGGGAAATAATCACCACAAGTTTTTCTGTAGGATGGAAACACTGCTGCACGCTAACTGCCTAGAATGAGTACAAATCTATCCAATGGTCACTAACTGCCCTCCAAGCCCTAAATCACTCTCAGCTTTGAGGAGACCTATGTGTTGGGATGGATTCCATTCAATTAGTCTTTTCCAGTCAAACTCCAGAGTGAATAAGGGTTGTAGCCAACTCTTAATAAATACACCAGATTTTAGCATCTGGAAGGAAGACGATCCAAAACAAATTATATGATCCGCATAGTATGTAGCTCTGGTGTGGTCATTTGATTCCTGAGTGGTGACCATACTCTGGACATGTAGGACGAACTTTTAACCCAACAAATGACAATCCAGCAAACAACAGCTGCATGGCCCTTTCGCTAGAGGAACCATAAAAACTCATATTAAATGAATTGTGTTTACAGTGATACTAGCACTTCAAAAATGGCTATTTTTTTAGTCAGCAAAAAAATAAGAAGGCCTACAGCAATTACAGAATTAGGCTCCTCTTCAGGCTTCAAGTTATGCCCCAGAAAGGCAGATAAGATTCATGTCTTTTCTTCTGCTCAACTGAGTATTTGCTTTTATCTTTAACTCTATTTTGAATCTTTGCTAAGGAAAGGAAGGCTTTGTCTTGGATGGTTTAGTTAACATGGCTTAGGTTATGTTTCATGACTAATTAAAATGGAACTGAAACTTGCGGGATGGACACACAAATTAGCATGCTTCCATTTAGACCTCCCTTCTTACTTCAGCTAGTTGTATCTTAATCCTGGAGCCCTAGGCACTTTCAGGTGGTTATTGATTGAATCCACAGATTCCGTTTCACACAGCAAATGACACTATGTAGTCAGTCTCTCAATTACTTAATGCAGTCTCTGTGCATCATAACAATATGCACATTAAAATAAGTAGTGTAAATATAGCTGAAATGAAGCTGGCTGAAGCAATTTTTATAAAAGCTACTCTATCTGAATGGGAGTTGTCTCAAATTCAGTTAGGCCAAGTGTTTCACTGAAAATGCATTATCCTGAAAGCCATTTGAATGATGTAATCTCTTATGACAAAGAGATTACAAAATGCAAAAACTAAATAACTAATCCATAAATGTCTGTAGGTTAGGATCTGTATAAGCAAGACAGTATTTTGCTTTGCAGCAAGTCTCCTTTTTAAACTAGAATGGGAAGAATCATGATATCTATCTACTAAGCAGAGTTTAGTGGGTTCTTATTAGGGACTCTCAACTTGTCCTAAACACTGAAGCACATCTAAATGCTAGATACAGACAATGAGCAGAATAACCCACAATGTAGGAAATCAACTATATAATCTGTCAGTTTCCTGTGATAGATTTATATTTTATTATTCTATAAAATCAATTCACTTTTTATTCATTTTGATTGGAGCTGATTGGCTATTTTTAAACTTTTTTCCTCTTCTTTTCCCTTTCCTCCTTTCCTCTACTTGTCTCCTTCCTCCTTTCCTCTCCAAAAAGTTTTTAAGGAGCCAAGGATGAAGTTTTATAAAAAACTCCCAGGCTCAGGCAGTCAATGGGGAGGAAAGGTCTTCAGTTCTTAGGATTCTAAGATTTTTAAAACATTTCATGAGTAATTGAAAGTTGTGCATATTTTTTGATCGTTTTATACGTATGTTACCATTAGAACTTATATGCATTTTCACTAGGTCTTTTGTCAACTAATGTCTTAACGTTTTTTGAACTATTAAGAAATAAAACACAGTGCTATGTCTTTCAATATGCGACCCATTCCTAGTTTTTATGTAAAAATAAGTGCTTCTGAAACTGTAAAAAATGCAGATTGTTTTATTAAAGATTAACTATTCCCAGAATACAGTCTTATTAAGCCAGCACTTGAAAGTATAATACACTCTTTTGTCATAGTTCTATTTCACATTGATTCAATGGCATGTGACAAAGGTAAAAGAAAGGGATGTGTTTACCAGACCTCTGCAGGAAACTAACCCAGTTTGTTAAGGATGAGAAAAATATACTAAAGGAACTAGACTGTGACATGGAATTTATTCATGGTAAAGACATAGCTAGCATTACTTTTCAAGCCTTGACTTTTGAGTCAAAGACAAGTTTTGAAATATTCTAGTCTGTTGCTAAAGTCTAGCAACTATGCTCTCTTTGCCATGTATTTGTCACTTTCATGAACCCTGAGATCATAAGACTCTAAGGTTTCTTTAAAAATAAAGGAACTTGAAGAATTCTCAAGTGGCATATGCACCCACAACTCCCATGCCAGTTGAATTGTACTGTTGACTAGTTTCATCTTCAACAGCAGTGATGGACAAGTTCCTCTTTGCTGACCCCACTGCCATCTGTCATCCTGGATTCCACCTACAGTGCATTGTATGAGCTACACTGAACAGGTTTCACCCTGGTCAAGGTCACTGCCAGCCAATCAGAATTGATGGGGTCACTGCAAATATCCAAATTACTTCCAAATGGAGGTGCTGACAGACACTGTTAATGAGCACTGTTTTGTCAGACTTGTTGATGACCTTTGACAACATCCTTTTTCCAGACTGCTAAGATTAGTCATTTTTTTCCTCCTTCTGACATTTAGGTGGTATCTGATACGTAAATGCACATTTGAGGGTAATCTGAATCTGTGTCAGAAGATGAATTTGCAGAAGTGATAAAACTGATATTGTTATCCATCTATTAAGGAAATATTTTATTTTCTTATCTTAAGAAAGATCTAAGCCTGCACCTCTGGGTAACTGCTATGGAGAACCGGAAGTGAGATTCACAAAACTATGTGTTTGTAAGTATCATACAATTACAATAGCAGAGCAAATGATCCTACTTCTAAATAGTATCAGGTACCTTACTTTTCGACTTGTGTCCTATGCTTGTCAATGAGGTGCAGAATATGAAAGAAAATAGATCATTCATAGCTGTACATTGTCATTCTAAAATAATAATATCTGCTTATACTGGTTGGGTATTATGACAAAATTATCAGATATATTATCAAAGAGACTCTTGAGAGCAATGTCTTGCTTTTTTATATTTCTGGTCATCCTCCATGATGAATCAGCCAAATAACAACCCCAAGAAGCTACTTAAAATGATGGGGCATTGGAGTGTGTTGGACTGTGCTGTAGAAACCCTATAAACAGTTAGGCCAATGAGAAGTCTACATTTCAATAAGGGTAGAAAAGTTTAATGTATCACTTTGTTCTTTAACTGAAAATTTGTTCTACCCAACAGCTATTTCTGTTCTCTATTTTCAGGTACTAGTACCTGAGGGTGTATTTGTTAATGCTACTCTGTTCAGCACATCTCCCTTACAGCAACTGGATTCATTAATTGTTCACAAACTTATATTATGTGAAGAGAAATCCTATCCCTTTAGCTCTATTTCCTTAGCACCCAGGGAAATTTTTATGATATTCTGTTTAATTGATTAGATTTAATTTTCATTCCTAAGCAGACCCTTACTATCTGTGGCCTCCTTCAAGATTCTATTGCTCACCTTTCTTCCACCTGAAATCTCAAAGGCTGCCTTACAACTAATTTACAGCTTCCAGTAAAAGTACTTTAGAAATCTAGGAATTTGCTCAGAATATCCATGTTACAAAATACTGCCTAATATTAAAAAAAGAAAAAAAAAACTACAGGTGGTCATCACAGAGATTAACTCTATCAGTATTCTTATTTTTAACAAGTCACACGTGCTGTCTTTTTTCCTTCCAAAGTCATTTTAATGGAGACAATTTTTATGCCACCCTCCATTTGCAATTCAACATCTATTTTAAAAAATATTTTACTACAAATATAAAGGATCAAAGATGTTTAGGACAGTCTTACAATCTAATGTCTGGGAAACAAATCCAAAATTAAGCATGAGACAAAGATAAATGAAATAGAAGCCTTAGTATATATATTCAGTGTTCTAGAAGATGATAGAATCCTCAACATTCTTTCTCTGTAATTTTTTTTGGATTACATCATCTTTCCTGTAGCTTCAACTATCTCTTTGTGGAGAGTCTCTGGATGGTTCTCTGAAGGCCAATTGTGTGAATTCCTAGTTTTGTAATCATTGACCTCTTGTTGGGTAGCTTGAACTTGGCCATGATGGTACTTCTGTATTTATACCATAAAAAAGGGGAGATGCTACACATCAAGGCCTCTTTGCCCCTCACCCTTCTTCTGGAAAGCCAGTGGTTTAAGTATTACCAGCCTACCACCAGTCTTAACCCTGTCCTAATTCAATTCAGGGTAAATCTCACTAAAAATAATTTTATTTTGTTTTTTTTTGTCTTTAAAATAAGAATACTAAAAAGTCATTTTAATGTAATGAGTAATTGCTTTAAGAAGCAAACAAAATTAGGTTTCCTGGATAATTCATCTCCACGTATCACTCTACAAAAGATACGTAATCGTACACCAAGGCAAATTACACATTCTTAGAGCCTGCCTCACCTGTCCTGATTGAAGATTGCTTCTGTTTGCAGAGAAAAGAAACACTGGTTTCACTGTGAAGGATGAGGAAAAAGAAGCAAGAAATTATTTCTCTCTTCTGTCTTTCTAAAATCTACCTTCATCCTCTCAATCATAAATTACAGAAGTAAGACAGAGCCTTGTCACTCAAAATGTGGCCTGCAGACCAGCAGTCTGGGTATCTCCTAAGAGATACTTAAGAAATGCAGGATCTCCACATCAATCCCAGATGTTTGGAATGAGAATCTACCTTTTAACAAGGCTCAGAAGTGATTCATGGACACATTCAAGTTTGAGAAGTGCTGGATTTGAGGAGAAAAAGGCAAGAGCTGACTAGGAGAAGGAAGGGACTTGGGACGAGAGTAGAAGGTGTTGGGCGAGGGCAGAGGTACAGCCATTCCGTTATCTGGCCCTAACGTGCTGGCTTCTCTACAAACAGGCGGCGACACAGAAGACAAACTCAGCTCTTTAAATGAGTTTTTATAGATGACTTTTCTATCCTCTTCACCTGTGGCTGGTTGTCTCCTAGCACCAGTTACAAAATATAGTGATACTGACAAGATAATTCTAAACTAATGCTAAGAAATTTGGAGAAAGTTATTACTGTGACCCTGAGGATGAAGCTCTTCATTTCTTCACCAAGTTGAAAATGTGGCTTGAGGAAAAATATTTCTGCTTTCATTTTGGCCCTGTTTGCCCTGAGACCATGTGTAGCTGAGCACAGCCAAATGAGACTGACCAAAAAAATCTGGTATAGTTAGACAGTGCGGTTGAACAACAGCCAGGCCGTGAAACGGAGTTCCAGACATTCAAGCTCTTACTTAGCTGATGCTGACAGCTGAAAAGAATAGTTTTTTTTTGCTCTCACATGCACTTTTCTGCACTATGCAAACTGTATCTCTAGGTCACTTATGTTGACCTGGCGTTGTTACAAAATGAGTGACCTCTTTAAGTTTTGCCTGTAGAATGATGGTATGGGACAGCTCTTGGGACCACCCTGGTCTTTCCACCTGTCCTCACACCTTTCACCCCAGAATATTCTGCTCTGTAAGAGCTATCTAACTCAAAACGCTTTGTTCTCTGGCTCCAGCTGTTTCAGAGAACCCTGACAATATGCGGCCCTTGTTTTTTTTTTTTTTTTTGAATTTTTAAGTCCTACATTTGTCAAATTTGTCAGAAAGATTTTCTCAACTAAAATGTGCACAGGCATTGTGAATATGTGTACACGTGGGTGGTAATTTTAACTGAGTCTTAACCATTGCTTTTTTCTTGTGATAAAGATGATGTCCTGAGGCATTTCTGTTGTGGTATCATGCTGGTTAATAAATACTCGATGTCATATGACCAAATCATTATCTGCAAAGGCAAACATCTATAAATAGAGAGACAGTGCTGGAAGTTTTCATTTATACATGTTATGCTAATATTTTCTACCAAAAATTATTATCCACATTAAAGATCACTTGAATGTCAGAGCAACTGTGGATGGCACTTTATAATACATCATCATAACTTAAGATATTCTACTCTTTTATTCATTTCACATTGCTAAATATTATTCATCAGTTTCCTCATCTGCAAAAGGCAGATAATAGTACGTATTCCTAGGTTTGAACATGAAAATTAAACAAGGTAATGCATAAAACCACAGTTCCTGGCAATTAGTAAGTATCCCATTAATGTTAGCTTTACTGTCATATTTTTACTTAATTCTTTTAAAAAATCTTCAAACCCCAATGTTGGCAATGTTCACATTGTATTCAATGATTGTTTAACATCTAAATATCAATCAAGTTGCTTCTATGTGTTTTGACACATATATGTAATAACAGCCTCATTTCAGCATGCCAGCTGTATTACTAAAAAAAAAAATAAACCCTCTTTATGGATGTCTATCGTTATAGCTTATTTCTACTTTGGTCTTGAGGTCTCTCTCTTAAAACTGGCCATAACTGAGATAGCCACGCTTTAGGAAAGCTCTGACTAAAGAAAAGTTAGGCTCAGACTAAGGTGTGTGGGTTAGGCAAGACGCAATGAGAAAGTAAGACCAAATGCATGAAACATAAGAAATGTCTTACTCACCGGTCTCAGAGAAGTTGGGGGTGCCAACGGGAGGCTGACGGAAGTCTGGAGGTGGCGGGAGCTCAACCAACAAGCAAGGAGTGAGAGCGGGAAAGCCAGGGAGAGGATCTGTGGAACTATGCATTTGTTAAGGTCCAAGGAGGCTATCCTTTAGGCTTTCCTGGGGAGGGGGGGGGGGCGGTTGTTGATTGGCTGGTTTAAAGACAAATGTTTGCAAAGGGTGATCTTATTTACAAGATTCTGGTGTTAACCATTAGGTTTATCATGGGCAGCAGCTGTGGGGTATGTTGGGTTTTTTTCAGTGATTACAATGAGGAACAAGTGGCTATTTGCAAGCAAACACAAGGGGAGAGGCTTTTCACAATGCAAAGGTGACAGGGTACGGTTGCATTTCAAACAACTTAAGTCAGGCCTAAAAATGGATGCCAAGGCAGCAACTATATTAAACAATTTTATGACACTTATTGTTCCACTGCTCTAACCTAACTGTATATCTCACTTCAGATTCCTTTGAGAAGCAGCCAGGGCATCAATCAATTAATCAGGTAAATACTTGCCTCTCATCTCCTTCTTCTTAAAAATATCTAAATTCTCAAGGCATCTACATTGACCAACTCATCTCAAGAACTAACAGCAGGTGTTTATTTCATTATTTTCTGCATTCAAATGCATATACATCTGCCTTGATCTCCGCTACTCCCAAACTTCAACTCTTGGAATCAATCTGTGGATTTTTTTTTATATTATTCATATGTTTCCACTCCCAAGCCTATGGAAAAATCCTTCTTCTGCCACATTAACCTTTCAGAATTCTATACTACACAGTCCATTCCAAGCTCCTCCTGTAGCAGAAGCCTCCCCTGATTACTACACTGAAGTCTCCATTCTCTGAAGTTCTGACTACTTAGTGGCATACGACAAAAAGCAGACGTGTTTTTTTCAATCTTAGATGAGCAGCTTGCTAGCTGCAGAAAGTCTGAGCTTATTTTCCAATCTGTAAAATTCATAGCAATGTCTACCAAATATCACTGTGGAAAATAGATGTGATAATGAATGAATAGGACTGAAATAACACACTAATACAACAAAGAAGATTTTTCATCGTGTTCTATTGTGGACGCTGTGATATAGACTAAATTATTTTTAAACTGTTGTTGAAGTGTCACCTTGTATTATTAAGTACTTTATATTTTCCTTAGCTTCCTTTTGGAGAATAGATATGGTGTTATTCATTTCTTATATGGGAGTACATGGTATAATTTTATTCACTTGCCTGGTAAGTCTTAGTGAGTATTCTACTTAATGACAATTCTATAGCTATTCAAAGCGATAACTACGCATTTTCTAAAATCTGTATTAGAGTATATAACACTGATGATGCCTGATTAGAATATATAATACTGATGTATCTATTCATCAGATAATAGTGACTAGAGGAATTCACTATATACTATCAAAAAGGGAAGGCCCAAAACCAATTCCATGCAGGCTTATTAAGCAATTAAGCACCTGTTTTGGGGCTGACACTGTTCTAGATATAAGGCATAAAAGGTGATTGAGATATGTTTAGACTCCACCTGTGCTTAAAAAAAAGGAAGAAAGTATTTCAAGGCAGCCCGAAAAGGGCTTTGTGGTTTGACCTACTGAAAATGAAAAACCAGTGCTGACAATCTCAGAACACGTTAATCACGCCCCCTGCTGTTCACTGGCTATAAATATTTTTGTCTCCACCCAAGCTCACGGTTTTGGTGGTGACTATGGTAGGGATAGTGGAGTTTAACTCTTTAAGGAGAGGTAAAGACATAAATCAGCCCTTCCTCCTTTTTCCTATTAACCAAATTCATCTACCATAAGTATTTTTATTCAAAAATATCCATACTTACTCCATTCCTGAGAAGGAAACTCAATATATCCTCATTTTCGAAGCCTCAGTGCCAGCTTCTGATGAAGCCATCTCAAGAGAGTCCAGAAATCACCTTTTTAGTAACAGCCTTCCTTATTTCACATGGCAGAGGAAAGCAGTTACCTGCGGTGTGGGGGGTTCTGTTGTGAAGAGTTGGAACACCCCTGGGATCACTTCTTTCATGCTGACCCCAGTGCCCCAATTTAAGATTAGTAAACTGAATTGTGAATTTCACTCTTCTGAAAAAGAATATTTTACCACGAACTCCATTCTCTAAGCTTTCCTTGATCACTTAGACAGCTTGTTTCTAAATACAGGATAAAAGTGCCTTTATTTCTCCAATAAATAAAATCAGGATTAAGTAACAGAGGCATTAAGGCAGCTGGTCTTTGCAAATAGTTGGTGTTAATCATATGGCATTGTATCCTTGGTAAGGTTATTTACTGTGGACTCTCATCCATAAAAGCAGTTTGCATCCTCTGTTGTTTAGTGCCTCTGCCCATGAGACCAGCCTGGCTTAGTCTTAAAGCATCCATGCACATGGTCTTTAACCACTCTTCAATTTTCATCTGTGGTTGTTTGGGTTCTCAATATTGAAACCTATGTGACATGAAATCTATGCCATTTCCTCTTCTGGACATTACTGGGTAATAAATCTCTTGTTCTGACAGTTTCTGCATATTGTGTAACAGCTCCAGGCTCTCTAAGGGTCTCGTCCGGCCTCTATTTTGACCTCTTTTGGTGTTCTTCTTTCCTTCTATACCGCATTACTCCTCCAATCCATTCTTGCCCTAGGAGGATAAATACTGTCTTATAACACTCCTTCCCCTTATTTCAGAAATGCACTCCAGGAGGGAGCTATTGCATTTTGTTTATACTTCTGTGTGAATGAAAATCAATATTTAAGTCTACTAGACTTTAAGTCTAAAAGAAAGTCTACACTTAAAAAAAATATGTTTTGGACTGGTAGTTGATCTTCCTGTTTTCTCTATTTCCATTCTTCCTTTCAAAAGGCCTCTAAAATATAGACAGAAATATGTTATGTTGGATATAAATCGCTCATGTCACATCATTGGCCTCCAATTGTTTTTATAATCCTTAGAATCAAACCTGAACTTCTCACCATGGTCATCAGGAGCCAAGGGACTTGGTTTCTTTACCTTTTGGATCCCACCTCCTCCTTTTCCTTTGCTCTCTCACTTAGATCCAGCCACCACATGCTTTCTTTTCTTTCCCTCACATCTGCCAGAATTGTTTTTACCCTGGAGCCTTTTACTGGCTTGTCCCTCTGTCTGGAATTCCCTCTTTCCTAGTTTTTGCACGACCCCCTTACCTGTCTTTAATTTTCTTCATAGCACTTTTCTGAACCTAATCTATTACATAATTTTTTACTTGATTCTGTTAAATTAAATAAATCAAGAATTTCTTAAATTAAAGAAATCAAATCAACAATTTATAACTTTCGGAAAGCAAAAAAGAATACATTATTTCTCATGAAGGATTGCAGCCTGCAGGGTGGCCATTCTGAAAGGGCAGGAAGGCTAACCTCCAGCCAGAAGTCAGAATCAGATACTTCCATGGAGGGGCAAAGGGAACAGGAATTTATGCCAAGTAGCTAGTTTCAGAAGACTGAAACCGGACCCTTACCTTTTACCATAT
The DNA here is from genome assembly GCF_049354715.1 of Callithrix jacchus. Lineage (NCBI taxonomy): Eukaryota > Metazoa > Chordata > Mammalia > Primates > Cebidae > Callithrix > Callithrix jacchus. The sequence continues at coordinate 69,211,506 of NC_133512.1, read as the reverse complement.
ACAAAAATCAACTCAAGATGGATTAAAGACTTAAATGTAAAACCTAAAACTACAAAAATCCCAGAAGAAAATCTAGGAAATACCATTCTTGACATAGGCTCAGTCAGAGACTTCATGATGAAGACTCCAGAAACAACTGCAACAAAAACAAAAATTGATAAATGGAACTTAATTAAACTAAAGAACTTCTGCACAGCAGAGGAAACTACCAACAACAGAAACAATCTACAGAATAGGAGAAAATATTTGCAAACTATGCATCCAACAAAGGTCAAATAGCCATAATCTATAAGGAGCTCAAGCAAATCAACAATCAAATACTAAACAACCCTATTTAAAAATGGGCAAAGGATGTGAACAGTCACTTCTCCAAGGAATACATACGTGTGGCTAACAAGCATATAAAACAAAATGCTCAGCGTGACTAATCATTAGGGAAATGCAAATCAAAAACACAATGAGATACCATCTCACACCAGTCAGAATGGCAGTTATTAAAAATTCAGAAAACAACAGATGCTGGGGAGGTTGTGGAGAAAAGGGAATGCTTATCCACTGTTAGTGGGAATGTAAATCAGTTCAGCCCTTGTGAAAGTGGTTTGGCGATTTATCAAAGAACCTACAACAGAACTACCATTCAGCCCACAATCCCTTACTGGTTATATACCCAAAGGAAAATAAACCATTCTACCAAAAAGACACATGTACTTATATGTTCACTGCAGTACTATTCACAATAGCAAAGACATGGAATCCACCTAGATGCCCATCGATGGTGGACTGGATTAAAAAAAAGTGGTTACATAACACCACGGAATATAATGCAGCTGTAAAAAAGAGATCATGGCTTTTGTAGCAACATGGATGGAGCTGGAAGTCATTACCTTAAGTGAATTAACACAGGAACAGAAAACCAAATCATGTTCCCATAAGTGGGAACTAAACATTGAGTAAATATAGACCCAAATAAAGGAACACTAGACACTGGGGTCTACTTGAGGGGGGAAGGTAGAAGGAGGGTAAGGATTGAAAAATGACCTATAGGGTACTATACTGGTGACTTGGGTATGAAAATTATCTGTACAGCAAATCTCCACAGCACACAATTTAGTCATATAACACATCTGCACTTGTACCCCCTAAATAACAGTTGGAAAGAAAAAAAGGAATGTAAGCCAAGTAAGGTGGCCAAATATACATATTCAATAAGCCATGGAAGGAGCCACGAATACATGGAGGAGAAAGGAGAGCATGTGCAATTGAGCTTCCTGCTCCTCCATGTTCATAAAAAATGGTGATGTAAGGGTGGAATTTTTGGCCCTCTGACATCAAAGTATGAAGCAGAGGACACAAAATCCCTTACTGTGCATGCTCTGTTGACCCACCAGAACCATACGGTGACTGTGGCCTCTTAGGCAAAACAAAAGAGAGACAGCATCAGGTAGTTGGTTGATATCAAAGGTGGAGTCATTTACAAGGGTTGGCTGTTGGCTGCTGTTTAGGCCTTAGGGAAGAAAGGCCAATCATAGTTAGTGAGGGAGGGTCCTAACACCCCCATCCCATCACGACTGAGCATTTCATTTTCAAGGTTACTCTGGGGTCCCCTAAGTCAAGAGATGGTCTGTTTAGTCAGTTGCAGGGTTTAGGCTTTTATTTTTATTTCTCACTTCTTTATTTTCTTCTCTAGAAAGGGGACCTCACAACAGTAAGGACTTCACTTTGTTCCCTGTTACGACCTCAGTGACTGAAATACTGCCAGGAGTATAGGAAATGCTAAATGAATATCTGATGAAATCATGAATAAATGGTATTTCCAAAATCAGAGGCATGGTAATAAACACACCCAACATTTATCTGATATTTATGTTATGTCAGGAAAGTTTTAAGCACTTTACATGGATTATCTCAATTAGTCTTGACAGTCCCATGAGATTGATATTATGATAATGATCTCAGGCTTGTAAAACTACGAAGTACTAAGAAAGCAACCAAAGCAAGGTGTTCTGACTTCCTGGCCTGAGCTGGATGTTACCTAGAGTCCTAGAAATCCTGTTTCAAAGGCTGCTGAAATAGAATTTGTCCAAATGATCTGATTTTCCTAATGGATGTTCCTGAGGGGGCTCCTGATAATGAAGTATGGAAGATGCATAAAGTTTGTAGACAGACTCTTTGCTTTTCATGTTTTTTGGCCTTTAGGAAGTTGTTAAATTCTGGGAAAGTCTCCAAAGGCTTCCAACCCTCATTTGTAAAATAGATTAAGAGCATATGCTTCAGAAGATCCGTGAAGGAAGATATTATGTATTGCATGCGTTTTTACATAGAAATGCTCAGTAAATGGCTTTGATGAGAATGATGGAATTTGTGATGGTGCCGTGACTGCTGCAGATGAGAGGTGCACAGCACAGTGGCTAGCATTTCTACCAGTATGGCTTCGACATGCTTGATCATGCCTGAGGAGCGGCCAGGATAGAACTGACAGGAGGCCATGGTATGGGGTATCGAGGAGTCTTAGGAAAAGCCAGGCTCCTAATGTGTTGGATGACGGCTGACATCCCGGATGAATAAGTCTAAGCTCCAGGTAGTCACTCCAAGGTTCCTAGGCAGATGGAGAAGGAATTCAGCTTGTGGAAGGAGTGAGTCAAGGGCCTGATTTTGGTTTGGAAAAAAAAAAAGTAAGACCTGCAAGGTTCATGTCCTGATAACAATGATCAGATCATCTGCCTGCCAGTGCCAGGGGGATAAGGAAATAGGAACAATAATAAAGAGAGCAAATGGTCACGGGAACTTCTGGATGAGCTGAGGGGCTTTGTAAAGCATGAAACTAATAATAATATCTTAATCATGTGGCAGGAATGTTAGAAACATTTATAAATATAATTTTACCCTCACAACAACCATATGAAGGGAATAATATTATTATCCCAATTTTTCAGTTTAGGACCCCAGCAGGCACAGAGAGGTTAAGTAACTTTCCCAAGGTAACTCAGTTAGCAAGTGGCTGCTGGGAGTCTGTATAAGTAGAAGAAAGGGTTACCCTGGAAAAACCAAGGAGATGGCCTCATTGAGCCAGAGAACCCAACAAAGGCACAGCTGGAGATATTGGTACAAGTACTGAGAAGAATGATGATGATATTCAAATCTTTACTTTGAATAAAATTATAAGAGAAACTAATCATATTGTCAGTTCAATGATTAAAATAAAGTAACATTTTCTGTTCTTGTGTCAGTTTGCTGAGGATGATGTTTTCCAGATTCATCCATGTCCCTACAAATGACACAAACTCATCATTTCTGATTGCTGCATAATATTCCATGGTGTATATGTGCCACATTTTGAAACACCCCATATCCTCACTCATAGGTGGGTGATGAAAAATAAGAACACATGGACACAGAAAGGGGAGTACTAAACGCTGGGGTCTCTTGGGGGGAAAAGGGGAGGGCCAGTGGGAGGGGGAGGTGGGGAGGGATAGCCTGGGGAGAAATGCCAAAGGTGGGTGAAGGGGAGAAGAAAAGCAAAGCACACTGCCATGTGTGTACCTACGCAACTGTCTTGCATGCTCCTCTGCTCATGTACCCCAAAACCTAAAATCCAATAAAAAATTAAAAAAAAAAAAATAAATAAAGTAACATTTGATGATGATGCTGTGAGATATAGCCTTCAAAAGTTATTTCAGTATTTGAACCACCGTTTTGTTTTGTTTTGTTTTGTTTTGTTTTGAGATGGAGTCTAGTCTGTTACCCAGGCTACAGTGCAGTGGTACGATCACAGCTAACTGCGACCTCCACCTCACAGCTTCAAGTGATTCTCCTGCCTCAGCCTCCCAAGTAGCTGAGATTACAGGTGCCTGCCACGACACCTGGCTAATTCTTGTATTTATTTATTTTTTTTAGTAGAGATGGGGTTTCACCATGTTGTCCAGGCTGGTCTCGAACTCCTTACCTCATGATCCAACTGCCTCTGCTTCCCAAAGTGCTGGGATTACAGGAGTGAGCCACTGAGCCTGGCTCACATTCTTAAATAAAAATTAAATATATATATTTTCATTGCACGTATGTGTGATAGTAATCAATAAAAGACCTTAAAATATAAGATTTTCTATATCAGGATAAAAAATTTTTGAAGCATGTAGAATAAAAATGTGAATAAGAAAAAAGAGAAATAATATAAAATTTCTGGCTGCTAAAAAATGGTTAAAATTGGAATTCTTTATTTTAAAATATGATGTTGGGTACAAAATTCCTGTAATATTTTGATTTCATTTTGGTCATTTAAAAAGAGATGTAACTATGTTATTTTAAAAGTTAGAAATTGACTTTATCCTGAAAGTTATATGCTTTTCAACTACTTAAACATATAATAAGAAAGTTTTTAATTTAAACATGATTTAGTGGCTAACTTTTAAAATTCTCTTTGAAGTAGTTGAGTGACAAAGTCTGAAATCTACTGCTCAAGCTCATGGGTGATATTTAATGGATAATCCTTGCTCCAGAGAACCAAGGCAATGAAGGTGAGTTGGCGGAGGTGGATGGTAAGCATACAGGGATTTGTGGGTTCTATGTTTCTACCTCACTTCTGGGTTTGCGTCCTGATTAGGTACAAGATCTCTGAGGGGCAAACACTTTTTTTTTGCCTTGAAGAAGCTCAAATTGTCTCCCAGAAATGGTGGAGGAATAGCAGAAAAATTCCCATTCCTTTAAAGCCTGTTTGGACGTACTGGAAAGCTCACTTGCCCTGAACAGACTTTGCACCAGGAACAAAAGACAGCATAGAAGACCTTCATGAACTGGTGGCAAAGTTAAATAGAAAAACTGATGTTATCATAGATGCCAGTATGGATAAATGACATGAAACATCAATCGAACTATGTAGATGCAATCTGATTAAAAAGAGACAAATGCTCAAATGAAGGAAATGGTTTTGCTCCCCTGATTGAAAAATAATAGCATATGCTGGAAGAACTCCACATACATTATTTTATTCTCAAAACATAACTACTACATGGGGTAGATATTGTTATAATTCCAATTTTAGAGTAAGCGACAATTCATCAAGAGGGATTAAATAACTTTTCCAGGTTATATCATTTATAAGTGGAGAAGCTGGAATGGGATCCTGAAGCAGAAATTGAGGCTCATTTGGAATAATGAATACATTGAATATGGCTGGGTTGTGAATTTGTGGGTATGTAATCTATACATACACACACACACGTGTATATAAAAACAGCACCGGGATTCTGCTGAACGTGCCAGGCTGGTGTGGCTTGGGTAGCATCTCCATTTTATTGTTTTCTGTGGTCTGATTTTCCTATTCATGAGACAAGCTGATTGTCAATATAGAACCAGAGCTTGCAACAATTCCAGTTCACATCAACTCAAAAGAAGGTAATTTACAGGTCTAATTTCTCTGTTAGACTATTCATGATTTGTCAGAGAAGTGAAGATGAGTATGCTTTATCCCCAGAATCAGTAATAAAGGAAAAAGTGAAAACATATAACTTATTTCTCTTCTTTTGAGAAGTCCTAAGAAACTGAGAAATTCTTTATTTTTTTTATTTTTATTTTTTTTAAAGACGGGTTTCACCATGTTGGTCAGGCTGGTTTTGAACTCCCGACCTCAGGTGATCCACCTGCCTTGGCCTCCAAAGTGTTTTTTATCTTATGAGCCAAGGATAATTTGTATATTGAAAAATATCTAGAGAAAAACAGGAATAACTTTTTTCATAATTCTTCTATCACATATGCATTTTACCTTGCAAAAATAATTATGTTTATGATCTCAGAAAATATTTGGGTGACTTTTCTGTGAATATTTAGAGGAAAAAAAAACCACTAAAGAAATAGAACTTCACCCAGGTTTTGCACTTGAGGTTGAGAGGTAACCTCACATAAACAGTTTCACTGTGTTTGTTGTAATGTCATTCTTTAATAGCACTTTATGTAAGTAACACTCAAGCATGGCAACATAATAGCCCTGAGAAATACACAATTTAAACTATGTGGAAAGTAGTATTTTATGAGGTGAATAGACAAATACATTAGAGTCCTAAGAATGAAGATGGCATTTAAAAAAAAAAATCTTGCAGCTAGTTCTTCCAACTCTCAATACCTGTATACTATGAAGGTAACATTGTTATGAAATCATAAAAATTAAAATGTATACCAGAGGTCCCTCCGGAAAAACCAACTTATTGACAATGGATTTCACCAACTGGCAGGCATGCCAGTACAATTTGTTGTGGTTTGTTTTAATTTTGCAGAGGGGCCTGCATTCTGGTGCAAAAGGTGGTTGGCTGAAAGGATAGTAGGATAAACACTTAAGAAAAAAAAATTCCACAGTAATCTACAGCTTTGTCATCATGCATGGAATTCAATAAAATTCTTGATGTCTCTGGTTAAACATTTTTTCTTACTTAGTCTGCTTATTTTTTTTGTCTAGACTAAAGCTTTTTAACAGGCTGCAAAACAAGTTGAATATATATTTCTCTTGACTTTAGCTAGCGGAATACTTGCAGGAAACAGTCATCGTTTTCTTAAAAATTTTTCACTTGGGTAAAAGACATAAATCATCAGCAGTACATTAAAATTATAAGAAACACATCAAACATTTTAAAACTAAGGTTAAGTTGAACTATAAGCAAGGGAGGTAATGAGAAATACTGAAGCAATTAGGGAATAGTGCAGAACCATTAAGTCAGAAGACCAGTTAAGACAACCTTTAATTTTTGTGGTTTCCTTTTTTTTCACTGACATTAAAGATTGAAAGCCCAGAGGTAGAATAAAGCTGTAATAGGTCTGCCATTCAAACGTATTAACTGCACTTTGAGTAGATATCTGTGGCTTCTTTCCTCTAATTTATTAAAGGCTCATTTTTCCTGGTAAGTTGATACCTGACCCAATGACTGCAGTTTCCCCACCTAGATCATTGATATTTAACTTGACATAGGACACAACTGAAACATTCCTTCCTGTTCTAGCAAAATGATGCCTTCTAAATAAGGCAATGTTAAGACATTTATTGAATACTTACCATGCAAAATGTTCTGCCCTAATACTTTACTGGTATAACCTTGTATAGAAAAGGAAGGCAGAGAGAATTTTAAAACCTTCCAAGAATAAGACAGTTAGCTTGAATTCAAATTCAAGCAATCTGGCTCCAGACCATGCATCCCTAAACCATATTTTTTCCAGTGTAGACACAACATACTCTGAATAAATATCAAGAGATGTAAATGGATATACAGTATTAGGGAAAAAACAAATATGTATTTGTTTAAAAGTATACACAGAAAAGTGATGATATTGGATGTCTTTTGGGTTGGCACTTGAACAAATGAGCGCTACTGGTACTGGGAAAGCTTTACATGTGCATCCTTCTGAAATTTAAATTTTGAAATATGTAGATGTATTAACTTCACAAAAATGGATAAAGAAATCTTTAAAACTCATAGGAATTCAGTAGATTCTATCATCTTAACAAGTAAGTTAACCTTACATTAAAAATAAAAGCTGGAAACATCCTTGGGGAATTCAGCATGTTTTATTTTGCCAAGCCAATGATTTCATCAATATCCCATAAACTTTAGTGTAACAACTACATTTAGTTTGTTTTCTTACACAGAGTGAACATTCACCATTATGACATTTTCATCATGCTAAAATCTATTCATAAATGTACACTTTGGAAAAAGAGTGTATTTCTAGAAAATTTTATGTACAATACGAATGGAAAAGATACTAAGTCAGAGAACTGTCAAACTACACAAAATAAAACCAATCAACCACCAACAGTGTACATGAAGAGCATTTTTGAAAAAAGTTTTCTTTTACATTCAGCAGAGTTACGTTCATGAAGAATTTCTACATTTTAAAAAGTAATAAAAGTATACACAATTTAATTATTGTGAAAATAGAATTAAATAGCACAAATATAGTATAAATCTAAATACCCATATTGTCTATCAGTTTGGGCTTATGTGAAACAAAGGGAACTGTGACTCTAAAACAATTTCACTTTTAAGTTTGGACACAGAATAGATTGGCCATAAACACAGAAGATGATTTTGGCTTTACACTGACACATTTCCATGTAGAGGAGAAATGAAGTTTAATTATATCTTTTAATCGGGCAAACCATTATAATAAACTACTTTGGAAATTACTTTAAAGTTATACATATTTGGAACAACAGAGTTTTTTTTAAAAAATGAAGTTTGGTGTTATGTTATGCATTTTAACTATTTTTGCCATATTGAGGCCTCCTCATATATTATCATATTTTACCACAATTTAAATAATGGATCATATTCTGATATTCTGGTTAATGATCACATTCATTTTGACAATTTAGTTTTTGAACTTTTATACTATATAACTTAAAAAGGCCATAATCTACTTTAATTACCTTCATAGATTATTAAGTATAAATTAAATTTTTATACAATATTTGGATTAGGTAGGTGGTACAATATCTGTTTTAACCTAGAAGCATGAAAAAGTCTTAAAAAGTAAATTAAAAAGTAAAATCAGTGTTTTAAAAACATATATAAGAACATGAATAATTTTTTCACATTTTTTCATCTAATTTTCATTTGGAGAAAATAAATGTATTATGAAATTATTCTAATAAAATTATTCAAACACACACTTAGGTGATAATTATTTTGTTCATCACCAAACTTACTACATTTACACTTAGAGACCAGTGAACATATGTACCATTACCTTTGGAAAGAATGTCTCCTCATATTGCTTTTTTACTTTCTAGACATAACCAGCATCTTGCCATCACACTGAAAAGATCACAAATTACACAGTGTTGACTTAAATATTAGCATGACATCTGAGACTGTTTTTAATAAAAGGGAGAATAAATCATTGAATTTGAGGACTGAAGTTGAAAACTAGCCACATTTGTTATAAATTCCTCTTTAAAAAGTAGTCGTTTCTACTTTGATTTTTTTGTTTTCTTGATTTCACCCCTCATATAGAAGTTTGATACTTCAAAATTTTTTTCTTCTTATATTATTTAATTTGTCACACAGACTAGGAAATAAGAGGAACATAATAACTAAACAGTGCAAGCTTAGATTCTTTGAGTCTAAAACAAATTAAATGTCTTTCAAAAAAAAAAAGATAGCGCTTTTTTTTGGAAGGTGATAACATAAGAAAAACAAACTGCTTCACTGATATAACTTCCATCAAATATCTTCATGGGGTAGGTTATTGATTTTTATCTTCCCGAATAAGGAAACAAAGGTCAATAACAGATACCAGTAACAGATCATTTTACAATCTTAAAAAAAAAAACACATTTCACTGGAACCATATAAATTCATCATTTTCTCTCTATGAATCACTCATGTTTTTATACAACTTTTAGAAGCCTCTTCCTTTTCTTTTCTATTTCTTTTGATAGCCATTCTATCATATGCATTTATGACTTTTACTATGTAAAAGCTGTGAATTTGAAACTTGTCTTCATATATAAAAACATTGACAATTAGAAATCTAAAGCCCCAAAGCAGGAAAGGAGTACCACAGGGATATGGCCCTCATTCAGTTGAGGGGTGCAACATTCTAGTTTTGTAGCCACCATATCGATTTTGAAGAAAAGGTGAATAAAGATATAAATAAAATCTGGGTTAAGTTAAATATTTATATGCACCATGAGGACCATGACATGTCTAGTGCTAGTCACTATCATACAAGAAAATGCATGCTCATTTCAGTTCATGTAAAACTCACTTTAGGAGAGACTAATCACCTTTTTCAGTAATTCCCATCATTAAAGCACAAGATTCTTTGCTCAAAATTTGATCATTGAAGAGAGAGCATTTGTTAATAGAAGCATAAAACCCACATAAGAAAACATTATGACTCTGGCAACTGATTCCTCCTGTTTCTACTTTTCCGGCTATTGATGAGAGCCTTTAACTTGCCATAGTCCCCTCTCATTTTCTGTGATTCATCCCCCTGCTGATGTTGCTGCCGAGTGTCTTTGCAGTACTGGTTAATCATCTGCATTTCTGAGTGGCTGAAGGCTCCCATGATGTCCTTTGGGTGGAAGGGTAAAGCCCTCACAGAGCTGGCCCAAGTCCATGGGGACCATTTGTCTGACACAACAGCCACCATTTCTGAATCTAAAACTTTGAAGTTGATCTTGGCTATGGTCTGCTTGAAACTATTTTCTGTAGCAATGCAGTGATAAAGTCCTTGGTCAGAACCCTGAACAGAGCGGATCAGGAGTCCCTGTGAAGTGGCTATGATTCGTTCATTCAGCTTAACCTGAAAGAAAGAGACGTTAAAGTTACTGAAACTGAACATTATATTTCCTTAGATTATGACCAACATATACAGTATAGTCTCAACTTTCACAGATTTGGGGGAAAAGTACTGATTACCGCTTAACATCCTTCTCAGCGGACACAAAATTTTGGTTTTACGGCCTTTTAAAAAAAAAAACACACGGGAGATCTTATCACATTGTCACAGGAGTATTGAATCTAATAAAGAGAGGGTAAAGATATTATCCACATTGTCAAAAAAAGCTTAAAGTGCTTTACCCTGGCTAGAAGTTTCTCCGTATATGAGCACAAAATTGTGGTTGCCTTTGAAACTGGAATCACAGTCAAGATATATAAGTCAAACTCATAGATGCTTTAAAATATCTATTCCATCCTGGTGTTCTAGTCTTCACTAGCAAAAACATGAAGCCACAATTAAAAGGTGAATGTTATCTTTCTGTTTTAATGAATTAATGTTCTTCTAAATAAAAAATACATAAGCAGAGGCAGAATTTTGAACATTTTCAAGGGCCTTTTCCAATTATCCCACAATAAACAATGTCTAAAAATTAGCTGGAATGTCATCATCCTTTAAGTCCTCTATGTGATTTTACTTTACAAGGAAAGGTATTAAAAAGCTATGAATTAATATTTAATTACTTTATAGGCTTTACTGGAAAAAAAAGACTGTTTACTGGGTATCAGCTAAATGCCTGAAACCTTCCTTACAGTTCCACCTATAGTATTGCCAACTAATAGATAAAAACCTAATTGGTAAGAAGTTCTTTGACATGTATACTCCAGAATACTCTTTCATTGAAGAAACAAGAAATTTGACCAAAATCAAAATTAGATAATGCATGCTATATGTTTTCCTAAATGATAAAGTTCTGTGCAAACAGACATTACTCATAATATCTAAATCAAAGATCAACTGGTTTGTGCACAAAAAAGCACAAAAAGGCAAGTAGAGTACTAAAAGACATAATAGGACAGAACTAGAAAAGAGAGAATCACTTGAAGGAAGGAAACAGAATTTTGACATTAATTAAATTTACTAAGTTTAAGTATTCCTCAAAAACAAATAATGTACAAATACATTCAGAAACTAAAGAAAAAAATTTACCCTATTTGTGCAAAATTGGGAAAATATTTTGAGTTCAATATGGTAAACCCATTAAATATGTATATAATATTTGGTGCAATTTTATTTTAGGAATTTATCTAGAATATATACTCTCCCATGTGTGCAGGTATTTTAGATAAAGGGAAAACAAGAAATTACCTAATAAGTAAATGGCTTAAAAAAAAAAAAACCACCTCAGGTATATTTATACAGTGGAATACTATGTAGCCAGGAAATAGAAGGTAGAATCATATGTATTGATATTGAAGTGGGGTCTGTGTGTTTGTGTGGAGGGGAGGAAAACTATAGAACATATTTGGAGGAATATATAACTCTTGGTAACCTTCCTCTGGGCAGTGGGAATAAGAACTGAATAAGTATTCCATAAGTATTAGTATTATTCAATAGATATTAAAAGTGGGAATAAGAATTGAAGTGGAGGAGGGCTTTCAGTTTTGACTTTACGCTACTTAGTGTGAACTATTTGCCTTTGCTCTGTGAGCTTTTATCATTTGTCTTACTTAAAAAAATGGTTAATATTTACACAGTAATATCTGAGAAGCATATGTTTTCTTAAAATAGAAAGGATTAGGATAAATTTAGTAAAATATTAATAGTTTAAGCATAAGTAAAATTGTACTCTGCCTAAATTCTGAACAAAACAGACTTTCCTACCTGTGTTAAGGTTAATGTTATTGCAATATTAAATTATTACATTCTTATGTCATTGAGATTGGAAAAAAGTCAAAATAGTAATATTTGAGCCTCCATATTCTTGAGCATTCTGAAATGGAACTTAAGAAATATTATGAGAGAATAAATCCTTAACATATTCCATTTAAAATTTCACTATTAATTTCTATGGCATATACCAAACATATGTATATTTTTAAATCATAGAAGTTATATTCACTAGTATATTATTCTACTGAATAAAAGAAAATTACATTATACATATTAGTTGATCCCTGTTTATCATTTACCCAGTACACACACACACACACACACACACACACACACATTTAATTTAATTTTCATTATTAAAGTATTTCTAAAACTATTGTTAGCATCATAGACTTTAGAAGAATGATGGGGCTCTGATGTCCATCTAACTCATCTTTCCCCCACATAATTAAATTACCTCCTCCAAGTAGTCATCTGCTTATGGTTTAATATTCCAGTAACGAGGGACACACAATTTCCTAAACAGCTCATAACATCTTTGGGTGGAAAAGTCTGAGAGTCAGAAAGTATTTTTGCATATAAAACCAACATTTATTTCAGTAACGCTGATGCAGTATCTGTGTTCTACAGCTTACTGTAGAACATTAATGTTTCAATGAATGAGTGTTCTTCTAAATAAAAAATACAAAATAAAGTGATGCAGAAGGCTCCACTTTCCCCTGGGCTCTATCAGACTTCACAATGCAGGAATAGTGGTATATTAGGCTTCCCTAAGGCTACATACACACATATATATTTTTAACTTTTCATTTGTCAGGACAACATGACATCAATATTATGAAATTCATTGTTTACAATATACCACCCTATGTCATTTTACAATGTCTCCCTTATTAAGGAAAAAACCCCAGCTCTTTCCAATCTATGAAAAGTTTCAGTATGTGTCTTTTTATTTGAAAATCTAAAGACTTTTTCCAAATCACTAAATAAAGGCAACAGTCCCATAAACAATGATTCCATATATTACTTAACCAAAGCACAAGAGTTATGAATAATAAAGCAATGGAAACAGATTACCACACAGCAGAAAAACGCTACTTGTCATGAAGGTTATAGTTCAGTGTAGTTTCTTGATGAGGAAAATTGAACTTTTCAAAATAGCCCCCTTTTATCTTGTGAAGCACACAAAGGTGCTGTTGTGTGAAAACTTGGCTTCTGGATTTGCACACATCTTGTTTCTTTTATGAACGTTTCCTCACATCAATACCACCGTCTTAGTGCCCAAGCTCTTCTTTCAATCACCATGTTACAGAGGTGAGCAGGCAGAGAGAATTTCTAATTAATCCATCAATTCTTAGGACAAAGGATTTTAAGGAAAGTGACGCTTGTCAACCCAAAGACTTAAAAGATGATCATGTGCCTTTCCTTGTTCCTTTGATCTGCACCTCACCGAGGGACAGTGATTTAATGTTCTTTTCGAGGCTCTGATGGATTGCTGCTGTGCTGCTTTACTTACCTCTTTCCTCCTGTCTTTGTCTTTCTGTAGCAGCCACTTGATAGATGCCTGTGGAGACTTGGGGGCACACTCCAGAAAAGTGGTGTTATTTTTTACTCCATACTGAACAATTTCAGCTGCATTTCTGTATGCTAACAGGCAAAAATAAAAGGCGAGAAAGAGAAAGAAAGAATACAACTGAATTTAGAGCATATTCTCCTGTAAAAATGCTACATAAATGTTTATTTTTAAAGAAAATCATGAACTATGGCAGCCAGCAAAAAGCAGTGGCAATCATTTAACAAGCAAAGTAGGATACATTGTTTACCTGTTTTATTTTTGTAAAGGGAAGGAAAGGCTGTGAATTAAGGCAATATGGATAAGAGAATCAGGGTTATTCAATAATTACTCTCCACCAAGGATTATTCTTAATATTAGTTTGTTAACTTAATGACTACAATATTCCTGCCAGATTTTTTCAGCTTTTCACAGCTGAGCAAACTGAGGCTGTGAGTTATGAGGAAATATACTTTAGTGAATGTGCCAGTCATTACCGAAGCTAGGTTTATCCCATTCCTAAAGTTCATACTCAGTGTCCTATAGAGTAAATAGGTAAGCACTGCAAAGGGCAGAAAGTAAGTCTTGGTGGAATGTAGTCATTGAGAACACTGTCTTTGCAATCAGAGGAACATAGGGTGAAATCCTGACCTTACCACTACTGGCTATAACCTTAGAAAAGTTACTTGATGTCTCTGTGTTTTAGTTTCACTCATCTCTAAAACATCGATTATAGCATTTTTATATAGGTTTCTCAATAAAAGTATTAAATTAGGCAAATCATTTTGTATTGCCATGTCGTAGCTTAGACATGTACAGAATCCTCACCAATAAAAGCAGGAATAATAATAGACTCTAGTATGATTTCTTGAGCACTGAGTGAGATAATCATAAAGAAAGCACTTAGCTCAGGTTCTGACCCGAAGTCAGCATCAATATTTGTCTGATGTTACCTCCACTGCCATTATTCTTACCACTATGACAACTACTACTATTCATGGGACTGATACACTTTTATAAAATAGCAAATAGAGAAATGGTAACTTGAACCTCAACTAGATGTATGGAGGAAGTAAGCAAAATCTGTCTTAATTTGCTCTTTGCAGTTAGACTAGTTGGTAAAAAGAACATCACTTTTTACTAAAGGAAAGTGCAGGTTGAATAGCAGATTCAAAAGGATTAGAAATAGGAGTCTCACTGTTAATTTTTGATACAGCACATCTGTAGCACTTTGGTGAGTCACAAGGAAGGTCTGCTTGGAAATACTTCTATTCGGTGGTATAGTGGCAGGTAAAGTATTGTAACATGGTAACTCCATGTCAGAATGGCAAGGAAGGAATTCGTATAATTGATAGACATAAGGCAGCATTGTCAACAGGCACTGTAGTACATCCACGTTCATGGCAGAACTATTCACTTAGCCAAAAGATGGAAGAAAACCAAGTGTCCAGTGGTAGATGAATGGATAAACAAAGTGTGGCATACATATATCCATACATATACACATACACTATATATATGCACACATGAAAAAATATAATTCAGCCTTAAACATGAGAAAATTGGGACATATGTTACAGTATGAATGGACCTTGAAGACTAGCCAGTCACAAAAGGACAAATATTGTATAGTTCCACTTATATACAGTATCTAGAGTAGCTGAATTCATGAGAAATTCATATAAAAGTAGAGTGGTGGTTTCTAAGGGCTGAGGGAAGAGGGAATGGTTAGGTGGTATTTAATGGGGATAGTTTCAGTTGGGGAAGATGAGAAATAACCAAATATGCTGGCAGTATGTTTCACAACAATGTAAATATACTTAATGCCACAGAACCATAGACTTTAAAATGGTTAAAATAGTAAATTTTATGTTATGTACATTTACTGCAGTAAAAAAGTGCTGCTCTAAGGGTTCTTCAGTGGTAAATCTTTAAAAGCAAAGTAACTTTTCTTCAGAAAGAAAATAGTAGCTAAGTAAACCTGTAATCATAATCTGTGTGAAGACCTACCAGCTAACATACTTGAAGTGCATGTGTTCCCAGACATTTGTTTTTCACAATTCTCAGTATGCATACAAAAAGCATTTAATTTTTAATTACCATACATGAATACTCCAAATTTTTATAGTAAATATTCCTTGGAAATGAAAGGCTTGAATCTATGACAATATTTCCCCTCACTGAAAGGTGATGTGGGGCATTGCTACTGTTAACTGAGATTGGCCATTGCTCACTTTTAATACCTTTTAGGTTAAATCCTCTGCATTGAGTCAGCGGGTTTCCATGTCTCACATCCTGTCTTCGGCTCCTCCTGTAAGTGCAGAAATACATAAAAGTGACTGAGAATTATCACTGCCAATTATACCACTGTAATTTTAAACTTTGCGACCTTTTTATTACTAAGCTTTCATAAAAATTTTAAAAAAGAGCTCTGATTGATATAGCTATCCCACATTTCTTATTCAATTCACCAACGATGGGGAGGTACTTACCTTTGCTTTTCAATCTGAATAAGTTTTCCTATCTACCATTCATGATGGAATAGCTATGAATCTCCTATTACATGCATATGCTGAGTAAATACTACAGTCTCTAATTAATAGTGTAAATTTTTAGTTTAGAGAAATGTAGCCTAAATTTTCTAAAATCATAACTCCAAAGTATAAACTCACTAGCATTTCTCTTTTTAGAATAATTTGTCTTAAACAAACATACTTGTTTCTTACAAAAGTCAATGTTTTCTGTTTCTAGATATAGTAAAACTTTACTGAAACAAGTGATAGAGATAAAAAATAAGGACTTTTAATAAAAAGTTAATTTCATTTACTAGAATAAGCATGTTGTCCTCAACATTTTATTTTAAAAATTTCAAGTCTACAGAAAAGTAGATATATGGGTAAAATGACCACTGGTATACCTAGATTCACAAATTGTTATATTTTGCCACATTAATGTCTTTCTCTCTCACATGCAAGTATATATCATGTATAGACTATGGATCCACACCTAGGAAAGCATTTAGAAAATTAATTCCAGACATGAAAATGTTTCACCAATAAGTGCTTTAGCATGTATTTTTCAACAACAAGTAATCTTTCAACATAATATCATTATCATACTAAATATATTGATATTAACAATATAATTGAATGCATATTCTACATTAAAATTTTTCTAGTTGTTCCCCAAATCTCTCTTATGGATTTTAAGATAACCAGGTTCCAATCAAGGTTCATTCTTTATATTTAGTTGTTATGTATTATTAGCTTAAGCATTTCAAAAATTTAGCTACATTGTTTGCAAACTGGTCATTATTTAAATAAATGTTTTAAGTTGTACTCAAATTGTTTAGTTTCCTGAGTCTTACATTCACTAAGTACTTTACTTTCAATGGTTTCATATAGTCTAAGAAATCAAAGAGCAACTGGAATCCTCTGAGCGAGGCATCAAACATGGCTAATAGTCAGAAGAGGCCAGTGGCTCATGCCTATAAGCACTTAGGGAGGCCAAGGTGGGTGGATTATGAGGTTTGGAGTTTGAGACACGCCTGGCCAACATAGTGAAACCCTGTCTCTACTAAAAATAGCCCCAGCTGCTTTGGAGGCTTAGACAGGAGAACTGATTGAACCCTTGTGTGAAGAGTGTGGTGAGCAGAGATAGCGTCACTGCACTCCAGCCTGGGCAACAGAGTGAGACTCCGTCCCACCTCCACGAAAAAAGAAAAAAAAAGTCAGAAGAAGGTGACTCTTTAAATATTGTGAATACCAGCCTAAATTGGTTGCTTACTATCAACACTGGGAAGTATAGGTGAGTGAGCATATCACTTAATTGGGTTTAATGCTAAGTCTTTCTTAATACTTTTAAAGACAAATGAAAATATTCAGCAGGAACAGAAATATTAAAATCACACAGTGGTTATTAAACTTACAAACAAAAGTTAATCTTGAAGTCACTGATAGTGAAAAAAAAAGCTCATTTTCCAGCTAAAGAAAACAGTCACTACTTCATGTACACAATGGATTGTATATATCTATTTATGGTAGAATAGGTATAAAATTTTATGCTACTTAAGTATTCCTTTCCAAAAAAAGTCACATGATCCTTACCAATTATATATTTCTGTACATACACAAACACAAAACAGTGGAAGTGTTAGCCACTTTTATCTCAGGAAATATAATTATTATGGCTCTATATTCTAGAATATCTCCCATATCAAGTTTTTACTGCATAATATTTGCTATATTTTGAAGTCCAGCATTATTTTACTACAGCCAACTTCTAGTATATATTATATGAGCATCATGAGAAAGTTTTAAGCCATCTAGGCAGGCAATTATCATTCACAATGGTTAAATTTATTGTCCTGTGATCAACATTATATAATAGTTTACTCATATATACAAACTCTCAAGCTGGGCAATCTCAATTTGCAATATCACATAGCTTCTAGGCATTCAAGTACTAAAGAAACATTGTTATGGCTTAGCTTACAACATGAGATCAGCAAGGCAGCCATCTGAGCCTTTTTTGTATAGATTCCCTCAAAGGCACTCACATAGCATCACAAAAAACACGCTGGTAGGCAGAATAATATTGTATTGCAAGTAGGATTTGGAATTTGGTTCAAGTTTCCCATGTTTCATCTATAATAGTACATTCTTTTGGATAAGCAATGAAATAATTTTTTATAGAAAATATATTTATTTGAAAATTGAGCTGATTATCTTGTCTTAACTTTTCTAACTACTTGTCTGAATCCAGAACAAATAATGTTAGAGACTATACTGCAATATTTGATACAAATCCACAAATATTTAAGATACTTGAGAGTGAAAATGGAAAAATAAATGCTTTCACTGTTTACTATCCTATAGTTTTGTCTTTTTTTTTTTTGACAGAGATTTTCTCTTGTTGCCCAGGCTGGAGTGCAATGGCGTGATCTCAGCTCGCTGCAACCTCTGCCTCCTGGGTTCAAGAAATTCTCCTATTTCAGTTCCTGAGTGCTGGGATTACAAGCATGCACCAACACACTCGGCTAATTGTGTGCTTTTAGTAGAAACAGGGTTCCTCCATGTTGATCAGGCTGGTCTTGAACTCCCAACTTCAAGTAATCTGCCCACCTTGGCCTCCCAAAGTGTTGGGATTACAGGCGTGAGCCACTGCACCCAGCCTTTTAACTAGTTTTTTTTTTATTTAAAGGGAGACTATTGAGTCAATGATATTTAACAAGTCTATTATGGCAAAGTAGGGATTCCACCAATTTCCAAGTATAACTATATTTCTCTGTTTGTATAAAAGAAAATAGTTTTTTGCTTTTTATTTCTATGAAATCCTCTAAGTCATCTTGTATTTTGCTTACAGAGTACTATCAGCACAAAACTAAGTAAATTAACACTATTCAAGAAAATAAATGTGGAAAATACTCCATTACCTTCAAAGGAAAATAAAAAATGCACATGGGAATTTACAAAATAGTTAATTCATTCAGCAATGTGTTTTCCATTTACTGTAAGTATGTGCTTAACTAAGTTAGGACATAATTTGGAGAATGGAAATACTATAAATATTTTTAGTGAAACTTCCAATATGCTAGTCAAAGATAGACAGACACGGGTAGGCACAGACATATTTTTATATATGTAGCATTTTTATGCTTTTCATTCATGATAGAATTAAGGCAATGCTAATCAAGATAGCTATCGTTTTTTTTTTTTTTTAGACAGAGTCTCGCTCTGTCTACCAGGATGGAGTGCAGTGGTGCAATCTCAGCTTACTGCAATTTCCACCTTCTGGGTTCTAGTGATTCTCCTGCCTCAGCTTCCTGAGTATCTGTGATTACAGATACCTGCCACTATGCCTGGCTAATCTTTTTTGTATTTTTAGTAGAGTTAGGGTTTTGCCATGTTGGCCAGGCTGGTCTCAGACTTCTGGCCTCAAATGATCTGCCCACCTTGGCCTCCCAAAGTGCTTGAACTATAGGCGTGAGTCACTGCACCCAGCTAAGATAGCACTTTGAATAGTTACTGCTTTCCTTCTTGACCCATTATTTATGGTTTAATATCAGGCATGATATTGTAAATGCAAAGAACTGCATGAGGCTCCTTTATTAAAAAAAGTGTAAAGGCCGGGTGCAGTGGCTCAAGCCTGTAATCCCAACACTTTGGGAGGCCGAGGCGGGTGGATCATGAGGTCAAGAGATTGAGACCATCCTGGCCAACATGGTGAAACCCTGTCTCTACTAAAAATACAAAAATTAGCTGGGCATGGTGGTGTACACCTGTAGTCCCAGCTACTCGGGAGGCTGAGACAAGAGAATTGCTTGAACCCGGGAGGCAGAGGTTGCAGTGAGCCGAGATTATGCCACCGCACTCCAGTCTGGCACTTGGCGACAAAGTGAGACTCTGTCTCAAAAAAAAAAAAAAAAGTTTAATTAAAATTATAATTTGTGGTGGTAGAATGACAATGTAAAATCTATGTTTAAGCACCCATCTTAGAAAGGATACCCGGTATTGTAATAGTTGGGAAAACATACAAACAAATTAGCTAGCCCATATTCAGCAGAAACTTCTAAAACGTTTAAAAAAACCTGTAATATGCAATGGCAATCTATATACAGTATGGAATTTTACTTGAGAAATATTATTTGTTTACTACATAAAAATGCTTGTTGGTCAAAACCAGTCTTTGCAGAGAAAGCATACTGATGTCCACTTCCCTTACATTATATCATAACTGGTATACCAATACAGCTCTAGTAAGATTCCATTTATATAGTCCCCATATCCATTTCTTCCTTGGAAAGTATAGTGCTTCAGCTTCCTTCAGCACTAAATCTGCTGAATAGTTTGAAGATTATGCTGCAGGTGTTAGAGATGCAAATTTTTAGATTTTCTTACCAAGTAAATAGTATCATCACCTTACTAAGAATTATGGTAATTTAACAAATTGCTACTATCATATTTGGCAGTGAAAAACAAGTATGGTTGAAACAACTGTGGCTACAAAAATCACTTTTTATGTAAAATTACATTTGAAATTTTCCTCCCTCACAACTGTGTGTCCAGGTTTAGGCCTCCAGCCTCATACTAAGATGGAAGATCACAGGGTAATGATGTCCAGAAATTCTAGGTAGAAATCAAAAGACATCAGGGACCTCCTTGCTAGAGCCTAAATTAACATGGAGGGACAGAGTCTTGGAACACATCTACGAGACTCCCGGATTAAAGAGTGGGAGTTCTCAGCTGGGCATGGTGGCTCACGCCTGTAATCCAGCACTTTGGGAGGCAGAGGTGGGTGGATCGCAAGGTCAGGAGTTCAAGACCAGCCTGGAGTGGTGGTGCGCACCTCTAATC
The DNA here is from genome assembly GCF_049354715.1 of Callithrix jacchus. Lineage (NCBI taxonomy): Eukaryota > Metazoa > Chordata > Mammalia > Primates > Cebidae > Callithrix > Callithrix jacchus. Next base: position 69,190,500 of record NC_133512.1, on the reverse strand, counting down.
CCAGCTACTTAGGAGACTGAGGCAGAAGAATTGCTTGAACTCAGCAGGCAGAGGCTGCAGTGAGCCGAGATCACACCACTGTATTCCAGCATGGGCGACAGAGCAAGACTCTGTCTCAAAAAAAGAAAAAAGAGTGGGACTTCTCTTTCTATCTCATGTCATTAATTATGGAAGACTCCCAAATGATCCAGCTCAGGCTACTCCTTTCTACTCCAGATTCTTATTTCTAACTGCTTAGTCAATATCCCTGTGTGAATATCTTACAGATATCATTAACATAACATCCTCTTTCTCCCCACAAACCTGCTCCTTTCACAGTCTTTTCTCTCTCAGGAAGTGACATTGACATAAATCCTAATGTTCAGTTCTGAGAACTTGGATCATTTTTGACTCCTCTATTTCTCGAACCACCCACATCCAAATACATCAATACATTCTGTAAGCTCTGTCAAGCATCAGATCATTTTTTTTTCCACCTCTACCACTATTGTCCCCATGCAAGCCACCATTATATCTCCCCTGGATGATGAGAGTATCCTCCTGCCATGTAGCTTCTGCCACCCCCTCCCCTGTGCCTCCAACCTCTTCCTAACCCAGAGCTTCAGTGCAAACCAAATCCAGCCAGTGATCTTTTGAAACCAGAAGTCAAATAATATCATTCTCATGCACAAAACTCCTCAGCTGTTTTCCATTTCACTTTAAATAAAAAACTTTCAATTACCTACAAAATCTGACATCATGTGGCATTCTGACTTCATTTCTTCCTATCCTTTCTTTTTCTCATTTCAGTGCAGCCTCGTTAGCTTTAGAGCTGTTTCTTGAACAATCCTGGAACACCCCAGTATTAGAGATTTCTGGTCCCTCTTCCTGGAATGTTATTCTGCCAGGTAATGCCTTCGTGCCATTCCACATCAAGTCCTTGCTCATATAGTATGTCCGCAGTAAGGCCCTCCCTGATACCCATTTAACATCGCAACCTTCTGCTTACCACGTATTGTACCAACCTTCTTTGCCCTTTTACAATTCACAGATCGTGTTATTATTTGATATACCAGAGGTTTTCCTTATTTATTTATTATCATCTTTTCTCTTTAGAATGCATTATTCCTGAAGACAGAGATTTTTGTCTTTTTTCCTGTTATATGGCTAGCTTCTAAAACAATGCCTGGAAAATATATTTCCAGTGGAAAATATTTGTTGAACTAATGAATAAGAGGATCAGAATACTTTTGATACACAAAAGTGCTAGGGTTGTTACAATCTGTCAGGGTCCTCAAAGGAATGTAGAGAATACAAACCATAAAGCACCATCACCCCAGTGCTTTATTTTAAAGATCACAGGTGCTCATGGCTGCTACTACTATTTGCTGCCCCTGCTAAGCCTAATTTTTAAAGGTTATACCCCTGCCACCCTCATGACCCACGTTACTGTATGACTGAAAATAGCGAGAGTCTTGGCTGACTCTGAATTCTGCATATTCCTTTTCAATTTCTCTACTCGCGGTTCCTTCCAACTTGGTACAAATTGATGCAGTTTCCTGCCTAAGTTTTTACTTGCACAAAAAGCACCCTGCCTCAGACTACCTTTCTTTCTTAACCTAACCAGCAATCATTCACTCACCACTCCACAGATAAAATATGGCCATCAAGGTTTTGAAAGCAAATCAAGGTATCCATACTGAAATAATACTTTTGTAGCTTGAACTAGAACCAGTGTTATAATTGGTTGCAAGATAATTAAGCAATGTAGAGAAATCCTAAGAAGGTGGGTGTTAAGGATACACTAAAGTGTATAAAATAAAAAAGACATAAGTTAGGTGATGTAAAAAATTTAAAAAGCTAAATGCTACTTGAAATATTTGATGGGTCCTAGGGGAGTAGGTGTTACAGTGGAGCTTTGAAAGGAGAAAGGAATTCTTCCAAAGTACTGTACTCTGGACTTATCATATCTGTGGGAATTTCAAGTTATAACGCATTGCCATTTTCTTCATTCAAAGACTAGGTATGGTGCTAAATAGAGCTTCCACTTTTAATGTAATTTAAAAAAAAACAGCAATAGAACTAACTCTAAACATGTGAAAGACTTCTGTATTGTCTGGTGTCCTACATTTGGATATTGAGCTGAGTGTTTTGTGCTCACCGCTTCCCAGTTGGGTAGAATCTGGAGCAGGAATGGCCATCCCAGGCGCAGTAAGGGTCCCGTGCCAGGCAGCAGTCAGCACAGGCTGCACCATAGATGTGGCAGCGATGAAGAGACACTTGGGAAATCCCTTCATTGGAACTCAAATACAACTGTTGCTATTAAAGGAATGAAGATGATTTATTTCAGATGTGGAAGTTAAAGGACAGCTTTCAGCAGGAATACATTATAATATATGCCCACAAACCCTTGGATTCATTCTGGAACTGACTAAAACGTGAAGCAAAGTACAGAAGGGTATAAAGCCAAAATAAATAGAATTTTCCTACATTTATATGCCTATAACATTACCACTTTCCTGTTAAAAACGAAAGCTCAAAGCACCTTATAGAATGGTAATGTGTTTTAGACATTGGGATTCATTGTTCTTTCAGATTTGAGCTAATATATTACAGATTTAAGTTATAATGTTTTCTTTTTTTCTTTGAATGCTGTCTCTTAACAAAGCACAAGGAAGCATTCTTATTTTTCATGTATGACAATACATTACTTTGTAAATTTGAGAAAGTCTGGTTTAAAATAAAGGGTATTTTAAGTTTAGAAAGAAAAAATAGTAAATAGTAAGTACTGGATAAAATAAAAAAGAACATTTTGGTCACATGCCTTTGTAAGTGTCATGTTACTCATTAAAACTATCTAAATATAATTATTTAGAAGAATATCAGTATTTATATTTAAACATGTCTTAAAATTCTGCTTGATCCAGTGATCTTCATCATCCTAAAGATGTCATGAATGGAGATTTCATCCTTTTTCAATTGTAGGATGTCTACTGTTTCTAATAAAATGGTTTGAATCCTTTAACTGTGCATCACATGGTTCTCAGGCATTGAAGGAATGAATTTCTCATTGACACTGCTTACTTTCCAAAGTACTTATATAATTCAAGTTAGCACAGAATCTGTAAGCTGGTACTTGAATAGATGTGGATGTATGGGTGTGTGCATACTCCTCCATATACACATACATGCATATATGCATACATATACATTTAAAAATTAAACCTCTGGAGACACCATGGGTCCAACAGGCTCTGAAGCTCTACAGCCAGACTTCCTAGATTCAAATCTCAGCTCAGCTACAAATCTGCTGTATTAACTTTTCTGAATCACAGCTTCCTCATTATTAAAATTAAGATAACATAGCACTTACCATATAGAGTTTTTGTAAAAAAATAAGTGTAAGTGGTTCCTCCACATAAAATGCTTGAAATAGTTTCTGGCTCATAAGTTGCTCAATGAATGTTAATTGATGGTAATAGTACAGTAAAATATCAAACTATCAATATTAAGTTTTCAATTCTAATTTGAATTGAATTGAGATTTGAATCACATCTCACTCTATTATATCTAATATAATGATTTTATTCACATCGATTGACTTTTCAGAAATTGTGCTGAAATTGATCTCCAGTTGAAACATTCAAACTATAAGAAAACAGCTGCATGTTCTCGCAATAACCATTTGTCTAGGCACATTTGAAATAAATGTTTATTGAGTAAGTTAGTGAATAATACAGTAAATTTTTCAGTTTCATTAAAATACTTTCAGGATATCAGTATATTTGATGGTAGGACACAGGTAGTTCCCTTCTAGATAATATAATTTTTATTAATCCTACTATTTTCTGTTAGATGGATAATATAATAAAATGGGAAAAAATAAAATAATAAGATGAGAAACACTGATAAATGTATTTAAATACACATAAATGTCATTAACTATTTGTAGTCCTCTTGCACTGAAAAAATGATGCCATATGCAGTTGTACAAATGATTTCCAAAAAGTCAAACAACTATCTTTGCCTTGAATCTCATTGTTTTAATGAGACATTTTAAATGACCTACAATATAAGATGTTGAAGACAGATGAAATACATAAACTAAATATAGTTAAAACTTGTATACAGGATTACTCTGCCACACAAATGGCTTTGTGTCCATTTTGAATCTTGCCCTGATACTTTCTCTTTCCATTAACTACTATAAACAAAGGGCTTCCCTGCTAACTTCAAAGACAATTCTGACTTGAGATCTGCTCCCTAGGACATTAGACAAAATGACGAATGGCTTCTCGTTACTTGGGAAAATGTTTGTTATGCACCATATAAACATTTTTACAGATGAGATCGTTAGCTCCATTGTATCTTATTTATTTTCACTCATAAAATTCAGTGAAGTGAAAAGAGTGTAAGACTGACTATGAAATACTATTTCATCTGTAACAAACCAAATATGGTGAAGAGCACCAAAAATTACATAATCAGTTGTGCTAACACATAAAACCTTTATTGTGTATTCCAAGAAAAATAGGTCTCAGGCTTTTACAGATAGCACTTACTGAGGACCCTCTTTATTCTAGGTAATTTATATAAATAAACTTGTTTGTAAGAAAAGCATTACCTTACACATTTAGAAATTTTGGTTAGAGACGTTACATGATTTGTTCATACTTTGTGGTCAGATTGGGATGCAAACGCATGTCAAGCCTATTTGGAAGCCTATTCCATTGTGACTGTGTTACTCTGTACCATAAAATATTTTTTTTAAAATAATACCTTTTGGTATTGGAGAAGTACACGGTTTGCTCATGTATATGCTGGAATTGTACATTTTATTTCCATGATCATTGTATATTTGCATGTGTAAGCACAGATCAGGCAATTAATTTGAAGATTTCAATTATAGTCTAGTATTACTTTTCCAAATCCTGATTTGAGACTTTCCTTTTTTCTGACATGTTTAAATCCTAGGTAATAATATTTCCTTAAAAATAAGCATAAAAGAATGCACTGCACGTTTCAAACATGTGACAACAGCAGGAACTTAAGAGAGGATTGATTACTCGTTCCAAGCCCCTAAGAATGTTGTGCTGTTATAGAGTAGCCCAAACTTTATGCTAAATCCTTCTCTTGGAAAGATTGTTTTTATTTTAATTGGCTTCACACACCGTAATATTTGAGAACATTAGATATACAAAATGTTGGAATATCTTCCTGTATATATGTTCTGCTCTGACAAAAATAAACCTATTTGGTCTTTCACTAATAGCTAGTAAGTTCTACATTAAAATTAAAGGTGATTTTTGCGGTATACTTTAGGCAGTAATATTTATTTTGTTAGTATAAGAACTAATTATTCAGAATTTATAAAATATAATTTTTCATAACAAAACATTTTGATAAAGAGCATAAAAATCGCTTAGTTTTTACCTTTTTAGATGAAATTTTCATTACTGTTATAGGAGAATGATTCTAAAAAATTAGAAAACACCATGTTAGTTGCTCGAATATTCCTTAAAATTATTTTACATTCATTATGTTTCTATTAAATCTTAATAAATCATTTTTCTTTATATATAAATCTACTTTAAAAGCACTTGTCATATAAAGTACATTTGCATATACTTGTATATAAAGTACACTTCCTCTTTGGAAACTAAGGAGAGAGTTGCTACACAGATATATACCTAAACTAAAAAAAGAATAGTCATTAAAACAACAGAGGCATTAGAACAAAAATAAAAATTTGAGAAGGGAATTTTTAGAATATTGAATCCAACGAATAACTCAGAATTGGATCCATGCACTCAGGTGGAGGAGGCTGAGGAATGGTACAGCATCTAATTCCTCCACAACACAAGCACTCTGCATAAGACACTATTCACCTGCCAGTGCCGTTTTGGAAAGACCATACATGAGGCTGAATCATACTAGTTAACACTCATTGTTGCAAACAAAACATATGGTTAGAAAGGTCTTTTGATAAAATGTGAACATAAGAATTTTCTGGAATAGTAATGCTTTTGCAAATTATTCATTTCTTTACTTCTTAAAAATTATTAGTTACTTTTAATGATAAAAAATTAGACTTCTGGCAGTTGCAGTGGCTCATGCCTGTAATCCCAGCACTTTGGGAGGTTGAGGCAGGTGGACCACCTGAGGTCAGGAGTTCAAGACTAGCCTGGCTAAAATGGCTAAAATGGCAAAACCTTGTCTCTACTAAAAATACAAAATTAGCTGGGTGTGGTAGCGCATGCCTGTAATCCCAGCTACTTGGGAGGCTGAGATGGGAATCACTTGAACCCAGGAAGCGGAGGCTGCAGTGAGTCAAGATCATGCCATTACACTCCATTTAAAAAAAAAATTAGACTTCTGGTAAAGTGATTGAGATCCATGAGCTTCATTTAAAAACTCAAGTGGGAGCAAGCTCTCAAAATTAAATATATCTACAGTGATTTTGCTTTTAGGAGTTGCATGAATTTACTGACATTTAAAAAGGGAAAATAGTGATATCTTTAATTCTCCATTGCAACAATTTTTGATCATCCCTTATAAACACACACACACACACATACAAATGTTGCAACTTATAATCAGTTAGGTCGCTACTGGTAGTTATACTTCCAATTCTAGTTAAGCTCAAGGAAACCAGACTTACTGTCAAAAAATATGGAACAAAGGACTAAAAGAAGAGATTATGGTCCTGCACTGTATGAAAACAAAGCTCCTGGTTTTTCAAAGTCACACTGAATTTTCTACAGTACATCAGTGTGACACTTAGCTAAGAAAACTTTTCCATTTAGATGCATTATTTCCTCACATGCTCATCACAGTATATCATACACACCCAATTATTTTAATCTCACCTCAGAAATGTGACACAAACACCATGCTGAAGACAGTAACAGTATTTGGTAACTGTGTCTCCTGACTTGGCCATATCAATCACTGGCACACGCAAGGGTAAGAAAGCTCAAACCTGTTTTGGTCTCTCTCGGGCTGACCTCCCCCACATGCATTCTGACTGACTCTATTTTTCCACTGAGAGTTTATACTTCATGATAACACCAGCATAACTCATATGACAGACCATAAGCAGTTAGCACGTGATCAAAATAACTCATGTTTCTTCCCATAACATGTATGTTTAGGTTTATGTCATGCTCACCTAATTAACATTTCCTGATAATCAAAAAGATATATTTCAGTATTAAAAATGAAGTGTTGCTATATGACATTTTTGCTGTCTCCAAGAATACTCCAGAATAAGGCACTTTATATATTTTAGCAAGTCAAGTTATCCCTACTGAGTTGAATTTAAAAAAAGTATGTTCTATATATGTTATTTTGGTTAATCTAGTGAAATAATCCCTTTATAAAACAAGGCATGAAGAAAGTACTTGTCTGAATATCATTAATGTCATTTTATGAGCACAATTTTAACACACCAATCACAAAGAACCTGTGCCAAAGTTAGTCTAGCATTAAAAATTATAAATTTAATAATGTAGTAGGAAACTGGCCAGAGTTCCTCAAATTTTTTATTTGATTCTATTTTATATTTCTTTACATTTAAAATTTATTACCTAAATCTAACCGTACTGCACCCTACTCACTTAATGTGCTTAAAAAGTCAGTATTTTTGGTGACCGTGGGAATGTCTATTAATGATTCAATACATTCCAAGTTCACTCAAATAAGCAAAGTGACTTGCTGGACTAGCAACAGTTTGCTACTGGGAGTTCTGAAGTGCTACTTTTACTCAGTCATAGGCTGACTCTGGTCTTTTGTTGTCTCTGGGCCATTGTTTCTTAATTGGTTTAGTTGGAAATAGAGGTCTGCAGCAGGATTAATTCCATGCCAAACTTTCTTTGCAATTATAATAGCTCCTCTGCTGCTCTTTACCCATCTTTCCAAATGCAGATAAAAAGCACCACTTGAACTACAGTGACTGACACTGTGAGCAGAGAAGGGCACAGCAGGACACAACAAATCCCCTCTCCTGGCTCACAGATACATAAAGAACAGGCACTCTGCCCTGACCAGGTGAGATCTTAAGGTGCTGAACTTCTCTTGTGTATCTTTTTTTTTCTTTTTTAATTTTTGCTGTGCTTTTTTCTGTTTTTATCCCAAATTCAAGGACAGGGAGAATAATACAATGAAATCTCAAGTTCTGACAGAACATGAAGTTCCGAGTGGTAAAGAGACAACATTTGTTTTATTTAACTAAAGTGACATTTGAATTAAAGGCAATAAAACGAGAGAAAACAAAGTTGTTTTTCTTGAAATTACTGGCTAAACAAATACGAGAAGCTTATCTAACAATCAATAATGTGAAAGTATTTGGGTTTCAGTGGTTTGTGAGGAGAATGATAAAAGCCCTTTCATGGCAAAATCTTCCAGACCTTGACAACTAGAGCTCATTTAAAAAAAAAAATGATGACCACAATTCTTCAAGTTGTGATGATAGCTTAAAAACAGAAAGAATCCTTTTATGTTAAGATCAATTGAAATGTAGGAAAATACTTTGCAAAAACATTTGTTCTATATTTCTTATTTTATCTGGTGTTTTCCTACCCTCAAAAATTCATAACATGCATTTATTTGATCTTTTATCAAATATAGTTTCCTCCCAAGTGGCATAAGATTAAAGAATTCCACTCATCATGCATGTTCTGAGATAGAGAAGAGATGTTCAAACCTTAAAGACTTCCAGCTCCTCCAAAATGAGCTCGCCACTGGCAGAGTTGTTAGTAGGAAGAACAACCACTTTATGCACAGTACCCCGATCTAAATTAAAGAAAGAAGCAATGAGATGTTACAATACTTTTTAAAGGAAAGCTATTTAGACACAGGACTACTGATTTAGAACATTATTTACATAAGTATTTAGTAATCAAAAACATTGTTCATATTAAGCCATTGCCATGTTCAATATGCTGAATGTATTCCAAATCTCATAACAATTGATACTACATACAATTCAAGAGGAACTACTATGAATATCATACTTTGGACATATTGGGTGTAGCCACATCTATGAGAGAAGGAAAGAATCTTCAAATGTTAAGTAAAAAGTTCAGAAACACCATTCCCAGCTAATTTTTTGTATTTTCAATAGAGACAGGGTTTCAACGTGATAGCCAGGATGGTCTCAATCTCCTGACCTTGTAATTCGTCCACCTTGGCCTCCCAAAGTGCTGGGATTACAGGTGTGAGCCACTGCATCCGGCCAATATATGTTTAATTCTGGTCATTAATATTACTTACGCTTCCACACCAACATTATATATAAGTCCCTTGGGTCAAATTATTTCTTCTGAGGAGGCAAGAACTTAGGTTGCTGCAGACCCATACAAATTTGCTGCCAAGTAACAAGTTGGCAATATGTTTCTTTGGATATTCTCATAATGTAGAGGAAATTTTGAAATTAGATGATCCAAATAAGAAATTTACTTATATTTTCTAATTACTGATAGCCAAAAATTGAGATACCCAAATAAATATAAGAATACAGAAAATATTATTTATGTCATGATTTATAATTAAAATGGCTTCACAAGTCACATAAACATTATGCATATAATCATGCCACTCTACCAATCACATGAATTTTAGGTTTAAAAGACACTAGTCTAGATTTAGCAATGTGGGGTTAAAGCATATTTGTGAGTAATCTGGCAAAGTAAAAATATTTTTAGTTAAAATGTTTCTATTAACTAATGAGTTGGATCATAAATATGAAGTTATTGCTCTTTTAAATTATAACTCTAAATTTATAATTTATAAATATGCATTATCATCAACATAATGTGCATTTTAAAATTCTGTTGTAAAATGTCATAAGAAGAATTAACTTGAACTGAACTGTACAGGACGTTACAACTAGAAATCACATAGTGAGTAATAATATAAATTTCAAATCTCACATCTCAAGTTGGCTTCTATTTGGCAGGCAAGAATTCTTCTGACATAAAAGATTTTATCTCATGTTTATAGTTTGTGTTTTATTAATCCAATTGATAGAGTCAAAGTAATTCTTAATAAAAAATAAACTCAACTTTAAAACACTGAAAAATAAAAAATCAAAATCCACTAAATTAAAAAAAAACTCTTTATACAAAAGAGGAAGACAGAGTTTGCCAGAATAATCCCTGAAATTTTTAAGGATACAAAGTATAAGCACATAATCTTATAAGTTGCATAGCATACTCTGTAATTTAAAATTCACTTCTTAAACCATACTCAAAAAATGTGAAAATAATAACAATCCCACAGATTTGCAGGCTCTAGTTTTCATTAAAAATCTCTGTGATATCTGTTTTGCAGATGCTTCCTTAGAATCACCCCTGATAACAATTTAGATGATTTTCTTGGAAGTTAAGTAATACAAGTAAAAATTGGAAGTGAAAACACATGTGAGGATGCTGTGCAGAGACATGTCACAACTGAAAATGGATAAAAGTGATTGGAGGTGTTCCTCAATTTCTATTAACAACCTATTGCAATTAGCTGTGGAAACGCCTATGGAAATACGACATACCAAAAACTTGATCTGAAACCCATGAAACTGTTATAGCTAGGGCAAGATTTTTAAAAAAGTTTTATTTGTGTGTGTGTGTGTGTGTGTGTGTGTGTGAGCGCGCGTGTGTGTGTGTGTGTAAACAAGCACATGCATGTGTATGCATATCTGTTCCTGTTGAGTATTTGTGGAATTAATTTGTAGGCATGAAGGATAAAAGAAAACTCAGACAAATTCAGATGTAAAATCTTTGTTATATGGCATGCTATCATAAAAAGCAAGTTCTTTTTTTTTTCACAAGTCATAATATTTTTATGATTCCCTGCTGCAGTTTGTAAGGATCACTACCATTCTGTGTGACAGCAAAATCCACACTCTTTCTTCTTTGTTTGCAACTCTTTAAATTTTTTAATTTTTAATTATGGATATATAATAGTTGTACATATTTATGAGGTATATGTCATATTTTTGATACAGACATACAATGTATCATGATCAAATCAGGTAACTGGGGTACTCATTATCTTAAGCATTTATCATTTCTTTGTGTTAGGAATATTCCAGTTCCACTCTTTTAGTTATTTTAAAACATACAATGAATTACTGTTTACTATAGTTGCCCTACGAAAAGAGACTGAGTAGAGTGGCTGTGTATAACATAGCGCCAAATAAAACCACATTAAAACAGATTTTGGTTAGAAAGGTTCCAATAGATAAAACTATTAGCTTTGAAAAGAATTAAGTACTCTCAAATGAGACAACTGACTCCATTTTCCCCCAGTGTTTTAACTTACTATGAGAGCAAAATTTTACAGAAATCCCCCTTTTCTTCTGACATGGCCCACAACAAACTAACTTTATGCATACCATTAAAAAATATTACACAAAGAAGAGCTATGAAGATGAGCTAACAAAAAGATAATGCAGGCTGGGCACAGTGGCTCACACTATAATCCCAGCACTTTGGGAGGCCAAGGCGGGCGGATCACCTGAGGTCAGGAGTTCGAGACCAGCCTGGCCAACACAGTGAAACCCTGTCTCTATTAAAATTACGAAAAATTAGCCAGGTGTGATGGTAGATCCCTGTAATCCCAGCTACTCCAGAGGAGGCTGAGGCCTGAGGATCACTTGAACCTGGGAGGCGGAGGTGGCAGTGAGCCAAGACGGTGCTATTGCACTCCTGTACTCCAGCCTGGGGGGGGATAGAGCAGGACTCTGTCTCAGAAAAAAAAAAAAAAGATACTGCAAAACCTGCTTTTGATCCATTTGCAATTAATATTAGAATACCACTTTTAGTCATTTCTCTTTTCCTATATGATTTTTGGTTTTGATGGTAATGAGCTCCCCATGTGAGAAATACTTCTGAGGTATCCTTGGGCTGTATCTTTTACTACTAATTAAATAAGTAGTCTTAAGTTGTCTTCTATGCCTTTTCATTCGCTGATTCAACAAGAAAGTACTGAGAGAGTTCAGCGAGTTGGGCAGTATGAATACAAACATACATAGGCACAGGACTCAAGAGTCCAGAATCTAGAATTTATGGCTTTTTGAGCAGTAAGTGTGTTCCCATTAAAATGTTAGTCATTGAGAGATATGCATTCCAGAATGGCCATAAAACTCCTAATTACTTATGTCTACATAAAGCCATGTCTATGCCTTTTCGTTTGAAGATGATAATATAGTTATCAAATGTCTTCCTTCTGGGGGTGGTGAGAATGGTATTCCTTGAATGTATTCACAACTATAAATCATCTTTATTGTTCTGTAGAATTGGGTTATTGCTTGGGGAAAGCACCATGCCTATGATTTAGTTACAGTGAAGCCATCACTTCCTTTTTTCCTTAAATCTCACTTTGCTAGTGTGTAAAATGTAAGTAATAACCATGCTTTTCATAATGGTTATCTAAAAATCCATTACGCTAAAGCTAAAGTTTAGCCAGAATCACTTCCCTTCTTTTGGTGCTAACACCCTGACACATCTTTGGGAAACACCGCCTATCTCATTCTCAGTCTACCTGGTTAAGAAATGGCTTATCTCTCTTCCAGCTCCAGGGAGGCCCACATGATGTAGGCTAGGCCAAGAAGAGCATACCCTTCCTTGCCCCTGTGATTCACACAGGAACTGGCCTAGAAGTGAGTGAGGGCCCTGCCCTTCCTGGGAATGAGGTAAGTGAGACTCTTCTTCTTTCTGAAATCAGGAGTATTAAAGCTTATAAATCTGGAGGTGCTGGAGCCATTCTTACTACCACATGCAGAGACTTCATTTGAGAACAAGCAATGCAGAGGAAAGTAAAACTGATAGGTGGTGAAATGAGTTCCTGACCACATCATCTTAGCACAAATTTAGCTATGTCTGAGGCTGCATTCTGGATTTCTCTGTTAGACAAAGAAAACAGTATTTTGTTTTAAGTAGTCTGAGTCAGGTGTGTGGTCACTTTCAGTTGAGAGTTCTGACTAATAAAAATTAAACAAAAAAGACATGGAAATTGCCTAGCATGGTGTCTGGCACATCAATAACTCAGTAAGTAGAAGTTATGGTTTAGTTTTAGCTTCATCACTAAGTACACTTTTCACATGACTGCAGTCACTTTCTTTTACTGGACCTCAATTTTCTCAGCTGTGAGGTGTAGATGATAGAGATACTCTGAATACATTAAGGCATTGTGTGGGGAAGCAACACAAATCTGCAAAGTGATTTGCATAATGCAACTCTATGCGCAAAGACAACACAGCAGACTCATCAATCCACATGAGACATTTTTATTTTCTCTTGTTTTATTAAATCATTAAAGAAAATCTCCTAGACAGGCTTCCTTCCTGCCTTATTTACTTTATACCATCCTATTTTTTTCTAATATAAGGGAGCACGGCAATTATCCTTAAACCTTTCCACTGTTTCTAGCCAAGAGATCAGCTTGTATTTGTAAGTACAGTAAGTGCTGGCTGTCTCAGGCAAGGGATCAAACACAGCTCACTACCAAGCAGGTCACTGGAATCAACATTTGTGTATCTATCTCTTGAGTCTTATGTAAACAGTTCTTAGGGGGTTTCCCTGGAAACTGATGTGCCAAACTGTCTGTTTTCCCCTGCTCTTCTGGTTGCCTAGGGATCTGGGGGAACACTGCCTCCGTAATGGAATCTGGTCAGTCCCTTCCTCCTGGTTGCTAACCTATAAACATATTCTAGTCAGGGCCATGGGTGTATCACACACAGTCACACAAGTTCCTATGCACGGAAGGGCTCTTTGTGTTCCTACATGTCAGCCTAGGCAGCCCCACACATGATATTAGGGATAAATTATTGCAAAATATTCAGTTCTAGTATTTGCTAAAGTATTATAAAAGATAAAATTGGGCTGGGCGCGGTGGCTCACGCCTGTAATTCCAGCACTTTGAGAGGGTGAAGCAGGTGGATCATGAGGTCAGTAGATCGAGACCATCCTGGCCAACATGGCGAAACCCCATTTCTGCTAAAATACAAAATATTAGCCAGGTGTGGTGCTGGGCTCCTGTAATCCCAGCTACTCGAGAGGCTGAGGCAGAGGAATTGCTTGAACCCAAGTGGCGGAGGTTGCAGTGAGCCGAGATTGCGCCACTGCACTTCAACCTGGGGACAGATCAAGACTCTGTCTCAACGAATAAAACAAAACAAAACAAAAAAGATAAAATCACCACATTTATTAAAAGGCATTTCTTCCTTTTTAACAATTTTCTGAGACAACTTGCTTATTAAAATAAACATACTTTGAAAGCCCAAAAAAGAACTGCAAAATCTTTGCCTGGCAAATGAATCCTTAATAGAGATGAGGGAGGTATGACTAGACATGTCAATTATTAGTTTCTATAATTAGGTACTGATAATTGGCTGCCTTATTTTATGTTAGTTTAAACACCCATTACTAATATATTTATTTTCCTGTTTGGTAATCAAACTGCTGCTACAATCTTTTAATAGTGAGTTTTAACATTTCAGAATAAAACTGAATCATGAGTTTATAAAATCTTTATTAGGTTAGTTCACTGAATCCACTTTTAAAAGGTAGCATTCTACACATGTGTACACCTTATTCCAAAAAAATAAAGTATTTCTAAACTGAGTTATTCAGTCCAATTTCTCACATTTAGCAGGGTTTCTCACATGGTGAGCTTTGAACTGGTAATTGAAAAGCTGTAATGTTGACACCTTCAGCCTCAGCCCTAGGGGTATTAGAGCCCCAGTTGGTCATCAAGGGCATCTCAAGTGTCTATATTTGAGGGGAGGCCCTTAGGAAGGCTGTATCAACAAAAGCCATCTAATCGCCATCTTCCAAAGTGTGTTGATACTAAAGAGTTTATAGGGTCATATAAATTTGAAAGTACTGGGTTAAACAGGTTTTTTTTTCCTCTGCAGAACTTTTCAGAAAGTTAAAATACTTTGTTGCATTATGAGGAAAACAGTGTACTCAGTGACTTTCAAGTTTATTTGCTGATACCATTAATTTCACTTGGCTCCTTAGCACCTAGAGTCATGTTCAATTATACAAACAGTTTCTCAAAGTGTGGCTTTCAGATTACCTCACTCAAAGTCACCTTGGGAGTTTACTAAGAATACAGATGCTGGTTCCCACATCACACAGACATCATTTTTGGAGGTACTGCATATTAAATGAGCTTTAGAGAGGAAACATGTTTTCTCCAACATTAAAGAATCATGAGAGACAAACAGGGTAATTTTTAAAACCTATTTCATTTCTCAGAAGTTGTCTGTATTTAATCAAAGAGAAAGCTACCAAATTAAAGTTCTTAAAATATAAATATGTTAAACTTTCTTGTCCATTTTTAGCTAAAATAACACATTTTCTATCACTATGTTAAATTATTGACTTATTTGCAACATATTAAAATACCCTGAGAAAGCCTTCAAGCAGAATTATAGCAAATAATTTTCATATGTTTTGAAAACTAGAGTGTATATATATATGATTTATGAAATTATAAAAATAACAGTCTTCAGTAAAATGAATGGTAAATCCTAGAGTTGGCATAGAGGTAAGGAAATAAAGATTTTCAAACACTTTTGGTAGAAATGTAATCAGGAAAATCTTTCTGGAGGGCAATATGGCCACTGACCATGACAGAGTAACTGACACTAGAGTACTTTCCTGCAGTAAGCAAATAAAAAACTGGACAAAATATATGAGGCCGTTATTTTTAGGTAACAGATAACAGGCAGTGCAAGACTAGAAGAAAGGATACTCACAAGCTAATCTTCATGATCATCCCCAATTTGCTGTCTGGGAACAATCCCAGCAGAGGCTCAGAGAGCTGGTGTTCAAGCAGAGCATGGTAGTCCCACTAAGATGAGGAGGCAGATATGAAAATGTGGGGCAGCAGAAAGAAGTCGATTTCTGTGGTACAAGGTGTTAGTGAGAGGGAGCTGTCCAGAAATAGGGGTTTCAGAAATCCATGTGAAAACACTCTGTGAGTCTGTGGTTGAGTCCCGGGCCATATATGCAGGATGAGAGCACCAGAAGCTTACCAGATTACAGATCGCTACTTGAGAAATCTGTTCGAATATATCACAGGTTTGGTAATTCTGGAAGAAAAAGCTGGATGAAGCTGTTCTTGCCTCATTCAGATCTCATTAATACCTTGTTAAAACCCTGACATCCAGCTGACACAATAAAGGCTGAGATTTTAAAAGTGCCATATTCTAGAGTAAGACCTAATTTAGGCCTCCCTAACAAAACATATAATCAAATCTGATTAAGACATGGAAGGGAGAGATTTTGGAGTTTGAGTCCTGCAAAATTGGAGTGACGTGCTTTAAGCATATGCATTCTAACAAAGAGTAGACAAGTCCAAACAATTGCAGGGCGATCAGCTAATCATAAAGTGCTTGCTATAATAAGAATTAACACTATTTAGAGGAAGAAAACAGAACTCAAAGCCAGGGCATTATCCACAATTTCCAGTATTCCACAACATAATTCATTACATATAAAAAAAAAAAGAGAGAAAACATGACCAAGAGTTAAGAACAAAGTTGAGATAAACCAGATGCTGAATTTAGCAAATAACAGCTTTAAAGTAGTTATTATAATTAGTATAAATACATTCAAATAATAAAACAAATACATTAAAAAACTAAAGGAAGACATATCTTGACCAATTAACAAACAGGAAAACTCAGAAAAGAAAGCCTGTTAAACAAAATGGAAATTTTTGAACTAAAAGTATAATAACAGAAATAAAATATTAACTCCATGGGTTTAATAGCAGATTAAAGTATTGGAGTTGAAAGAGAAAATAGTGAACTTGAAGACAGATGATAAAATTTATGCAATTAGAAGAACAGAGGGATAAAAGATTGAAGAAGGTGAACAGGTACTTGTGCTCTTGTGTGTTATTATCAAATGGTCCAACATATAGGTGATTAGAATTTCACAAGAAGAACAGAGAGACTGGGTAAGAAAAATACTTGAAAAAATAATGGCCATACACTTCCCAAATTTGATGAAAAATATTACATTACAGATATAAGAATTCATTAAGAACCAAGCTGAAGAAATGTTAAAAAAGTCAAACCCTGGCATATTTTATATAAGTTGCTGAAACCACAGAGAAAAATCCTTGAAACGAACAGGAGAAAAAAATACATTGTCATGGGAACAAGTAATATAATTATTAGTAACTTTTTATGAGAAACAAGGGAGGCCAAGAAGATAATGGAGTGACGTTTTTTAAATGTTTAAAGAAAAGACAAAGTGAACCCACAATTCTATATCCACAAAGATACTTCTTAAAAAAGGTGAAAACAATCAGTAAAAGCATGGAAAGTTTGTTGCCTGAAGAGCTCCTGCATTTGGAGAAATTCTAAAGGATGCCTTTTAGTCTGGAGGGAATTGGTACAAAATGGAAACTCCAAAAGGAATCATGAGAACCCGATATGACCTTCTTTTTGTTAGTACTAATTGGTTTGCAGATAGAAGTTTTGGAACTGCTACAGATACTTGCGAACGTGATAAAAACTGAAATAAGAACAAAGCTGACGCATTTCTGAAAATCTAGTGACAGAAAAATAAAACTATTTATTCTAAAAAATAAATTAAAAAGCCAAACAGACCTCGTAATATCTTATAGAGTATTAAAAACTCAGTATTTATAGTCTAATCCTTGTATATAAGTAGGAAATTATATTCTATTTTTAATGCAGGTCCATTATCTTTTATCTACAATTCTAAAACTCACAAGTTTGTTTTCTTTTTTTTTTTTTTTTTTTTTTTTTTTTTTAATTTCTTTGGTGGCAAAATCTGTCCTGACTTCAACTAATTTGGTCATAAACCTGACCTGCACTGACTTCAGGCTATTTACGGTTCGTTTTTTACTTTTGATTTTTTACACATGGTTTGAAGATTTGTTTCACTGCAAAAATAGTACTGTACATTACGATAGGGTGTGGTCTAAGGTTCTGCATGTCATTTTACCTAATATATATGACCATAGTAACTTTTCCTATTCAAATACTTCTGAATTCTGAGGCACATTTGGTTTCAAATAAGGGAATATAAACTCTAACTGCTTTCTTTTATAAAAATATTTTCTAGATTCTTTTTACAATAAGCATATTGTAACTTCAGCAGTAGCAATTTAAGAGACATAGTTAAGTGAGACTATGGACTAAAACATATGTTCCTGTTTTGACTAAAATGATGAAGTGTACATCCTTAAAAGCAGATCTACAAAGACTACCAATTCCAGATACCATTATGGTGTCTGCCCAACAGTAGTTACGTTAGAAGGAACACAATGAATTTGTATTATTCCCCAACAAGCTAAACACCATGTATGTAGAAGGCTGTGCTCTATGAAGGTTCTCTTTTTGCAGTTATTAATAGCTCTCAGGACTGGATAACAATTGCTCATTAATAGACCAGTTAATGGCAGTCCCTACAACACTGCCACGTAAATTACGAAGAAAAACAAAATACACCGCCTTCTCCTGAACTTGCAATAATGTCCTCTATTTTTATTTTATTCACTCTCATTTTGCACTTGCAAACAGTATAAACTAGAGTAAAACCTGCCACCTGTAATCCTTTTTCTTTCTTCATAAAACATGAATATAGTGTTTGCCCTATAAACCTGACAAGGCTGTTCAAGAGCAAAGAAAATAGTCTACGTAAACCTTTCCTGTAAATTCTACAGATTGTAACTAATTTTACTCCCCATGGTCTGAAATTGCCTTTCCTTATTTGTTTCTTCACCTGTTAGATAAATTGTTTATATACTTTTGTTATACACCAGTGCTTTACTTTTATTTATAATTTCCAAACGAAAGAAATGCCACCCACATATGACCAACAGATTCATCTATGATGTTATTAAAGTTTTAAAAATAGTTTTACATTTTTGTTTTGTTTTCAGCATTTCCTAAATAGTGGGTACCCAAATGTAGGTGATATTGTAGAATCATTACATGCATATTGTTCATTACCATTTGTGTGGCTTCCAGGCATCTGAGCGCTGTGAAAGGAGAGGCATTTATTATGTTTTTTTTTCACTGCTTATGTCTAGTAAATAGAACAGTATTGGACACATGGCAAGCATTCAAAATACTTAAAATGCATATATATATGTACTAATTTATATGATATACATCATAGATATATGTGATTGATTTCAATAATATATATCTACTATATAGGTATATGCGTGCATGTATCTATTGAATGCTTACTAATTGCTAGGTTGTATACTCAGGCTTATAAAGTCTACTTTAAAGTTCTCCTATAAGGAAACTAGACTTAGAGATGTTATATAATTTTCTCAATGTCATACAATTGAGAAATACATACATACACTGGTAAGTGATAGAGGGAAGGATTTAAACATTAATGCCAAAATATATTCCCTAATTTTTACCCGAGAATTCATCCAGATATGACATTAAAAACTATTCTAATAAATTATTTTGTATTTGGTTTTATACAAGGCTTTGGAGAAATCACAATCAAAATTAGAAATGGTGACTATGAGAATATCTCTTGATTTAAATACCACACTACCATATGCTGATCTAGAATTTTAATTTTATAGAGGCACAGACATGCTTGCATCCATTATGGCTGCAGAAAGTTTCAGAGTTATACGGCAGGTTAATTGAAAACTAGACTTCCGGGACAAAGCTGAAAGAGAAATCTTAAGACCAATGGTTTTACTAAACTAGAAATTATATAATGACTAAATTATTTTTTATTTAATTGAAGCATACCAAAAAAGCAGAAAACAACAAAGTGTTCCCTTTTAAGATTTTTTTTTTTGAGACGGAGTTTCGCTCTTGTTACCCAGGCTGGAGTGCAATGGCGCGATCTCGGCTCACCGCAACTTCCACCCCCTGGGTTCAGGCAATTCTCCTGCCTCAGCCTCCTGAGTGGTTGGGATTACAGGCACGCGCCACCGTGCCCAGCTAATTTTTTGTATTTTTAGTAGAGACGGGGTTTCGCCATGTTGACCAGGATGGTCTCGATCTGTTGACCTCATGATCCACCCGCCTCGGCCCCCGAAAGTGCTGGGATTACAGGCTTGAGCCACCGTGCCCGGCCCTTTTTAAGATTTTGACCTAATACTTTATTTATTCCACCAAGGTGTCTGTCTTCATAAAAATATCTGCTATACCTAATGTGTCAAAAAGTGTTTAATAAATTTGTATATTCTGGTTCTAGAAGAAAATTTGCTCTGTGAGGGTTAAAAAACTATATAATATAGTATTGGCTCAAGTGATAATCCATCAAAATATAAATTATTAACTATTTCCTGTAATATAGCTAAAGAATATTGATATAGGACCTTGGCAATCACTAAAATTAATGTTTCAAGACTTTGTAAATTACTAAAAATTATATATCACCTTTTAGTATTTTTTGTTTCATTACATTAAGAATAGTTTCTATTTATACTTTAATAGATAAACAGATGTACCTTCAATAATGCAGGTTAATTATGTAAGGTTTTACTGGTCCTACAAAGGCTGCAACAACTGCTCCAAAGATGCAAATTCAGGGCTAACCTTTCCATTTAATCCTTTTTGTCTGGGGGGAGAATTACTCATCTGAGATTCATGAATTATATGGTCACCCAACCTGTTTTCTTGCACCATTTTTATCATGAGATAGGCTCTTCTGTGTTAGTTTCCAAGTTTAAACCACATACATAAACCAGCTTTGAATATCTATTTACATTTCTAGGTGCCTGGGTAAGGAAAACATCTTTCCTTTCAGAATTTGATCAGCACACAACCCATTTACTTGCATTGTTAATCTCTTCCTACTTTTTTCTGTTCATGTCTCAGATCTTTCAACCTGAAATGGTTATTCTCCTGGTAAATGTTAGCAATGTATAAAAAGATAGGATAAGAAAAATAATGTATTACCAAGGCACTCAGCTATAACTGTGCCACGTCTGATGATATTGACCACTGCATCTTCCTTTGTTTTACTGTTTGTTCTTGAGGTCACCAGGATATCACGTTCTTTTATTCTCCTGTTACTTGCATGATCACTCTTTATTTTCTTGGTAAATATTCTTTATTTTCCCACCCCTTAAATGAGATCCAAGAATTAAATCCTTATCTGCATCGTCTCCTAGAGTGACCTCAAGCATTGCCATGGATTCAGCTGACACCCACATTGCTAATGACTTCCAGATCTCCATCTCCAGCACAGTGCTCTTTATAACAGCCCCTTGGACTTTTATGTCTGAATAGTCCACCAAAGCTTCAACTTGATATGAGATGGAACTGAGCTTGAATTTAATGACTGTTCCTACTAGCTTTGCCATCCTAAGCAAGCATTTAATGTCTCAAAGCCTCAGTTACACAACTGTAAAATGGGGATAATGATTCTCATTGGGTTGCTGTGAGGTTTTAATGAAATAATGTATTTTAAGAGTCAATTTAGACTCTCATGCACAGTAGGTCAAAGGAAGAGATAAGTGTGCCATTTATTAACAAAAATGAATTCACTACTCTCCAAATCTGATTGCTGATTCTCTTACCTTGATCAGTTAATGGTATTTCTTTATACCATTTGCCAAGTCATAAATCTACAAATCAAGCCACATATTAATTTTTTATCATCATGTCCTTTCCTCCTTCCAAATACCTTTTAGAACTGATAATGTTATTGCTAACCCATCTTTATTTAGGTTCTCATCATTTCTTATCTATAACATAAAAAATCTTATTTTCTTTTCCCTGTCTTTAATGTATCTTTCATGATGATGTATCCTCTACATTATTATGAAAATGATCTACCTTAAAATGTGTATGGCTCATGGCAGACATTCTCTCAGGTGACCCTTAATGAGTCATGCACTTGTATAACTCCTCCTCTTGAGTACAGGTAAAACAGTAGCTTGCTTTTAAGCAACAGAAAAATATAAAAGTGACAGGGGAGGATCCACGATGGCCAAATAGGAACAGCTCTGGAGTGCAGTTCCTAGCAAGAACGACACAGAGGATGAGTGCCCACTGCATTTCCAAACAAATTTTCACTCCCCACAGACCAGGTGATTCCCGGGCTGAAAAGCGCCACAAGTTTTCAGCACAGTGGTTTCAGCTGGTGCTGGGTTGGCACACAGAAACTCACACAAATCTGGGTGGCAGTTTCAATTAGTGCCTGGAATGCCTGGGAGACAGAGCTGCCCATTCAACTGAAAGGGAGGTAGCAGAGATAGAGAGCCAGGCAATCTGGATCGGTGGGTACCATCCCCACAAAACAAGCAATCGGAAACGCTTCAGATTGGGAGTTTCGCAGCAAGCACAGCTGGACCCAGGATGGTCCAGCTCAGTGAGGGGGAAGGGTAACCACCACTATGGAGGCAGTTCACACAGTTCACATAGCAGCAGGGCAGAGCCTGTGGCAGCTCAGCAACACCTCTCCTGGCAGGCTGAGAGTAGACACTCTGCGTGGGGCAGGGCATCTATGAAAAAAGGCAGCAGCATGAACTTATAAATAAAACCGACCTTCCTAGGACAGAGAACCTGGGAAAAAAGGTGGTTATGAGTTCTGCTGCAGCAAACTTAAAAGTACCTACCCAGCATCTCTCCATTGAACAATGGAGCTCCCAGCACAGCTCTTGAGCTCCTATAGGGGACAGACCATCTCCTCAGGCAGCTCCCAGACCATCATATACCCAAAGAGACACCTCATAAAGGAGAGCTCAGGCCAACATCTGGCAGGTACCCTTCTGGGACGAAGATAACAGAAGAAGAGATTGGCAGCAACTCTTACTGTTTTGCAGCCCCCATGGGTGATCCCCAGGCAAGCAGGGTCTGGAGTGGACCTCCAGCAGTCCTGCAGCAGAGGGGCCTGACTATTACAAAGAAAACTAAGAAACAGAAAGAAATAACTTCATCATCAACAAAAAGGATGTCCACTCAGAGACCTCATCTGAAGGTCATCAACTACAAAGACCACAGGTATATAAAGCCACTAAGATGGGAAGAAACCAGCAAAAAAAGGATGAAAACAAAAACCAGAATGCCTCTCCTCCTCCAAAGGATCACAACTCCTCACCAGCTAGGGATAAAAGATGGATGGAGAATGAATCTGATGAATTGACAGAAACAGGCTTCAGAAGGTGGATAATAACAAACTTCACAGAGCTAAAAGAACATGGGCTAACCCAAGGCAAAGAAACTAAGAACCTAGAAAAAAGGTTAGATGAGATGCTAACTAGAAAAAACAGCTTGAGAAGAATATAAATGAATTGACACAGCTGAAAAACACAGCAAAAGAACTTCGTGAAGCATACACAAGTTTCAGTAGCTGAATTGACAAAGCAGAAGAAAGGATATCAGAGATTGAAGATCAACTCAATGAAATAAAATGATAAGGCAAGATTAGAGAAAAAAGAGTAAAAAGAAATGAACAAAGCTTCCAAGAAACATGGGATTACATGAAAAGACCTAATCTACGTTTGATAGCTGTACCTGAATGTGATGGAGAGAATGAATCCAAGCTGGAAAACACTCTTCAGGATATTATCCAGGAGAACTTCCCCAACCTAGCAAGCCAGGCCACCATTCAAGTCCAGGAAATACAGAGAAGATCACAAAGATATTCCTCAAGAAGGGAAACCCCAAGGCAAATAATTGTCAGGTTCACCAGGGTTGAAGTGAAGGAAAATATGCTAAGGGCAGCCAGAGAGAAAGGTTGGGTTACCCACAAAGGGAAGCCCATCAGACTCACAGTGGATTCTTGGCAAAAACCCTACATGCCAGAAGAGAGTGGGGGCCAATATTCAACATCCTTAAAGAAAAGAACTTTCAACCTAGAATTTCATATCCAGCCAAACTAAGTTTCATAAGTGAAGGAGAAAGAAAATCCTTTATGGAAGAGCAATTGCTGAGAGATTTCATCACCAGCAGGTCTGCCTTTCAAGAGCTCCTGAAAGAAGCACTAAACAAGGAAAGGAACAACCACTACCAGCCACTCCAAAAACGTACCAAATGGTAAAGACCATTGATACAATGAAAAACAAGCATCAACTAATGGGCAAAACATCCAGCTAGCATCAAAATGGCAGGATCAGATTCATACATAACAATATTAATCTTAAATGTAAATGGGCTAAATGCCCCAGTCAAAAGACACAGACTGGCAAATTGGATAAAAAGTCAAGACCCATTGGAGTGCTGTATTCAGGAAACCCATTTCACATGCAAGGATACACATAGGCTCAAAATAAAGGGATGGAGGAAGATTTATCAAGCAAATGGAAAGCAAAAAAAAAAAAGGAGTTGCAATCCTAGTCTCTGATAAAGTGGACTTTAAACCAAAAAAGATCAAAAGAGACAAAGAAGGGCATTTGATAATGGTAAAAGATTCTTCAATGCATTAAGAAGAGCTAATGATCGTAAATATATATACACCCAATACAGGAGAACCCAGGTACATAAAGCAAGTTCTTAACCACTTACGAAGAGACTTAGACTCCCAAACAATAATAGCGGGAGACTTTAACACACCACTGTCAAAATTAGACAGATCAATGAGACAGAAAATTAACAAGGATATCCAGGACTTGAACTCAGATCTGGACCAAGCGGATCTAAGACATATACAGAAATCTCCACCCCAATTCCACAGAATATACATTCTTCTCAGCACCGCATTGCACCTACTCTAAAACTGACCACATAATTGGAAGTAAATCACTCCTCAGCAAATTCAAAAGAACAGAAATCATAACAAACATTCTCTCAGACAACAGGGCAATTAAATTAGAACTCAGAATTAAGAAACTAACTCAGAACTGCACAGCTTCATGGAAACTGAACAACTGGCTCCTTAATGTCGACTGGATAAACAATGAAATGAAGGCAGAAATTAAGATGTTCTTTGAAACCAATGAGAACCAAAACACAACATACCAGAATCTCTGGGGCACATTTAAAGCAGTGTCTAGAGGGAAATTTATAGCAATAAATGCTCACATGAGAAGTGAAGAAAGATCTAAAATTGACACCCTATCATCAAAATTGAAAGAGCTAGAGGAACAAGATTAAAAAAACGCAAAACCTAGCAGAAGACAAGAAATAACTAAGATCAGAGCAGAACTGAAGGAGATAGATACACAAAAAAAAACCCTTCAAAAAAATCAATAAATCCAGGAGCTGGTGTTTTTAAAAGATCAACAAATAGATGCAATTAAAAATGAAAAAGAGGATATCACCACTGATTCCACAGAAATACAAACTACAATCAGAGATTGCTAAAACAACTCTATGCATATAAACCAGTAAACTTGGACGAAATGGATAAATTCCTGGACACTCGCACCCTCCCAAGCCTAAATCCAGAAGAAGTTAAAACCTTGAATAGATGAATAAGAAGGGCTAAAGCTGAGGCAGCAATTAATAGCCTACCAAACAAACAAAGTCCAGGTCCAGATGGTTTCACAGCTGAATTCTACCAGACATGCAAAGAGGAGTTGGTACCACTCCTTTTGAAACTATTCCAAACAATACAAAAAGAAGGACTCCTTCCCAAATCATTTTATGAGGCCATTTTATGGACTTGGTTTGCCAGTATTTTATTGAAGATTTTTGCATCTGTGTTCATTATGGATATTGACCTGAAGATTTCTTTTTTTTTTTTTGTTGAGTCTCTGCCAGGTTTTGGTATCAGGATGATGTTGGTCTATAAACGTAATCCACCACATAAACAGAACCAAAGAAAAAAACCACATGATTATCTCAATAGATGCAGAGAAGGCCTTTGACAAAATTCAACAGCCCTTTAGGCTAAAAACTCTCAATAAACAAAATATCCAAGAAACATATATGTGTATGTATGTATATATATATATATATGCCATAAATAGCTATTTATGGCATATATATATATATAATATATATAAGCTATTTATGGCAAACCTACAGCCAATATCATACCGAATGGGCAAAAGCTGGAAGCATTCCCTTTGAAATCTGGCACTAGACAAGGATGCCCTCTCCCACCACTCCTATTCACTATAGTATTGGAAGTTCTAGCCAGAGCAATTAGGCAAGAAAAAGAAATAAAGTGTATTAAATTAGGAAAGGAGGAAGCCAAATTGTCTCTATTTGCAGATGACATGACCCTATATTTAGAAGACCCTATCATCTCAGCCCAAAATCTCCTTAAACTGATAAGCAACTTCAGCAAAGTCTCAGGATACAAAATCAATGTGCAGAAATCACAAGCATTCCTATACACCAATAACAGACTTAAAGAGAGCCAAATCAAGAATGAACTGCGATTCACAATTGCTACAAAGAGAATAAAATACCTAGGAATACAACTCACAAAGAATGTAAAGGATCTCTTCAAGAACTACAAACCACTGCTCAAAGAAATAAGAGGGGACCCAAACAGATGGAGAAACATTCCATGCTCATGGTTAGGAAGAATCAATATTGTGAAATGGCCATACTGCCCAAAGTAATTTATAGAGGGAAGGCTATCCCCATCAAGCTACCAATGACCTTCTTCACAGAACTAGAAAAAAAACCACCTCAAATTTCATATGGAACCAATAGAAAGCCCACATTGCCAAGACAATCCTAAGCAAAAAGGACAAAGCTGGCAGCATCATGCTACCTGATTTCACACTATATGATAAGGCTACAGTAATCAAAACAGCATGGTACTGGTACCAAGACAGAGATATAAACCAGTGGAACAGAACAGAGGCCCTGGAGACAATGCCACACATCTACAACCATCTGATCTTTAACAAACATGACAAAAACAAGCAATGGGAAAGGATTCCTTGTTTAATAAGTGGTGTTGGGAAAACTGGCTAGCAGTGTACAGAAAGCAGAAACTGGACCCATTCCTGACACCTGACACTAAAATTAACTCCAGATGGATTAAAGATTTAAACATAAGACCTAAAACCATAAAACCCTAGAGGAAAACCTAGGCAAAACCATTCAGGTCATAGGCATAGGCAAGGACTTCATGACTAAAACACCAAAAGCACTGGCAACAAAAGGCAAAATAGACAAATGGGATCTAATTAAATTCCAGAGCTTCCATACAGCAAAAGAAACAATCATTAGAGTGAACTGGCAACCAACAGAATGGGAAAAAATTTAAAAAATTTTTGCAATCTACCCATCTGACAAAGGGCTAGTATCCAGAATCTACAAAGAACTAAAACAAAGCTACAAGAAAAAACAAACCCACCCAAAAGTGGGCAAAGGATATGAATAGACACTTTTCAAAAGAAGACATATATAAGGCCAACAAACATATAAAAAATGCTCATTATCACTGATTATTAGAGAAATGCAAATCAAAACCACATTGAGATACCACCTCACACCAGTTAGAATGGCGATTTTTAAAAAAACTGGAGAAAACAGATGCTGGAGAGGACGTGGAGAAATAGGAACACTTTTACACTGTTGGTGAGAGTGTAAATGAGTTCAACCACTGTGGAAGATAGTGTGGCTTAGAATGAGAAATTCCATTTGACCCAGCAATCCCACTACTGAGTATATATGCAAAGGATTATAAATCATTCTATCATAAAGACACATGCACATGTATGTTCATAGTGGTGCTATTTACAATAGCAAAGACCTGGAACCAACCAAAATGCCCATTGATGATAGACTGGGCAAGGAAAATGTGGCATATATACACCATGGAATGCTACGCAGCCATAAAAAATGATGAGTTTGTATCATCTGTAGGGACATGGATGAATCTGGAAACCATAATTCTTAGCGAACTGACACAAGAACAGAAAATCAAGCAACGCATGTTTTCACTCATAGGCAGGTGATAAACAACAAGAACACATGGACACAGGGAGGGGAGCATCACACACTGGGGTCTGTTAATGGGGGGCCAGGGGAGGGACAGCGGGGAGGTGGGGACGTCGGGGAGGGATAACATGGGGAGAAATACCAGATGTAGGTGACGGCGGAATGGAGGCAGCAAACCACGTTGCCATGTGTGTACCTATACAACAATCCTGCATGATCTGCACATGTACCCCAGAACCTAAAGTGCAATTAAAAAAAAAGAAAAATATAAAAGTGTTGGTATGTGAATACCATGATTATGCTTATGTGAGACCCCATCTCAGCATATTGAAGTGAAAGACTCTACTAGCCCTGAAGAAGCAAACAACCGCATTTTAAAGAGCCAATGAGGAAATCTATGGTGCAAAAACCTGTGGGTGGCCTAAAGGAGCTAAGGACCTTACTTCTGCAAAAGCAAGGAACTGAATTTTGCTAAAAACCAGGTGTGTTTGGAGGATGACCTTAAACTTCCAAAAAGAATGCAGCACGGCTACATTTTGATTACAACCTTATGAGACCCCGATCAGAGAGGCTAGCTAAGCAACCATCCTTAGGAGCTGTAAGATAGTAAGCATATGTAGTCTTAAGCCACAAATTTTGTGGTAATTTGTTATGCAGCAATAGGAAACTATCTCAAATATGTTTTAGGCAGCCACTCCCATGTGAAATAAATATTTGTTGAATTGAATTAAATTAAATTGGGTTAAGAGATTCTTAAAGGAAAGCGATGTTGCTCTTTTTCTTTATATATCATAAGTCCTGGCATGCAGTAAGCTCAATACATTCTAATGACTGAATAAATGACATCTTTGTGATATATTACTGTGTTAATCTGTACCGGTTGAGAAAGAGCTCTAGAAAATAACATGTTATCTTTTTGCATAAATCAGTAAGGACACTTCCAGAGTTTTAAAACTTCAGAATTGATTAATCTTTATTTTTAAAATTATTCAAAGAAGCATAGATTAAGCTATAACTCAAAAGCTAGTTGTATTAATTTTCCATTGCTGTCATGAACAAATTATTACCAATTTAATGTCTTAAGAACACACACTAAAGGCCGGGTGCAGTGGCTCATGTCTATAATCCCAGCACTTTGGGAGCCAAGGTGGGCAGATGGCTTGAGCCCAGGAGTACAAGATCTGCCTGGGCAATGTGGAGAAATCCCGTCTCTACTAAAAATAGAAAAATTAGCCAGGCATGATGGTGTGTGAATGTAGTACCAGCTACTTGGGAGGCTAAGGTGGGAGGATCACCTGAGCCTGGGGTGCGGAGATTGCAGTGAGCCGAGATCACACCACTGCACTCTGGCTGGGCCACAGAGCGAGACCCTGTCTCAAAAAAAAAAGACATAAATTTATTATCTGAGAGTTCTGTAAACTACAACGCCATCCCAGGTATCCCTGAACTAAAAAATGGTTTTGAGAGGGTTCCTTTCTGGATGCTTGAGGGAGAATGAATATAATTCCTTGCATTTTCCAGCTTCTAGAAGTCACCTGCATTCCTTGGCATATGGTCTTATTTCTCCATCTCCAAAGCCAGCAAAGTCACATTTCTCTGACACTCCTTCCACTATTCTATCTCTGACAATGGCCAGGGAAGCTCTGCTTTTAAGGACTCATGTGATTAGACTGTGCACACCCAAACCATTCAGGAAAATCTCCCCATCTATGACATGAAACATCTGTAAGTTCCTTTTTGTAATTAAGATAACATGTCCACAGTTACACAGAGTAGGACATAGAGATCTTTTAGGACAGAGGCCTTATTCTGCCTGCCCCATTAGTAGAAGAGAAAAATAAGGATGTAAGTCAGTGTAACACATGCAACTCTAATATCACAGACTTCCTTGGAAACTCCATTTTCAGATCTTTTCATTCCAATCTATACTACATTTCACACTGTAAAATGAAACATTTTCTTCTATTTTCTAGAATCTGAACTTTCCCAAGTTCAATAAAAAATTTTAAAAGCTGGCTTTCTGCAAAAACCACCACAACTGGCATCTCTAGCCTTCCTAGGGATACTCACACAGGCATGGCCTGGCCTGGCTGAGCAGTAGGCTGTGAATTCTTCTCTTTGGGACAAAGCCTGCCAAGTCTGCCTCAGGGAAACTTGGCAGCACATCAAGCACAAAAACTTAGTGTGGCTGTTTATTCCTGACACACAGACAAAGAACTTCATCATTTAATGTCTTTAGGCTAGAACATTTTTCTTCCATTCATATCACTAGAGGGTTAAATGGGGGCAACACCCGGGGATGAGGTCTGACTGTAATTGTCTTCAAGTCATCTAGAGAAACATCAGGGATTAAGTAGTAAATGAGCCAGTGGTGCAGAGTGAATCATTGCCCTCTGTCCTCCTGCTGAGAGTCACTAGGTCCTCGCATGATATTCTAAACTCTCCAAATATATCTATCAGCTATGTGGAATCCATTTTAATCAAGGAAACAATACCATGCCAAAGAGTTTGATGTGTGTTTTGGTGCGCATGTAAGACATTTTGAATATAGATATGAGACCCATTTTAAAACAAATTTTAAATGGACAAAATTTAGTAATACATCAAAAATGAAAGCAAAATTCTCCTCTCTTTTCACATTTTCCCCTCTCTCCCCCAATTTTTATCTCCTTTCTTCCTAGGTATAATGTAACTGACATAAACATATCAAATTCACAGGTTAAATTCAAACACATAAGTTAATTCACACATAAAAAACTCAGTCTGTTCTAAGGCACAGTTTGTCCAAGTCTTCTCTGTCACCTTGTAAGATGAATCTTGTTCACATGTGAGACTTTGTAGCAACATATGGATGGGTTAAAATGAGTGATATCACTCAAACAAAGCAATGCCAAGGCTAATGTTGAATGTCAGCACATCTGGGGTATCATCTTGATATATGTGGGTGAAACATTTAATTCATAGTAAAATGAGAAAATATAAATGAAATGAACTTCACTTAAGGAAAAAATATAAAGCAGTTATGATAATAGAGGTAAAAATGTGAAGAGAATACATGCTCAAAATATGAAATCAGACAGCATGGGTTTATATTCTGGTTGTATTATATATTAACTACTATCTCTATGATCTTAATTTATCTGTGATTCTGCCCGAAAACGATGACAAATAATAAATGCAACTCATTCATTCAAATAACATCTATTGAGTGGAGTGATGCACTAGTCTAGGTACTAAGGATACAGCAATGAATCAATCATACCAATATCCCTGCCCTCCATGGCACCTACATTCTTATAATTCTTCATATGATATTTCTAAGGGTTAGATGAGATGCTTTATTTAGCATTCCTGGAAAAATATAAACACTGTAGATAAATTTAATTAGCATAATTATAATAGCAATAAAGTATTTAAGAAATCTGAAAATATATACTTATTGGCCTAAGTCAGAATACTAAATAATAAATGGGTGATTCAAGCAGACTAGAAACAATTATTACATATATAAACATATATTATATATAAAACATTATACACATGTATTCTTTATGCAATCATTACATGAGATTTTATATTATCCTTAAAATAACAGGTATCTGAAGAGTAACTTAAAGAAAAATAATTCTGCTTTTTGCAATAAATTTTTTTCAGCCATTAGCCATATTTTTATTTTAAATAAATTCTCTTTTTAAAGTAAAGTTTAAATTACAACATTTGCCTCTAGCTTAGCATTCACTCAGGGCTGTGTTCCTTTCTTTCCCTCTCTCTTCACATATCCCTCTTTGCTACTCTTCTACATGATCAAGTAGTTATGACACTGTGACTTATCATCTATCTCCCATCGATTCAGCCATCATTCCACTCTGTTCCATTAGTATTTCCTGCTGTGAAAATCCCTGTAGAATCCAAGGTAAACTCTCAGAAGTTTCCACATTCTGCTTTGGAAAGCAGTGACCCAAAATGTTATTAAAAACCAGTAACTTACAAAGAGATTTTTTTCCTTACGCCAAAGCAAAGGAGAAGTCTAGACATCATCCTCAGAGTGACATTCATGTACCCCTTCCAGCTGACAGTCATCGTTTCCGAACTCACATGCACTGCTCTAGCTATCAAATTTTACATGGAGTATTTTAAGGAGTTCTTTAAAAATCAAAATTCCTGGCTCTGCAGTTCATTAAGTGTGCCATTCCAAGAGATGGAACTGCCAGAACTGGTTAGTTACTATAAAGGCAGTTATCCTCCAATGCTACCAGGCAAGCATTTTAAAGCTTTATTGACATATGTGGCACGCACTTCAAAACTTCACACTTTCAGAGGACTTCCTGGAACCAGTGTTCCAACTTAGTACTCCTCCAGTTAAATGGAAGCTAATAAGAAGCAGGAAACAGTATACACTGTATAAGAATGTTAGCAGAACACCACATGTATGGACCTTACATTAAAAAATCATAATAGCATTAAATCATCCTAAACCTCTAATACCCATTCATAAAAACACTTGTTCATCAAAAACCACATGTCATTCTGATTCACATATAGTGCTAAAAATATAAATTTTACAGAATGTGTCTGAATCTGACCCAGACACTTAAATATTTTCATAACTCCAGAAGCAAAAGAAAAATTGTCAAAAAGCTCTTGACTGTGTAACATAGTCTGCTTTGAATAAATGGCCTAGATGTAAGCAGTAGGTGGTAAAGTTAAAATACGAATGTTAATCCTATGAGAACCCTTGCCTGCTGTTTTATAGCCCTTCCTCAAGATTTAAAAAAAAAAAAGAGAGATAAAGAACACAAAAATACCTATAGCCCTAATACTACAGAATAAAAGTACTGATTTTAAAATATATTTTTTCAGCCTGTGATTTTTTTTTTATAGACAGTAGTATCAGGAATGAGTGGGAAAATAATTAAATAAACATAGTTTTCAGTTTAAATTTTAACAAAATAGCAGTATTTTTTTAACTCAAGATAAAAGAAGAAATATTAATTTTGGGAAACATGAATTACTGTATTATATCTACATATTAGAAAATAGCTTATTGAATAAATATTAATTTATTTTAAAATTTACAATTATCAACCAAAACAGAGACAAGCAAACTTTTTCTGTAAAAGGTTAAAAAATATATATTTGTGGCTTGGCTGGCTAAAAGGTCTCTGTGGCAACTAAACAATTCTGCTTCTGTAAAACAAAAGCAGCAACAGACAAAATGTAATTGAATGGGTGTGACTACATTTTAATGAAACTTTATGGACACTGAAATCTAAAAATCATATAATCTTCACTGCTCGTAAGACAGTCTTTTTAGTTTGTCAACCATTTAAAAATGCCAAACACCATTCTTAATGTATGTATCATACAGAACATACAGTAGGCTAGATTGGGCCATAGGTTACATTAATAGTTTGCCAACCCATAGACTAGATAGCAATAATGAAAACCATAAGAAATAAAAGGTCAGAGGACAAAGCTCACTTTTCCTTCCTTCCTTCTTCCCTCTTTCTCTTCCTCCCTCCCTTTTTCCTTTCCTCTTTTCATTAATTAATTAATTTTGCTTGATATCTGGCAATACAAAAAATAATCTGAGGCAGTCAGAGGGGAGTAGAAGAAGGTGAGTATCTCAAATTCAGCCAGAGTTGTACACAATAATGGTATTGGGCTAATTCTCAGTTACCAGGCTTGAAGCCCACACAACTACCATGGAGATTTTGTGAGCTACAAAATCATTCATAATATTCAAAGTGAATATCATTACATGAAATCCTATTTGCATTCCAATGAACTGTCACATGAGTTATCCCTATGGCATCTTCTTTGACAAACAATGTCTTCATTGAGTTCCCCTGAAATTTCCATGATGATATGGAAGAAAAGTCAAAAGAGACACTTTCTTCATTTTGTCAATAACTGGAGCGTCATGATCTGTCTATAACAGCTGAAAGGCTGTCTGACACTAGGAAACCTGGAAACACCCAAGAAATGTTATATCCTTTGCAAGACAGTTAGATACATAATGCTAGGAAGTCCTGGGACAATGACCTGTGATTCTCCCACAAAAGCTGTTTCAAAAAAGGCTATTTTGTCTCTTTTCGTAACAAACAGGAAGAGAGAATTCTCCTTAGTAGAAATTTCACCAGCAAACCAAGAACTACTTTGGCTGTAAATATTTTATACCAAATATTTTATACTGGTTGTTAGAGTTGCAGGTAAATTGAAATCATTGCTTAAAAATTATAATGCAGTCTGTTATGACCATGAGGTCCAGTGGCTAAGCGTGCTACCATCTCTTCAGTAAGATCCTGTTGGCAGGGGTATTGTCACAGCACACACTTTCCTATTAGGATGGAATCCTCAAGAGACTCCTGTGGCTTTGTAAGCAATCATTAGTGCAGCTTCCACTACAATTAAAAACATATGCCTAAATATTGTTTTTGAAAATGACACAAGTGTTTAAATACCAAAGTAAAAATTCTATGAAATGGTGCCAGAAACTTATGTGGTAAGAAAAGCCAAAGAATTTGTGCAGAAGTATGCTTCTTACTGTCTTCTATGAATAAACATTGCTGAATAGTTCATAAAGGCTTAACATTCCATCTATGAAATCTACATATTTATGTAGAAAATAGACATATTTCATGTAGGTTTTCATGGAAAAAAAAGCCAACTTGATTGTGGCATCAAAGTTCACCTTTAAGGCAGGCTTCACAAGAAAAAAGAAAAGTCATTTTCTTCTGGGTAATATGAGACATTATGGAGAGGTAATATTCCAAATTACCACACAGCCTCAGAAAAAACAAAACTGTTTTTCAAACACAAACTCCAAGTTGAATGATCTGAGCTAAGGCTAAAAGCAGCACTTTGTAGTCTCTCACATGAAGGCTGTATCTGTAGAGAACAAAGCTTAAATGCAAATGAAGATTGGCTTTTACAGTCACATTTATGAATTTATATTATTACATGAGTAACAATGGACACAGGATTTTCAATTTATCTTGACAAATATTTACTGAGCTTATCAGGCACTGTGATATGCCTAAAGAGAAATTAAATAGCAAGGAGAGATAGAACTTTGAGAGGAATGTGCAGTAATCAATACAAATACGGGAGACTGGATTAACTGCTGGGGGAAAAGTTTTCAAAGAGAATAAATTGAGTTTGAAGCATGATGTCTCAAATGTTAATGGGTTATACAATGTGTGTTATCTAACAGTAAGCTATACATGAAAACACTGAGCATAGGAAATGGTAAGGAATAACAATGTACATTTGGGATTTGTTTGCACAGAATGGATAATTGAAGCCAAGTGAATGAATGGGATGGACAAGGAATATTTTTAAAAAGGGGACTACAGACAGAACCTCAGGGAATACCCACACTCATGGGCAGGAGGAAGCCAGCTAAGAGGGAACTACCAGAAGGAAAGGATAATTATCTGAAACATGAGTGAAACAACTGGTAAAGTGAAATTCTACAATGCCAAATGATGCAAATAGGAGAGAGAGGTATTTCAGTGGTTAAAAGACTATTTTTCTTATCATGAGACCATGCAAGACTTTGGCA
Source organism: Callithrix jacchus (assembly GCF_049354715.1). Classification (NCBI taxonomy): domain Eukaryota; kingdom Metazoa; phylum Chordata; class Mammalia; order Primates; family Cebidae; genus Callithrix; species Callithrix jacchus. The sequence goes on along the minus strand of NC_133512.1, from coordinate 69,155,125 downwards.
AAATCTGCAATACAGCAGAGGTGGCAGTGGGTGAAGATGGATATCTAGTTTCATAACCTGGCAAGTCTTCTAAGTCGATGATTCAGTGGAGGATTATAGGGAAGAATCAAGTGAGTAAGAATATAATTGACAACAAAAGTCCTGGAGATGGTATATGAGATACAAATTGAGAGCAGAGTGAGGAACAGTTGTTCTGGGAAGGAAGGATTATTCTTGAGATGTCAGGCAGGCAAAGAGAGGCCTAGTGAAAACTCAGATATGTCCAACTGTGGGAAAGGATGCCAAACTAGGATGCCAAAAAAGGATAACAAATCTAGTAGTACATTTTAGAAGATTCTCAGTCTCAGACCAGTACCAGCTGAAATTATATGAAAATGAAACATTCAGATCTGGCTTTAAGAATAAATAAGGATAAAATTAAAACCTTATCTTAGCACACTTTGGAAATTTTATTTAGCCAAGAAAAAGTATCCACATCTTAAATTGATTTAAGCACGAGTGCAATTTATTCCTTAATCCAGAACCCATATTCCACCACTGCCATATTTTATAATGACTTTTACAGATTGTTTTATGTCTATTTCCTAATCTACTACAGAAACTACCTAATTTCATAAGATAGTTCTAAGACTACAACAAGACGTATTGTTAAGAGTGTTCTTGTAAATGAAGAGATTTCATCAGTGCCCATACAGTAGTTAGGGATGTTTGAAATATATTTTAAATTATGGCCCAACTGACAAGCCAGGGTGTCTTTCTTATGAGTAGTGGTTCCTAAACTATTAATGTGCATCGGAATTACTTAGAGGGCTTGGGAAAACAGAGATGAGTGAGTTTCATTCCCAGAATTTTGTGGCCAGCACCTCAGAATTTGTATATCTAACAAGTTCTCAGTAATATTGCTGGTCCGGGGACCACACTTTGAGAACCACTGCTCCACAATATACAGTGCTAGTTATTCCATATCATGTGGGTCTATAAACAAGCATATTTTCATTCAACTTCTATCAAAGTAAATGTACATAATGTGTAGATGTACTAAAAGAGTGCCATCAATATTTTCAAAAAACTGTCTATATTTGAGTCAAATTCACTTCCAAATGTTTCATTGGACATGTTATCCGTCATTATCATTGTCCTTAGAAAATGGCTTCATGTATTGATTAAGAAGTCAGAGTCAGTTTCAGTTGAAAGGAACACTTACCTACATGGCTTATTCAATAAGAGCTAAACCAGCTTTGGTTACATCTCGATGCAATTCTAGTACTTAATCATTGCTTTTTTTTTTCCAAGGCAAGTAGAAGTTTTTCACAAAGCTGGTTCATTTGCAGTTTGGATGGAAAGTGCAGCAGAGAAATCATGCAAATATCTTGTAATGATAAATTGCCAAGAAAATCACATAGCCCTACCTACATATATTTTATAATACATATTTAACATATATATAATATATAATACATATATATATATATTCCTCAGAATAACTCTATAATTTACTTTATTAGCTTCATTTTACACATGTGGAAATTGAGGCAAAAAGAAATTAAATATCTCACTAAGGGCTAAGCAGATGTAATTATTGCAGTTTTTCTAGTTTCAATATCATGGCCCTTACCTACTATGGTAGGTAGCATATTATTTTATAATTTCAATATCATGGCCCTTAGCATATTATTTTGCTACATATTAAAGCATATCTTGGGCTCAAGTATTTACCTGTTCCGAGAAATAGGACATGGTATCTCCCATCCGCAGCGTGCACTCGATCCACAGCTATCTTTGTATACTTGTAGTCAGTGCCGATACGAACAATCAAAGGCCTTTTGTGGACTGGGTAGATGGAATTGTACATGAGAGGATGGTTCCGAATAAAACTGACAACATCATCTGGGAATTCCCTGGTGCTTCGTATATTGTGTGTAAATGCTCCTCCTGGACACTAGAAAGAAAGTTTTAAAGAACCAACTTAATAACATAGTTGTCTTATTCTAGTAATAATCAAAAACTCTGTACTTTTCAAATCACTTAGACGCTCCAGTTGCTTTAAGTGTATCTTCTACCATGGAGAAGAAAAAAAATAGCATGACTGTTATACTATTTGTAGAAGATTAATATAGTGTGTATAACTTGATACTTTGAATTAGGCTAAGTGCTTTTATGTTATTCTGTTTTCAGAGAAGAGCTGATGCCATCTTGTATATGAGATAACTCTTCACCCTTCTCACTCATCACTTTTCTACCTCTAATTTTGTGCCAGACACCATATAGTTAGAAAACAAAAACTTGTGGACACAATCTAATGCTGCTACTTGTTAAAATAAATTATATTATCATAATTAAGTCAAACTCTGACATTTAAAAATTTTATTTCATGTGATCTGCCCTCCCAAAAGAGAGAACTTAGAAATTGGAGCTTAGGGGCTGGGTGTGGTGTCTCATGTCTGTAATCCCAGCACCTTGGAAGGGTGAGATGAGAGGATGGCTTGAAGCCAGGAGTTCAAGACCAGCCTGGGCAACATAGCAAAATTCCATCTCTGGAAAAAAAAGTTTAAAATTAGCTAGGTGTGGTTGTGTGAGCCTGTGATCTCAACTCCTTGGGAAATTGAGGCAGGAGGATTGCTTGAGCCCAGGAATTTAAGGCTGCTGTGAACTGTGATTATACCACTGCACTCTAGCCTGGGCAACAGAGTGAGAGCCCATCTCTATTTAAAAAAAAAAAAAAAAAAGGAGGAGGAGGATGAGGAGGAGGAAAGGAAGAATAAGGAGGGGAAGAAGAGAAGAAAGAAGAAGAAGAGAGCTTAGATTGGATATGGTAAATTAAATCTGATAATTACCCTCTATCAAAGATCCCATTCATTATCCTTAGAATAAAATCCCAACAGCTTAGAATGCCCTACATGCCTCTGCATGATCTGGCCTGAGCTTGCCCGTCCCACTTTAGGTCTTGCTGCTCCTGAGCCTCAAGCACATACTTCCCCTCCATGATCTTGGCACCTGCTGTTCCCTGTCTAGCATACTCCTCTCTAGAACACCTCATGCCCTTTTCTGTTACCTCATTCAGTTCTCAAAAGTTGCTTCTTGAAAGTGATGACATATGAAAGTAGCTCTCCCTCTCAGTCTCTACTTTTTGTCTCCTTAGCTTGCTGTTTTTCTTCACAGCCCTTATTTACCTAACAGTATATTATATATTAGTTGCTTGCGTCTTTTTTGCCTGTTTCTCCCTGTAGAACATAAGCTTGTGCTAACTGTAACTGGGTCTATTTTGTTATTGTTTTGCCATCAGACTTATAACAAAGCTGGTTAAAAGATAATAAAAACATGTTGAATGAATGCATTATATCATTCATTGTATCTGGCCTGCAATTTTGGTACAAGGTCTGTATGAAACCGAAGCCTCAATTCTATTCAGGAGGGAAAAGATTCAGAGCATTAAGTCCAAAGGGGCAGACAGAAAACAAGAACTAGATCTGGAGAAAGGATGGCTGAACAGCGCCAGCAGTTCTGGAAAGGGAACCTGACAAGGGCTTCTGAGGAGAAGATTCCATTCATAGGGCACCTAAGGCCAAACTTAAGGGTAGGCTGGGAACTGCTGAAGCCAGGAACTGAAACTTGCTCACTAATAGGATCTGAGTGTTAAGTTATATGAGCAAAACCTTTGGGTATATAACATTTTAACACATTTAAACATTATTACTAATATTAAACACCTGTCAATATTAAATTCCTGTTGATATTTTCACTTCCAGAAACAAAAACACTATGTTACATTTTTCTTGAAACACACAGCACTACTGTTTCAGTTTTCATTTATCTCTTTAGAGAGGTATGCGTAAAAGGAAAGTAACAAGCTGCCTGGTCCAGCAATAGGCACAGCATCAGTCATAAATAGCAGGATGCAGTGGGGACTGTGACAAACTGGGAACTTATGTGTTGCCCAAAGATCCAGCTGATTGCTTCTAAGCTGGAATAAAATCTTCATGCTGCCAGACCTCAGCAGAAGATAGAATGTGGAATTTTGTGTAAAATCTGCCAATTGTTTAACGTTGACTCAATAAAAAAAGAAAAAAAAACCTGGGGGACCAACGAAAATATGACAATCTCCAGGTTAAATCCCTGCACCAGCTGCCCAACAGTATTAGTGCCTTTGGGCCAAGGTTGTCAGGCAGACCTCTATGTGCAGCTAGATCTCAGCAAATTACTAATATCGTCTCACTCATGTAGATTGCATCATCATGAAGGCAATTTTTAGACCTACTGTGACCAGTTAACATCACTAGAACTTTTTACAGACCTGATAAATATAGTTCTCCTTTTGTAGAAAGGCATGAGGAACAACTAAAAGACTTAAAAGAGTAGCAGTAATGAGACAAGTAATAAAACGAAACCTCTCATTCTTTTTTCCACTAACTAGACTTTCATCTGGATTTCATGTTTTTATTTTAAAAATAGTATTATATTTAAATACACATGTTTATAAGTGGCTCACAATGAAGACCAAAATGAGGACAAAAAATTTAATTTGAGGTTGTTCTAAGCTGATGAGTGTGTTCCACACTTCTGCAAAATATAGAATTATGGGTGTTTTCTAGCCTTAATCTTCACACAAGTGGAAAAAGGGAAATACATCACTCACTGCATGAAAACATGGAAAGAGCAATACATGGGTAATTTGAATAGTTCCAGATCTCCATAAAACACCACTAATTATGGCTTGCTAAACTGATATGTCTTCTTAAGTATTTGCAAGCATTCTTGTTTCTAAGTTCTGGAAAAATCCAAAGTTAGCACATATTACTAGACAATTATATAATTTCCAGTTAGTACAGTTTGATGTGTGATAAGCTTATTAAATTATCAGTGCCTAGTCTCTGGCTTTTACTTAAAGGTAATTGATATCTGGTACCAATTACATTAAGGTTGCTCAAAACCATAGTTATTATATAGGTAATCTGAACAAATCAAATCAAATAAGTTATTTTGCATTCACTCAAATATTCCCCACAAGACATTCTTTTAATACCCACAATGAATTTATCACCTAAAACAAGTGTCTCCTAGTATGAGTTTATGTTCCAATCTACCAAATAATTCTTACTGAAAAAAATTAATTCTTCTATTGATTCATGGCATCAACTTTCTTGGTAAGACAATGAGTGTTAATAATGTAACACACATAAACATTGATTGCCCTTTATAGACTTTATATGCAGTACTGAGTTTTCTCAGTGTAATGCTGCCAAGTATAAATCAGATGTGATTAACTTTTCTCTCACTTTGCATACAATAAAGCATGTTTATTGAAACTTCAAGATAACATAACATCTATGTGCCATCATAAAATATTTGTCCACTAATTAGGCTGGTGTTTCATTCTTTAGAACATTAATTTTACTCTGCAAATAGTCATTAAATTATTTTGGTTAAACTTCTCCTTTAAGTGTTCAGTTCTTCTAGCTAGTTGTCTATCAAGTAATGATAAGCACTCCTTCTTTGAGTAAAGACATTTATGTGTTTTGATTAAAGTGTGAGATGAAATGCTAGGAACAATAAGAAAGCTATGTTAAGAAAGTAACAGCAATTGTCCATACCAAACTTCTTTTCTATACTTAGGTATTCATAAATATCTTCTGCCTTCTTAAGTTTCTAAATATTCTCTTAGTCTTCACATCCGTTTGACTAGTTTTTCAGAATATATTTACATATTAACATACGTATCCATTATTTGGACATATTTTATCCAAAAAGCACTTTGATGTGCCCAGTAAGGGGACATAAGAATAAAAAATTACTGTTGACTTCTAGACACAAGTATTCTAGTAAGAAAGACATATTTAAATCAAAATAACAATATTATGACAAAAAGCAATAATTTGAGACAAGTATAAGATAAATAACCAGTCCTGTTTTAGGATCAATTTCCCTACGTACTCAAGAGCCAATATTTTAAAAAGGAGTTTATAATAGTAGATAACTTACAGCTGCCAAGGTCAGTGAGATGTTTAGAGATGAGAAAACAAAATTTAGAGTATTTAGAGAACTGAAATTCCTAGAGCATTGTTGGACCATGGAGTCCAAAATGAAGGAAAGAGGTAGAAGGTGAGGCTGAAGACAGACAGCAGAATATAAATGCAAAGCTAGGCAGAGAAACTGTGACTGGTGTGGTCAAGGGATCTTAACCTAACACTTGGGGGATGAGTGGTATATGGATAAACAGAAGGTCTGAGTGGCACTCTAGAATCTAGGCTTATTTCTAGTACTGGTCTATGAAAGTTGTATACTAAGAAAAACTCATTGTATATGTTTCAACCTTGGTAACCCAAGCCCTTTGTTTGAAACCCAAAGAATTACATAGCTGAAGACTGGTACTTATCTGTCAGCTCGCCCTCATCTTCCTATATTTGCCCTCCCCGACATACAAAACCCCATTGCCCCAGTCCTACTATCCCACATAGAGCTTCCAAAACTCACTTATTCATTTCCATCTGTGCCTTGTAGTGTATGTTGTGCCCTTCATCTGAAAACCCCTTCCTTCCTTACTCAATGTATCCAAATCCAATCACTCTTTAGGGCAAGCTCAATCTCACATTTTTTTTTTATGCCTTTTTAAGTCAGGCTGTTTTACTACAATCTCTCTCTTCTCTAAATATTAATAATATTTATTTTTAAAATTTTACTCACATGTTTTGAATAATGATGTGACAAAACATGTAATTAATTTTTCATGTCTATGTGCCTTATGCATTCAACTTTCTTGGAAGTGTTCCTGACTGATGTTTTCAAACATCTAAGAGAAATAGAAATACTCTAATGTAAGCACAACCAGAAGACGTATGTAATCAACAAAGGTGCCAGCAATAAAATTCTCGTATCCTTGCCACCACTGACTATGTGGATCATCAATTTTCTGTGATCCTTTGCTGGTACCAGACCTGTCCAAAGCATGAAGATTGAAGCACATGACTCTGCTATACTTATAAAGAGATGTTAAAGTTGAATACTTTCATTAAGTTCTGCTTTAACAGGATATACAACATATATAAACAATCTCCTGCAGAAGCTTTATACATGTTGCAACAGAATAATGGAATATGTTTGCTCGGCCTCAGAGTATTCATTCTTTGGCTGCCCTTTGCAACATACCAAAGGTGTCTTGTTTCTTCCACAAACTTGAATTACTTATGGAAAAACATTATGACACAATTGGCAGGCTTCTTCCTACTGACTTGGGCTTGCTGGCGGGGCGGTTTACTAACAGAGCTATCAACCGTGCTTTAAAAGAAGCACCTACAGGGAACATTAGAATGAGGGCATGAGATTTCTGCCAGTGTCATTTCTTTAAGAGCACAGTTATATAGTTATGGGGTTGACTGGGCAACCATACTACTCTATATATGACAATCACAATTGATACTTCACTGGGAGGACATCAGAAGCGACATTCTTAACCTTGGAGAAGAGAGAATACTTTTGGTCACTTGGCTGCAAGTCTTCTGGCTACATGAGCAGGCTATTAAACCCTGCAAGTGCAGGGAAGAGACAGACACTGGCACTTTCAGTCAGAGAGCTGACCTCATGGTGTTTTGCTGGTTGAAGGGTGGAGGGACAGAATCTTCAGGGAGGTACACTTTTCCAGGAGGAGATCCCGAGGTCACTCCTCCACCCTGCCTCTTTTATTCTCAAAGGATCACTCATCTGACAATTTTTTGATTTAAAGAAGCTGCTCTGCTCTCAACACCAGATGTAAGAAACCACATTATAGAAATATTTCTCAAGTACTGACTACTCCCTTTTCTTCATGGAGTCTGCTCCAGATGTGTGTTGCTAACTCTGGCTTATTCTACACTGCTTTGGAACAAGAAACAAATGTTCATTCTTGAGAGCTAAAAAACAGTGAAAAGTGGAACTGTTAGCAGAATCTTCTCATTTAGCATTGGTTTACTCCATTTTACTAAAAAGGATTTAGTAAGAAGTGTTTAGGATTCCTACATTTCATGTAGAACAACAGCTGCCTGACATGAGTGGTTTTCTCACCATGATTCTCTAAGTTCTACACACCTGTTAAGGTGCCCTTCAAGTTGTCAAGTGGGCGAAGAGCCTGATGAGAGGTAAAGTCAGAGGTCACTTTTCTTCAGGAAAAAAATGCACGTACTTGTAGCATTTGCCAGTTTCCATGGTGTAAATAGTCTCACCATGGCTGATATCAAGTTACCACTCTAACGTTCTTAATAGAGAAGAGGTGCACATTATCTGCTCTTGTGAGCTGGGTACATGCTGGCTCCAGCGCAGACTGCATGAAGCTCTGAGGCCTCAAACTCTGATTCAAGCAGTATGGATCTCTTTCATCTTTTTAATATCTTTATTTGAGGAGTTTCTCTTAAGTTTTTTTGGCGGAAATAGAATTTTGTTGAGTTTGCAAATCAGTTGTCCCTGTACTAACCCTATTTATATGTGGTTCAAAAGAATCATTGATGAAAACACATGTAATCACAACTACCTCTTAATTTTCCCTATTTAGATGAGTCTATGACTAGGTCAATTTCAAATAGAAAGTCACTCTCAAAAGTCTGATATTTTTCTCTAGAAATGCATAAAATATGTTGAGTAAAATAATAAGAGCCTTTGATATATAATGGAATATGAAAGTTGTCCAGCCTCCCCTTCCCCTTCCTTTTCTCATAAACAATCTCTGCTTGTTATCCAATACCCCCCAATCTAAAACTGCTGATGCTTTTCCCTTAAACTGCTGATGCTTTTATACAAGATTAATGTTTTATCCATCTTCTTTTGAGCTGTGAATATCAAAGAGGAATAATCCTAAAGGATATTGTAAATTCTGTGACAGGAGTTTGTCACTTATAATTAAGTAAGACCTAAACATTTAATGTTTTTATGAACAAGTACCTAGTCTCCTAATTTTTCTAAAGTTGATTAAAGATCAATTGTTCTGCATAAAATACATTTGAATGATTAGTCTTTGAGCTTCCTAGCCAAGTAACCAAACTCAAGCTTTAAAAATTTTGGATTGGCTGGGCGCGGTGGCTCACGCCTATAATCCCAGCACTTTGGGAGGCTGAGGCGGATGGATCATGAGGTCAAGAGATCGAGACCATCCTGGTCAACAAGGTGAAACCACGTCTCTACTAAAAATACAAAAATTAGCTGGGCATGGTGGCGCGTGCCTGTAGTCCCAGCTACTCAGGAGGCTGAGGCAGGAGAATTGCTTGAACCCAGGAGGCGGAGGTTGCGGTGAGCCAAGATCGCACCATTGCACTCCAGCCTGGGTAACGAGCGAAACTCCGTCTCAAAAAAAAAAAAAAATTTGGATTAAAACATGCTCTTTAAAGGCTTAGTAAACTATGTTTTCAATTTTCAAAAAATTGACATTAGCATAATTTAAGAAGATGAGAAAATAAAAGAGTAAGCAATATTGCAAATGAACTCTAATAACAAAAATACAATGAATCAACAATTAGTAAAAATTACATAGGATAAATATTTGGAAGAATATTAGCAAAGATAACTTCAAATTCAAGAAAAAATAAACACTTTGCTTAAATGTTAATAGCTATCTTTTGATTTTTAAAATAAATTCATTATTCATATTTACCCATTTTAAAATGATAACCCTATTTTATGAAATGCAGAAATAAAAGATTATATTTCTCTTAATGTTCAATTGTATAACATCTCTTGGTGTACCGTCTGACATTTTAGAAACAAAAACTAGCCAACATTCTAGAAGGCAGCATTATTATAGGCCAAATGAGAAAGAAAGAGTAGGATTGTTATTAATGGAGTCTTAGAAAAATTCCAGTTCTAAAATTCCAGTGCACTGTATGTATCTTCAGCTGGAAAACTGAGTTTTCGATGTGTCCTTAATACTATTGATATTGCATGATATGGATATATCCACCTGCTTTAAAAATAATACTTCTAGTTCAGACCATTCCTAATTAGAAAGCAGCCTGTAGTTAAACAGTTCTAATTTGTGTGTTACTTTATAGTTTATAAATATTTTATTTGAATAATTATATCTCATTTGTTGTAATTATCTGCTTACACATACATTTTCTTTCTTTGAGATATATATAAAACACAATTTTTATCTAAATAGATTCCTAGAACTGGAAATATCTCTATATGAAGTATCTCTAAATTATTTCTCACATGATTATTCCTTAATTAAAACAGATATTCAGGCCTAGCACAGTGGCTCACGCCTGCAATCCCAGAACTTTGGGAGGCCGAGGTAGGTGGATCACGAGGTCAGGAGTTCAAGACCAGCCTGGCCAACATGGTGAAACCCGATCTCTACTAAAAATACAAAACTTTGCTGGGCGTAGTGGTGTGTACCTGTAATCCCAGCTATTTGGGAGGCTGAGTCAGGAGAATCACTTGAACCTGGGAGGTGGAGGTTACAGTGAGCTGAGGTCATGCTACTACATTCCAGCCTGGGCAACAGAGCAAGACTCCGTCTCAAAAATAAAATAAAAAACAGATATTCATTTATTGTTAAATGATTTTTTTATAAAGTATCTTGAAGAATTTTTCCTGAATACTTACAGTTCCAGGGCGAGGATATGGAATTCTGCCCTGATAGGAAATCACCTGATGATTGGGCCCTTCTTTGTGGGCAAAAGGCCCATTAAACACAGTCTGTATATCAGATAAATGATACACACACACTGCTGATCCTTTGAAAACTGAGCTAAAAAAGAAAACAGAGAAAGGCATTTTCTCATTTTTAAAATTAAAATACATTTTTAAAATATATGGTAAAACATGATAAAAAGTTAATATAATTCATCATAGAAAAGTTAAATGTTACTGTATACATGTGAAAAGTTAAAAAATTTTGAAAAAAGATGATACATAAAGCATTAAAATATGCAATTCATCCATGGAGATAGTAGACAGTATATTATAGTGAAGTCCTTTTCAATGTTTCCAAAATATAGGAAAACTTTGAGAAGTTTCTAACTAGTTTATCTTAGCAACAAGAAAAGTATATTGAAATTTTATTTAAAAGTATGAATTTCAATTTCAAATCACTATCTATGTGACCTATCACAATCTAACTCAAAGAAATAAATCTCATTAATAATTGAACACCATATCTTTTTGTATCATGATTATTTTAATATGAGTGTTCTCACATGGTATCTCAAATGTTAGTTGGAGAAGTCTATGTTGTATGGTTTATGTACTTTTTCTGTGGGTCACAAAACAAAAAATAGGGGCCCAAAAAAGATTCATTAAACCATCTTTAGTCATTGACACACCATAAAATTTGTTTGAATCCTTAGTAAGAAATATTTCCATTGTCCTATGGCAGGTTGCCTGAAATCAGTATTTCTCTGACTCACATATTTATTTCAAATTAGATGTCTAATAAAAAAAGGTGCATTCCCATAAAAAACAAATAAGATACACTGTTAACTATTAGCATTAGTAGAGAGAATGATGATTTTGAATTTTTTGATATTGAAGTTACTGGTATTCGGAAAAACAAAACTAGAAAAATAGTTTTAATGGGAACAATATTTTCTCAAGACTACTTAAAACAGGAGTTAAACACATCCTTAAAGACATCTTTTTAGACATCTTGTGGGGCAACTACAAATATTCAAAAACAATATTCTTGTAAATTTCTTTCACTTTGAATAGCTCATTACAGTTTACAAGTATAATATGTTTTCCTCACTTAAAAAAAAAACAGCTACAGCCTTTAGATTTTTGTTTTGTAGTTGATTGTCTAATCAAAGGGACCCATTATCTTCTACATTGGCTAAATACAGCTTAACTCTAAGGAATATGCTTAGTTTAAAATGAATAAAGAAAAATATGTGCAGGAAAAGGCAAAAATACAATTTGTTACCTTGAAATGTATACTTTAACCAGTTTGGGCGTCCCAGAGCAGTGAGAAGACATTAAACTAATTTTCAAATATATAAAATAATGTCATATAGAACGAGAAAATTGGTTCAGTGTTTTGTTAGGTTCTAAATAGTCATCACTTTACATCAGAAGTAAAAAGTATTTTTATAGAAATGCCTAATTATTTCCAGATTTCCTAAGGTATAGTTGGTATACCAAAAACATACAGTACATAATTAATATATACAATGTGGTAAGTTTGGGCATATATATATATATATGTGTATATATATATACACATACACTTGTGTTACATTACCACAATCCAGGTGATAAACATTTATTACCTCTGATAACAGCAACCAAAAAATGCCAAAAGTTGTATTTGCTCATGAGTGCTCAAATTACTTTCTTTAAAAAACTTATATATTTTTTCCTACTTTATACTTCATATTTTCATTTGTTTCATAAAAATATCATGCAATCATTACAAATACACTCTACAAAAGTATTTAAAAAGCATTAATTGGCTCCAACATATTTTGGTAATCAGGAAAATGTAAATAAAATGGAAGGGTCACATCCCAAATGCCAAGTAAAATTAAAAGTTGAAGAGAAGAATGCTTTTATAATAATTACTGTTACTCTATGAAGTTTATGTTTAACTCATGAAATGTAACTGTTGAATAATTACCTTGATGCTGTAAAAATGCCATACACTAGTGTTGTTCTCGGGTTATCAGTTTCCAGCAGAAACACATCCTCTATAAAAAGGAAAATACCAGTCTTTTAAAGTCTCCAAGTATTAACTTCATTGTTTTGAAAAATTTACCCTAAGAAAATAATTTCAACTATGAAAAGTACTCTGCAGAAAGACAGTCCTGTACCTTGGTGATAATTTGGAAACCAGTAAATGATAGAAACACTAAAATAATACAGATACTAATGGATTTTATGAAAATTTTGTATCCTTGTGAAAAACCACGCTAGTAAAATAATATTATGGGGAAAAATACAATAGTATATTATATGGACTACAACCATATTAACATAAAAATATCCATCAAAATACAAGAAAAAGATTAACAGTGAGTGTTCCAGGAGGCAAAGCTGTAGGAATTTTCTGGTTGCTTCTTTCTAAATATCCTTCAATGTTAATATATTTCTTTTTTTAATTAAAAATTACAAATCTCAATTTCTTTTTATCTAATGTTAGGAGCTGGAAGACAGAATAAAAACTTTTCATAGTGACTTACCATCAAATAGAAATTTTTGTGGCATATGGTCAAAACTGCTAGTGATACTTCTATTTAATGATAGCTCCTCTAACAACAAGATGTTTAAAATAAATTAAAGGCAAAGACAAAAGTATGCCTAGTAAAGTGATAAATAACACAATATGGAAGTAGATTTCTCATAGAAAACTCTAATTAATAATAAATTGCCACAATTATATTTAAGGTCTAGATGTAGTGACAATCTTGCTAACATAATTATTGCTGAGAAACACAAAGAAATATGTATTTACTTTAAATTAACAATGAATTTAAGTGACCTCATAAGCAATAAATATTTAACCACTCAAGCAATAAATTAATAACCACTAGCGCTTCCATATGTGAATAAAGGCTGACAATGTCTAGCTCTCCCTAAAGAAAAGAAAATTTGAAACATAAAATACATTCACAAATATCTAGGGGGATAGAATGAACGGGTAGGCTATTTCATAAAATGATACTTAGAACTTTTCTCTAGAAAAGCTTATCTAGAAAAGTTTGTTCCATAATCAGCATAATGGTTTTTGAGCAGAACAATGATCTATTTCATGTTTATAACTATTAGAATCAGTAAACTTTTTCATACGGTAACAGATTTATTGCAATGACCATTATTTTATATATTATTGAATTAAGGTGAAAGAAAAGTCATTTATAAATGGCATTTAGTAAATATGATGTGCACTGGGATATTCAGATTAAAAAAAAAAAACAAAAACCTGTTCCTTGGCAGGAGGGAATCAAACTGTCAGTCCTTATTTGACCTGGAAAGTATAAGTCTCCTCCTGTCACACTGAGAATACTTAATCTCAGGGTCACCAAGCAGAACTAAGCAGGAAACATGAGTCTCTAAATGTAAACATGAGTCTACACTGACACTTTTTTGCATCCAAACTCTATCCTGTCCGTTAGCTACAATAGTGAAAATATATACCTGTATTTTTACACAAAATCAGAATATTACATATTCTAATATACATAAAATAGTCATTTATAAAAACACTTATTATTACCTATATGCAAATTATTCAAGTTACACCCCCAAAAACACACACTCATTCATATATCATGGTGATTTCCATGAGCTAAATGTTTCAGCAGTGCCCTCCTGACATAATAGATTAAAAAACACTTAATTTATGACCAGTATGTAGATCATTAATTCAAATTAGCACATTATTTATACTGAAAATATCTATGGAAAACACACACTCTTCTGAGATCTTATTTAAATATATAAACTTTATAAGCCTTCTTTCAGAAACATTTTTCAATCTCTATGTATGTACCTAATTCATCAAAGTGTGTTTCTGGGCCATCTTCATCTGTTACCGAGCATACCAGCCTCGCCTTTAAGAAAGTGGTCCACCTGTTGACAAGGCTACGCAGTCCACCAGAGTCATTCTAAAACCATTTTGTAAACATAATTCAGATCGCTTAAGTAAATATTGAAGCACATTAAAAATTCAACTTGAACGCTAGTTGCTTGGAGAATGAAAATCTGAAGAACAGATATGTTAACCACTTTTGTACATTGATAGTCAAAGAGAAATACTTATGACTTATGGTATTTTATACAGTAGTTATACTATTCTCTTATAGCATGATATCAGTTGAAAATACATGTACTTGATAAATGTATGACATAAATATTTCTAATTTTAACAATGTATAATGGAAGTATTTATAAAATGCTATGGAATATAGATTGTTTAATTTCCCTTTCATTGATAACTGTCTTCAATTTGAACATAACTTATTATGCTCAGTGAGTCTTGCAGATTGTAGTCAGGAGAGTGGTTCTGTCTTTACACCAAATGGTCCCCAATAGTTTTATATTCACTCCTTTATTTACCCAAATTATCACATAATTTTCAGTATTTCTAATCTGATACCTTATTATACATTATTTATCTGGCCAGCACAGGGGAAATGGCATTTGAATCATTCACAAAGAGTCTCTATTGAAGATACATTTTTTCTTTGTCTCCAAAGGCCTTTTACCCTTTCTGCTGACTTTGCTATCTTGTTCCAAATGACTGAGAAACAGTTGAGCTCCATGATCAGTGGAATATTATAATACATAAATAAAAACTATTTTAAATACTAAGCACAAACATTTTTTCACAAAGGATGGTAATCATACATAAGTCAGGACAAGTCTGTAAAACTCTATTATAGAGAGGACATCACAAATTTTCTTGCGTTATATATACTTATTGTTTCTACACAACAACATTTTGGTTGCTGTTTTTAATTAGAATTTTATTTTATTAAAGCTTTCCTTAATTTTCACTATTTATAAATGGTTCCTTAATGATCATCTTTAACTGAGATATTTGCTGTATTTTATTCACAAAAATAAATTTCTTTTGGTCATATACAATTTAACCATTTTCATACCAAATGGATATACAAAAATTTGTCACAACTATTCATCTGTTTAAGAACAGAACCCAAAATATTTTCTTAAGATTTTTACAAAAGTAGGGTACATTTATCTCATATAACTTATTCACAGTTAGAGTTTGGGTTTGGGTTATAAACACTATATTCAGTGTATAATAATGATAATGAATAACTGTTATATTAAATGTTTCCCTGAATATTTCATTTATTGATATATAACAATTGATAATAAAAACATGGAGATAAACCATAATTTGAATGTCTTGGTCTTGCTTCAGATCAGAACAGCATTAATACTTACAGGACATATTCGAGCAATCATGGAATGAATCTCTTTTGTGACCCTGTTACCATCAGTCAGTTTTTCTTTGAAGAAGAAGAATATCTTAGCATCATTTGGATCAGTACCATCTGGGATGACATGTGCATCTATAAACACAGGTTCTAGAAAAAAATATAAAAGACTGTATAGTTATTCATGATGAAAATCCATCTTCTATTCATCCAAATAGACCACAGGCACATGCCTTTCCCATCTTTGGCAGAAAAACAATTGAAGGCAACATTTCTAAAAGCAGTAATTGCATTCGCTCACCATACCACATTTGGAATGTCAAGTACCACAAAGCATAGCTATAACATGAGAACCTACTTTTTTTTCTGTCTGCAATACATTCTGGAAGTGCAAGAAATGCAAAAATTCTTTGTGCACCGATGAGTCTAAAAAAATTGAAAAACTTTTCTACCAGTTATTTCCCAAGGAATCTGATGGCTGTTTTATCGAAAAAAAATTATTTTTCAAAGTGTGTTTTTCAATCTAGTGCATATAAACTCCAATTCACTGAAGCAGAATGAAGAGTTGGAAGTCCAAGAGCTAAAAATCATATTTTTTTTCTTAAATTGCAACATATTAAATGAAGGAGAAACTTTTCAAGGAGAAACAGTGTCATTAGTCATTTGGAGACATACAGCGTTTCCTTATTTCAAGAACAAAACAACTTTTAGAATACTCTATTTTCAGATGTATTTGTGGAATAATCTGAAGAAGTAAATGAACAATCAAATGCTTTCTTGTGCTGGCCTATCAGGGAAATAGGATGCTTCATTGTGGTGATTCATGCTTAACTGTGCAATGTTCAGTGAACTGCCACATTTAGGGTTGGCTAAAAATTTTCTCTAGGGTGAAATGACAAGATTCTTAGCTTTTTAAAAATTCCTCTAAACAACAGCATTTGATTGAAATAACACAGTAAAATCAAATGAGCACCTTTTTTTGATGTGAAGTCCATATGATACCAAGAACTGGAGGCAACTGAATATGGATAATCATAAAGTTACCATTCCTGTGATTTCTATTGAATATTAGCCCATTTATGAAAAAACACATGCCATTTTTATAATTTTAGAATCTAAGTTTAAAACAAAAAAAGAGGAGGCCCTCACTATTATTTATTGCATCTAAATGTCAGACATTTGGGATAATTTTTAGATTTGTCATTGTTAAAATATACAAGAAGATTAAATGAAGTAAAAAGCATATTTAATTATAATATGTTACAATTAAACAACCAGAGAAGATGCTTAGGCACTGAAATATATGATAAATTATCACTGTCACTTTTATTTATTCATATTCATATGATAATTGTAGGATGATTAACAGAAATAAAGATCTGGAATACTGACTATGAGCTTTTTAATTATTTATTTCCCCCAAATATTTTAAATCATACAGTACAGAATTACCATTATTCATGTTATAGCCTTAGTTTTTAACCATTTTCCCTAGTTGTTACAGTGGAATTAAAAAAGTTAGTTTAAAGTATGATAACAAAAAATAAATGCATCAAATGCTTTCTTACCACTTAGCCATTTGGAATTGTATTGATCAGTTCTGACTGGATTCCTCTTGGTTAAACTTCGAAAAATAGCAGAATCTGTCCCCATGAAATCTATATACACTGCAGAGAAAAGCTCCTCATCTATGAAAAATAAAATGTTAATAGAAATGTAAACTTTAAAGCTATTTTGATATTCTAGGTGAGTTTATTTATTAGGAGATCACCACAGGTGTTACAGTGTTATGATAATTGGTTATAACCAAACATTATTTGGTTTGCATTGTCCAGCAAATCAATACATTTTAATCTTTCATCATTATTGCCTGAATAATTACTATATTTTTTAAAAAATCAAACCTCAAAACAACTTTATTCTATGTAAAAGTGAAAGTTCCTCTACCTATACTTTTACTATGTAGTATTTTTTTTTTTTTTGAGAAGGAGTCTTGCTCTGTTGCCCAGGCTTCAGTGCAGTGGTGTAATCTTGGCTCACTGCAACCTCTACCTCCTGGGTTCAAGCAATTCTCTGCCTCAGACTCCTGAGTAGCTGAGATTACAGGTGTCTGCCACAATGCCCAGCTAATTTTTGTATTTTTTAGTGGAGATGGGGTTTCACCATCTTGTCCAGGCTGGTCTTGAACTCCTGACCTCATGATCCACCTACCTTGGCCTCCCAAAGTGCTGAGGTTACAGGTGTGAGCCACCATGCCCAGCCACTATATAGTAATTTTTATATAGAGTCTATTAGAAATAGTAGATGAATGATAGATAACAAAACAGCTTAATTGTTTACCTGTAATAAATTTAAAAGAAAACACTATAAGAGTCAGAAAACATAGTTTCTATTGGTAATCGCTAACAAATTGGGAATTAGGGCCAAGTTTGAATATTCTGAGTCTCAACCTTCTAATCTATAATGTATGGGAATTAGATTATGTTCTTAAAAGTTCTTAACACATATTAAAATTTCTATGATCTTCCTAAATGGACTGAATATAACAGTTTTAAAAATTATTATTATGTCAAGGAGGCCACATTATAATTGTCAACATAGTATCAGTGATTAAAAATTTAATTACTAAAAGTATATATTTTGATCTTTACTGCTAGAAGGTTCCCAGTAAGGTAAACAAGGTGCTACTTTTTCTATTGCAACTCAGCCATAAATTAGAATATGATGGTAAGAAAGAAAAGATATTTAAAATTAAATAAATTATCACTATTAACAGAATCAGATGTATTAATCTATACATAATATTCAACATTTAGCTTATTGTTTGAAGGTCCATATTACTTTTCATCTAGTGAGGAGCAGTAAGCATTGAGTTGGTATCAACATGACCCCTGAGTATAAAAGAGTTGCTTAATATCTATTTTAAAAAGAATGAAATGTATCAACCTGGCCCACTGAACTGCCATGCAGTTGCATTCCTTGACTGTTGCTCTAGGATTACTCCCTGGGCTACATTCAGACTGTGGTCATTTTGGCAGGATTGGAACATTTCAAAGTACTCTAAACTCACTGTTTAGTAATAAGCAATACCAGTTGGCCCAGCATAGAATGGAGAATGGAAGGTATCTAATATGTGCTCACCAGGTTATGAACTGGACCCCTACCAGTTAGCAAGCTGGTGTGGCAGGCATTTTGTTCCTCAGCTCTCCTTCCTAGTAGGGATTCTAGGCCCATGGAAATAGATTACAGGGAGATAACAAAAATGTGCATAAAAACTTTTTTAAAAAATCATTTTAGCTTCTTTAAAATTCTGAGAACATTTGTGAGGCTTATATACACACACATATGGCTATTAAATTGTGATAACTTTGCAAATAGTTATTTCAGACTTTTGTTATATCCCATTAACCATAAAACCATGGATTATACATTCCTGCTGTTCAACAGATTGATTAGTAGAATCTACAAAAGTCGATATCATAGAAACAGAGAGTAGAAAGGTAATTATCAGGGACTGAAAGGTAGAGGGAGGGACAAAAAGAAGTGTTCATCAAAGGGTACAAAGTTACAGCTAGACTAGGGGAATAAGTTTTGGTAATCTACTGTACTGTACAGTGACCAAGGTGACAATAAATAAAATTTATTGGATATTTCAAAACTGCTTAAAAATAGGTTTTAACATTATCACCATAAAAATAAGTTGGTAAGGTAACAGATATGTCAATTGGCTTGACTGAATTTTTCCTTTATGTATACATAGATCAAAACACCAGTTTCCTATATATATACAAAATTATTACTTGTCAACTAAAACAAATAAAAAATAATGAAAGAAGGTAAAGAAAAAAGTACTAAAACATGAGAAAAAGTGGGTGTACTTAATACTACAAACACAATTACAGAAAACACTGAAAATGACTTTATCATTATACGTAACTATAGGTATACATATACATACTTTTAAAAAATGCTTGGCTTGCTCTAGGTATGACAAAACTGTCATTTATCGATGGAAAGTTACAGGCTTATCATTAATCACAAATATTTTTACAAATGAGAACTGAATTCTCTATTTTTCAGCTCACAACTTTCTTCCTATTGTTTTACTCACATACTATCATCTATACAGCCATCAAGGACAGGCACACCTTGTCATGCTAATTTTCCATGTTATTTTATGTTTAATCCATTATCTACTTACTGATCATAATAGACACCGTGTTCATAGTGGGGCTGAAAGAGCAGCGTCCTTTTCCAGATTCATACTTGGAGTCCATCATGAAAACTTGGTCCTTTATTGTGGATAAAATTTAAAATGTGGCAATGATAACTTATTTAATCAAGACAATTGTCATTAGTAAAACGAAGCATAGTTAAAATCAATATGCTTTCTAGTTGGTTGCTTATGCCTTCCAATTTACTATATTAAGATTTATTCAAACTATGAGAACAGTCCATCTGTAATTACACCCTAACCTCAGCAGGGCTAGCTCTCATTCTATTACACTCCCCATAGAGCTGATGCAAGAAGTTATTCTCCTCAAATCAACATCAGCAAAAATCACTTGAAAATCAAGTATTATTATAAACCTCAACTAGATGTGTTGAACATCAGCCAAAAGAAGAAAATGGTCCACAGAGGAACAATCTATGTAAGGACTATAATATTTTCAAAATAATTAATATATTTTTTAAAATAAAATTTTACATTATTAAATTTAATCATGTAAGGCATTATACAAGATTCAACAAAATAATTCATAATTTAGATTTAAAATGTGCTATTTACTCATGAGTTTATTTAATGAAAATGTACTGGGCATCTGCCACGTACCAGAAACTGACTAAACACTAGGGATATTGTAAACAAAATACATGAAAATCTTTGTCCTCAAGTAATTTATAATCTAGTGAGAAAGAGAATAAATAATTAAAATATGGAGTATGTTAGATGAAGCTTGCTACTGAGCAGAAAAGTTAAGCAGGAAAAGGGAATAGAGAATAATATAGATTGGGGGCAACAGATTCAATGGTTTTAGCCTCACCAAAATGGAATATATTGTCAGTATAAATATGTACCTTTTTCTTACGTAAAGTTAATAGAAGTCTCTTCCTAAAATTCAAAGTAAAAAAATGACCATTTTAATAGGTCAAATAAGATGATAAAAAAGCTTAATTATAAAGTTAAGGTTTTTGAAATTTATCCTGAAAGAAATATGAACTCCGTAATATTTTTGCGTGTAGAAATGGAAAAACCAAAACCCTGCTCTAGGAAGGGGGACCGTATTGTGAGCTTTAGGAAGATTGGGAATGAAATGTATAAAACTGGACACTGCATTCAGGAAAATGGGTTAGTTTCCTATTACAAGAGTCCAGGAATTAGGTAATAATAATCTGACTTGGCATGTTTTCAGTGATCACGGTAAGAGCAGTAGAGAGGTAAGAAAATTTATAGTGGCAGTCAACAGCGCTTGGCAATCAATTATAATTTGGTGGTTCTAATTTTATTGTACTTGTTGTCCTTTTCACATTTTCTCCATACCTTGAAAGAACACATTTATTACATTCTCCATACATGCCTCCAAACTACTGTTTTGTAAAAGATAATCTAAAACGGTAAATCCAAATAAATTATAGATTTGTGATCATCAATCACAATTTCTAATTGATCATATTCAGGAAAACAAAGATGATTCTGAAGTTCCGACTCCTTGAAAAAACAAACATAGTACAAAGTTGTTGTACTGAGTTTCTGCCCTACTGTAGGACCTCCCTAAAGGTAATAGAGAATAATAGAGCTTAAAAAGAATCATAGTCCTCTAGCCTAAAAAGATTATTTTTGAGCATCCTAAGATCTTTGTCAATGAAGTCACTCTGCAGTCGATGAAAAAATATGACTTGTCCAGAAGACCATGTAGCTAAAGAGTGATAAGAGCACAATTTGAATTCAGTCTCCTGATTCCTAGTGATTCTGATTTCCAAAAAGTCTTCATTTATGTAATGAATAAACTAAATAAATAATTCTAAACCAGAAGAAAAACATAAAAAATCCGTAAGCCTTGTTGCAGTTCTAGAGCTGAAGACTGATTTGACCAAATAAGTGAGAGTTCATGTTACAGGAATTGATGAGGTTGCTTAGGTACCATTTGCTCTCAACTGACCTGCTCCTAACTACCTTGCACAGCATTCTCATACTCACACAGTCATAATCTAGATCTTGTCATCACCAGAAGCAGATGCGGTCTACCCTAATAATAACTATCTCAAGCACCCCGAAATAATTCTTCAAACTTGTCTCCTAAGAACCCTTTTCCACTTCTCCCCAGTTCATTAGGCATTTCTCTTTTTGACTTTGTTAACAAGTTAGATTCCATGTATTTTTGCTTGTTTGCTTTTTAAAGACAGGGTCTAGCTCTATCACCCGGGCTGAAGTGCAGTGGTGTGATCCTGACTTACAGCAACCTCCACATTCCAGGTTCAAGCGATTCTCACGCCTCAGCCTATGGAGTAGCTAGGACTACAGGGAAGCACCACCACGCCTGTTAATTTTTTGTATTTTATTTATATAGACAGGGTTTCGCCATGTTGCCCATGCTGGTCTCCAACTCCTGGCTCAAGTGATCTGCCTGCCTTGGCCTCCCAAAGGGCTGGGATTACAGGCAGGAGCCACTGTGCCCGGCCAGATTCCATGTTTTTTTTATTTCAATAAATTTTTGACACAATATTCGATTCCTTGAATCTATGACTTTTTTCCATTTTATCCATACACTAAAAGCATACATCAATCTACTTTCTCTGTACCTGCCTCCAAACTATTAAACATTTTGTGGAAGGTAACCTAAAAAGGTAAATTCAATACACTATAGATCTGTGATCACCAACCACAAGAGGATCCCCTACAATGTGCAGTGGCCTTTCAAAGATCCTCTTATCACAACTGGTTCTGTCATCAAAAATTTCAAGCCTTTGCCATTATAGTCAAATCCTGATTTTTATTTCCTAACTTACTCTCAACTCATATTATTGCCAAACACTTTGCAGAGAAAGCAAAGCCCTTTAATGACGTATCTTCACCCCTCACTGCTAAACATGTAAATATCATATTTAGTAATGTAATATTATATTGATATGTCCACTAATATATGAGACTAAGCAGTTCTCTTAGTTGAGGCCAATTCTTCAGCGCTTTGCATTTCATCTTATCTGGTCTTTTAGGCACCGTACATTTCCATTATTCCTTCTGTTTCTTTGATACATGCTTCCGTATTAACTGAAGCCTTTATGCCATTATTTTAACAACCCCTGTAGCTCCCATGTGCCACTCTCCTTATAAACCACATTCCTCAGAGAATGACATACATACTCATCACCATTTTCTGACTTGTCCTTTTATTTTTAATCCACTTTAATTCAGAATCTAACATCAATTATTCCACTGAAACTCTTATTGATAAGATCTTTAATGACAATCATAGTACACAATTCAGTGCTGATTTTTAGATGTCATCTTACTTGGATTCTCAATGGCACTCAAGATTGTTGCAAACTTCTATCTTTTTAGAGTGACTTATTGTTATTTCCCAGAACCAACATAGTCTTTTTTCCCCTACCTCTCCTTTCTCTGTCTCTTCCTTTTAAGACTTGTTTGTAAGTTCATTTTCCTCCAATTGGCCATTAAAGTTAGGAGACCCTCAGGTCACAATCATAGTCATCCTTTTCTTTTCCCTCTATATTTTCACTCTCTCTCTGCATAATTAAATCCACACTTTCCTTGGCCTTCAGTTACTCTTATAAAACAATGGCTCACACATGTATATACTCAGCCTTATACTTAACTGCCTACTTGATATCACCAGTTGGATCTTTCAATGCCATCTCTCATTCAACAGACCAAACTCAGGCTTATAATCTTTACACTATACACTGTCTCTTCATTCTCATCTCAGTTCATGGCAACTATATATTAAAGAGGCTGAAAATAACGAACAAGAAAAGTGTCAACATTTATATCACTTCCTTTTCCATAACCAAATCTATCAACATCATCTATACTACTTTATCCTGTATGCCATTTTATACTCTGTCACCATTGCTACCACCTGAGAACAACAATCGCTTTTTGTGGTCTTCTATGTCAACTCTCAAACTAAGCTCCTACACTTTTCCATCCCCTCTACATATGCTGCAAATCACTTGTGTGTTACCTAACACACAAGTGACAACACAATTCTGTTCAAGCCATTTTCTGCTGAAGATTGTTCCAATTTACTTCTCTGTTGATGTATCAGAAAGACCATGATCTTCAAAACTGACCACGATCCTACAAGCTTCAACGTGATTTTGATTCTTTTATATTCATTAAATGAATATTTCTGAATTGAACAATGAGAGAAAATAATAGGGAGTAGGTGGTGAAAAATTGAAAAGAAGGCATAGCAAAGTGTCCAATGGCCAAAGATGTCAGTAAAGGCAGTGAAAAATACAGGGCATGAATGGCAGGGTTAATGTCATAGATCATTAGAGGAGCAGATATACGGCTTGAGGTAGTCAATTTGGTCACCAAGAAATCTGGCATTAATCAAACAGTTTTAGTTAATGTGTAGGTGTGAAAGATTAGAAAGGATGAATAAAGCCATAAGAGAACAGGAGCATAAAAGCTGGAAATTCAGCCTCCTACTCTGAGCTTAGTAATGAAGTAAAAGAGAGAGAAAGGAGAAAGGTAGAAAAAGAAGTCACAGAACCAAAATAAGGATTTTAAGGAAAAGAAACCCAATCTTTTCTTTAAATGGGAAAATAATGTAAATGTAAAAAAAAAAAAGGAATAAAAATACAAAACAGAATGATGAAGGTTAGTTGTTGAAGAACTTAATATGGAAAATGTATAATTTTTCTTCTGAACAGAAAAAATGCTATCAAAAGATATTGAAACAAACTAGATGGGTGGCAAATTTCATTCTAAAAGCATAGAGGATAATTTGGAAACCTATGACATCCTTGGTCACCTGTCATAGTCTTGGTCAGTCAAAGGTAAAGTTATCTGCTTGATGAGGGGCAGGATCAGGAAAGCTTAACTGGTATTCAGTTGTTGAAACAGATGTTAAGAAAACATCTGATGAAATCGATCATAGATAAAATGTGGCAATTTCCAAGAATTTCCTGCAAAATTAACCAGTCACTGTTTTTGCTCGATGTTTTATTCATTCATTTAAAGTCATGGTTCACTTGTATTGCTTTATCTTTTTCCAGGAACAGAAGACAAGACATAAAGACAGTATATGAAGAAGAACCATGGTTAGGTCTTTGTGTAGCAAGGATTTATGTGGGTACTGTTGAAAGGCTCTTTAGGTGGACACTGTCGAAATCTCGGAAAGCTCTGAATCAGTCTCACAAATAACAGAAGAGAAATAGCGTGTAACAGAAGCATGTGGTGCTCCCAACATGAAGTCGGCTCATTAAATATTCCCTTAGAACCAATGAATATCTATGAAGACAGACCAATGAAAGATGGTAGGTAGTGTCCCAGATATAAAACTGAATAATTAAAATAACACTACCAACCTAACTTGGCTCACTTTCAAATTAGGTTTGATTCAATGGAAAACATCATAGCTTAATATGATTATATGAGGGTCAGCAGTAAGTATTACTCTTGGCGATTACAAAATACAATGCTAGTGATAAAGAAAAATTCTCTCAAAATTAAACTTTCTGCATCACATGGTCATTTTATACTAGGGGATCTTTTATCCTAAACTTTTATCCTATAAAAGAAAATAAATGCATTATATGTTTGACTAAACTGTAGTTCTACAGTAACAATATGGTTTTTATACAACAAATATATAAAAGTGATGTTATGGTGAAACTGTATGACTAGAGTTAACTGTCAGGGCCTACATTTTATAAAGCTTAGAAATCATAACCCTGTTCATACCTAAATTGGCTTGTAAGATGTTCATGTATTATTTCAGAGATTAATTAATGAAACTGCTTCTCATTTGAAAAATATCTTTTGAAGTGAGACTAAAGTAGTTCACTATTTAGCAAAATTTAGTAAAGTGATTAAAATGTATTCTATGCTGGTTTTCCAAAGGAGATTATTTTTTGGACAGAATTTCCAATTAAGCCTTCAAGTGCATACTGGGCAATTCATACATGGGAAAACAATTTTATTTGAAATCCGTGCCCTGAAATGGCTATGCTATTGTTGGCCTGTACAGTGACTGCACAGACTTCAGGAAAGTGTCTGACAGATAGCAGATGTCTGAGGCAGTAGTTTATTTAATCAATTGATCACAGGCATGTGGTTTTAATGACAAGCTCAATGCAGACAACTGTATTCTTCCAAAAAGCATACCTTTACTTTTCCTTTAAGAATTGTAATATTTCATAGCCTCATGAACCACATTTTAAAAAGTCTCATTTTGGGGTCAGATTATAATTACTGAGTTTTTATTAAAATGACTTTTTATTCATTAAAAGATACATATGTATAAATTACATGTCTGAAAATCAACTTTAAAAAGAATCATTGTTCAGTCAAATTAGTACTAAAATAGATTAATTCTTGCTAAAGGAAAAAAGTTTATATCGGTAGCCATATTTATTTTTTTTCAAAATTCTTGTAAATTATTGTTTAAATACTGGACTTTCTAGATTCTAGTTGCATAATAAAGCCAAACCAAGTTTGAAGATTCAGCTTTTAAAATAATTACGTTAAGTAAGACAACATTCAACTAAAAGAATGAGTAGAAACTCTCGGTATAATGCTCTTTCCTTATTCAACAGCTGTGGACTGGGATAACAAAGACAGTCTTAAATAGCACAGGTGAAGTTCAACAGTCTCATATTTGACTATACATTACCTACCTATTTGACTAATTTTTAGCAAACATCATATCGTAATACCACATATCATTTTAACTCATGTAAGAAACAGGCTAGAATAGCCTAATGTAGGATGATGTTGGTCTAAGATAAAAGTATAATTTGTTAATTACATAAAGTTCTCTTCAGACGTTTGGCATCACGCTTTATATATCTTTTACAGATACATACTTAGAAAGTTTTACTGAATTTGAAAGACAAGAAATTACGTAGACTATATTTGAGAAGGTAAGTTTATGCTACAATATTTCTATAATTTGGAGCAAATATTATCTCTGTATTACATACAAGTAATTTTGAAATTACACTTTCTTTAACTTTTACAGCTTACAAATAAAATATAGATACATTAACAATATATACATATGTACTAAAAATATATATAGTTGCCTCCAACTAAAAGTATATATATATGTATATATATACACACATACATATATATATAATACATATAATAATATATACATTTTTAGCTGAAGGTAGAAGGTGATACTTTAAGTAACTTGGCAGACAGAAAAAATGTAATATGCTTTGGGTTTAAAGGGCTTGAAAATATTTTATGAATACTGATATTTTCAAGTTTTTATTGTGAAATAGAGTTTCAAAAATCCTTGACACTAATATAATAACTAAGAATGTTAAATAGTTAAGCTTACCTCTGATCTCCTCCCTCTGTTCACATAAGTACAGATGGGACTGTAGGCACCACTCCCACAGACATACAAATGTGTGCGATTGAAAACCTGAATCACACGGACAAAGTTCCGACAGCCATGCTAAAAGAATCAGTAAATAAGCAGTCAGTAACTCAATGACTTTCACTGTTATTTCGGTTAGCTATGTTAACCTGAGATTTTGTATGATGGGTAACAATGAGGTGACATAAACTTTTGATGTATTACCCCAGGGGTGTCTAATCTTTTGGCTTCCCTAGACCACATTGGAAAAAGAATTGTCTTGGGCCACACATAAAATTCACTAACAATAACTGATGAGCTAAAAAAAAAAAACTCATAATGTTTTAAGAAACTTTATAAATTTGTGTTTCACATTCAATGCTATCCTGTGTGGCATGGTTGGACAAGCTTGTATTAGGCCATATCTTTGGGGAACTATTAATATATTTGTGCCTCTTGGCCAGGTGAGGTGGCTCACACCTGTAATCTCAGCACTTTGGGAGGCCAAGGCAGGCAGATTATGAGATTAAGAGGTCAAGACCATCTTGGCCAATATGGTGAAACCCTGTGTGTACTAAAAACACACATATATATATTTTCACCTCTTAAAGGTAATTTGAGAATATTTATCAAACTTGTACAAGTACCAAATTGCACATTAAGATTTGGTGCAAATGAAAACAAACAGTGGCTCCGGAATAGTCAAAAGATTATTACAGAAACAGTCACTCAACAAGTATTTACTAATTACCTACTATTTGCCAGGGTATAGTCAAATTCTCTAGGCATCCTTAGTGAGAAAAACACAAAAATCCCTACCCTTGTAGAACGAAATTGAACAAAATTATCATAAATGCCCTGCTTTTTCTATTTCTGTTTAAATCTGGACTAATTCTAATACTTCATTTGAGAATGGTCTCAAATTTATACAGGTCAATGCAAATATTATTTGGCGATACTTTGCTATACATTTTCCTTTCTGCTCTATTCTTATTAAAATATGTGTTTGCAGAAATATTAAAATAACAACATGGCTTATTACACTGATTTATTTCAAGATAAATATAGTCCACCTCAGACAGTAAGCAAAATGCTCTCTCTCATATCTCATTAATGTAATATCATAACACTGTGTAAATTTTTACATTCTGAAACTTTATAAACCTATTCTTTACCTGAGAAAGTTTACAAATTGAGACATAAAAGTTTTTTTCTCAAGTTTTCCTTAAAACATTAAACACACACACACATTAAACAAACACCATATTACCATTAGCACACTATGGCAAACACTATTCACCTTAGGATCTGGCAAATAAAACTAATCCCCAACAAAATGCCAGCATAATGATTGCTTTCTATGAGGAGTGACATAATCATTCTCTCTGCTCTGGATCCCCTAAAATACTCCCTTATTCTCTCCTAGGAACTCCTTCCTCACTTGCTCCCAATTCAAGTAAAAGCAAGGCTGTCATTTATTCACTCAATGAAACAAAATAATTCCTGCAATTCTAAATTGACTGTGACCTTGCAGGAGCACAGAAACATGGTCAGCCCTAGATGCAGATCTTTGTGACCAAATTAACCACTGAATGTTTCACAGTTACTGGGTTCACCATTCTTTGCTGACTATAATTCAATCAAGCCTGAGATTGAATGATTTCATGAAGTCATTTTTCTCTCAAAGAACACTAAAAAAAATGATTGTATAATTAGAGACAGTATTTATATTAAAAAACTACCAAGAAATACATCAAAAGTTAACAGTAATTTCCCCTGGGTGGTCAGAAAATATATGTTGCTTTTCCCCCTGCAAGGTACCATGTATGCTTCTGATTTTTTATAAAGCATATCTATTATTTACATTATTGAAAAACTGAAACAAAGTGTGGCTAAAATAGAAGTTAAAGTCAACATTATTTTACATCTTGCATCATTTTCTCCTCTTATATTCATTATTACTTGCCAGTGAATATATACTTATTTTCTTATGCAGTAATTTTATACAGCTGTTTCTATGATAGATTTTATTATCAAATAATCAATCATTAACTCTGTAGTGAAAGAAATTAATCATTACAGACCAGACCATACACTTTATTTTTATTTTAAGACATTAAGGATTTTTTTAAACACACAGTGTCATTGGATCTTGACACCTGTTTATACAGGTACCTGGAAATTGGATTACATAACTACAGATGATAGCACGTTTCTGAAGAAAAAGCACAGCTGAAATATGGTGTGTAAATAATATGTCTACGTAAAGGGACTCTATTAGCAATGAGACACATGTACATTTTTTTCACTTTCAAGTTTAGTCATTCTAGGATTCTGTATGTAACATTTCCCCATAAGACACAAATTCAATCCAATTCCTCTAATAATAGGTTATGCCTCTCTCATCTTGGGTCTTATGGGTGCCAGTGTACTTTCATGAATTACTGGTATTGGTAAAATGAAAGAAGTCAGTAACATCTGTTATATTTCAAATGCCAACTATACTCATTTCATATATCTGTTTATTATGACTAATATTTAGAGTTTATTACATGCTAGACTGTGGAATATTGATATTGTATATTTTATTTATTTTTACCTCCAGAAAGTTTGATTTTTGCCTTTATAGCTGACATTTATACTTTCTGTATGCTACTTAGGCACTTTACACACATTCATTCAGTTTTTTACCATAACTCAGTCCCTTTTAGAAAAATAAGCTTTAAAGCTTTTCAAAAAATAACCTTTCTGAGATCATATAGGTAGTAAGTAAAGCAGATTTACAAATACATATGTCTCTGACATTGAATCCTGTATTTTAACTGCTTTTCAATTTGCCATTAGATGAGTTCCCAGCTGTTTTTATAAGTTAAGACCGATAGAACTTTTTAGTTTTTATAACACTTATTAATATTCACAGAGCTCTTAATCCTTTGATGTAGATTGCTTTAATTCTCATAACAATTCTCCAGTTTACTAATACTCCATTTCAGTGATGAGAAAATTGAGTCCCAGAGAGGTTAAATAAAGAGTTCTAGTTTCAATAAGAATAAGTAGCTAAACTTGGTCTTAAACCACATCCACTCTCGACTATGCAGCTTTTCTATAGGATTCTGATTAGCAGTGAACAGATTCCCACACCATCTGATGCTCAGTATGCTCCCTACCTCTCCCCACACACAAGACCACAAAAGGAAAAACAATTCAGTTGAGTTTATTATTGAAAATGATTATCTAGATCCTTTCCAATTCCACTGTGCTGCCAGCCTTCCTTTCTGACCTAGACTACTGTAATAGTGTCAATTCCATCCTGTAAATATTTGCTGAAGTCATTCTGTGCAAGGCACTATATATGGTACTAGCAACACTGAAATGAATAGCCTCAATCAATGCCTGCTTTTAAAGAAAGGAGAGCATAATATATCAGGCTGTGGTAGATACTGCAATAGGGATTTTTTTTTTTTTAAGTCTGCTGTAGAAGGAAAGAAAGACAATAAGTAATGCTGATCTAGAGGTAAAGGTTGGAGTAGAGGTGACATTTGAGCTGAGTCTTGCAGAATAATTTAGAGATTTTCACAGGCAAAAGCATAAAGAAAGAACATTTCAGCAAAAAAAGAGCATGAACAATAATCAGAGACATGAGAGTGCAGGATTTACTTGGGGTCTAGTGCCTAGAAGGTTTGAGGACAACTGCGTGATAAAATTAGAGAGGCAATTAGAGTTGGTCTGCCATCGTGCCATAGTCTTCAGATAGGCAAGAGAGAGTATTGCAGAGAAGACAGAGTAGATTTAAGTATGCAGATCTGAGTCAGATGACCCAGGTTTAAAACTTGGCTTCATCTTTTACTAGCTTTCAGAACTTAAGATAGCTACTTGGCTTCTGTATGCTTCGATCTTTGCATTTCTAAAATGGCAATGGCAATACCTGTTGTGGACAATATATTAATAAAACAGTTGAAATAGTATCTTGCACATAATAAACACATCCAATTGTCTAATATTAAATTTGTTTTATTTGCATTTTAAAATCAATATTGTCTATAAACCTGGTAAAATAATCTGGACAGCTATCCTGCATAGAGCTTAGCGTAGGTCCAAACCACAGTAAAACCCACAAAATGTTTGGAGAATGAATGAAGCCTCAGAGACTTCAGTGGAAATAAATACCATAGATGCCTTCTTTTCATTGTCTGATTCTCTTTCAAAATAATTTCCTAGCACAACGTTAATGAAATATAAGCTGTTAACATTAAACAGAATATAGTAACATTCTATTTTATATATACATCTATGTCTATATAACAAAATCCTGGAAGAATATACCCTAAATTGTTAAGAATGATTATTTCAATAGTGCAGTTTACTTTCTTTAACAGCGATACAGCATTAGCTGTGTACTATGCACTGCTCTAAGCTCTCTACAAATATGAACTCATCAATCCTCTTAACAACCCAATAAGGTTAAGTGCTACAGATTAGCACATTTCACAGATAAGAAAATCAAGACACACAGAAAGTTTAAGTCTCCAAGGTCGAAGAGCTAATAAGAGATGATTTATTTTCTGTTGCTTTCTATGTACTTTTCCAGGCCTTCAAAGATTGTTGTATTGAAAATATATTAGTTTTATAATATAAAAATAGATGTTTTAAAAATAAATCCTGGAGCACAGGGAGACAGGCCTTAAAAAATATTGACTCCTCATGGTCCATACTCTGCTATGACATAAAAATACCTCATACATTTTTTCTCTTTGTCTATACCTCCTTGGTCTAGGTAAATTAATCAAGGTATTTGGATAAAGAAAATATATTTTTTAGGAGCTTTGGATTGTGTGGTCACAGAAATAAGAAAACTGATATTCTACAATTAATAAATCAAGTTTGACACCATGTGCATGTAATGTATACATAGCTAAATATATTTAATCCTACTTAAGTTTTCAACTGTCTCCTATGGCATTTACACAGTACATTCATTAAGCCCTATCTCATGGATATGTTTGACAGCATGTGCTATTGTTTAAGCTCAATTTATTTAGGCTATGAATAAAATATTAACATTTAGAAATAAATGGAGCATGTAGGAATGTAAGTATGTAGGGGCAGGGAGAGAAATGGGAATTAGGTTATATTCTTTTTAGCTGAGGCAGAGAATTAACTGTATTCCCACCATGAAAATTTATTTCCTTTATAAACATCAGTTTACTACAGAATTATCCTATATTATTACCGAAGATCAAAATTTAAATCATATTAACTTTTCTTCTTATAATTGCTATCTTGTTATAATGTCAATTAAAATTTGATACAACCAAAAATCTAAAGGATTAAGGGATGCTTAACTGTTTTATTTTTGTTTTCAGTTGTTATAGCAGTATGGATTTTAATTGCCACTACTTTATGTTTGCTTAGATGATTAACAGAGCTAAAAGCAGAAAGTTTTAGCTTAATGAAAATATACTTCTAAATATATGCATAATAAGGGTACTACAAACATAATTAATCTAAAAGCATTAATAAAATCATCATCTACTGTATCCAGCCCGCAAGCCCTGACAATCAGCTGGAACAGGTTCCCATGCTTGCATGCACCGTGGCCTGAAGAGGTGAGTAGATGTTTCCTAGGCTGAAACCACGGGAAGATAATTGAAGGAAAGGAGACTCAATTGCATGTAGCACATACCAAAGGCTGGAAGAGAGAGAGAGGGTACGACTTGTTCGAATTTCAATATCATTGAAATAAAAGGTTAACAGATGTTCTAATATGACTGCCACAAAATCTAACAAACCTTTCCTAAACATCCCAGCTGTGCTGCGCTTTTCTTTTTCTTTTGTGTGTATCCTTAGTAGTTATCATTTTCACGCTGGAGGGGTAGCACGTTTTAGTGGTAAGGGTCCCAGATCCAGAGCTGTTTAGACGCAGACACGTCACAGCACAGCAGATTGTTTCTCACTTTCTTAGTAATGCAGTTATTTTATTGTAAAAATACAGGTGGTGACAGTAATGTCCACCTTGGAGCACTGTTATGCGGATTAAGATAAAGCACTTTGAACAGGGCCTGCCCTGTTCCATTAAATGTTGGGTATTTTTTCTGACAATTACGTATATATGTCTCATCATCTCTAGTACATTGTTAAGACTTAAATGTAAGGACTCCATCTTACTCACCTCCAGTTTCTTCCCATAGCAGCTAAATAAACTGTGCAAATTCAAATAATTATTTCCTGGGTTTTAAAAATATTAGGTTATTAGATAAATTTATAGCATGTTTTAAGAAGTTCTTAAGTATGTGGTTTCATTGAGAAATGTAAAGGATAGGTTGTTCTGTAGAACTTCCAAAGATCTATTTCACATTTTTTTCTACCACAGGCCTTTTATTTTCTAATAGCTTAAGTAAAGGACACTTCTGTAAGTACATCATATGAATGAAATGAGATGGATTTGTTCAACATTCTTTTCTTGCATAGACCAAACGTATTTTTTTATTATTATTTTCCAGGACTCAACAATATTATATGGACAAACAAAACCTGTCCAGCTGACTCCTACAAACACCCAGGAAAGAGCACTCCATAGATATTTTCCTTGTGTATAACAACTGGCCATATAACGGAATTTTAAAATATCAACAAATTACAACATGACAAAACTATGGGAAAATGTCAGCATGAATACTGATGTATTTTTACCTAATAACTTTCAATTGTCAGAAAGCGAAACGAAAACAAAAAAACCTCAGAAGGTTTCTATTTTGACAAAGGAAGCAGGAAACCAAATGACTTGTCTAAGATTCTTCAGAAAGTCAGCAGCACTTTTTGGAAATAGGATGTACAAAGGTACCTAAATTCTACACATTCTGCCTGCGGCAGTTCATACGAATGGGAAATGCAAATCTTTTCGAACAAAGGACAATGAAATTCAGTAACTATAGCCACGGAATATTATTGTGGCAAAAAGCAAGGCATGATGAGATACACATCAATGGTAAAAAATCTCATTAGAGAACAAAAGAAAATAGTTTAATTCATGCACAGTTATTAAAATAATAGCCTCAGGAGACAGAACGTCATTCTTTGAAACATTCTACTTCATTCTACTATTGGTTTCCTGGAATGCCACTGTAACATATTTGTTTTAGTGTTTCTTCTACGTTTTTCTGGATTTCTCCCCCAAGCTTGTGGTCTAACAGATCCCTTAGATAGCAACTATACTTCTGCAAATTTCTCCTGCCATCTTTTAAATTTTTCTTATTGGATAAATCACTCAAAGAACCCTCTGTTAAGGCCAGAGATCCTACCCTCCAGAGTCTTTCATGGCCCTGCCTTGAGCCAAAATTTTTGCAATTTTACACCTGTTAGGAGTCCATGAAAATAAAAGTTTCATTTCCTCAATCCCATATTTCCACTTTCCCATGTTTGGGCTTATCTGATCCATCTCTGCTTCAAAGAATCAGTGCATAGTCTTCATTCCTGAAATCAGCGTCTCTTGACCCTACCACATAATAAATGCTTAGTTAACATTTTTTAACATTAAGGTGGTCTATTATTTGTTATGACCCGAGACCTGAATGTATGTGTATACACGGAGTAGGCTGTCACACAATTACCATATTTCCAGCTTATTTCTGAATTAGTTTGTATTTCCATGCCCAATTTATGAAGGCTGACTTTTCTAATAAGATAATAAAGTTGACTGAAATCGGAACTGTTTCTGTTTTTGCACTAAATTATGTCTTCGGCAACTAGCTCTATGCTAGATATATAACAGATGCTGGAAGGAATGAATGGAAGGAATGAATGAAGAAAAGAACCTTTTTACCATACTATTTGTGAAAGAGAGGACAATTTTGATGCTTGGCTCTATTACATTTTCATTATTTGGGGTAAAATGGTGAGATGACATGTATGCTCCATTATAAACATTAAATGAAATGTACATATTAAAAATCTGCTTCATGCATTTGTTTCAGAATATTCAAGAATAACAATGTTTTACTTTCAGCAAGTTATCTGTAGAAATCAATATAGATTTATTCCTTGTCTCTCTTTTGAGTCTCACCTAGAAGAATACAATTTGCACAAGTATTGCATACTGAACATTTATTGATACTTATAGCTTCCTCGATTACTGTTTTGTGACTATTTTTAATTAACAAAGGTGCCATTTATCACTGGTGATTTATATTTCTGGAATTTGCTGGCTAGCCACTACCCTTTTGCTGAGAATCTTGGGAGAAGCCCACAGGGTATATGGGAGCTGCTCCAGACACTTGCATTATCATCGTTTCAGGAGCCTGTTGAGAATTCTGCAGGTTGGATCACTAGGAACAGAGGTTATTACTGAAACCCATCATGAAATGTATCTGAATGAAATAATGAAAGCAAGGCAAGCAATTTTTACCCAGTTAGGAATTCTGAAGTTACAGGGAACCCAAGAGTTCCAATCTCCTCAATGTTTAGGTTTTGAGCATGTGTCCAGACAAAAATTTAAAACACCACCCCTCTTTGTCTCATTTTTGGCTTCTCTCAAAGTACATGGATTGAAAACCAAATATTTAAGTTAGCGTTTTTTTTTGTTGTTGTTTTTTTTAAAAAACACTTACTATGGGATCTTTGCCAGCCATTTTGCATTCTTCAATTTTGATTGCAGATGCTGGCCAGAAAACCTGCTCAGAAAGAAAAATAAAGGTCGCATAATCTCACTTGGACATAGATATGATAGCCCAATGCTCTTCATTTACTTTTTGTTAACAGATTTATTTAAGATGATCCTATACTAAAACTTTAGAATTCATTTTTAATGAATTCATTAATATTTTATTATTTTAACAATTACAATTACTTTTTATTTCTTCCATCAGTGTTTCCTTTCACAAATGCTTTTCAATAACATATGCTCATTTGTTAATTGTATATTAAAATAAGGTCATTATTAACATAAATATGAACAATAGAATTTTTCACTTCTTTTGACATAGTACACTTTTCCCAGCTGCTTATGTGACAATCAATTTACATTTACATCGTTTTCTCAGGTATTATTTTTGGTAGACTACACAGCCAGGCTAGTAGATTTACGTAAGATAGGCCCCTAGGTACTTCAATAGCAAAATAACTTGGATGAAATCTAAGAGATTCCCTCTCTCTGAAATACTGTGCTAGTATTCTAAGTAGCTGGAGCCTTGGGTCCAGTCTGGCAACAATCATTAATTTTTTTAGTTGTCAGTCCATTGCCTATGTTAACAACCAAATGCCGAAGTCTCCTTGCTGTAATATATTTATAATTAATCTACTTGTGTTTCTTTACTCCAATGAAGCTCAATTTTATTTTCTTGTGAAATGGAATGATAAATATAGGCCATACTGGATCAAGTAACAGTGTATTTAATAGCTGTTTTCCTTTTAGGCTTTCAATAGTTAAACAGAAATGACCATTTCTCTCATACGCTACCCTATGCTCCCTTTTCTTCTCTTTTTATATATTTATACACAGGCAGTATTTGCTCATTTAGCTCCAGGTGTTGAATTATTAAAAATTATGGAACTAGACAAGGAGACTGACTGAACTTAGTATCTTTTCATCCATGAAATAAGTACTAACTTTCACAGTAACACATGACTAGTATTTTCCATTGTTCTAATAAAATGCATATTACTTTTAACTGTATTTAATTTTTTTTAAAAAAGACACTCAAAAGGTAGACACTGTCCTCATAAAAATAATAAACTTAAACTTACACTCAAAGGTTCTTGACTTATGTTGTTAATATTCAGGGAAACAATGTGATCTTTGCTGCCCACATATAACCGGTCCTGGTCTTCATCCATTAATAAAATCCTGTAGTCTAAAGGGTGGTGGGAAAGGCTGAAGTATTCAGAAGTCTTGGTTTCTTGAAGTTCTGAAAGAGTGAACAGCACAAGTATAGATAGAGTATCCTAGTTTTATAATTCTATCATTTTAATAAAAAATCATATGCAAATATTTACCAAAAAAGTTAAGGTCCATTTCCTTCTACAGTAAGAAACTAATTTTAAAATAGAGTTATGGGCTAGTTCCCTATAATCTCAGCACTTTGGGAAGCCAAGGTGTGATGATCACTTGAAGCCAGGGGTTTAAGACCAGCCTGGGCAACATGGTAAAACCTTGTCTCTACAAAGAAATTGTTTAAAAAATTAACTGGGCATGGTGGTATATGCCTATAGTCCCAGCTACTTTGGAGGCTGAGGTGGGAGAATCTCTTGAACCTAGGAATTAGAGGTTATGGTGAGCTATGATAATGCCACTGCACACCAGAGCAAGACCATGCCTCAAAATTTAAAAAAAGTTATGTTAATGAGCATTTTAAATTATTATATTTATGCTGAAGTAAAACATAAATCAATAAGTACAATGTTAAGGTTTATGGTAATAGTATGTGATTACAAAATCAGTCACATTTGTAATAATCTCAACTCTGTTTTATAACTGGATATCATCAGCTCAAAACAAGTTAAAGTAAACAAACAGAAAAATACAGTGAGCAGATGGAACAGAAAACAAAACGAATGGCAGTGTGGTTGTCTTCTTATCCCCTATTAATGTTTTATTCTTGGACTCTATTTATTCATCATTTAGGACCGCTATTTCCTACTACAAGTATTTGCCTTACTTCCCAACATAATTCTAATTAGTCCAACTTATTTTTCTATAAATTACTTGAAAGAAGACATACTTTCAGGAGGCAATGTTATTTTTAGCAGTATAACTATGCGTATACCTCAGGAAAACATATGAATTTTCAGATATCTAAATGTTCATGTTTTCAGTATCCTCAGTGGTTAGTGACTCACACTCATTTAACTTCTTTCACATTGCCTAAGTGCCTGTATAGCTGGCCTATGAATACCATGAATGTATGGTGACATTCATGATACATTCGCCAGTCAAAATGCTCCTCTCAAGGAGTATAACTTTAGACTTTTCTATTCAAATGGTTCAGGATTTCTTTGTTCTTTTGATTATAATCTGAAGAATGACAAACTATAAGAAAGAGAATGCTTTCTGGGATTATGGCTTCCGTGATTAACTGTTTCTAGATTTTTAGGTGTTGAATCACAAACACATTTCTAGAAATTCTAATAGAGCTGTAACTTGACTTAAACTGAAATTAAAATGACAAAAATTCTTATAGGAAGTCATGGACTATATTCTGTGAGTATTGGGCCATAGTCCATATGAGAAGATACAAAAGTCACAAATTTAACCTATTTTCTAGGCACATTTGGTCAGAATGTCTGCTCTGATATCCTTCAGGTAGTTTTAGCCAATAATCTGAAAATGGCCTGGAAGAAGCAGAGTGATAATGAAACCAGGTTCTGTTGCCAAACTTCCTGTGATACTGAACAAGTTACTTAACCTCTCTGTGCTTTAATTTCCTCATTTGTAAAAAGCAACAATAATAGTACCTTCTGCCAAGTGTTCCCATGGAAATCAATTTAATCAACACATGTAAATATTTGAAATGAGTGACAATAGATAGTATTCAATAAATTCTAATTATTGTTATTAAGTTTGGATCATGATTTATAAGAAAGACACGAATTTAGATAAAATAGATACATGTTTTCCTACTTCTTTTAAATTTAGGGAGCTAGATCCATAAAATTATTAAGACATAATCGTACAGCCTCAGATTTACTGTTCATAAAACAATAGTAAAATACAGCATTTTTTTATGTTGGAGAAAACAATCAAGAAGTTAGAAAAATATTTCAAAAGAATCTTAACATGTAAAATCATGACAGCATACAAGAACAAAAGACAGGTCATTAACAAGGGCCTGAGTGAAAGATTTTTGGAAACAGGGGGCTTGGGTGCTGAGCATGGTACAGCCTGCTGCCATTCCAGTTAGTTAGCCTCCCGGGGAATCACAGAGAGTGAGGTGACACAGTTGGCAGGTGGTGCCACAGCCCGAAAACTGAAACCGCTTCCTTCATGAGGAAACCAAGTAATGGGAGAGGGATGTCCTTCAGGAAAAATTCAACCCATGCCAAACTAGGAGTTAGGGCTAATAGAAAAGGATCCAAGAGCAGAGAACATAGGAGAGAATATAGAATAAAAGCCAGTATCACTCAAAGACTGGAGAGGACATAGACTGCTTTGCTTCTGTCTAAAATCCAGGTGTTTCATAAAGCTTACTTTTCATCTCAGGGATATGATTCATGGTTGTGTAAGTCTTCTGTAAAACACCAGGGGTAAGATATTACTTGGGCTGCTGGAATACACATTCAACAAATACCTCTTGAATAAGTAATTGTGCAGTGAGATACGCAGACTAATACAGTAAAATATAGCTGAGTTCATGGCCTCCGGACCTCTACCACTGGAGTCTGGATTCTGGCTCTATCATTTCATTTCTAGATGTACTTGGCAAGTGCCTTTATCTCTCTGAACTCCAGTGTCCTGAATCTGCAAAGTCAGGATAATAATATTATCTACGTCATTGGGTTGTTGTGAAATTTAAACTGGTAATATACATAAAGTGTTTAGAAGAGTCCCTGAGCTATAGCGATGCTGGTTACATGGGTTACCTATTATAACAACTTGGACCAAAGACATCAGCCTCTAGTAAGCAAAGTCAGAACAATTTCTTACACAGAGAGGGGGAGAAAAGACCAGAATGCCTGATTTAGAGTTAATATTAATATATTAAATTTGTTTACAAGTAGAATCTACTCAAATTATTTAATCAAGAGAACACAATAATAAAACAAGGCATTTTTAAGAAAAATGATTTGAGTATGCAGGATAATTTTTAAAGTAAATAAGCTGAGAAGACTAAAAGACTTTGTTCTAGCAGTTGAGACATTATATTGATGAACACCTGATATGCTAAAATGAAAAGAAAAAACTGACGTGCGAAACACCTAAAACAAAGTTGAATGATTTTGTATGCGTTTTGGCTAGGGGTAGGGAGAGATTAAGGTAAATTCCCCTTAACATTGTAAGCTAAGTATAAGAGAAAGGAATATGCTTTTGCTACTTTTGGGAGATCTTAAAGGAGATACATTTGGTAGAGAAAGTACTTAGGTGTGAACAGATTACATTCAAATCAAAGCAGAAATGTTCCACAAGAAT
The DNA here is from genome assembly GCF_049354715.1 of Callithrix jacchus. Lineage (NCBI taxonomy): Eukaryota > Metazoa > Chordata > Mammalia > Primates > Cebidae > Callithrix > Callithrix jacchus. The sequence continues at coordinate 69,114,587 of NC_133512.1, read as the reverse complement.
ATAGAATTAGATAATTAATTTAATTTTGCCATTAGAAATAGCAAACCTTCAGGTAGAGGTATTCAGTTCTTTTCATGGATTATTATATGGAATTCTGAGAGTAGATACAATCTCTGGGGAAGAGTATATCTAAAAATCCAAGCAAAGCATAGAGTTGAGTTAGTTGTTAGATACAAAAAGGGAGCCCTAGAATTGAAACTGAAGGTGATTCATGATGTATAGGAAACAGTTTGACATTGTGAAGAGAGTACTCAATCGGTGTCATAGTCCTCAGTTGAAATTTCAGTTTCATCACTTACTAAGTATGTTATTTTGGGGAAACTAGTTCATTTCTATTTTAATTTCCTCATCTATAAATTGGCAATAATAATACCAAGCTCAAAGTATGTTCTAGCGGCCCACAGTACAGTATCAATATATGCTCCTTTCAGCAGGAGACACTACTGATTATCTATCCAATAGATACTATTTATTCTTTCAGCCTTGACAGGGCCATTCAATGACAATCATACTGGCCCCATTCTTCTAACCAGCAAGTGTTTTAAATGTGGCCATGTAAACAACTTTAGCCAGTGAACTTTGGAGGGAGGCCTTCAGCAAAAACTGGCACACATAAAAAAAGAGGTGATTTTGGTTCCTGCCTCTGGACACTGGTACATGAGCATGATACTTGCAGCAATTGCATCTACCATGCAAGATGCTTGCTGAGAATAACAAGCAGAAATGAAGAAAAAAATCTGGATGCTTTAAGAAATCACTGAGTCACTGGATGAACTGGAGCTACATTGCTACTGGACTATTCTGTTTTATAAACATTATAAATGAAATAAAAAGAAATTCTTGCATTTTTTAGGCACCTTGAATTGAGGTTTTCTTTCTCTGTTGTAGAAACAAATACATCTTTTGAGGGTACACAATCCCCCACCACAACTTTCTCACGTTTTCTATCATGAAGTTGTTTAGTTTTGACGTTTTTTCCAAAATATCATTTTTTTCTTTTTGCTTTCTTTTTCTAATCTATATTGAAATAAAACCAAGAGTGTGATCTTGGGAAATAGGCTCAATTAAATTTTATTTGCAAGTAACAAACAAACAACTGCCTGTTTTTTTAGAAAATTATCTTTACCTGTTTCATTAGAAAATTGTCAATCTATCACATTAATTCAAATACCACAGGGAGCAATAACTACATCAACTTAAGACCTTTCTGGTCCATGGATTTTTATCTAGTTTTCCGAGCCATAAAGCATCTTCAGATTTAATTACCTGTATCTCACTGATAGTTGACAGCTGTTAACCAGGGAAGATATGCTTCAGAAGTGCCCTTGTTGTGATAAAAGCCTAGGCTATTTTGTTAAACGCTATTTAAATTGCTCTTAGTAGCCATAATTGAACTTTATGGCTTGGGGAGAAAAAACAACAAAAGAGATGAGCTCAAAGCAATCAGAATTTTATTTATAAAACGAATGACCCAAGAATCTATCATTTGCTTTCACATAGATCCAATTTAAGTAAATGAATGACCAGCGAATTGGCCACAGTTATAGAAAGTGACTGATTTAATGATTTGGCTACAGTGAGAGAAAAACATTATAATTACTAGTCCGTCATCTAAACAAGGTAAAGAATGGCATTGTCATTCCTTTAACTTAATAATGATGTCATCCTTTTTGAAGCATATGAGGTACAGCTATTTGTGCTGTTTCTCAGGACATGCTCAGTTAATGAATAAGGGACTCTGGCTGAGAGTGTGTAGTATTAGAAAATGCAGTGGCTCCACAAAGCACAGCATAGGTCTCTTAGTCCCTGGGAAAATCTCCAAGGAAACAGCATTAAAAAGAAAATACTGCATATTTGTTTCCTGTAATCCACATTACTGTAGAGCTCCATGACGGAAAATTACTGTAATGGCTTCTATGCCAATATTCCCTGGGGGAAAATTTGCCACACAATACACTTACCTAAAATTCATGTATCCACATGAACTTTTCATTGTAGTAGAAACCATTGTGAAGCTTGAGAATTTAACCAAAGCTGGAAGAACAACAGGTTTCCCCAAAATCTAATCCCTGGCAATAGAAGCTTCTGGGGCTATCTGAGTATAGTCAATATATTGTTGCAGCAATTACAACATAGTTCAATATACAGTAACATATTTTGTCTGTCAATAATACTCTATCACTCGTCATCTAAGAACAAACCTTTGTTCTCTGTTAAGCCCGTCAGTTATCTTAGTATTTTTGAGTTAACTAAGGAAGAATCTCATTCATGCACTCAAAAATTTGATCTTGATAAAGGAAGGTGGAAAGTTTAGGGTTTTATTTTATGAGTGTATTTTATAGTTGTCCCATGTTATCTGTGGAAGATTGGTTCCAGGACACCCTACAGAGAGCAAAATCCAGGATGCTGAACTCTCTGCTACAAAAGGACAGAGTATTTGCATATAACCTACCCACAAACTCCCTATACTTTAAATCATCTCTAGATTACCTAAAATACCCAATACAATGTTAGTGCTATGTAAATAGTTGTTATACTGTATTGCTTTTAAAGTCTGTATTATGTTTATTATAGTATTTTTAAAAAATTTTTTTCTGAGTATTTTTGATTACTGGTTGGTTAAATCCACAGATGTGAAACCTGCAATTCAAAGCACCAATTGTATACCTGTCAAACTACACAGTAGGGTAACTCATTCACTCAGAATACTATATTATCTTCAACCTTTTATAAATTCAAAAATAAGTAAAAGATTGTCTGATTGAAAATCAATTCCCAGGATTCCCTGGATTAGAAGCATATGCGGTAATTACTCATTAATTTAAAATTCATGTTATGTTATTAATTTATTTAATATATATTTATTGAGCCCATATCCCAGCAGGCTAGACACTTTGCTGAACTAAGAGGATAGAAATAATGAAGATACTACGTCTGAATGACTATTTCATTGCTTACCTAACATTCTGTCATTCTGTTTGGCTAGTCCATCCAAACATCCTTCTCATCATAAACCTCAGATCTGCTTCAGGCAGAATGCAAATCTACAGATTTCAAAGTAAATTTTTAAGATACCTTTTACTTCAGAGATATTGCTACTGGCAGGATAATTTCCTCTTTTGAATGTCTTATTTCAGAAGAATTTTAAGTAGAGTGGGCTCAAGTGACCCATTCTCTCCCTGAGGCTTATTGTTTTGAAACTGGGTTAGAAAGCTGGTTAGAAAGTACTTCACCTGTCCCTTCAGAAAAAAAAAAAAATAAACACAAAAGTAGTGAAATTTCAGTGAACTGAAACTATAGCTACTAATTCCTAATGCAAACAGAGACCAGAATGCATGTTGTTAAAACCATATTTGCTCAAAAATAATAGCTCCAAATAGCAGCCACCTGTGGGCTTACCAGTAGGAGCAAGTGTTGTGGGTGCTTTATAAACTTAGTACACACAATTTCCATTCAAAGCCTTCACATTAGGTTCTCATGTTACTCTAGTCCCACACACAAAGGAACTAAAATTGAGCAAATTTGAGCAATCTATCCAAGATCACACAGTAAAGACTAAAAGAGGCAAGATTTCAGGATTCAAACAAGGCCAATCCTTAATCTGTGAACTCAATCAGATGACCTCTTGCTCTTCTAATCAGACTGACAGCTTGAACACTTACTAGTTGGGTTTCTTTCATGTTCTTGCTCTGCCCATGGGTCTGCATAATATCAAATGTAGTATAAGAAATGCCTCGGCCGGGTGCAGTGGCTCACGCCTGTAATCTAAGCACTTTGGGGGCCCAAGCTGGGCAGATCATGAGGTCAAGAGATTGAGATCATCCTGGCCAACATGGTGAAACCCTATCTCTACTAAAAAATACAAAAATTACAATTCACAAAATACAATTTTGTATTTTGTGGCATGCACCTGTAGTCCCAGCTACTCAGGAGGCTGAGGTAGGAGAATTGCTTGAACCCGGGAGTGAGCCGAGATCGCACTTCTGTACTCCAGCCTAGCACCTGGCGACAGAGTATGACTCTGTCTCAAAATAAAAAAAAGAAAGAAAGAAAAAAATGCCTCAGCTTCCCAGATTCTCTTCACCAGCTGGGGATGGGTGGATATCATACTCCAAACAACTCAAGAACTATCAAAATCTCAGAGATGTTCTTCTCACGAAAGCGTTAAAGAAGGTATGAGAGGCAGCATGAGAGCGGAATCAGACATAGCTTCATGGAAGGAACAGACATAGCTTCATGTAGAAGACAGAAGGTTCCCCTTTTCTATGCTTTTTGACAGTTATCATGGGAAGCAAAATGCCAAATGGATGAAAGAAGGAATGAGGGAATAACTGTATGCAGGGAGCCTGGCTAAGGAAAGACAGCAGTGCTGGGCGCAGTGGCTTACACCTGTAATCCCAGCATTTTGGGAGTCCAAGGCAGGTGGATCACCTGAGGGCAGGAGTTCCAGACCAGCCTGGGCAACGTGGTAAAACCCCATCACTACTAAAAACACAAAATTTAGCCAGGTGTGGTGGCACATGTCTGTAATCCCAGCTACTTGGGAGGCTGAGGCAGGAGAATTGCTTGAGCCCAGGACGTGAAGGCTGCAGTGAGCAGAGATCATGCCATTGCACTCCAACCTGGGCAACAGAGGGAGACTTTCTCTCAAAAAAAAAAAAAAACAGCAGTGAACACAGAATGTATCTCCTAGGCATTGCATCAGAGAGGATATTCACAAACACACAGGCACCTTGTGTGTTTGCGAATGACTCTCACCCCGATATGCCCCAAACAGCCCCAGATTGTGCCCATTTCCCCAGCATAATTATCACTAGTGCTTGCTTTCATTCTCAGAAGATTCATGTTTTGGATGTTAAATTATATGGCTGGTCTACTTTTAAGCAACCTTTTAATTATTTTGGTTATAATAGTTTTCTATTAGTTTTATTATAAGTCAAAATTGTAAACCTTTCCCATTTAGAAAAAAAGTGGAGTATGCTATCAGCACTCATTTAATTTTACGTAAACATGCTCTTTGAGGTTGAGGCAAATCAGACTGATTTTCACTGTGAAAATACAATATAAGACTGTTCTTGCAGTTATTTCTAAACAGAACTAACATCAGAATCATCTGAATCATCAGAATCATCTATTTTGCAAATGTCAGATTCATCAGCTCGATTTTCGGCCAAAAACTGTCCGAAGATATTAACATCCCACATAGGAATGCTACGTTTTCTGAGATTTGACATTTCAGTGATCGAGAATTACTGTATTTTGTAAATTGAAATACCACTTCTAAAAACAAAATACTATAAAAATAATACACACTTTGTTTCCTGAGTTGATATACTAGAATGATGCAAAAAAATAATAACAAAAGCAAGATATTTTGTGGCAAAGTTATCTTGGGGTAAATGCTGCCACCGCAAGTACTCTCAGGGAAAATAGGAAAAGGGTTAACATGGCCCTCTGGGCCAGCCATGATCTAGTTCAAGATTACCTCACCAGAAACTTTCATCATCACTGTTGGTGTATTCTTTATTCTTGCTCTGCTAGACTTGCTTATTACATCTTCAAACTTGCCTTGCTTTTTTTTTTTTTAGCCTCAGGGCCTTTGTAGATGTCATTCTCCTTGCTTATGAGAGCCTTCCTGCCTTTTTCTAATTCCTACTTATAATGTGACCAACAGTTTTGATGTAATTTAAACAGGGCTGTCTCATAAAAGCTTCCTCTGTCCTTTAGATGAAGTCAGGTTTCAGGTCCACTGGTATTTGCTCCTTTCCCTCTGTGGTTTTCTTTTCTCTTGAAGGGCACCTGGAAGGTCATCTGAAATAGTCTAAAATGTCCTAGATTAGGGGGTGGAAGACTATATTATAACTTGCTAAAACCTACCTTATTTCTGTAGTTTAGTAATGGAAATTGACTCTAACTTTGAAACACAGGTCTTTGTTCATTCACATTCTACTATTTTTTGTTGTTGTTGTTTGCTGTATTGAGTTTTACGATGTTTTAAATTTTGTGATTTAAAAATATAAGCACAAACCAATCAAATGGGAAAAAATGCCACCAAATTTCAGAAAATCAGAGTTGACATGAAGTATGAAAACTTTATTAAAAAGTAGTGTGTGTGTGGCAGGATAAGTGAAAGGCTTGGCTTTGGAATTAGTTGACTAAGGCTAAAGTTCTAGTTTCACCTTTTGCTGGTACAGAGTTTCCCCCAACACCACCCTCCAGATTACTCCCTAGGTCCTGCATCTACAAAATAAAACGAAGAAGGAGAATATTTTGGAATCAGAAGATCTCTAATCTGTACAGTAATAAAATGTCTATAAAAATAATTTCTTTTTCACTCTTTGTGCATATTGTCTATTGTTGTGGGATATCTGTAAAGCTAATGTAATTCTTCATATTACTATAAATCTTGTAGGAAAAGGGGTCTATTTAAAAATCTATCTTAGAAGTACAGTCACAGTAATATAACTGCATATTTTCTAGAAAAAATGAAGCTAAACAAAAAACAAGGATCTCTGTTCCCCTACTATATGTTAGTTCATTTTCACACTGCTACAAAGATACTATCTGAGACTGGGTAATTCATAAACAAAAGAGATTTACTTGTCTCACCATTTCACATGGCTGTGGAGTCCTCAGGAAACTTACAATCATGGTGGAAAGTGAAGGGAAGCAAAGCACGTCTTACATGATGGCAGAAGAAAAAGAAAGTGAGAAAGTCTAATACTTAAAACCATCAGCTTTCCTGAGAACTCCCTTACTGTCAGGAGAATAGCATGGGTGAAACCACCCCTATGATCTAATCACCTCCCACCAGGTCTCTCCCTGGACACGTGAGGATTACAATTTGAGATAAGATTTCATTGGTAACACAGAGCCAAACCATATCACTTACCAAAAACATATTCCATTTGCATTGTGTAGTTCAATTAAATAGAGAATTCTGAATTCTGACTTCCTGTCTCTAAGCTCACTTGGGAGGCATGAAAGCAAATTGCAAAGATTTTAAGCCAATCTTCTGTTCCTTGTATGGGAAGCAGTGTCTGGATTCTATCTCAGGGTAGGAAGAATACACCATTAGAGAATATCTTACATGTCTTGAGAGACTGAACTGGCAGTAACTTCTAAAAAGTGAAATAAAATCTGAACCTATCACTAATCTCTATAAGGACAACATAGATGAGCTATCAGTATCAATGATATTCATACTGCTGGAAAGGCCTCAGTTTCAGAGTGTCCACTTGAGATATAAACAAGCAGATAAACTTGTAGAGGAAGAAACACTTCATCTGAAATCTGCTTTCTAGACCTCTTGGCACTTCGGAAAAAGCTACTTTGAGGCAATGAGTTAAAGAACAGTGGTTCCAAGGTGGTTAGCAAAACAAAAGCAGAAACCTAAAATCAGAGAAAAAGCTGGCACAGAAGAGAAATGTAGCATCAGTTGGAGCTTGGTGTAAAAAAGCGTACCTCTGCTAAATAGAGTATTACAGTGCCATTACAACTTTTGGGTAAAGATGTTAAGATATGGAAAACATTTTCTCGTGTGCTTAAGCTATAAAAGCAAGCTATATTCAATATGAAAACAATTGTTAAAGGTCATTGACAAAAAATAAGACTAGGAGAGATATATTTTAAAACATTTATAGCAAAGTCCTTGGATGGTGGGACAGAAATGTAAATACAGTCCATATTTCAGACCAATGTATGTGCACTGGGGAAGGATGATGAGCTGACATGGTGCATCATGTCAGCAAAACCTCAGAACACAGAGAATTTAATAGACTGCATGCCCCAAGCACATCTCCTTAAGTGACCACATTGGAACCACATATGAAAAGATTCTTACAGCAACATTTAACACTTGTCTTTCACAAAATTTATACTAGTTGCTGGATTTGTAGGCTTTCAATAAAACTCCCTTAACTATATCGTGGACTTACAGTGAGTATGTTTAGTCCACACACTTAATTATAGCAAGAATCAGAGATTCCATGTGCTAAGTGAAGTCTCTTGTCCCTCTCACTCTCATAAAGTTCTGTGGCACAGCCCACAGCTCTCTATGACATAATGCCTGTGTTTATACATAACACATCCCACAGCTCTCCATGACATACTTATTGTGTTTATACATAACACAGCAGGCTGTACATAAAATAGAAATATTCTTGGAGACATATATTTATTTAATCATTCAACAGATAGTAAAAAGGTCAGATGTGGTGGCTGATGCCTATAATCCCAACATTGCAGGGAGGCCATGGTGGGTGAATCGCTTGACCTGAGGAATTTGAGACCAGTCTGGGCAACATGGCAAGACCATGTCTCTATTAAAAAATACAAAAAATTTGCAGGTGTGGTGGCATGTACCTGCAGTCCTAGCTACTCAGGAGACTGAAGTAGGAGGATCACTTGAGCATGGGAGGTAGAGACTTCATGTGATCATATTACTGCACTCCAGCCTAGGTGACAGAGCAAAACCCTGTCGCCAGAAAAAAAAAAAAAAGGGAGAGAGAGATAATAAATGCCAGGAGCCAGGTAAAAATTTGAAAAAATTTGGTTTCTCTCAAACAGGATAGTCTAAAGTAAAGGTACATGAGCAATTGCAGTATAAAAAGATGACTCCAGAAACTGAGGAGCATTAAAGAATGAAGATTAATTCTTCCTCAAAATAACAGGGAAATCTTAGACAGAAGGAAGTACTTGATCTTCTTTCTCCATTCAACATATATTAACTAAGTTACTCAACATTATACTAAAATCACAGTAATAAATGCACAAAGTATAGTAAGAGAAGGTAAGTGTTTAAGACAAGGCTTTTTACATCATGGCTGTGGAAACTGTCATGTAAACTTTGACCTGAAGGATAAAGTTGAGCTAATAAAGAAACAAGCATTTTCCAGGGAGCAGAAAAAGTTTGTGTGGAAAACTTCAGGTGGGATATTCAAAGCATGATTAGGAGTTTGGCGGTGTTGATCAAGAAGAGGATTAGAGTGGGATTTTCTAAACAGAAACAAGAAGTCAACCAACGTGAAAAGATTCAAACTTCTTGACAGTCAAACCACAGGGGTTGGATTCTTCCCATTACTTCACATGCCAATGAAGAAAATCTGAGCAAGTACCTGCCATGATCACATGCAAGTTTGTCAGAAAGATAATTCTGCCTTATGAAGAGTTCTTGAGAGCAAGATTACTTCATGATATAACATTAAGTGAAGTAGAATAAAATTATTTTGTATTCTCAAACTATTATATGTCTACATAGAAATAAATGTAGAAAAAACTCTGGGCTAAAATTCAACTTATAAATATTCTGATAAACCTGAGAGCTCCTTTCAATGCTGTCAGTTAAGAGAACTATAATTACTCCTTGATCAAGAATCAGGCTATGCAAACTTTCCTTATTGACCATTGAAATTTACATATATTCTCATACATGAGTCTAGCAGCATTGCACCTAATGAAATGCTGAACCAGACAATGACAGAAATATCAATATCTAACAGGAAAACAGCTATATGTTGGCAAAAAGTCCCCATCTCTACATTCCTTCAGAATGATGGAGGACCACCCACAACTTTCAGTAAGACAAACTATTTCAAATTTTAAAACTCAGCTCCCCCCACTAGCCAAAATTCTTGAACTATGCTTTCACTTGATACATTCTTAAACTCATTTTCTTTTGAACACAGGAAAAATATTATAAACTATATACCATAAAATCTCAAATTTAAAGACCCAGACTTTATGAACAAAGAGATGGAGATATGTTTTCCTAAAAAGACGGCTACTTTATCTAAATATTATTTATTTCAATGTGACTCATTGTTTAGCCAAGTTACTACATTTGGCTTCAAAACAAGGAACAAGTCTGGAGAACTGCAGAGGACAGTGGAGACATGTTCATTTAACTTTAAACACATTTGTAGGTCAGTCAATGCAGAAGCTCCCCTTTTTCCTTTTTTCTTGTCTCACTCCCCCCTGACATTGTCTAAAATACAAGGTCAGTGACTCCGCAGGGTTCAGCCACTGGAACAGAGATTTAAACAGTCCTTGGGAGTGAGCTTCTACATAGTAATAGAGCCACCCTTTAATTCTTTTCAAGAGAAGCACAAAGGATGCAACCATGTTTCCTGCAGCTTTGAAAGCCCAAGACTCATCATATATACAATGGCTTTTCAATGTATATGCAAGACATTTCTTTTTCCTTCATGCTACACTAGGAAACCATTTGTTTCCAAATTTCACGTGATGGTATTTTAAGACGGCATCAGTCACGCTTTCAAAAGAGATCAGTGTTGCACTTTGCTGTTTTTGCTCTGGAAACATAATATTTATCATTCTTGCATGTACTTCAAGAAGAATAGCAGAATATGAGACTCAAAGTTTATTTATTTTACAAAATACTGCCACCCCATTGAGACAAACATTTGCCATGACTTTCTTTGTAATTTCAGTGTACAAGTAAGATCTTTTGGTGGAAATAAGGCACACTTAAAAAAGGAAATGAAAAATCATCAGAAATCTACCATGTGACCTGAGTATTAACAGCTCATGGTCACCTTTTTAATGTAGAGAGAAGTTTCACTCCACTGCTTTATAGACATTTTTATACCTGAATCTCCAAAAGCAGCACATTTTACTAGGCAAAATGACACTTATAGATAACTGGGGTGGTGTTATTTGAGGGATTTAACATTAAACAATTTAAATAACTCTACAAGATTAAGTCAAACAAGCCACATTCTGCCATACGATCAGAAGAGCAAATAAACAGTGTTTTAGTTCCGCATCTGTCTTTTGTTTCTTTTCATCAGGGACATATAAATCATATTTCCTAATTTTAAAACTCTGCAAGCTTTGTTACTTCATCGACAACGAATACGCAAAGAACAAAATTATCTTTTAACATTCAGGTGTAATATTAATTCAAGTTAGTATATTTCCAGTCCCCAAATCAATTTAACCTAAAACAGATAAAATTAGAAGCTAGGAAAGGTGTGTGGGTGGGAGAGCGGATAAAGAGAAGTTGGTTAATGGATACAAACATGGAGTTAGATAGAAGGAGTAAGTTCTAATGCCCGAGAGAGGAGCAGGATGACTATAGTTAACAACATATTATGTATTTCAAGGTAGCTAGAAGAGAGGACCTGAATAGTTTCCAACACATAGAAATGGTAAATACTCAAGGTGATGGATATCCCAAATAGCCTGACTCTATCGTGGCACATTCTATGCATGTAGCAAAATATCACATGGACTCCACATATTATGTATCAATTAAAACACAAATTAAAAATTAAAACAAGACTCTTTATCTTTTTACTTTGTATTTTTTTTTTTTTGGCTTACTGCATTTTCCTGGAACAAAGTCTGGCTTTTGAAGACAAATCTATTCTCAAATCTTGGCACTGCATCTGACTAGCTGTGTGGCTTTAAGCAACTTAAATTATTAGCACTAATAATTTAAGATGAAAAAATACCTATCTCATGGGACTCTTGTGCTAACTGAACAAGAAAATAAGTGTGAAATACCTGGAGCATAATAGTTATCACTCACAACTGGTAGTCTAGCCACGCAAAGGTAAGAGTTTTAATTTTAAATAGGATATTTGTACACTAGGTTGAGGGCATTACTCTAGAGTTGTTTTCTAAGTTAATCCTACTAAATAAAATCTACTGAATTAACATTAATATGTATTGAAATGTAATGACTGCACCAATAAAAACTGTTACCATGTCTCAAAATTCTAGGAAAAATAATTATTGATTACAACGCAAAAGTAAATGAGAAGAAAAGAAAAGTTTTCTTACTCTTTATCCAGTCTGCCTAAGTTACCACGCACATTACCTAGTTCTTTCTGAGAACATAGAAAGTACCTATAAATTTTCTAAGAAGAGTTTATAAGCACTATCTCATTTACCCTCTACAACAATGCTAATAACTAAGTTTTATTACTTTCCCGAATAAATATATAAGGATATTGCAGATGAATCCTGGGTACTTTCCCTAACTTTTAAATATAAGTGGTAGTGCCCACACTCTCCTGTCCTCCTGGAGAATGAGAATATGCTCAGCTGAGGCACTTGGTCTCTATCACTTTTCCTGAGTAGAGCTGTGGTCTTCAAATTTTAATGCACATAAGAAATATATAAGTTGCTTATTAAAAGTAAACATGCTAGCCAGGTGCCAGTTTTATGCTATAAACTGATATTCAACAGTTTTCCCAGCAAAACCTATCTGACCAATTGTCATATTAACATGACTAATGATGACACTGAACCAAACATTTGTCCAATAATATTTTCTAAGACTTTACATAACTTAACATTTATCCTCATTACAGTCCTCCATGGTATACAGTGGTTCAGAGTGTGAGCCCTGAGCTTGACACTTACTTGTTTTGTTATATGGCAAAGTTACTTAATTCCTTGGAATCTCAGTTTACTTATCTGTAAAATGGGGGGAGGTAATGATATTTTCTATCTCATGGATTTCTAATTAGGATAAAGTAAATTAATAAATAAAAGTGGAGTAGTTCCAGGTAAATTATATTGCTCAGAAAATGCTGACTGTGATCATTATTCTCATTTTTAAGAAATAATAATAATAGTCCTCAGAGAGGTCAGATATCTTTCTAAAGGTCACACAATTAAAAATGGCCAGTGGGAGAAAATTAAAATGATGTCTTTCTAGCTGTAGAACTACTGCCCTTTCCAACACAAAACATCACCTTTCTACACAGTCAGTGCAAACTCGACCATCAATGAACCATGTCTTTTTGAGTAAATGCATGAAATGTGCTAAGTTAGCACCTTGTTGCAGTAGTCTTCACCATGTATAACACAAGCACCAGGAAAAGTGTCCTTCTAAATCTTTGTATCTTTGTGAAATGTCTTTTTCTTCATCAGAGGGTTTACTATCTTGCTGCTTGAGCAGAATTTTCCAAATGAAAGCAGAATCCGGAAGTGTGAACTAATCAATGAGAAACTGCTCTTGTTGAATCTCCTGCAGGGCCTTGCAAACCCTGTTGGTACCACCTCTCCCCCTCCACTGTTCAAAAAGGGTAGCCACATGGCTCAGCTTTTTACTAAGGCTACGAAAAGTTCCCAGAACCCTACTATTCCCTCACATAGACTGAAAACTACTATGAGGCTAAAACTGACAGGAGGTTTGGAAAAGGAAATCATTTCGGCAGGTACTGGGAAATTGACTATACTCTCTGCGGCGTCTTTCACTTTTTTGAAACCTGCATTTCCTGAGTACTTCTTAGGTGGACATCAGCAAGCCAACTGCTATTGAGCCTATTAACATTTTTTTAAAAAATAAAACCGTCTTCAAGGAGAGAGCCAGCATGTTCGCAGTACTAGAATACAAGGCAGTATACAATAAATGCCTGTAAAGACAGGCAGCCAATAGTACTGGCAATCATATTCAACCTACAAACAAGAAAATAATGCTCCACTCCTCCCTCCCAGCCGATCCAGGGGCTAAGACTTGCTGTTTTACCTCTTAAATGTCTCCCCTGTCATTTTTCTCCATTTCTATCACCACTCAATTCTAGACACATAACAATTTTAGTCATCTCTGATGGATAATGGCATGAGCCTTTAACTTGCTCTTCCTGTCTTTAGTTTCATTCTTTGTTCAAATATTTATTGAATGCTGGAAAGTCATGGGCACAAGGTGCAGCCTGTGTGCTGGGAATACAATGACTAGGACCCTACCCTACAAGGTATGTGGGATTCTCACATCAGCTTCGGGCTTCTACCTGAATTAATTACCACCCAAACACTAAACATGACCACGCTTTCATAGGTTTTCACTCTGTCCCATTTGAAATCTATTCAATGACTGCCTATTTTCAACATTAGTTCTGAGAATTCATGCCTACTTTAAGAATGTAGCAAATGCGATGGCCTTTTTCTCAAAAATTTCATATAGGGTCACAGTCATAAAATATTTCATGCAATTCAGGGTGTCACTGAAACTCTGAAATTCAAGTATCCCTTGAGAGTAGTCTATGTGCCTAAGACATAAATGTCTCACCTAAAGGGAAAATTTCATGCCTATAAATATGTTAAACAAGGCCCTTCATAACCTGACCCTTGCTACTTCCTCAGCCCGATGCCTGGTATTTCCTCCTTGATCTTTATGCACCTACCGTAGAGCTATCTGTATTGTTTGAAAAACATCATGCTATCTCATGCTTCTCAGCTGGTCTAGAATTCTTGGCCTCAAGTAATCCTCCCACTTCAGCCTCCCAAAGTGCTGGGGTTACAGGAGTGAGCCACTGTGCCCAGACCCTGTTCCATGTTTTTAAGGCTTAATTGATACTACTATCTGTATAAAGATTTTCTCAGTTCTTTCTCCTGAGAAATGATGAAAATGGCTGATCTTTATTTAATAATATACTATTTTACTGATGCCAAGATAACTAATTTGAATAACATACAATTAATCTTTGCAACAGCACTATGATGTACATACTGTACCTCCTATCTTATACATGAGGAAACTACACTTAAGAGGAGTTAAGTATGTGGTGATCAATTATAGCTGAAGAGCGGCAGAGTCAGGATTAGAACTCCAGAAAGCAGAACTCTAAAGTTCTTTCCATTGTAACACATCCCTCAAGGACTACTTTTGTATACTCAGTACATGTCCATTCTTACACACGTTAGACACAACCTCAGAATAATTTACCCCACAAGTCTGAGCATGCCATACAAATTTTATTATTTATTTCAGGAAACTTCAGAATAGTTTAGAAAGACTCTAAGACTGTGCCTGCTCCAAGAAAACTGTTTAAATTGACCTGGCTAAGACCTTCAATTTTCTACTCAGTTTGGATAAGGGAGAGGGAAAAAAAAGAAGAGAATGGATTATTCATCTCAGCATTTAGTGCTGCCAAATTCTGCGTATCTGTCCTTCACCACAGAGCAAATTTGATGAAAGAATGGTATAGATCACTCTCAAATACTCGGTGGTAAAGGAGAAGGGCTTCTGTGTCGTTGGTTGGTTCTATAGTATACAATAAGAGTAAATTTATAGGTAAATAAACATTATGTCAGCCATGCAAATATAAGCCCAAGTTTCTTAACATTAGATTTGGTAGATATTAAAGTACTTTGTCAAACTGCTAGACATGTCCTAAAGATACACGATCATTTTCTGTTTTTATTGTGTTGTGGACTGGTAATAACTATTAGCACTCTCTGCCGGCTACAGAGAAACATACATAAACAACATTGGCATTGAGTAGGATTTTTATTCCCTTTCTAAAAGTAAAAAGAGCAAACTCACTTGGCATCCTCATTTTGCTTTCGAAGCATTTAGGAAAGACAATGAATCCACAATGTAATTTGTCAGCAAATCTTCCTGCACTGAGAAATCTATATAGGGCTGACTGTGGCAACCAGTGTTAAGAGCCACTGTGGTTATAAACAAGCAAGATGCCATTGTAGGAAGCATACACCAGACAAAGAGGATGTAGAGGAGGCACAACAACAACCTGATCATACAACCAGCTTTTTACTCTTAGGCAGATCGTCTCATTCAGCCTCAAGTTTAACATCTGTAAATGAAGGGGTTGACTAAATAATCAGTAAAATCTTTTCTAGCATTGGTCTTTTCTGATTTCAAAATTTTCTAAAACTACCATTAACTCCTATCCCAACATAAACTTTGAATGCTTTCAGATTTTATCTGTAATTTGCTGTTCCTTCTTTCCGGATATTTCCTTTGCTATACATGCAACTAATTCTAGTGTCTCAGAGGTAGTTAAACAATTTCTGAATAATGGTTAAGCACATAAACTTAACTACATCTGAATTCAAGTGTGTCTAGTTTGCTCTAATTAGATATTCAGAATAAAAATCAACACACATAACCAAAGTTCAGGACAATAAAGAGAAAACTCTTCCAAGCAATGTCTCCCTTGAGATTGTGACTAGGACTATGCTCCCTCCTGTTAGTCTCATAAGTGAACTGGAAGCTCTAATTTTTTACCTTAGGAAAGTCACATGCCCTCTTGATTATAGTCCTCTACCTACAAAAAAAAGTGCAATGGTAAATAATTCCCTCCCCTATCTAGTACACAACAGTGAATTAAATGTGGCAATGCAAAAATTACTATTTACTAGATGATAACTTGACGTCCTCCATGGCAATATACATCGGACACTGAATAACACTGAAAGTCATGTCATGGGGCACCATGTTCCACGCTGCCAATATGTCTTCTCCTAACATTTTTGAAAAAATGAAAAATTTGCCTTTTTTATAAAAGGATAAAACAATTCTTAGTCCCTTTGCTGTAACAGTTTTTGATGTTTTTATTCTTCGAAAAGTTTATACACTCTACTTCTCCAGCAAGCATTTTTAGAAAACATAAGCAAAATACGCCAGTCCAAAATTTTCTTCAGAGCATTCTTTCTCTCCATTCTTTTTTTTTTTTTTTTTTTTTTTGAGACGGAGTTTTGCTCTTGTTACCCAGGCGGGAGTGCAATGGCGCAATCTCGGCTCACCGCAACCTCCGCCTCCTGGGTTCAGGCAATTCTCCTGCCTCAGCCTCCTGAGTAGCTGGGATTACAGGCACGCGCCACCATACCCAGCTAATTTTTTGTATTTTTAGTAGAGACGGGGTTTCACCATGTTGACCAGGATGGTCTCGATATCTTGACCTCGTGATCCACCAGCCTCGGCCTCCCAAAGTGCTGGGATTACAGGCTTGAGCCACCGCACCCGGCCTCCATTCTTTATTTCATTTTAATTTAGTGTTTCTTTTCCACATATTATTTATGCAACCTATGTATTTTATAGAAGCTAGTCTTCTCATCCTATGTTTTCATTTTAATTTTTGATTTACAATGGTGTTATTCACAGTGATTTTGTTATAAAATTTAAATAAAGAAATTCTTTTTCTCACTTTGGATGCCCTCTTTTAAACTGAACGCAGTCTCTAGGATACAGAGACGGTAAGAACCCTTATAAGCCCACTTCAACACCCTTTCTTACATCATGTTTCACAGCAACTCGTGCTTCTTCACGCAAGAGACTTTACTGCCTTTTAATCCAGCTTTTGAATGTCATACAAAACATCGTTTTGCAGCTAAGTTTCTAAATTTAGCTTTAAGTATGTCTGCCTAATTCTACCATGAGTGGATAATGGCTTAATCTTCTCCAGTAATCTTCTTTACTGTTCTGCATAAAAAGATACAAGAATATATACTTTGCCTTCATTTTATATGGTTTATACACAGCTTTCCACCACAATTTCAAACCAATGATGTAAGCAGCACTAAGTTTTAGCAACAGTGGCCATTAATAAACTTTGATGCTTTTGCTAGGTAGATAGATACATAAAAAGAAAATCACCATTGCTGACAAAACACTTTTCCTTAATTTTAAATCCTTAATATTTTGTTATTCAAGACTGACTATAAGTTTATCATTATCTCTATTTCATGCATAAAATGTATATGCATAAAAATATATGTTCTTAAAGATGGGCATTAATGAATGTAGCAGATAATGATGTACCTTTTCATAACTGAAAGATCAAAGAGAAAGAAAATAAACATTATAAGTGAGGGTACAGGGTAACAGATATTTTCAGTTGGTACAAATATAATTTGACATATTGTTTCTGGAAGGCAAGTCTATTAGAGGTTTAAGTACAAAGTTATACAATAAAACTCTTTGAGAAAAAAATAGGAGACTTTTTTACAATCTTGGGATAGCCAAATATTTCTTAGATAGGGCAAAGAATATAAAGAAAGGAATTATCAGTTAGGCTACATTTAAATTTAGTTTTCATTTATATAACACCATCATGATTTGGTGAAAAAGCAATACAAATAATAGGAAAAGATTTCTAAACATATATAATCTATAAAGGGCTCATATCAAGAATATATAGCAAACTCCTAGAAACCAGTAAGAAAAACACAAACTAAAATAAAATGAACAATGACTTCAAATGACCAACAAACTGAAGCGTGTTCAAATGTAATCCAGATAATATAAATTAAAAGTATACTGAGATACTACTATATAGTTACCTGACTGGCTCAAACTTTGTTTTAAATAATAAAAAAAGAAAGGTGTTTATTTCCGAGATTTATCAAAAATATAAAACAACTAGAATTGTCATACACTTTTGGAAGGAATATACATCTCTATAACCATTTTGATAAGTAGTTTCACTCTATCTCCTCAATTTGAATGTATGTATATATACCTATGACTCCACAATTCAATTCTTAGTTATAGACCAAAAGATGTGTGCAAAATGTTCACAGCAGTTTTATTCATGATAGTTCTAAAATGGAAATGGTATGAATGTCCATCAACAGGGGAGTGGGTAAATAAATTGTTGCATTTTTCTTACAATGGGTACTCTGCAGCAATAAAAAAGAATTAATTACTTTTACATGTAAACATGCCAGTGAATCTCTCAAGACATTAAGCAAAATGATTCATACATAAAACAAAACATACTATGCAATTCCATTTATATAAAGTTCAAAAACAGGCAAAAGTAAACTACGGTCATAGAGGTCAAGATGGTGGTTACATCCAGGGAGAAGAGAAGAGGTAGTCACTGGAGTGACAAAAGGGGTCTACATATATTTTTACCCTGCGTGGTAGTTAGACAAGTATGGTATCTTTTGCTAACTAATGTGACGTTTTACATATACTGATGATTTTGATACTTTTTCTGTATCTATGTTCATTTTGTTGATAATTATATTTTCTAAATTAAATGGTATTAAGTTGATGGATGTATAATCTCTGAAACACTGTATATTAGTTTTCTGTGGTTGCTGTAACCAATTACCACAAGCTTGGTGGCTTAAAACACAAAATTTTTTCTCTCACACTTCTAGAGACCAGGAGTATAAAATCAGTTAGCACTGAAGTTGAGGTGGGCTGCAGCCCCTCTGGAGACTTTGGGGATCTGTTTCTTGCCTCTTCCAGCTTCTATTGATTTCTTGGCCTGAGACTACCTCCCTCCAATCTCTCGCTCTGTGCCCATGTTGTCTTTTCCTCCTCTTCTGTGTCAGTTTCTCAGCCTCTCTCGGTAAGTCCACTTGTGATTGCATTTAGGGACCACCCAGATAATCCAAAATAATTTTCCCATCTCAAGAGCTTAAATTTATTCACGTCTGCAATGTCAATTTTGCCATATAAGATGATATTCGGCCGGTTGTGGTTCCTCACGCCTATAATCTCAGCACTTTGGAAGGCTGAGGTAGACGGATCGTCACGTCAAAAAATCAAGACCATCCTGGCCAACATGTTGAAAAACTCTGTCTCTATTAAAACTACAAAAATTAGCTGGGTATGGTGGTGGGCACCTGTAATCCCAGCTATTCGTGAGGCTGAAACAGGAGAATTACTTGAACCTGGGAGGCAGAGGTTGCAGTGAGACAAGACTGTGCTACTGCACTCCAACCTGGGTGACAAAGCAAGACTCCATCTCAAAAAAAAAAAAAAAAGATGACATTCACAGGTTCTAAAGATTAGGGTGAGCACATCAGCATATCATTCATGGGGCCATTATTTAGCCTATGACGGAATATAACTGACAGTACTAACTACCATTTCAAAGGAGCGAAACCTAACTAAGTGCCAGAATCAGCTGAGAAGGCTTCATAAAGCAGGAGCAGAAAACTGTATTTTTATGGATAATGGTATCAGAACATAGAGCGATAGGCAGTCAAAGCACAAAATGGCAACAAAAAGATGTCAAGTGATAAAAGAAGAAAACACTGAATATAATACACAAGCAGTAAAGACAAATTGAAATATATCTGCCTAAAATGTGGTACATTTTCACGAAAGAAGACAATGTTAATTTTAGTTGTATTTATATTAGAAACTATAACAGTAACGATATCAATTTTAATATAATAAAAATATGATGGAAGGAGAATATTGTGAACTATTTTTGCTTTGGTTTGCTTCTCCACACTTCTGAAACGCTTGGTCTTCTCTAAATGCCTGTGCTTGTTACTCTTATAGAGAGTTACTCAGGCTGCTAATGCAAGCACAGTGACAGAATGTTGCCATAGATGAGGCATTTTATCACCATTCTGGAACAAGACTCTTGGACACATTTGGCTGGAAGCAGACGAACCCCTTTCTTACAACTCCTGAGTAAGTATCTGAGAGAAATCCCTATGGAGAGTCAAGACACTCTCTCATACACTGCTTTTCACATTATTGCTACTTGTGGCAGCTTAATCCCTGACCTTATTCATGTTACTTGTTTGAAATGCACATTTATCTCCTTGATACAGTAGCCGGGGTCACTTGTTATTCACCTGTCTCTTCGAAAGAAGAAATCAAACTACGAAACTACCAAAATAAAACATTAGGGAAACTCTCCAGGTGACTGGTCTGGGCAGATTTTTTAGCAATATCCCACAAGCACAGGCAACCCAAGCAAATGTGGGATCATCTCAAGTTGAAACGCTGCACAGCAAAGGAAACAATCAACAAAGTGAAGAGAAAACCTACAGAATGAAAGAAAATATTTGCAGACTATTCACAAATAAAGGATGATTAGTGATAAAGAATTAATTACCAAAATTACATAAGGAGCTCTAACAACTCAATAGGAAAGTAGCTTATAATCCAATTTTAAAACAGGCAAACAAAGCTGAATAGACATTTTTCAAAAGAAGGCATACAAATTGTAAACAAATATACATAAAGATGTTCAACATCACTGTTAATCAAAACTACAATAAGGTATTATCTCACCCCAGTTAAAATGGCTTTTCTCCAAAAAACAGACATTAAGGAATGCTGGCGAGGATGTAAAGAAGAAGGAACCTTTCCATACTATTGATGAGAATGTAAATTAGTACAGCCACTATGGAGAACAATTTGGAGGCTCCTCAAAGAACTAAAAATAGAACTATCATAAGATCCAGCAATCCCATTGCTGGGTATATATCCCAAAGAAAGGAAATCAGTATGTCCAAAAGACATCTGCACTCCCGTGTATACTGCAGCATTATTCACATCAGCCAGGATTTGAAAGGAACCGAAGTGTCCATCAACAGACAAATTAAGAAAATGTGATACATATACATAGTGGAGTACTATTCAGCCATAAAAAAGAATGAATCCTGTCATTTGCACAACATGGTTGAAACTGGAGGATATCATGTCAACTTAAATAAACCTCATGTCAACTTAAACAAAACAGGCACAGAAACATAAACTGCCTGTGCTCACTTATCTGTGGGAGCTAAAAATAAATAAATAAATAAAAAGGCAACTGAACTCAGGGAGACAGACAATAGAATGATGGCTACCAGAGCTGGGAGGGCAGTGGTAGGAGGGGTGGGAGAGGAATTGGAGATGGTTAATGGACAGAAAAATATAGTTAGGTGGAATAAATAAGATGGAGTATTTCATAGCACAACAGGGTAACTACAGTCAACAATAATTAATTGTACACTTAAAAATAACTAAAAGAGACTAATTAGACTGTCAGCAATAACAACAACAAAAAAGGATAAATGAGGTAATGGATAGCCCATTTACTCTGCTGTGATTACTACACAGTGTCTTCCTATATCAAAATATCTTAGGTATCCCATATGTATACACCTGCTACGTACCCACACATATTAAAATTAAAAATTTTTTAAAAGGAGATTCATTTTGAACATCATTTCATAGAAAAAAAACGAAATAAAATTATTGTTATAAGCACCACAAACAAAACTCAGGTTATTGAGAAATGTAAATTATTATTTTGCTCTAATTAATATAGTACATTTATAAGTGAGACATCACAATGACCTTGAAAAATATGTGTTCTAGGTAAGGTTATTGATAAAAATATTCTTATAAATCTGGAAGACCGTGTGTACCCCAACAAGATGCTCTCAAAGAAAATGACAAAAAGCCTTTTTAAGGATTTCCATTTGTCCTTCTTTGCCTAAGGAGACATTCAGACCAGACTCCATATGAATTTGCACAAAATGGCAGCTTATGAAGGTGCAGGGAAGGGGATACTTGCTGTTCCTTTAAGTAACCATGCTTCAGAAAGCTACAATTCCCCCTTGCCATCCACATAGAGGTGTTATTAAAGAACAGCACAGGTATACCTCCCATTAGAAGATTACAGTCTTAAACTAGAACTCAGTTCTGGGGCCTGACTACTGGGCCAGAAATGAACTTAGTTCTTAGATGCTGGGTGAGACCAAAGTTCTTGGGTAGAGGTGAAGTAATTATTGTGAGACAGAGTCACTGGGGTTTTTCCAATATTTTAATATTAGTTCAGGTATATTGGTGCCTGTCAGTTGGGTACAAGAACTGCATCCACTATATTAATGAGTGGCCATCTGTGTTCTTTTACATCTTTATGGAGAGGGTGTTTACCCAACAATTAAATCTAGTTAGCTTATGACTAATACTTAACTTACTATTCACCTAAAATATTTGCTTGAAAGACTAAGAATAACTTTTATACATATTTTCTACCAATAACATTATTTTCTATTTTTGCATTTCATTACTGTAGTGGTTTGAAACTTTTGGAATGTGGATCTACTAATGGAACAATATTGTTTTTGTATTTAGATATTAGATAAGATATAACCAGATTTTTTGCCAACAGACATTTTGAAACTATCTTGGAAGCCCATGCTACTCCAGTGTTCATTATTGTACTGTATGAAGCACATATAGCTCTTTGGATTTTCCTTGTCAATTCTTGTACTGATATTAAAATTATAATAGATAAGAAATATAATGATCTTATATTCATAAGCAATATTTCTCTAAGCCTTTTCCATGATTATGCATCATCTCATTTAACATTCACAACAGCTACATAAATTAAAAGACTGTAAGTTATTATCCGAAATGGAATATTTTTTAAAGTGAAAGGAGAAAGCTAGCAGCAATTACTTCATGACACTTGGCACAAACAGGGACTCTCCTTGGGAAACTATAATGGATGGTCATTCCATACATGAAAATTATTATTATTGTCATCTTATTAAGACTGTGTCTCACTCTGTTTCCTATGCTGGAATGTAGTGACATGATCATAGCTCACTGCAGTCTTGAACTCCCAATTTACTCTGGAGTGTAGTTCTAAGCCTCTGGAGTAGCTAGGACTACAGGTGAGCACCACCATTCCTGGGTAATTTTTAAGTTTTTCATAGAGACAGGGATCTCATTGTGTTGCCCAGGCTGGTCTAGAACTGAATTCAAGCAATCCACGCACCTTGACCTCCAATCCACAGCACTGGGATTACAAGGTAAACCACCACACCTGGCCCCATGAAAATTAGTTTATCCTAATCTGCATCTGAGGAAACTGAGGCACAAACATTTCAGTAATGTGCCCACATTCACGGCAGGATCAGGCTGGCTGGCTTCCTGGTCAGTCTGAGGTCAAAATCTCTGCTCTTAATCTCAAGGCTGGATGACTCTAGTGGAGTCATGATGCAAAACACAAGGGAACGGGTAGTGACAATAAAATGAGATGACAATTTTAATAGTTTACCTTCTTTGAAATGTTCACTTGTAACACTAGTTTGAGCTGGGGAGTTAACTTTTTTTGCTTATGTTTAGATTTCACTTCAATATGAAGCTTTAAAAAAAAAAATAAACCTCCCTCAACCATTCACATTATATGTTAACCAGACTTGGCAGGGAGTTAGCAGTCACAGAATCACGAAATTATGAAAAAGATGAGCTTTTGTGAATTTCTTTCTTGCTTCTTAAAAAGAGGTCACGTGTATTAAATATAACTAGATAACATCATTTTTAATAGTATTTCATGCATTAGCAAAGGAATTTTTATTAAACATAGTTACAAAATTTTTTACAGTATTTTAAAATTTTTATTATTTTTTGAAAGGCTCACCATGAATATGAAGGTAAAAATTCACTGTTCTTCCAATTCTGTAAAGGTATCAGGATAACCATGGATTTGATAGATTATATGAATTTTTAAATGACACCTTCAAGATACAATTTAGAACATTTGATGTTTTCTGTTCATTCTCTTTTACATATAGCAGGCAAACCATGGCCCCTTTTCATATGTAATAATACATCCACATCTGAACAAAAAAGGAACATGAATATTAACTAATTATGAACTAACGAAATGATAACCTAGTATGAATGAGGATTAGCACAAGCAGAGAGAGGTTGGCACTACCATGCTCCACTGCATTCAATATCATGGTGACAGCCCAACCAGAGATTTTCAGAGTGTATGCAATTCTGCATTCGTTAAGAAAAAAATAGGTCAGAAAAGGAATTTATGCTGGAAAAAATCCTTACACCTTAGGCTTGGAGTTTAAAGGATTAATAAACAAATGAGCATTGTGAATATAAATTCCTTTCTGGAAAAAATGTTATAAACATTATTTCATTATCTTACCAACACTTCTGTTCCTAGATAAACCTCATCCATTACAAATGTCTCTGCTGTTAATGAGCTACACTGAAAAGAAACTGGACCTAATCCTATATCAGGGCCTAAAGGCTCTTACTTGGGAGAACACGGAGAGATCCTGCCCCCTGTGGCACCAAGCATGGCTGAAATTCAATGTACTATCAACCTAAATGGAAATTCCATTTACCTCCCCCATGATTTGGAATGAAAATTACAGGTCCCAGGATTAAGCTTGAAGTGAAAATCAACACTATCCCCATCCTCCCCTTCCTCCCTTCTTCCTCCCTCTTATTTCATTCTAACAACCACATGCCACTGGATAATGGAAGGACCAGTCACTAAGGTCCTAACCTCACAAATTTCATCATCAATATATATTTCTAAAAAGTATCTCATCATCTCTATCTTTGCCTTTCATTAAATCAATTCCTGAATTAAATGTGTTTTATTTTATTTGCCTTGTTATATATATATGTATGTGTTCCTTAACTTAAAGCCAATTCTTGATTTGCATAATTTCCCCCAAGAAGAGCACATAAACACTCTGACTGATGCAGGTTTTGGCATCAGTGACATGAAGCACTTTAATTAAGGGAATTTTAATTTGCAGTATGTGCTAATGTGCCACATATTCTTAAACCTCCAAAAATTAATATTTCATAAGTATACAACAGGTAAAAGGAAGTTTTACAAAGGCAAGAAGTTATGAAAAAAAGGGGAACAAACTAATGTCTAATTTGTAAGATTCATTGCTAATTCAGCCAGGACATCTCAGAATTGCTTAGTATTAGACAAAATATTTGCTTCAGATATGTTCATTTTTGAAAATTGCTTATCAGGATTTTGTTTTAACTAGTAGCCATAAACTGCTACAGAGGGTTTTCTTCCCATCCAAAAATACTTTGCAAAAAATTAATATAATATCTTTATAAGTATCTAAATCTATCAAATTTATTTTCTAGGTAGCATAGTCCACTACTTCATTTCCCTAGACCCCTGATAAACGGACAATAACATTGAGAAAAATAGTTTAATTATATTAGTTACAAGTTAGAGGTATGAAGAACTTGTAAAAGAGATAAATATTCCTTGCTAATGAAACAAACCGGGAATTTTTACTAGCTCAAAATTTTGCTAAAAAGATTTACAGTGTCTTGGTTGTATATCATGCTTATTAACATCTTGTTATTCTATGTGATGTTTCTAAACATAGGAAAATATACTCTATGTTCACAAAGTAGAAAACTCATTTAAATAGACCTATTTTGTTCCATAACTTCTACAATTTTCAGATATCAGATTATAATATGGGGAATCTGGTTGTGTTGTCTAACATATTGCTTAAAATGTACCTTAACATTTTTACATGTCTAAAAGACTCAATCACACTTCTAGCATGGGCATATTGAAAATAAATATTAGGTATTTGCTATCCAAGATGGCTTACACTCCCAAAGTTATTTGTATAAGGAGGAAGGCATTCAAGTGCGTCTTACAAGAACAGGTACTCTGTAAACTACTAGACCACAGTATGGGTCAAAAATGCATACTTTAAAAAAATCTTCCGTATGATAAGAAGGTTCAAGCAGGTTTGAGAAGCGCTGATATACATCATGACATAGCACATATGTTTGCCTGTAGAGCTTCCATTTGGTTTAACTGATGACCAGATATCAGATTCCAGAGAAAAATTTTTAGTTATATAGATATCCAGATATATTCCAAACCGAAAAAAGTAAATAAATAACTGTTACTAATTTACAACAAGCTGGAGTACTGCTCTTGAGATAGTTTAAGATTAGAGTTTTAGGTTGTAAATTTGTAAAACCACAGACATTTTGAGGAGGAATTCCAGTTTCTATTTTTAAAGATGAGAAAATTATTAAATAAAATAAATAATATGCCTCAGCTTTGTGTGTTTGCTAATCACGCATGCTCCAATGTGAGTGCACGAAATGAAAAGGCTATTTTTTAAATGCCTAAGATAAACAGAACAAAAAGCTTGAGTCATATCAGGTTGGGCCATTCAAATTCATACATATCCATACTTTTCATGTCGTCCTTTGCGGCCTTGGAGTGTTTAATTAGAGCAAATGCTCTTCAGTCCAGACTAGTTCCCACTTTAAATAGAGCAAGCATGAATTAGAGGTAATTCTCCGTTCGGGTAACTGAACCCGGGAAGTGTAGAACAGAGTGGTATCTAAAAAGGATACAGTTTGGGCCCCTCGATTAGAGGTGCATCATTTATCCTTTATTATAACACTGAAACGTTACAAGAGTTTTCAGCTTTTCTGGCTTTTCTTTTCTTTCCTTCATCTTTTCCTATAATTTGAAACTTGTCTGAAACTCCCTTCTGAAACAGGCATTCATCATACCTTAGTTCTTAAACCACAAATCCAAGAAAAATAAGTTGTGGTAAAAACTCAAGAAAAAAAAGAACAATTATTTTGTGTGTGTGTAGGTGCAAAGAAGTACATTTATTTTTCCTGTAGAGATGAGCCATTACAATGGTTTATCCTAGTTACATATTTATACATACATACATATTTATATAACTTTTTGTTTTCCTTAATGCTTTTAGATCTAGAAATCTGTTTAGAACAAGTATATTATTATGTTTTGTTATGCCTTACAGTTTTTGGTTATATTGAAAGAGTACCCAACAAGCTCCCTAGAGAGGATATCTGTTCTACTCTATCATTTTCAAGTTCATGTTAAAGATTTCCCCCAAGTGTCAGGTGATCCAGTGAGCTCACAAATGCTTAGAAGAGCCTCTCTAAGTCAGGACCGCAACCAGTTCTCTTAATCACTTCTAGACAACTTCATGAACTGATTTCCATATATAGAAAACAAAAAGGAAAGAAAAGGTTTAAGTCAAACGCAAAGCTTAGCTGATTTTGGTATGTGTACATCATATTGAAAATTTGGGGGAAGCAGACGTTTTCAAACTTGGCACCCTCCTGTTGCCGCAGTCTGCTGACAGCCTCCATTTAGCTGACTTTCGAGCCCACTGGATGGCAAGCTTCTCTCCAAGGCAAGGCACGAGACCTTATTTGGTGATGACAGCTCGGTGGCTGCCGGGCTGTCACAGAAAATGTTTCTGAACTGAACTGAAATTTAGCAATCTCTAACACCTTTCACATGTGTTTTGGTTTAGGAGTCCCTTTGTAAGTCTGCCCGACACTATTTGTTTTTTTTAAATAATCAGGTTTCAAAAATGTCTCATCTGTGGGCTACAAACTCATTTGAACTTGGGAAACAATATTCTAATTAATAATAGGTTTAAATTATAAAAGACTATAGAACAACCACTTAGCTTTTATTCAAATATCTTAATTCTTCTAGGATAATCCTTTTGGTAATATGTATGCTTAGCAAATACATATAACTAGTGTTTTTATCCTACTTATCATTCAGCAATAATACTTTTTCCTAGAATAAATGAACTACTGCTTAGCTTTCATGAGTTAAGTAAACTATGACTATAAGTAAATCATGACCATGGTTTAGTAGTATAAACTTATAATCATAAAAATATCTTTAATAAAAGATTATAAACCTTCTCCTAATGGCCAATTATTTTTGAATTTCTGCCTTAAAATTTTGATGGCCACTATTATTTCTTCCTCAAGACACATTACCATAACTATTAATTCTACTTTCAGAGTGCAGCACCAGTATATTTCTGTTAACATGTGACTCTGGACGTACAATATATCCAACTGCATGCCTTAAAACACTGCTACAATGTGGTAGAGAAAACTGACTTAACATAGTAAAAACTATAGCCTGAGCTCTGCTCAACAAGCTGAGTGTTACAGAGGAATTATCCTGTTTCCATTTGATAGAGTTAAAGTTCTCCCAATCAGAGAGCAAGATCTAAGCTTAATGGGCAAAAACGCAGAGTTGAGGTTGGAGACCCTAAATTGCCGAGGTCAAGGACCCATAGGTCATTACTCTTCCAGCAATGACAGAAACAGAACAGACAAGTACATTCAATCAAAGGGCATGAACAGTGATGATGAGGCCACCCACACAAACATTTGTTTGCTTACTAGGTCTTTTTCATAAGATACCATAAAGACAGGTGTGGGGCCTGAAAAATTCTGTTTGGGGAGACCTACTGCTTGGTGAGTGCTTTTCTTCTATAGGTACCTTCGAACTTTCAACAATTCTTCTTTAACTCATGTTTGTTTATTAAGTGTCAGTAATGTTGACATCGTTTATGTGTGACTTTAAATCAAAGGCACGCTAAAGGAAATAATATGGATTTTCACTTAATTAACAAAGGCCTTTATCCAGTTTACCAAACATGAGAAAATGAAAACATACCAATATGAACATTCCTTTGCCATTCTGTTCCCTCACGACAGCACTACAGGGCAGACTTTGAGTCTAGGACACATGAAAAAAAATGTTCTTTTCTCCCCTGTTCAGAACAGCTTTGATTATTAATCCATCCATTATTCCTAAAGCATCAGATTATCTATTATTGAAAAGAAATATTTTTTTTATACATATAAAGTATTTTCACAGGGCAACAGCTTCTAGATCAGTTAGTTCTGAAAACTTACTATATATATTAGAAAATGATTCAGTTATTTACACTACATAATAAAATTCAGTTACATTTGCCACTTAATAGCATGATCTCACATATTTGCTTGCAATGATTTGCAGTATTCTGGACCTTTTTAAAAATGGTACATAAAATGTCAGAAGTTACTTCATTGTATATCTATATCACATTTAATAAAAGGTATTTGTGGCAAAATATCAAGTCAAACATATAACAAGGTAGATTTAAAGCAAAACTGAGCACTGTTCATACAAATTAAATAGATATAAATTTAAACTGTTAAGGCCTTTAGAAAACTGATCTCAAAGGTTATAGAAGGTAGCTATTATTTAAATTGCAACATTCACTATTTTAAAGAATATTCTTGAGTATGTATTCTTCACCAACCGTTGTACTAGGCTCTAAGGATACAATGTTGAATTAAACAATGTACCTCAGATGGTTTAACATATGCAAGGCAAAAAATGGGATACACCACATAAGCAGATTTTAAAACAAAAATCCCATGATCATCTCAATAGCTGAAGAAAAAGCATTTGACAAAATCCAACATCCTTTTATGACTGAAACTCTCAGCAAAATCACCATACAAGATACATACCTCAATGGAATAAAAGTCAGTTATGACCAACCCACAGCCAACATAACACTGAATGGGGGAAAGTTGAAAATATTCCCTCTGAGAAATGGAAGAGACAAGCATGTACCCTCTCACCACTCCTCTTCAGCATAGTATAGGAATCCTAGCTAGAGCGATCAGACAAGAGAAAGAAATAAAGAACATACAAATCAGTAAAAAGGAAGTCCAACTGTCACTGTTTGCTGATGATAGGATTGTTTACCTTGAAAACTGTAGGCTCCTCCAGAAAGCTTCTAGAACTGATAAAAAAAATTCAGCAAAGTTTCCAGATACAAGATTAATGTACACAGGTCAGTAGCTCTTCTAGACACCAACAGCAACCATGTAGAGAATCAAATCAAGAACTCAACCACTTTTACCATAGCTGCAAAAAAATTAAAATACTTAAGAATATACCTAACCAAGGAGTCGGAAGACCTCTACAAGGAAAACTACAAATCACTGCTGAAAGGAATCACAGATGACACAAACAAATGGAAACACATCCCATGCTCATGGATGGGTAGAATCAATATTGAGAACATGACCACACTGTCAAAAACAGTCTACAAATTCAATGCAATCCCAATCAAACTATCACCATCGTTCTTCACAGAATTTGAAAAAAAAAATTTAATTCACATGGAACCAAAAAAGGGCCTCTATAGCCAAAGCAAAACTAAGCAAAAAGAACAAATCTGGAGGCATCGCACTACCTGATTTCAAATTATACTGTAAGGCCATAGTCACCAAAAATAAACGTGGTACTGGTACAAAAACAGGGACATAGATCAATGGAACAGAATAGGGAACCCACAAGTAAACCCAAATACAGTTAACTGATCTGCAACAAAGCAAGCAAAAACATAAAGCAGGGAAAGAACACCCTTTTCAACAAGTGGTGCTGGGATAAGTGACTAGCCATGTGGAGAAGAATGAAATTGAATCCTCATCTCTCACCTTATACAAAAATCAACTCAAGATGGATTAAGGACTTGTAAACCTAAGACCTAAAACGATAAAGATTCTAGATGATAACACTGAAAAACAACTCTTCTAGACATTGGCTTAGGCTAGAATTTCATGACCCAGAACCCAAAAGCAAATTCAATAACAACAAAGTAAATAGTTGGGATTTAATTAAGCTAAAGAGCTTTTGCACAGCAAAAGGAACAGTCAGCAGAGTAAACAGAAAAATCCACGGAATGGGAGAAAACCTTCATAACCTAATCTGTATGTCTGACAAAGAACTAATAACCAGAATCTACAATGAACTCAAACAAATCACTAAGAAAAAAACGAACAACCCCATCGAAAAGTGGGCTAAGGACATGAATAGACAATTCTAAAAAGAAGATACACAAATGGCCAACGCGCATACGAAAAAATGCTCAACATCACTAATAATCGGGGAAATGCAAATCAAAACCACAATTTGACATCACCTTACTCCTGCAAGAATGGCCATAAAAAAAAGGTAGATATTGGCATAGATGTGGTGAACAGGGAATAATTTTACACTGTTGGTAGGAATGCAAACTAGTACAGCTGCTATGGAAAACAGTGTGGAGATTCCTTAAAGAACTAAAAGTAGAACTACCATCTGATCCAGCAATCCCACAACCGGGTCTCTACCCAGAGGAAAATAAGTCATTATATGAAAAAGACAGTTGGGCAGGCATGTTTATAGCAGCACAATTCACAATTGTAAAATCACTGAACCAATCCAAATGCCCAGCAATCAATGAGTACATAAAGAAACTGTGAGATATACATATATATTTTTTCACAGTTATATTATGTATATAACATATATAAAATAATATATTATGTAAAGCAAATATGTAATTATATATTTAATTATATATATATATATATAAAATAAAATACTATGCAGCCATAAAAAGAAATGAATTAACAGTATTTGCAGCAACGCGGATGAGACTGAATACTATTATTCTAAGGGAAGTAACTCAGAAATGGAAAACCAAATTTCATATGTTCTCACTGATATGTGGGAGATAAGCTATAAGGACACAAAGGCATAAGAATGAGCCAATGGACTTTGGGGATTGAAGGGGAAGGGTAGGAGGGGGCGAGGGATAAAAGACTGCAAGTATGGTAAAGTGTATACTGCTTGGGTGATGGGGGCAACAAAATCTCACAGATCACCACTAAAGAACTCACTCATGTAACCAAATGCCA
Source organism: Callithrix jacchus (assembly GCF_049354715.1). NCBI lineage: Eukaryota > Metazoa > Chordata > Mammalia > Primates > Cebidae > Callithrix > Callithrix jacchus. Next base: position 69,082,741 of record NC_133512.1, on the reverse strand, counting down.
TCTGTACCCCAATAACTTATGAAAAAAAATTAAACAAACAAATAAAATAAGAACAATGTATCTCATTCCTCAGAGTTTTTAATTCAATATTTACACAAGGGTTATTATGTTGTTACTAAAGTAATCTTCAATTAGCTAATAATAGGGAAACTATATTAAGAAAAATGGAACACAATATAGAAGAAAAAATAAAGAAAAACAAGAGCTCCTCACCAACACCTTACAAGACAGGTGTTGCTTCTAAAATATTACAATTAGATAAAGTTCGATTGATTGCCATAGATTCACATAGACGCAGATGGTTCCTAATATATCACTCTAGATTCTACTTCTCTCCTGTGCTATGAAATGCTCATTTTCCCAAATACCTACTAAATATCTCTTCTTGATTTTTCAAAGTTTAACTCCAACTTTGCATTATGTTGACCATGAGGGAATGTCTTCTCTTGCCGGGTCCATGATGGGGTGTAGTTTTAGGGCAAGAACTTCCCAACGCCATACCCACTCCCATCTCTTTCCATCTGGGGGATTTCACGGTCTCTGTTTTAATTTTTGAGGGCGGGGGAAGAATCAAAAAGTTAGTCACTCGAGCGGAAGTTCCAAGGAACTCCTTTCATTGGCCAGAGGTCTTGGAGAAGGTGGGGGTTCCTCCTAAGTTAAAAGTCCCCTTCTTCTACACCTCTTCAGACTCTATGTTTGGTTCCCCTTCCACACTATCTCATGGAAGCCTGGCTTCCCCTCCTAAACTCCATCTCTCTCTATTGTCTTCCACTTAGTGTGGAAGCTGCTTTCCTCTCCTGGATTCCATCTGCCTGGATTCTCTTACTTAATGTGAGTGTTAGTGGTTTCTTTATTTCTCTCTACATAAATAAATCACTTTCTACAAACACTTTTGAGTCCAGCCTTTACTTTATGAGCCTACTGCACTGTGATCTCCTCTCCCATTCCTGGGGAGTGATTACCTGGAGAAACATCCTCTCAGGGGAACTGAGGGCTCCCCTGAACCCCAACATTACAAGCAGAACTTACTATCTTAACTTCAAATCAGTTCTTTGCCTTGTCTACCTTCTGCAGAAGGTACTTGAATTTTCCCAGACACCATAGCCAACAGCTTTTACTTCCTCTCACTGTTTTTCCAGCTCTCCTCACATCTTTTCTGTTGCATTTCTTATTACCGTATATCGCATATATAATGGGGCTTTTTATCACTTGAAATCATCTCTTAAATATTTTTACTAACCAATCTTAATGATTTGTGGCTTTTACAAACACTCTGGTACAGTATTAATTTTTCTAAAATGGGTTTCTTTAAATCCTCCTTTATAGTTAGCTTTGTGGTCTTAAAAAGGTCACTTAAAGCTCTCTGAGAAATAAATGTATGCAATTAAAATGATACTTAAAATCTCCTTATTCTTTAAAACTCAATGATTCTGTCTCTGTCAGAGATACAGAAACTTTTTTTTAAGCTTCACTCCTATGAATATTAAATACACAATTAGACTTAATAATACTTAGATAACCTTTGTAGCCATATCCTCCATGACAGCCCTAAATGGTACTGGCCTATTAAATTACTTACTATTCTACTAATGTATTCCAATCATTCTATCCTTATGTCTCTGCTTTTACTGTCTCATTTATCTGGAATATCCTTTCTCAATCATCTTACCATCTTTAAGAATGCATATCAAGGCCAGGGGTTCACAGCTGTAATCCCAGCAGTTTGGGAGGCCAAGACAGGAGGACCACTTGAGATCAGAAGTTCAAAACCAGCCTGGCCAACATGGCAAGACCCCATTTCTACTAAAAACATTTTAAAAAATCTAGAAATAGAAATACCATTTGACCCAGGAATCCCATTACTAGGGATATACCCAAAGGATTATAAATCATTCTATTATAAAGACACATGCACATATATGTTCATTTCGGCACTGTTTACAATAGCAAAGACCTGAAACCAACACAAATGCCCATCAATGATAGACTGGATAAGAAAATATGGCATATATAAGCTACAAAATACTATGCAGCCATAAAAAAGGATGAATTCATGTCCCTTGCAGGGACATGGATGAATCTGGAAACCATCATTCTCAGCAAACTGACACAAGAACAGAAAACCAAATACCACATGTTCTCACTCATAAGTGGGTGTTGAACAATGAGAACACATGGACATAGGAAGGGGAATATCACACACTGGAGACTTTGTAGGGGGGTGGGAGGCTAGGGGTGGGATAGCAGGGGGTGGAGACATTGGGGAGTGATAACATTAGAAAAAAATACCTTAATGTAGGTGACAGGGGGATGGAGGCAGCAAACCACCATGGCATTTGTATACCTATGTAACAATCTTGCACATGTATCCCAGAACTTATAGTAAAAAAAAAAAATTAGCTAGGCATTGGTGGGCTCCTGTAATCCCAGCTATTCGGGAGGCTGAGGCAGGAGAATCACTTGAACCCTGGATGCAGAGATTGCAGTGAGCCAAGATAGTGTCACTGCACACCAACCTAGGTAACAGCAAGCGATTCTGTCTCAGTAAAGAAAAAACAAAAATACATATCGAATACCAGGATTCTAATGAAAGCATTCCTGGTCTCTTTCTTCAATGACCAGAATACTTTGTTTATATTTATTTTGTGGCATTTGATCTTTGAGAAGATAATTCCTTACATTATAGTTAAAAACAGTAAATGTATTAAGAGGACATACGATAGTTTTCTTCTTTTGTCTATCACTTATAGTGCCTAATTCAATGTTTTACATAAAGTACTGAATAAGCATCATTTAAATAACATTTATGTCAATATTGGAATGGTAGAACTTAAGTTATCAGAGCAGGATAGAGATCCAAAAGTCTTTTCAGATATGTCTCTATGATTAATTTGCACAAAACTCTGATATAAACCATAGATTTTATTTGCATATAAGGAAACCTATTCTCAGAGAAGTTAAGTAATTTGTCAAGATCATATCAGTAGATATTACCCCTTAGGCCTGGGACTAAAAGGCAAACCATCTTCTGAGGATTCCAGTATCTTTCATGATATCATGGTAAAAATTCAAATTAAAAAATTTTTGCACAATAAGAGCTATACTTTAAGAAGATTCCTAGTTTAATGAAAGAGCTAGAATCAAATATTTTAACACAATAATTTTTACTTTTGCTTTTCACATTTTTATTTTCTTAAGAAGTAGTTCAGGCCAGGCATGGAGGTTCACGTCTGTAATCCCAGCACTTTAGAAGGCCAAGGCGGGTGGATCACGAGGTCAAGAGATAGAGACCATCCCGGACGACATGGTGAAACTCCGTCTCTACTAAAAAATACAAAAATTAGCTGGGTGTGGTGGCGCATGCCTGTAGTCCCAGCTACTCCGGAGGCTGAGGCAGGAGAATTGCTTGAATGCAGGAGGCGGAGGTTCCAGTGAGCCCAGATCGCGCCATTGCACTCAGCCTGGAGCCTGGCGACAGAGCAAGGCTCCATCTCAAAAAAAAAAAAAAAAAAAAAAAAAAAAAAAGTAGTTCAGCACCGTAAGACAGGCCAAAAAATAAATAAATAAAAATAAAAAAATAAGTAATCGTGTCACTTGGTTAAAGCATGATTTGCCAATGAAATCTATGATGATAACTATGCGTAATTATAATACGCCCTCCAGAAAGGTGCACTACAGCTGGAGAAGCTGTTTGCTTTGACTGAAAGCTGTCTGTGCATTCCAGAGAAGCAAATATTAACTTGGTGTTAAGGGCGCTCACTCCTAGAGCTTCTTATAACTTAGTAATTTTTTTAAAGTCACTCAACGTAAGGGGCATTTAAAATATATAGAACATTTAATCTGCATTTACAGACACCACCGTTTTGCCATAAGATTTTTCTGATGAAAAAATTAAAGAAGAATATAAACTTCCTGTAAAATGTAATTTGCTGAGCCTATGTAGCTTAAAAACTGACATACTTTCCAACCACATGTACATAGAAAAAATACAGAGAGCAATATGAGGCTGAAATTGTCGAAACAATGGAGGCTGTGAACCAAAAAGGTGGAGCAGGTTTTAGGTAGAGAAAAGTGAGGGAGAAATCTAGGGAAGAGTTCTAATTGTATTGCCTAATGGGATAATCCGTATGAGGAAAGCATTTACTTAAAATATACAAAATACACAACAAAATTACCAATTTAATCTGCAAGTATGGGTATTCAGAGAAATATTTTCTAATTAATGGTTATAGGGAAAGACTTCAAAATAACCAAAATATTCCTTCTAACATAAACAGAAAATGTCTATGTTGAAGTATACATAAAACAAATTTCTTTCTTTGCTTTCTTCTTATTTTTTTTTAAATTTTTTTTAGAGACAGGATATTGATATACAGCCCAGACTGGTCTAGAACCCTGACCTAAAGCTATCTTCCTGCCTCAGCCTCCCAAACTACTGAGATTACAGGCATGAGCCACCACTCTTGGCCTAACAAATTTCTTTATATTGGGCCCCACGTACTGAGCAAAGTGTCAATATTTCAAAATATTACAGTGTGGAAATCCCTAATAAATAGTGATGTTGTACAGTTAACTCTGTCCTCACTTTATTCTACGATGTTAAGTCCTTTGGCCTCTTCATGCTTCCCTGCCTTGTCCTAGGTGCTCCATGAAATTTTGGGAACTCCTGGTACAGGCAGGGTACATGCCATAGTACTGAAAGCAGTGAGGAAAAAGAGGATACAGAGTGGCATCATATAATGCTGGGTGACAGTTTATCATTTCTTTTATGTCCATATATATGAATCACATACACACACACATTAGCCTCGGTGTGGAAAATGTCATGAGAGGAAAACACTCAAAACCTTTAGAGACAAAATACGTAATGGAAATGAATCAAGCAAGCCAGGAGATACTACTATTGATGCTCAGATGGAACAGATCCAACGTCAGGGAAATGGTAGGGCATGCTCTGTCTAAAGAGGATGGACATTTTTAGCTATTGTAGTATCTGTGCTGTTAGGTTTTCTAATTTTTTAAAGAGAAACAGACCAATTAAGTGTATTATGAAATGTTGCAATTTAAAAGTGTTGACAACAAATTGTTTTTAACAATATAGGTCAAGCTATACATGTCAGTGGGCCAATATGTCTGTTAGCAGCAATCACTGACTTCTGGAATACAGGATGGTGCCTGTCTCTCTCCCAGGAAGACAAAAATAATGGCAGACTTGAGAAAGCCATTCCTTTCCTCCCTAGATCCCTCCCTTATATTTTATAAGGGATCCCTACCTAGATCCCTGCACCTTATTTATTTATTTTTTCTGAGACAAGATCTTACTCTGTCACCCAGGCAGGAGTGCAGTGGTGCAGTCTCAGCTCACTGCAACCTCACCTCCCAGGTTCAAGTGATTCTTGTGCCTCAGCCTCCCAAACACCTGGGACTACAGGCATGCGCCACCACATTTGACTAATTTTTGTATTTTTTTGTAGAGATGGGGTTTCACCATGTTGGCCAGGCTCATCTTGAACTCCTGACCTCAAGTGATCCACCTGCCTCAAGTGATCTTTTCGGCCTCCCAAAGCGCTAGGATTACAGGCATAAGCCACTGCACCCGGCCCCTTCCTTATATTTCAACATAGAACTCTGATTATTAATATATTATGTAATCATATCTTTGCAACCAGCTAATGACCGTATACTTTCCTTTCTCTATAAGCAAATATGTTCATGAAATTTATACTAAAATTTGTTGTTTAAGGTAAGGAGAGAAGGGAGATTATAATCTGGAGAAATTCCACCAATAGCAGATTGCAGGAACCCACAGCTGGTTAATGTGTGGTTATACGGCCCATTACTGAGGATGTACCAGCTGTCATAAAAGGAACCAGGGCAAACAACCAACAACACTTTAGAAAACAATTTATCTGTAAATTAGGACTTGCCCACATTAAACGCATAATAAGCTTTTCTTGTCAAAGGAAAACTGTATTATTAACACCAAAATGCATACTTAAAATCAGAAATATAGGGGAAGATTATTTACTAGTCCTAAAACCTAAATTAAATGTATATTTAAGAGGCTAATATGCCTTACACACTGCAATGGAACAAATTATGGGTAACTACAATTTTAACTACAATGAGGATTGTGGAGATTTTTTTTTTTTTTTTGAGACGGAGTTTTGCTCTTGTTACCCAGGCTGGAGTGCAATGGCGTGATCTCGGCTCACCGCAACCTCCGCCTCCTGGGTTCAGGCAATTCTCCTGCCTCAGCCTCCTGAGTATCTGGGATTACAGGCATGTGCCACCACGCCCAGCTAATTTTTTGTATTTTGAGTAGAGACGGGGTTTCACCATGTTGACCAGGATGGTCTCGATCTCTTGACCTCGTGATCCACCTGCCTCGGCCTCCCAAAGTGCTGGGATTACAGAGATTTCTTATATAAAATCCTGGTGTTCCAACTCAGCACAATTTTTAGTCACTGGAATGCATGAACTGGAATATCTCCCTCCTCCTCTGCCATACATACAGATTTGGCAATGCTTATACGTGATCACTTATGAATTTAATGTTCATAATTAACTGTAATTAGCTAGAAAAATGTTAATGAAAACGTGTTTGTTAGCAGCAGAGAAAATCAGCATTTCATTACAAGAAAAGCAGGGATTGCTTGGTGTATAAATCTATTTGTTCATAGATTGGTTCTTAAATATTAAAAATACACATTTTCTGGGTGCCTTTTAATATTTATAGCCCATAACAACTCTCACAGAAGAGGTAAAATATGTAGTAACTGATGTTTGTCTAACCAACCTCATTTCCGTTTCTTACCTTCTTCTTTGCTTTTCCAGAGCTCACATCAGAGCCCTTCAGGGTTAACAAGAAAGGAATTCATATTTATTGATAATCTCCACACCAGGCACTGTGGCAGGAGTAAAGTGAATCAGAACAGCCATGAGCAGCTAAAATAGGTTTTTGATTAACATGCTTCCTCTGTCAGTGTTTAGAATTACAAAATTGTATTTCTAGATTTTCTTTCTCCTTTTCCTGAGAACACTATTTGTTTAACAGCATTTTTCCAGTATCTGGGTTCAGACCTCTGTATCACTCTCAACCCTTACTCCCTCATTCCTCAAACTAGAAAGGGCCTGGTGTCCTGTGGGAATCTCTTACTCACTCTGGAATCTTCCTGACTTTAACTGAATGTCAGGTACCTCTCCCTTCTGGCTACTTTTCCAGACATTAGTTTCTCTGCTCACCAATTCTTCCTTTGCCTTGTTACCAAAGTTTATTTTCTTATGGAACAGATGATCTAAAACTTCATGCTCAAAAATGTTCAGTCTCTTTTTCTCTCTGTCTCTTTCTCAGGGTAAAAGTCCTACCTATAATTGGGAGGGTCCACTGTTGTCCATGCCCTGTCTGAACTTCTCCCATCTTCTGTTCCCACCCCACAGCTTCTTCTTGTGTGCTAGATGAGCACTCCTAGTCATTATGCAAACAGATGAACCAGTGCCTTCTTTCACCTACCTGGAATTACCCTGCCCCACCTAAGTAGCAGGACAATAGCCTTCTCATGTGTTCAAAGTCTATCTGAAAAGTTCCTTTCTCTTCCACGCCTTGTCTGATGCCACCAATGAATATCATATTAACCATATTAACTTTTTTAAAAAATCATCATTTATATTCAGCATATTCATGTGTTCAACAGATTCTCTCCATTTTAATTGATCTAAAGCAAGATTTTATCTTTTTAAACAAATAAATCAAAGCTTGGACATACTAAATGACTTCATTTGGATCTCACTGACATTTATCTGCAAAGCGAATCCTCCTCGAAACTAGCCTCCTCTGCCAACCATAATGACAAACACTAGCATGGACAGGGCATACCATGTAACAGAGACTGTTCTAAGTACTTTTATGTGTGTTACTCAATTCTCACATCAAATCTGTAGGAATATCTATTTTACAAATGCTTAAACTGACGCACAGAGATATTCAATTGGTTGCCCAAGGTCATCCAGCTTCTATAACATGGAATCAAAATGAAGCACAAGGTCTGGCACCAGAGCCCACATTCTTAACGTTTTCCTCTGAGATTTGTATTTTAAACAAGCACAGCAGAAAGAGACAATTTGAAGAAAGTCTCCCTAGTGGTAGAGTTTAGACACTTGTGCCCACTGGCTAGGAGGGAGAAGGAACTGCACTGAGCCCTTCAAAATGCTCCAGATACCACACCTCCCTGCTTTATATTAAAGGATTGCCTTAAAGGAGTATGTGTATTTTTGTTTGACTGAGTTTACACCTTAATACGGGCCCTCTGAACAAGATTTGGCCACCTTTAATTTATGTTCCTCTACAAAAGTCAACAGAGTTTCTGGTTGTAAATTTGTCATGCCTTACTAATGAGCTAAATTGTGTTTTCTTTTAGTGCTCCATTTAAATTGATGTGACCTCATTCATTAGCACATATGTATTTATAGTTGTAAAAAATGCACAAAGGTTTCAAAACCTTCTCCCCAGTAAAAATGTTAAGAGGGGAGTGAGTAGGAGAGTTGGTAAAGATATGTAGGAAAAGAAAGAAAAACTAACTTTATTTCCTATAACCTTCACTACAAAATAATCTTTCTAATACACCATTTTAATCCTGTTACTTCCTTGTCAGAGACCTTTTTCTGCATTGACTGCATGATCAATTTCACATTCATGGCTTTGTATGTAAAGCTTCCTATAAAGCTAGCTCAAACCTATTCTAACCATAACTCCCAAACATTATGCTCATTTATTGATTCGCTTATTCTAAAACGTTTACTGAGTGCCTACTGTGCTTCATTCACTGCTCAAGAGGCTGGAGGGTATCAAGCCATTTATGCCTGAGGTTACAAAGTTTTGAAGTTTTGCCATCAGACCTTGGCAATGACCTTGAGCAGCAGGATATAAATAACTCCCACATGCTCAGCATTCCAATAATGGAACACTAGGTGTAAATGCTTATGGTGGTGGTAAATACTACAAAGTTCCTGCCCTCTTGGTGCTTATGTTTTAGTAAACAAGTAAATAGGTGAGATAATTGTAGTGATTGATATATATCTATAAAGCAACAGTTTTCAAAATGCTTGGTCTCAAGTCATATTTGCATCCTTAAAAATTACTGAGTACCTCAAAGAAACTTTTCGGGGTCTATGTTTATTAATATTTATCATAGTAGAAATTAAATTGAGAGAAACATTCAGTATGTTTTAATTTACTAAAAATAACCACAAAACCCATTACACAGTAATGTAAATATAAAAATTTCCTCTTTCACTACAAAATAATCTAAAATACCATTTTAATCCTGTTACTTCCCTGTCTAGAGACCTTTAACTTTTCTGCATTGACTGCATGATCAGTTTCCTATTCACAGCCTTGTACGCAAAGCTCCTACAAACAACATGATGTTATGAAAAAAAAAAAACAGTATTCTTACAAAATTAGTGAGAAGAGTGGCGATGTTTTACATTTTTCTCAGAAATCTCTTTTTGTTGTTGTTTGACATGGAGTCTCGCTCTGCTGCCCAGGTTAGAGTGCAGTGGTGCGATCTCCGCTCACTACAACCTCTGCCTCCCAGGTTAAAGCAATTCTCCAGCCTCAGCCTCCTAAAGTGGCTGGGACTACAGGCACACCCTACCGTGTCCAGCTAATTTTTTGTATTTTTAGTTGGGATGGGGTTTCACCATGTTGGCCAGGCTAGTCTCAAACTCCTGGTCTCAGGTGATCCACCCGCCTCAACCTCCCAAAGTATTGGGATTACAGGCATGAGCTACCATGCCTGGCCCAGAATCTCTTTAATCTCTGTTTTAAAAGAAGATTGCTGAATTCTCATATTGCTTGTGTGATCAGTCTGTTGCAATTTCACCTGTCATATAGCTTCTGGAAAACTCCACTATACATTCATGAGATAATGAGAGTGGAAAAAAGAAAGCCACATCTTACTTTTGTCATGAAACTAGTTTTGACCTTGTTGACCCCCAGAAGGATCCTGGGAGCTGAGGGCATCCCCAGACCACGCTTTGAGAGCCACTGGTAAAAGGGAACAAAGGGGTCAAAGCTAAGTAAAAGCTAAGCTAGATCTGAAGCGTTAGAAGGACCAAAAACAACTCTAGGCATAAAAAGCAAGAAGTGTACAGGGCTCAAAGCAGGCATCAGCCTGAGAAATGGAGAACTTGAAGACAGCCACTGTGGTGAGACTATGCTGAGCAGGTAAAAGGGTGGTATGAACTGTGTTTGCAAAGCAGGCAGAGCGAGACTGTGCAGGGCAGAAATCATAAACTAGTGTCCTGTGATTCCAGTCTTAACACCTGTCTTGCAGATGTATCGAGTTTGTTTGCACAGTGCTTTTTTTATTGCTATCTTTATGACAATGATGATGATGATGACGATGATGAAGATGATGATGAGAAACTTGAGTCAATTTTTAAATAGAGACTTTGCTTAAAAATCTGGATTTCTGGATTCTCTTAAACAAACCAGAACATCAGGCAATACTAGACCCATTTCTGTGTGGGGCAAGTAGAACTGAGTAACATCCAGTGGATTAGCGGAAGCCATAGTCTCCACTACCCCACTGCATCGTCAGCGTTGAAGTGCTCTTCATTGCCATTCCTCTTGGCCTAACGCACTTATTAAAGTCACCATCTTTACTGAACACACTCGTCGTATGTGTCAGACCTCTAGGAGGGACTTTTGTAGTCTTTGGTTTTTGATTCTAACTGAAATGAGAAAATCTTTGAATTGTGGTATGTAAGGGAGCGATACTGTCACTTGCATGTTTAAAAGACTTCCGGTTGTTGCATGGGAAATAGTTCGTGCATGGAGGCAAGGGGAGAGGCTCTAGTTAGGAGGCTCACTGTGCTCTGGCCTCTCCCAATCTTCTCTGCACCATCAGGAGCTTTGTTGTTGTTCCTGTTCCTCCCGCTGGCTGGCAACATAATTTACCTTCACCTCTTTCAAGATCACCTCAAAGCTCTTTTTTCAGAGTAGAGATGAAGATGTAAGGGGTCCCTATACCACAAGTGTTCCTGACCTGAGGCATTTACTGTACTCCTTGTTTATACTAAGAACTTTGAATCAATGGCTTTAAAGCTTTTCACAGTAAGAGTTATCTCATCAATTAGACTGTAAATTCCTTGAGGGCCTGAACTCAACTGCTCTCATCTAGAATTGATGGCTCCTAACAACCCCAACAAGATAAATCATAACAATTGCAGTCCAATTCTTGAGGTGCTTTTCTCACATGGTCTAGGCTTTCAGGGGCCTTTGCCTATTGGTTGATTGATAGGCAGGGTTTTGAGAAATTGTCAGAATTATATCCATGTGATAGGTAACTGTTTTTATGTACTACCTTGTTATACACATTATTTAAAAGGCCATAGCAAGTTATTTATTTATTTTGAGACAGTTTCACTCTTGTTGCCCAGGCTAGAGTACAATTGCCCAATCTCAGGTCCGCCTCCCAGGTTCAAGATTCTCGTGCCTCAGCCTCCTGGGTAAGTTGGAATTACAGGCATCCACCATCACACCCAGCTAATTTTTAGTATTTTTAGTAGAGATGGGGTTTTACCAGGTTGGCAAAGGTGGTCTTGAACTCCTGACCTCAGGTAATCCACTCACCTCGGCCTTCCAAAGTGCTGGAGGCATGAGCCCCAATGCCCGGCCCATAGCAAGTTATTTACTCTTCTCCCTCTTAGTTTCTTCATCTGTAAAATGGAGGTATAAAAAAAATAACACCTTGGAGGCTGAGGCGGGTGGATCACCTGAGGTTAGGAGTTCGAGACCAGCCTGACCAACAAGGTGAAACCCCATCTCTACTAAAACTACAAAAACAAAGCTGGGCATGGTGGCAGGTACCTGTAGTACCAGCTACTCAGGAGGCTGAGACAGAAGAATTGCTTGAACTCGGGAGGCAGAGGTTGCAGTGAGCTGAGATTGTGCCACTGCACTACAGTCTGGGCAACGGAGTGAGACTCCATCTCAAAAATAAAAAATAAAAAAAACCCGCCTTCCTCATAGGCTGTTGTGAAGAATAAATGAGACTGTACATACTGTGTTGAAATCTTTTTAACTGGTTGTGTGATAAGTATCAGCTATCATCAGCAACATGGTTCCATACAAAAGAAATAACTTATGTTGACATTATTCAGAATCAGAAGAAAATCTGTGACATTTTCAAAGTCCTCCCTAATAAATGACATCTAGAACCATATTTCCCTTTGTGATATTAATTTTTTGTAGCAAAACTATTTTCATTGCACTCAGTGTATATATTATACACCCCTCTGGGAGGAATTTATGATTAACCCATTAATGTAGAGTAGTCCCTCCTTATTGGTAGTTTGGCTTTCCATGGTTTCAGTTGCCCTGACTCAAGCACAATCTGAAAATATTAAATGGAAATTTCCAAAAATAAACAATTTACAAGTTTTAAGTTGTGTGCTGCTCTTAGCAACGTGAAAAAATCCCCCTCCATCCCACTCCATCACATCAGGGAAACATGCCTTTGTCCCGCATATCCACTACCTGTCTGTTACTTAGCAGCCTTCTGGGTTATTGGATTGACTGCAGAAGTATCTCAGTGTTTGTGAACTAGTACTCCATGTTTTACTTATTAATGACCCCAAAGTGCAAGAGTAGTGATGTGGGCACTTTGGATATGCCAAAAAGAAGCTGTAAGTGCTTCTTATAAGTGAAAAGAAAAGAAAAAAAAATTATATGCTGAGATGCTAAGACCTACAGCAAGAACAAATCTTCTAGCAGTGAAACTAAAGAGAGTTTAAAAAAATTGTGCTCGTTTTGTTGCCACATCTCAAGCTGCAAAACTTATGGCCACAGTGTGTGATACCTGTAAGGTCTGACCGCCGGTGGACAGCATGGTAACCTCTGCAGCCTGCACATACACCTGGAGGGCCTTCCGGAGTTAGGAGTTAGAAAACCGGAAGTAACAGTTAAACCATGAAAAGCAGAAAAACGATGGACCTCGCAGGGCCTAACTACCTTGAGACCTTCTTCTATTGTTTCTTATTCTGACCTCAATTAACAAGGCCATTGGACTTTGTCACCAACCTTGGCCAACCTTGTGACTCCACACCCTACGACCCCCTCCCTCCAACTTGCAAAAAAAAAAAAAAAAAAGCCCTAAAACTGTAACTTTTGTAACTTTCCACTGCTTTCTCCACAACCTGTAAAACCAACTCCTATCTCACGGCCCTTCACTGACTCTCTTTTTGGACTCAGCCCGCCCACACCAGGGTGAATAAACAGCCATGTTGCTCACATAAAGCATGTTTAGGGGGGTCTCTTCATTAAAAGCATGCGTCTTTAACAATAACTGCTTAACACAGAAAAGGAATTTAATTTGTGAGTGTAAGATGTGAACAGAAAGATGTTCCTGTTGATGGAAATCGAGTTTGCTGCCATGAATGGTTTCAGGCATCTACTGGCGGGTCTTTGGAACATATCCCCTGGAGATAAAAAGGACTACTGTATTAAGAATTCTTCTAATAATCTATTTTAGTAACTTCAGACTTACAGATATTCTTACATTATCTGGTTTAGTATCAAGCTCCATAATAACTATATTTAAGTATACTAAGTATTCGCATGCTTAAGCATTTAACTTAAGTATTTAAGTATGGTGCCACTGTTCTATACAGGCATATTGAGTGTTTTTATTAAAGAGGTAAATAAGGTGGCACAGGGAGAAGTGCAGTGATTAAGAACAGAGACTCTGGCACCAGATGGCTTGGTTTGAGTCCTGGATCTACCATTTGTTTTGTGTCACAGCTAACTTCTCTGTCCCTCATTTGCCCCATTTATCAATTGGAACTAATAACAATACCTAATTTATAGAGTTGTTTTAGAGATTAAACAAGTTGTAGTAAAAAATTTACAAAGTGTGTTCCAAAATAATGAGAATGTTACCAAATTATTTAAGAAAAAATTAAAATATAAATTATATTGCTTTCTAATCATTAAAAATACTTTTCAAAATTACTTAAATCATTAAATAGCTGCTTGTGCATTATAAATTAAGGCCCTTTGACAATATTCAAATTAGTCCACAATGAAAGTCCCATGAATTCTTCAATTTGTCAATTTGATTTGTCACATGCAAAGTACTTATTCTTAAGCAGCGTGAAAACACTTGTCAGTAAATTGAAAATGCTGCTGGTCTCCCAAACCTCTCCTTTCTCTGCTCTTTCCATCACTGCATTGCTCCCAGCAGTTCTCGGGGAATTGCTTTCAGGGTCACGCCAAACTGGACCCAAGAGATTGCAATAATTACATCCCAATGGTGTTGACACTGAGCTTTGTCCCACAAGCTGCTGAAGACAGGCAGGGTGCCATCTGTCATGTTAGATGGTCACTAGTTAATGATAAGTGGTGGAGATTACTTTTCTGACATTCGACAGTTTGCTTCTGAGTCAACCTTGTAAAGTCTGGAGCAATTAAGAGTTATCTTAGGAAAAGATCATGGCAAGACTATGAGTACATATTGGTAATACAGAGTTACAAAATTTAAAGCACAGTACCACAGGAAACATGCATACATCACTCCTAATTACACTACGTACTTTTTCTACAGTGGCAACTACATACTCTTAACAAGTGTCGTAATGTATTACGTATTCTGAGATACAACATTTGTTAGTGATGTCTACTGAATTCCTCAAATTTGAAATGTTTTGCCTGATTCTCCTTTAACTGTCAATCTCTTTGTAACCCAAAGAACTCTAACTTCAGCAGAAACACTTTCCTTTATACTGAAAAAATCTCTGTAAAGATTAATCTAAAGTGTGATTTAAATTACCATACTCCCTCAGGTAGTCTCATCTTAATGTTTTCATGCCATTTGGTGACATTGGTCACCATACTTCAAAGTATTTTCTCTACATTTCTCTTAAATATACTTATCAGTGGAAAGATGAAAAAAAAGAAAATACATTCACCATGTGTTTCCTCTGTTCTTGTCCATGTGGACACAGTTGTAGTGACTATATAATTTTTATCATCTAGTCTTTGGTTGTGCAGTGGCAAGAAATCGATTGTAACAGTATTTTATATTTTTAATTTTTTTCAGAGTATAGCTTTTGAAATGGAAGAGACTGGAAGCACTAGAGTTGGAAGCAATATGACTGAAGAAGGCAAAATTCCTCCCAGGAGAGTCCCTGTCATGAATTCCCACTCAAGGTGAACTTATTTATTACTTTAACTCAACTCACACCTCCAGTTAAAGTTTTGCACTGACAATTTAAAATTTATGTCTTTCATTTAAATTTAATTATATTTCATAAGTTGAGCCTCTTCTGTGTACATGAATTTCTGACACTGTACTTGCTTTGAGTCCTATAGAATAAAAAATGAACATAATTTCACAAAAATTGACATTGGGACACTGAGATAATCTGGGAAGTTTTATGTCATAAGCTATAAGGGACAAAGTAATTGAAAGTATGGGGTGAAGGAGGAAGCTAGGTTGGGCATTCGGCAATAGGTCTGTCATTTGCTGGATACAAAACAATGAAGAGAAAGGAGTTTGGTGAAAGGAGTGAGTGGGGATCCAAGTTCGATATCTTAAGTCTAAGGGTGTTTCTGGCTTGCGGATGTTCAATTAGGTGTCCAGTACACAGCTGTGTATACAAATATTGGTTTCAGGGGGGAATTAGGGACTAGATACACCTGGAAAAGATCACAGCATAAAGATAGTGATGGAAGCCTTGGCTTCCATCATTCCAGAATGTGGAGTGCGATCCTAGAGACTCTGATATTTAAGAAGAAGACACCGAAAGAGGAATTCAAAAACATTAGAAAAAGAGTTGTTACAGAGGTAGGAAAGGATGTGAAAGAATACTGTAATTAAAGCTAAAGAAAAGAGTATTTTCAAGAAGAACAGTGGCCTATAATGTCAAATGTTATGAAGTAATCATATCAGATAAGGGGGGAAGTATTCTAATGTGGCAATGAAGATGCAGGGGTAGTGGTGAAGAACTCTCACTGAGGTAGTGGTGAGGAAACGCAATTGTAGAGGCCTGGAAACTAATGAAGAGGAGAAACTGTGCAAATACCAGATACAGAAATGCAGCCAAAGTGTTTACTACTGAACAGGAGAAGGCAGGCACTGCTAGACAACGGAACCTCGGGAGGAGTTTAAAAAAAAAAAAAAAAAGATGGGAGACGACGGCCAAGCATATGTTAACAGAAATGGGCATCTGAGCAGGATTTCTTGGAGGTAGACAAGAGAGACAATAAGGGATGGAACCAAGTTCTTTTAGAGACAAAGGATGCAGAATTCCAGAACATGGGGAATGAAATAACTTTTGCAAAAGGGGCATGTGATTCTTTACAATCAGCAGGGTAAGAGGCAAGAGACATGTGGTTGTAGGAAGGTTGCAGGCACCTGATTGTCCTCTCAAGGTAATGCACAAGAAAGGGGAGGGGTAGGAACACAGCTTCTAAACACACACAACACTCTGTGAAACCCTCCCTTCAGTCATGCATTCAGTTATTCATGGAATTTAGCTACTCATTTCCCTGAGTTATACTACAGAGTCTATGTTACAGCCTTTAGCTATATATGATATTCAGTATCTTATATTTAGCTTTTAGCTTAATAGCTTTTATATTATATTCAATATCTTATATTTACCAATTTATTAGCTTTTGTTGAGGTAATATATAAGTAAAGTTATACCGTAAAACACCAACATAGCATAAGCATAACAGGAGGCAAACCACAAAGAGGTTAAGTGGTATTTAAAATTAGTTTGAACACATGGCCAAAGCTCTTCAGGGTGACACGGAGCCAACAATCTTATAAGGCTTCTATGTGAACTTTACAGAACTTCCAGTTCTCTTCTTTATGGGAGGCCCATCACAGTACCAACCAAATGAGATGTGCCTTTCAACCCACTTCCTTTTTTACTATGGTTCTTACTGCCATTCCCTCACTCACTCTGCTGGCCTTCCCAGAATATGCTGTAAATTCTCCATTGCACCTTTGGGCCTTTGCTCTGGCTTTTTCCTCTGTCTGGAATGCTCTTCCCACAGATAGCCCCTTGGTTAAGTCCCTTAATCCATTCAAATCTTTGCTCAAATATCAATGTGTTCAGGAAGCAAACCCTGACTACCATTTAATACAACAGTCTGCCCTCTCCCCATCCTTACAGAACACCATTGACCTACTCTGTGTTTTCTTGTCCATAGTACCTATCACTGTCTAAGATACTGAATAATGTATGCAGCATGTGTAGGGTTTTTAATCTGTCTCCTTTCACAAGAATGTAAGAACCACTAGAGTAAGCATACTTATTCTGTTCAAAGATGAATTCTGTGTCTCTAACTCATTACCTGGCACACAGTGCTTAATAAGTATTTGTTAAATAAATGAATGAATTTGACGCTGTGTTGATTCACTATGTTTAAAAATTATAGTGGTTGCTTATCTTAGAAATACACGTTGGATAATTTACAGAAATTTTTCAAAATATCTATGCCTGAAGGAAACGCAGCTCAAATGTGTTCACTTTTACCTCCCTCCACTCATATGCCACAACATTATCCAAGAGTAAATCACAGGCTGGGAGTGGTGGCTCATGTCTGTAATCCCAGCACTTTGGGAGGCCGAGGCAGGCAGATCACTTGAGGTCAGGAGTTCAAGACCAGCCTGGCCACCATGGTGAAACCCCATCTCTACTAAAAATAAAAATATTAGCTGGGCGTGGTAGCAGGTGCCTGTGGTCCCAGCTACTCAGGAGGCTGAAGCAAGAGAATTGCCTGAACCCTGGAGGTGGAGGCTCCAGTGAGCCAAGATTGCACCACTGCATTCCAGTCTCAAAAAAACAAAAACAAAAGTAAATCAGATTGCAGCAAGAAATACCTCATCATATCCTTTAGGGGAATCTCTTACATTGTAAATATTCATCACAATTATTCTTTCAAATGAACCTCAAATATTGCTCTACTTACGGTCTCTCAGCTGGTCTTCTGTCATTTTAATATACCTGAAAGTAACCTGTAAGGTATGAGGAAATTTGAAATGTGTTTTATGTTGAAGTCATTTTGTTTTTCACCACTAGTATAGCAGTACTAGTTTCCAAAAAAACAGAATTGATACTTCCTCTGAGTGCACTCTGAGTTTTATACAATGCTTACAAGAAATAAGGAACAATTTCTGGCATCACTGGAGGGGTTTTGCATGTGTAATTGATTAGGAAACTGCATGCTGAACTGTCCCAGAGCTTATCTTTCGTAATATGGAAAAATCAAACCTCCCCTACATGTGATGTTTGTCTTAGTAATCATGGGAACAATTAACTGTGCTTACAATTGGCTTCATAGCAGCAGCGGCTATGAGTTGAAATAATGCTAGAGAATTAGATTCATATTGTTCCTTGTGGAGATAACCTACTAGTAGGGCTAAAAACCTCTAAACAGGCAGTGCATTAATATGAAGACAGTGGGAGGGGGAAAATATCAAGCCACACAAAATTTGTTGTGACAGAGAAAGCTTGCTGAGTGTTATGAAAGGCTGAGGAGGTTTATCCATATATGGATATAAGTATCATCTGTTGGGGGAAAAAACATGAAATAAACTACTCATGCAACTTTGTTGGTTTAATATAATAATAAATATTTTGAATGTATTATATTTAAATAAAACATAAATATCCCAGGGAAGGAGAGGTGTTGTAACAAATAGAAGCATTTAGGCACACAAGTGGCCACATGCCTTCACTGTTCACCCACAAAGTACAAAGTTTACTGTGACCATAAATAAAAGAACTACAATCACAGCTTATTAGTAGTCATTATAAATGTAGCACAAATCACTACACATCATTCTTACAATGCTATTGGCTCAATACTGTGTGGATCAGACCACTAAAATGCCTCCACACAAAATCTCAAATGACCTCAATTAATAAAATGAGATATTAATAATGTCATCATTTGTAGGGGTATTTTATTGGCCTGAAATGCAATACACTTTCTGATATGTTTATTTTAAGACTAAATTGTAGCAAGAATTTTGTAATCATTGTATAGTGCCGAGTAAAACTTCAAAATACATTCTGGAATTTGTAAGAAATGCATTTCTTTTTTTTAATTTCGTTTGGTATTTTCACTATCAATTTTGCCTCATATAACTGTATAAAGAAAGCTACATCATAGAGCTCATGAAACATAGGAGGTATTCACTGAGCATTTGGTGACTGATTAAGCACTCTCATCAGTGAAATATTTCAGCTCAACAGGCACACACGGGGCCAGATGAGCACTGGCTTCCCCTTTGAGGAGTCTCGATTACCTCATGTCTCACTTCAAACAATTTACTTTTCTTGTATGCATAGCTGGGTTCAAGAGTTCTTTCTTGTTTTAATTGGATATATTCTTTTTCTTTTCTTTTTGTAAGTGCTATAATAAAGACATCAGATAGAACTCCTTTAGAGTTATGTGGAAAACTTTTAAATATAAATATTTAATTTGGACACTTTTTACATAAAAATAGACATATACGAAAATTTAAAAAGAAAAGGTCCTGATGAGGAGGTTCCTATCAGAAAGTGACATTCACCTAAAGCCACTTACATAACAACAACAAAGCTAAAGGTAAATACACCTGAAAGATATGAATGAGGATGCCATGAGACACACCTGAATCTCTGAGGAAGCACATTCTCTCTCTTCCATTAGGTAAATTGCTTTAAACGACTTCTTTCATGTTTTACTGTTGTATTTTCTCTCTCAAGCATTTGTTAATACACCACAAGCTATCCTATATGTGCTTCTTTTATACTTAGCAATAAACACAAAATGCATTCATTAACAAATATTAATTATATCAAATCAACAACCTCCTTCTAAAATGAAAGGGGTCTGAAAATGTTGCTTCTGACTAAGCACATTACATCACACATGGAATTCCGATAGTTCCAAATCTGAGGACAGAGGCACATACCTTAGCAGGACCTCTTATTCTAACCACAAAAAGCAGAACCAGTCCCAGGAGTGCCCATGGTTGAACTGCCTGATTTGGGATAGTGTCAAACTGAATCAGAGGTAACTCACCTGAATTACAAAACAAAAGTATCTCCTAAGATAAAAATATGGTTTTCCCCCTAATACATGAACTTTTAAGATCAGGCCTCTTACTTCCCCAGTTCAGTTTTTGCATACTCAGACATAAGGTCACCACCCTGTCTTTGGAATGACATTTTGTGTTTTTGTCCTATGACTCACCCATGCTTCTTGCTGTTCCTTCCATTCTGGACACAAATAAAGGCTCATAATTTGCCAAAAGCAGCTTTACAGTGATTCACTGCCCTTTGGTCCTTCATAGTATCAAAGCACAACTTTAAATCATGAGGAAAAGACCTAAGATGTCAACAAAATTCAGTCATACCATTAATTAACTCGTAATTTGCAAGAATCATTGCTCAACTTTCATTTTTACTTAGCAGTCATTATTTCCCACAAGAAATGTTTTTAGAGTCTGAACTAAGTGTGAGGCACTGTGATAAATCCAAAGGGTTGCTTTCTAACCTCTAGGGTTTAAGTCACTGTCATGGCCATTTTATTATCAGAAATTTCATTTTGGCAAAAGTTATTTGTTAACTTGGTACACTCTCTTTGAATTGCACTAGTTTTGAATTTTAATTCTAATCTATTAATAAGCTCATTTTCATTTTATTGTTAAAAAAAAATTGTAGGCCCAAGAAATTTACCCTATTTTATATGCAGACAGATGTAAGTGAAATTTCATACATTCAATTTTTCTCCTAAAAGATATGAAATATTTAAGACATAACTACCCATTTTATTTTCTACATTTTACCGTTAACAAAACCGAGATTAGTCCAAAATCGTAAGCCTCTCAGTGAAAGAATCAAGAACAAGTTTTTTGACTCTACCATAGAGAACTTTTAACTACACTGTCTCTTCCTAACTGCTACAAAAATGTGAGACCCTAATAACTAACTTATCAAACACGAGATGCTCTGTAAGAATATCTGATTTAAAAAAAAAAAAAATACCGCGACCAAGAGAATAAATAAGTTAATGAAACTTTACCCGCTTCTGTATTGACAATTCTGTAGTGAAGGTAAGTGCAAATATTTTCCATCAGTCTAAACAGAAGAGGCAAGAAGAGGGAAACTGCAGCCTTGGAGGGAAAGTGTTGATGCGAGAACATAAGCAGTTCACTCTCATACAAACAGCAGCTTTGTCTTCCATCTACGCTAGTACAAGGTAACCAAGATGTAAACTCTAACCACATGTTCAGCAGAAACAGTAAAGTGACTGTTTCTTTATAGAATAATTTCTTTATGTGTTTATTACTGCTTTGATGTACACCATAAATTTCTGCTTAAAGGTCACAAGATTGTGATGACAAATCAAAAACCAGGTTGTAATAATATGTTGACTGTATAGAAAAACTGTGCAAAGAACTTGAGAATAATAAACATTAAGACCAGAACATGCATTTAAAACATACAGATTAGATGCTCTTAAAAAATCTTCTAAAAATATTTGGTTCCCACAAAGTACAAGCAAAATATTTTACTGTTGAGTAGAATGTATTCCTTTTCTGAAATCATTGTACTTGAAAGCTTTCATAAGATTATAGTTTTGTGATGACATTTCTCTTTAGAATGAGACAATTCTTCTCATTAAATTTCTTAACTCATTTAATAGTTATGCAACTCACAATTTTTCCCAATATGTTGTTTCTGAAGCAGAATATCACCTGATGTCTGAAATATAACATCTTTTTTTGTTTGTTTTCAGACATTCAGAACATAGCTCTTCTCCCCCTTTTTCCCTCTTTCATCCCTTGGTAAACTGTAAGGAATCGTTTTTGCCATGTTAAAAACCTGAATGGCTGGGTTTGGTGGCTTACACCTGTAATCCTAGCACTTTGGGAGGCTGAGGTGGGTGGACTGCTTGAGCTCAGGAGTTCGAGACCTGCCTAACCAACATAACAAACCCCACCTCTAAAAAAATGCAAAAATTAGCCAGCCATGGTGGTGCATGCCCATAGTCCCAGCTACTTGGGAGGCTGAGGTGTGAGGATCCTTTGAGCCCAGGAAGTAGAGGCTGCAGTGAGCTGAGATCACGTCACTGCACTCCAGCCTGTGCAACATAGTGAGACCCTGTCTCACAAAACAAACAAATATCCTATATATTGGTTGTTGGTGGGTTCACATAAAAATACAATTAATGTAAAAGCTTTAACAGGTCTTTCATAAGTTTTAAATACACTAGTCAAAGTGATTGCTACATCCATGTAAATTTATATTTAAAATCAGTTTTCACAACAATATCCCAGCATAGGCACCTATAAACTGTGTACATTCCACCACTCCAAAAATACTGCATGATTATATTTGCATCTTCTGCTGCACCAGGCCAGTGACTTTGCCTGTGCAGTCCTTTAATCTAACTGTCTTGTCATTGCACAGTGTGCCGTTAGTTTATACAAACCTACAGTGCTAAGCATCTATTACAATAAACCTGCTGGTAACATATTATTTTTTTTAGTTTCAGTTGTCCCCTTTGAGACCTTAGAGCAGCTGTTTTTTGTAAGATTCCACTGAGTCTAAAGTATACTCACATTATCCATTCAAACTAATTCAAATAGACTGTTAATCACCAGTGAATGCATCTACTGTTGAAGATCCTATCTAATAGTAAAGACAACTCAGGAAATTAATTAATTACACTGTTGGACATATCAAGTCTACTTTTTTTTTTTTTGAGACGGAGTTTCGCTCTTGTTACCCAGGCTGGAGTGCAATGGCGCAATCTCGGCTCACTGCAACCTCTGCCTCCTGGGTTCAGACAATTCACCTGCTTCAGCCTCCCAAGTAGCTGGGATTACAGGCACGCGCCACCATGCCCGGCTAATTTTTTGTATTTTTAGTAGAGACGGGGTTTCACCATGCTGACCAGGATGGTCTAGATCTCTTGACCTCGTGATCCACCCGTCTCGGCCTCCCAAAGTGCTGGGATTACAGGCTTCAAGTCTACTTTTTTAACTTTTGATTTCTAAGATCTGCTAATGTGGTTATGACATTGTATTTGCATAATAAATTCATACCATATATGCAGTATGTATTCATATGTCTACGCATTTATGCAATAGGCTCAGCTGGATGTTGTACAACCGGAAATTAAACTTCTTAAAAGTGACTTGCATTCTCAAGCTCTCCCATGACACATCATCTTAGAAGCTGCTTGGCGAGCAAAAATTCAGATACCTAGGAGTTAGTTAAATGTAGCATCATAAAATTATTAAACCAACCATGTGCTAAAATGTCACCAGTGTTTATTCTAATCTTTAATTATGAATAATGTGATTGAATTTATGTATTTGATAATCTCACTAAGTCCATTTTATAAAATAACCAGACCAGTAAGAAAAGAATTAGGGTATTGCTAGGTAACAAATATTGATCAATTTTTCTCTCATTTCAACTCTAACCACTAAAGTCTTGAAATGAGTGCATGTTTGTATAAAATCATCAATATGTTATATAAATTAAGTCAATAAACTAAAATTTCAGCCTATCGGTTCTTGATATACACATATGGTTACCAGGGAATGAAATTAAAATATTCTCTTAAAAGATTTCTATTTTAATGTATCAACGTCATTTTACAAAGCAGATCCAAAATTTAAGGCATAATATATCGGGCAAACTTAAATTTTCTCACATGAAATATTTTAAATGTCTGAAAAGTTTTAACAGAGTTGTTAAATATCTAAACAGATTAAGATCATCAATTTCAGATGGCATTCAAAACAATAAATTCAATTTGGTATAATAGAAGTGGTGTGAGGAAACAAGTCACTAAATAGAAAAGCATGATGTGTTGAAACTTTATATGTGAATTTCTGAACGCCTCTCACTATGGTTCTATCTTCAATAAAAGTACTGAATGTAGAATAAAGCAAAAAGATTAAATCAATGATTCAAATGCCTGACCCAAGATTAAATGGATGAATCAAATCCCCAAATCAAAGCATTGGTAGTATGTCTAACAAATTACAGTATTAAACAATATAGAAGCCTTGAGGCAAAGGTTAAAGACTATTACTTTCAATCTGTCAAACCAGTTATTGAGATGCTGGTTACAGGCTTTACATTTCTTAGAGTTAATTACAACACAGATTCGTTAAATGAATTGAAAGAGTTGCTTATCCTGAGTAAAAAGCATAAGATTGGATACATACTGACAATTACCTGTCATGGAGAAAAATCTTAAAAGACTCCAGATATGTTCAACTCTTTAAAGCAATGTTCTAGTGTTATAGTCTAATATGGAGGTTTTTTAAAATATTGATTTTATATTATCTTAGACATCTCTGATTGTAATTTTGATTTGCATTTATCAGTAGTAAATAGTCTACATAGAGAATATAGCTGGAAGAAATATACATTAATGCTACTTGTCTGAAAAGGTCTCTTATTACATGTTTTAAAGATTTAGTGATTTTTAAATTAAAAAATAAAATGTTTTAGAAAAAAGTCTCTGGCAACTTTTCCCCTTGAACTACAAAGAGTCAGAAATGATTCCTGAACCTCTAAGCAACTTAAAAAGAAATAATTGGCCAGGCATCGTGTCTCATGCCTGTAAATCCCTGCACTTTGAGAGGCTGAGGCAGGAGGATCTCTTGAGCTCAGGAGACTATCCTGGGCAACATGGTGAAACCCTGTCTCTACAAAAAACTGGCCGGGCATGGTGGAGTTGCCTATAGTCCCAGCTACTTGGGAGGCTGAGGCAGGAGGATTACCTGAGCCCCAGAAGGTAAACTATTTGGGAGGCTAAGGCAGGAGGATCACCTGAGCACAGGGAGGTAGAGAGGCTGCAGTGAGCCGAGATGGCATCACTGCATTCCAGCCTGGGCAATGGTAGGGAGACCCTGTCTCAAAAAAATAAAAATAAAAATAAATAATAATTATGTGGTTATTATAAGGTTGCTGACATGAAATTAAGTTTCCAATAATAACGTAGCAAAGAAACACCTAGGAAACATACACAAAATCCCTATCTACACTGTAATTAATGAAGGACAAGGAAGACATTTCTACTATCATTCTCAAGTGTCGGAATTTTCAGCTATGTCACTACCTCTGTTTCATATGTCCAAAGTATAAAAATTTTTATATCAAGATATTATATACAGTTTTCATTATAAATAGACATTACAGATATTTAATATACTTTAACCACAATAACAAAAAAAACTTATTGAGTACAACTACGGAGATGGTATATTCTATCCCACAATTTAATGTTAAAATGTACTTTGAGTGTATCTTATATTTGAAATGTGTTTTGAATTTTTTTTCTTTTTTCTGCAACCTACGCTTCCCTGGTTCAAGCAAGTCTCCTGCCTCAGCCTTCAGAGTAGCTGGGATTAGAGATGTGCGCCACCACCATGCCCAGCAAATTTTTGTATTTTTAGTAGAGATGGGGTTTCACCATGTTGGCCAGGCTGATCTGGAACTCCCGACCTCAGGTGATCTTCCGACCTTGGTCTCCCAAAGTGCTGAGATTACAGGCTTGTGCCACTGCACCTGTCCATGGTTTCAATTTTATATTACAAATATGAATATATTTTTTTGTTTCATTTGACTTCACAATAACCTTATTTGAGAAAGGGTACTTATTATTATATTAATTTAGATATAACAAATGTAATGGTTGTGAAGTTTACAAGAATAAGATATAGTACAATTAAAACTAGAATGTATGTATTCCTAATCTTATATACAAACTTTGTTACATACAATCATCTTTTTATGTTATGAATAAATCTTCAAACAATTACTTACAGCACATAATTTACTATCAATATAGATTTCACTATCCTCTTTGTTCTATTACAACATATTCCTGTGAAAGACTTAAGATACATGTAATATAGGTTCTAAATGATAATTTAATCTTTAAAATATACTGTCCCCAAAGAGGTATGGTTACAAGTGTATTATCCATTATTGGTAAAAGTATAGATTATTTTAGGCAACATAAATACAAATCAAAGTCATTATATACTTTTCTAAAGTGCAATGTTTTAAAGGCAGAGATGTAGGTATTACAAACAAATATGACCAAAAATATGACACATCATATATTGTAAAAAGAACAAATGAATCATTTTTTCTTTATAGCATCCTCTCAAAAAATGCCTAAGGATATAAATTTGTTTTATCCATGATAATTTTTAGTAACAGAATCAAAAATAACTAATTCAGTCAAGTCAGCCAGATGGAGTCAGATGTGAGCAATCAATCATTCAGATTTTACCTTTGGTATCTTTAAGCAAACTGGTAGTCAAATTATTGTTTCTGGGTGTTTGCTTGTTTAATTTGTAGTCTATTACTCTTATAATTGGAAAAACTCAAATATATAGAAGTAAATCAAATTAGATGTGCATTAAGAGAAATCATTTGTTTTTCAGAAGTCCAACACATTGAAGGAACTGACCTGGCTAAAAGGTCTATTGTTTTTGATAATCTGGGTGCTTGTATAATTTAATCTATCACATTTTCAATAAATATGTCTTTGACATCCGTTGCTATAATTTTTTGATAAAATATTACCATAGGTCAATCAAGGACAAGAAAAAAAGAAAGCTTGTTTTTGTCATGTCTTCAAAGATATACAGGCAAATATTTTCTGAAGGAAGTTGAGGGTCTTCCAACACTTCAAGCATTCCCAAAGATTTCTCCCTTTGGCTTCAAACCCCCTTTCAGCATAGGCCTTAAAACTCAACGAAAAGACTAATGTCAAAGTTAAAAGTGTATAAAGAAAAATAAAAATAAATCCAAAAACTTAAAATCTTGAAGGGGTACTTAGTAAAATAAACTTCAGAAACCACTTCAAAACAACCAAATCTAAATGCTCAAAAATGAAAGTTGCTTTTTGATTGAGGTTTGGCAGAGTTATTTTATTATATGTACTT
Organism: Callithrix jacchus; assembly: GCF_049354715.1. Classification (NCBI taxonomy): domain Eukaryota; kingdom Metazoa; phylum Chordata; class Mammalia; order Primates; family Cebidae; genus Callithrix; species Callithrix jacchus. Next base: position 69,055,742 of record NC_133512.1, on the reverse strand, counting down.
TCTACTTTTTAAATCTACTGGTCTGGAAACTGAAACACACATGTTCAGTGGTGAATGAACTTTCCACAACAGGCTGGACACACGATAAACTACAAAGTTCATGGAGCTCCAAAAATAACCAAGAGCTCATGTCAGAGAAATAGTGCTACAAAGGAAGTTTAGATTCTGGCAAGGTTTTTAAAATAATGTCCTAGGTAATACGATATTATTCTGCAAAATCCCAAACCGTCGAATGTGCTGTGAATTAAACTGATGCATCATCTGGCTACAATGCCAGGGTTTTATGATCTTTGTAGTACTATATTTTAGTTTGTTTCTTTGGGAAGCCTATGCACATGTTATCTGCCTGTCACTTGACCTCCCTATACTAACAAGATTTAAAGAATATTGGTTCAGATCTTAATTCCAGGGCCTAGCACAATTAAAAGCCTCCCAGGAATTCCAAGTCGAACTCCCCTGTGCTTTTCTCCATTTCACTTCTTGATTTATAGCAGTCTGCTTGCTTCTGCCCCTTGTAATATAGGACTTGATGGTCCACCCTTTTACTGATTTCCATATAAATTTCAGATACACTCAGCATTTTGTGATATTTGGTTAATTTACTGATAGTCCATACGTAAAACAGGAGGAAACTCATTAGACATTGAAACCATCCTGTCATCTTCCATCTATATCCCATCTTGAGTCGAAACTCCTGACATACATCCATCCTCATTGTGCAAAATCTGTTACCAAGCATGTTCAATCCCACTCACTCCTTATCCTGCCCTCTCCATAATACTTCTACTGCTTCTCTAGTAGTAACAGCCTAAAGGAACAGCTTATCTTCTCCAACCCCCTTAAATTCTCAGAAATGAACTTTATCCATCATAAAATTCTTCAAAAATTTGGAATATACATGGAGAGGTAGGAATGAGAATGAAAACAAAAAAAAAGCAAGGAAAAGCAAGAAGACATACATGCCCTTTCTTTGCACATCTATCCTTGTTTTAAATGATTAAAGACAAGGGAAAGATCAATTAATTAAAAAAATTTTGAAAAAATTTTTTTAAAAATTTAAATTATTTTATTGAGTCCCAGGGGAAAATATTCTAACCTTTTATGCTGAATTTAATAGTTAAAATCAAACTAAAAGTTATAAAACTATGAGGACTAGTGACTTCAGTCTCTTAACTAAAATTCATTCTCCATATTATATACAAGTATCTAAATTTTCCTAAATAAAATTAGTTTTACATACTAACCAGAAAAGTATCTATTATAAAATTTACTTTTTAAAGTCAAAAGCATTAGCAATAGTTTTATAATTCAAACAAGAATGATAACCAGAAACATTTATTTTCTTTCCAATTCTTTTATAAGATGCCTGCCCATATACTTAAAATACTATCTTCCCAAAAAAGTCTGAAATAGTAGAAATAGTAAATATCTTACAAACCATATAATTTTTCATTCATTCTTTTATTAGTTATAGGCTATTTCATTCAGAGATACAGCTTTGCAATAACTCATTGCATAATGGTAGAATTCTAGATCACAGACAAAATCAGTTACAGTCTCTTTACAGGAGGTAATAAACTACCACTTGCCAAATTGACTAAGATCATTTTGACATTTGTCTTGTGATTTCCTATGTTTCATAATTAAAAGTTTAATGCACATTAATATTTTCATGGGAGACCTAGCATAGATTATTCAAATGTATTTACAGAGAGATCATTATTTACTTTAACAGTGAGTATAAATTTCTTTGTTCTTTTTTTCTAAAAGCAAGGTCATCCACATTTTCTTTTTTTTGTATGATTCTCTACTTCTTATTCAAGACCTGTGATTAAGTTGTGGTTACATTGTCTGTAAAATGAAACAAAAGTAGGTCCTAAACCTTGTAAGAAAATGGTACACTAAAAAGCTTTGAAAACAAAATAAAATAAAATAAAAAAAGGTAGAGTACCACCCACCTAATAGATACTACAGGCACATAGGCACGCTGATTTTTTTTTTTTAGTTGAAGTTAAGACATTAGATAATTTTTTACAAAAATAGATTCCCTAAATACATGTTGTCTAACAGGTATTTAAAAGGCATTTCTAAAAATTTCAGGCATTAAGTATTTTGCTTTTCGTCTTCTCAAGTTTCTAACTAAACCCCCACTCTGAACAACAAATTCCTCTTTTAAAGGTTGGAACATGTGGTTGTATTATGATGTGTTTTCCTTCATTTTTCATGGCTCTAACAAGAAACAATCTTTTCTGGAAAACAAAAGCCTATGTTTCTTGTGATTTTTTCCTTAGGGAACACCGGGTGTTGATTATTCTTATTTTCCTATTCTTCACTGATAAACGTAGAAGCTAGGGATTGTGTTACATTGAGTAACCAGAAGTTGAGCTTCAACTTCACCAAATCTCTTGTCCTTAAGCTCCTTCATTAGCAGACGACTAAAGGACAAAAGGTGGACAAAGTGAAGCCCAGAGTTTTTATTTTTTTAAGTCATATTTATTCATTTTCATAGCTTATTTATATTGCTTTCCTTATCTAGCCCTCCTTTTCTTCTAAGGTACCTTAAATCCCAAACACCTGCCCTGTCAGGGCAACGTGTCTCATAGTTTGGACAATTCATGAGCCAGGTTAGGTTTCTCCAGGCCCATTTGACTGAGCCTCCACCATCAACATTGTTCAAATCCATCACATTATGTCTTAGACTCAAGACAGAACAAATTGGGAAATTAATGTCTACACCATTGTTCTATCAGATACACTCTCTGCCTTCTTTCCTGACCATGTGTTCTTCAACTGTACTCTTTGCAGATACAACTAAGATTTTATACCCTTTTCCTTTATCTCTCTAGCCTTCAACACTAATTGCTAATAATGTCATCTGTTAAATAGTTATTATTCTTTTTGTCTCTATATGGGATTGTAAGTTCACGGCAAGCAAGAAATTTATCTATTACTGACGTTCTGTTCAATACAAAAGACAATGCCTCAAATACAGAAGGTGCTCAGGAAGAATTTTAAATTATTTTATTTAAGGGAAATATATTGCAAGCCTGAGGTGAGGGGGTCATATTGATATGTGCTAATGTGTATTTGGTGTTAGACGTCATCCTAGATTTATGTAGACTCTGAGGTTACATAAATAATTCAGAGAATACATTAAGGACATTTCCAAGGTATATAAATAATTCCTGGAAAAGAAAAACCACCCTAGAAAAACTTAAAGTTAAATTACACTTCAGCCATTTTGAAACAGAGGAGCATTTTAAAAATGTAAACAAGCTTTAAACATTACAGGAGTTTTCATTCTGTATCATGAATGAAAGGTAACTGAAGATATTTCTCTATTTTAACTAGCATTTCTATAACTTTAACCCTTGTCACACATGAATGCTGTGAAAACTAGTTCTATCTCCCAAGGATAAGCAATCTATTTTGCCCTCATTATAAAATAAATGTCCTATTTATCATATAACAACAAAAGGCTTTCCTCTGTAGATAATACTGTCTGCATACTACTGCTCATTAGTTCCTGAATACTGAATTATAATTTTAATTATAGCAGATGCATTAGAGAATATCGTGGAGTATACTATTTTTCTTATTTAAATGTAGTAACCTTGATTTGTAAAGAATATAAAGAAAACACAGTAAATTAGGTCTGTATATTTGCAATTTGAAAATAAAATCTTTGTGCCTCCGTAATAATTGAATTATAAATAGTTCTTGATGTGTTGCACAATGATTTCCCATTGTCATGTCAATAGAATGTTCATTGGAATAAAAATTTACATAATTTAGTTTTTCAATGATTATGTGAAATTTTTTTTAAATGTAGCACTCATAGACTATGTTTCTACAAAAAGTTTTTTAAATCACATATTACTTCAAAGGAGTTGTTTCCAAGGTAGAGGGATCTGAACCCAGTCTGATGCATTAGCACTTGGGATTTGGAGGCAGATGACTGACTATACATTATTAATTTTTCTTCTTCTTTTAGAAGCTAACAGGAAACAGTGGATATTTTAATAAATCAACTAAATTTTGCTTGTTTGGGGTCCCCGAACTCTTGCACTTGATAGATCCCACTTTACCTTTCATGACTGTAGTTTTTTTAACACCCGATTGGACCTACTCTTCACCTATTTTTATTATTCTCCACACTGCATTATCTCAGTTCCTTCATTTACTTCTTAAGTGGTTAGGTACAGAAGAGAGTGATAATGGGGGACTGCCATGGATGCACAAGTAATAAGTATATTCAAGTCTAGTTATGCTGCTTAGTGGCCAAAATCCTTCATCTCTTTAGGCCTCCCTCAGCTGTAACATAAAAGGGCCAGATCAGAAGATTCTCATTTTTCTTTCAGTCTGTGAGAAATAAGACTGTAACCTAAAACATGTCCCAGTCACTAATGGCATCCAACTATCATCACCTGATTTTTGACTTATTGATTTATCCCCACACATGTAAGCAGGCTCGTGCAAGTACACACACACTCCATAAATCCACCTTCTCTTTGAAAATACCATTTATTTTACCTAAAACTGTTCCTAAACTAGTCTTTACTAATGGCACTTAATCTCCATGTGGCTTAAAGTAACAAACCAAGGAATATGTGTGTGGTGAGCGTGTGGTCCTGAATAAGAGGAAATTTGAATGTAAAGGGCAGAAAGCAATGGAAAATGGAAGCCAGCCGACTACCACTGTTTTTCCAGCTGTTTGTTTCACTGGCAAAAAATTCTAGTAAAACAGACAGTATTTATTTACAGCCTCATTAGTTTCCCCTATGTAAACTGACAGTGCAAGGCAATGTTCACTGCACCCAATGTCCAGCAATCTTTTAATTTTTACATTTCTTGACTGTAGACTTAACAAAATGACTTTCATAAAGGTGTTAAAAATCTGCAAAAATTTAAATCCCTGTAAAATAAAACAAATTCAGTCCTTATATATACATCAAACTATACATTAGCACAGAATGATTAGAAAATTGCAGAGATTATTAAATTTAAACATAAAAGGGTCTCAGGAAAACATGTCATCTATTAAGTAGGTGGAAACAATCATGAACATTATAAGGGGAAAATGCCTTAAAAAAATCTTGTTAAATATCCAAATATTTCCTAAAATATCTCTGAGATCTGGAAAAATCAAAATGATGATTTAATTTAGGGCTGTCTAAAGCAAAATTTATTCTGTGGCAATTAATTAACTGTATTGCATCCATTTTAAAAGTTTTCTTCTATGATCCTTTAACATCTGACATATATTTAGGCCTGTGAATAAAATTTGTAGTTCCTCCTTAATTTTTTTCACAATATTTTCTCAAACATTGTGAAATAAAAAGAAAATATAGATAATACAGTAATGTGAATGAGATTTGTGTTTAGTTTATTATATCATTTGTACTTAGTAATATCCCCATAGTAGACTAACCATAATATCAATATCTAAGTAATATTATAATTCATAATATAAATTTTTAAAATTGTTTTAATTTTCAATTTCCCCAAAATAATCAATGATTGTCTTTTAAAATAGCCCTACAATAAACACGGAATTCATTTATTAATTTATAACAACTGATTCAATTGTAGAGAAATAGAAAATGCCTCAAACCTCAGTAAAATCAGGAATATAAAGATGATATAATTATTTGTGTTAAATCACAGTTATGTAAAAACTTGTGTTGTCTGCCCTCTAGTTGCTCCGACTCTAGGAGTCCTTTCTCATTTCTCTATTCCTGTATGCTTTTATTTAGCTAAGCCTTAGTCATAAATCTGCCATTATGAAAAGCTGTATCTCAGATTACCTTTGGTTAAAGAGTGTGCATTAAATACATTATATACAGGATAAGGTGCCTACAATACACAATTATATGAGATAATTAAATATATGAGATGAGTTGGAAAGGGAAACAGAAAAGTTGCTTTAGCAGCCTCCTAAACCAGCCTAATGTTTAACCGGAACCTCAGGTGGAACAGCCTGGTAGCTCTAACAGCTGAATAGGATCTCTCGTGACCCTCTGTCAGTCCTGGTGGTTGTTTCTTCAGAACTGGCTGTCTCAGAATTGTCTGCTGGGCCCTACTCTGGTCCTTGCCATGCTATGAACCAGCTAGCCTACATCTTAACTTCTCTTCTTTCTGACACAACTTTTCGAGGTTCTGCTTCTCCTTGAATGGGGCTTCTCCTTCCTTAACAGTTTCTGCTCCTATGCAGCTTCCAATATCTACTCTCTCCCTGTGTGTCTCAATTTCTTCACCTCTCCTGATGCTCCGTCTTGTCTTCTGACCTCTAAAGAAAGTAAACCTGGTGAGGGTGTGTGACAGGGTAGCAGGGCTTGTGTGACAAGGGTGTGGGAGGCAGGCAGGCCCCCGAAGGCAGGGGGCTGTTGGAATAGGCCAGCAGTTTGCAGGGCCTGACTAAACCATAGGCCCACACTTCCAGAATGTTAGCAAGTCCACTCAATTCTTCTCCTTCTAATTTCCCTTTTAGTAATTATTATAAAAATAAAGGTCTAAAATGAACTAGAGCTAGACAAAACTATTCATTTTTGCTTTCTGAGTTATGAGGCACCACGTAGAAACATTATATTTGGGAATTTCCATCAAAAACATACAACAACTAAGAAAAAAAGCCAAAAAACATGAAAATATCAACATCCTTTCCTTTGTTCCTTAAATAACAAGTGGATCTCCAGAGGCCTTTTGGGGAGATTGGAAACTACACGAGAGATTCGGTGGTCAAAGAGCTGCTTTACGTAAGCTTAGTCAACAGACCACACTTGCCTACGTGTCCTGGCCAATTCTGACCTCCCTTCCTGAACACCAGGGAAGAAAAGCAAAGGATAAGTAAAAATGAGGGGAGCTGTTCCTGATAGGAAACACAGAGAATAGTGCCCAGATATGAAGAGGGTAGAAGAAATAAGAACTGGGAAGGCTGAAGAGAAGAAAGATACCTAGATGAGTAAAATATGCTTTAAGAAAAATAAGAAGTTTGAGTGTGCATTAGATATATTATATATACTTATTTAATTGACTGCAAAGTTTGATACTGGTATAAACAAACAAGTGAATAGAAATTCAAGAAAGAAAGAAGGCTTCATTTAGCATTTAAAACATTAAAGCTATTGTTCTGCTTTGTTTAGTCATACATTTTATTTTTTACTTTGTTGTAAAGTGTCTTTATTGATACTACAGTCAGACAATATGGAACAATGGATCCTAAATACATTGGAATAAATAGATAATAAACCTATCTTTTAAACTATTTATAAACTTAAAAATTCTTTGTACTTAGATCCTGGCATGCCTTACTAAAACTCTTGCCAATAGTCCTAAAAGATAATGAGATCATTTAGGTGCTTTTTATATTGATCAATTCCAGATTCTTTTTTCTAAAATATATCATACATTAAAAAACAGAAAAATAGGCTGGGTGTGGTGGCTTACACCTGTAATCTTAGTACTTTGGGAGGCTGAGGTATGCGGATCGCCTGAGGTCAGGAATTTGAGACCAGCCTGGCCAACATGCTGAAACCCCCACCTCTACTAAAAATACAAAAATTAGCCACAAGTGGTGGTACACACCTGTAGTCCCAGCTACTCGGGAGGCTGAGGCAGGACAATTGCTTGAACTGAGGAGAAGAGTTTGCAATGAGCCCAGATCATGCCACTGTACTCCAGCCTGGGCAACAGAGCGAGATTTTGTCTCAAAACAAACAACCAAAACAAAAATATAAACTCCAAGTACTAAAATGTGAAATAATTCATTTTGAAGCTGAGTAATACTGAATTCCATGTATAAGAATAATAGAAACAAAGATGAATATGTAGCAAAGTAATTGTATTAATAAAATTAGAATTATTGTATATAAAGAATATATATTGCCAAGCAATGTTTTGTGCATTAATATTTGGCAAAATACAAGCAGAACCAAATCACACTAGTCCTGCAGCTCATAGGACATGGAAATCAGGCTTCTATAATCACACTGTATTGAGTATCAGGACATGTAGGTAGGAAATCTTGATCCTTAAATATATCTGCATTAAAGTAGGACAGATTTTCACTGAGATTACAGAATAATTTTTTTCAAAATAATAATGCAAAATATTAGCCCACATTGTCTTATCAGTAGCCACAGCCTGTCCATAATTTTTGTGAGACCAAAAAAAAAAAAAAAATGAGCACTGTTGGTCAGAGTAGTGGCTTGATGAATTTTACCCCAAAGTAGGCTAACTTGGTTTATAGGGGATTTGTGGCTTCATACAAACCTCAACATACGCCCCTGTATATATAAATGGATAAAAATGCAGTAATGCCACTGTTGAGTCCCGTCACTAAACATTCTTATGTGCTCTACTTTGTCAACTTCTTTTTTCATAACAAATATTTTCATAGATGAAGAAAAAGGAAATACATTATTTTATTCAGTTTTGAAATGATAAATGATATATTTTAGAAAGACATGATATGTCTTGTTATGATTTTAACTTTTTTTTCCAGCAATATTTTCCTTGAAATAAACATTTCTACTCTTTTTCTTCTCTGCCTCAATAGCACCCTGGAGAAAGCACTTGCAAGAGCTTTTGCTTTACATAAAAATGAATTTTTTATCTGTCATTGTGCTCTACTCCAGACCAAGGGTAGAAAATTCCACGTTGTTGAGGTCAGGCAAGCATCATAAACTAGTAAAGGAAACTGGGCTAGAAGAAGACAGCTCCTCTCAGCCCCCATCGGTCCTTGCTAGGTCCTCTGACTTTTCGAGAAAAAATGATAAAGACTGTCAACTGAAGTCTAATTCTTAAATGTTAGCAGCTGAATCATTTTTAAATATTAGATGAACAAAGACCATCCTTTTTTAGGCCAGTGACAAGTTTTCCACTTCTATATTAATATTCTTAATATATCTAGACAATATATTTTTTCAGGGCAAGGAGTATATTCCAGCCATCTTTTAAAATCTGTGTAAACTTAAGGGATATAGGTGCAGTTTTGTTACATGGATAGACTCCACAGTGGTGAAGCCTGGGCTTTTCACGTAAATATCACTCATATGGTGTACATTATACCTATTAAGTAATTCCTAGTTATCTTTTAATTTCCTCACTTTATATAAAATAATGACTTACATTTAGTATGTTTTTGTTGTGTGTCCCATCTTGATACGTGTTTTACACATATTACCTAATATTCCTAATGATATTATCAGGTAGCAACTAATATTATCCTAATTGCATAGCCTAGTAGACAGTCCAGGAAGTCGAGGCGACTGCCATGAGTCACATGGCTAATAAGTGGTGAAGCCAAATTTTACACCTATGCAGTCTGCTCCTGAGCCTGACCTAGGCTTTCTACATTTGCCTTAGCTAGTAGAGGTCGTGCAAAACAGAATCAATTGTTTCCATTTTGGTTTGAACAAGGCAAAGATAAAGGTTGGGAGGGCACATTCACTACTGGCCTCAAAGTAATCCACAGACTAAAAAGTAACTGTATATAACAACTGAATATAAAAAACAAAGTCCTTTTGTGATTAATTTACTGTACAACACTCCAAATATTCCATCACCTTTGTTTCCTGTGTACTGCTGAGATAACAAACAGAAAAGAATGAAGTACGGAAAATATGTAATTTGTGTTTTAATGTGTGTTCCCTAGAATAGAAGATGTTGGATATACTGCCTGAGTGGCTCATGAATTGGGAAATATTATGCCATAACACCTCATTTTGTACATTGCACTAAACAGTTCTGGCGTAACTGGGTGGAGGAAATGAGTCATAGTTTTGCCTGGTGTACAGGGTGGTACAAGGAATTACTGCACCTAATTTTGGTGGATGAACTCCAGAAATGAATTGGGAACATGAAGATTATAACAAAAATCAAACGATTTTTCCAGTTGTTCAGTTAGTTAGAATTAATGATAATTTTTGTTTTATCAACAATATTCATAAACAAATAATTAAATGAAATATCCTGTGAAAAATTAAAACTATCCTTGACTATGTAACTCAACAATGATTTACCGATTTGGCTATTTTAGTGTTGTCCAGAAGTAGCTTCCATTAGGCAAAATAATTTGTCTTTGTTTCATCTAGGGAAGCACCACAGCTGTGAAAGTTACATTTTGACACACAGAGGGTTGTAGACTTACAGTTTCCTAAATCAGATACTGATATTTTACACTTGAAACTATATCCTAAGCATTTCTTATTTATCAGTTACTTCACTATGTCTACATACTTTGCAAAACTTATCACCAAGTGCTAAGTAATAGGAGCACGCTATGTTTAATCACTTATTTTGAAGGCAAAATATATCTCTTTCCATTAAAGATCAATCAGTAAAGTTACAGGTGGAAGCTTGGAAACAATATCTTCGTTCTCTGTGACTGCAATTTTAAAAATACACAGTGTCCTAGAATATCATTTGCTGTTGCACTTCATAAAATGGTTGTCTAATTTTCTTATTTTGCCTAAAGTGCACCCGGTGAGCAGCATATGTATCTCAACTTTGCTCATATTAAGATTATTGTACATTATAAGGTATTAAATTTATACCTCCCACAAAAAAGGTAATTTTTCACTTTTTTCTGTAATGAAAGACATTATATTGATGCACTAAAAGACTGTTATAAGCTCTTGATAAGGGCCACAAGAAGTTTTCAATTCATGTTGTTTGGGTTTTCTGGTTTGTTTTTGAGACTGTCTTGCTGTCACCCAGGCCAGAGTGCAGTGACGCCATCACAGCTTACTGCACTCTTGACCTCACAGGCTCAAGTGATCCTCCTACCTCAGCCTCCTGAGTAGTTGGGACTACAGGTGTGCACCACCGCACTCAGCTAGTATCTGCCTACCTCTGCCTTTCAAAATGTTGGGATTACAGGCATGAGCCACTGCACCCGGCTTTCATGTTTTTATAAGAACAAGTAAAGATGACATATTCTTTCCAGCCAACACTGACAATTTTCTTTTCTTTCTTTTTTTTTTTTTTTTTTGAGACAGTCTCACTCTGTTGCCCAAGCCGGAGTGCAACGGTGCAATAAGGACCTAAGTACTCAACTTGTGCTCTGTTTATTATTGACGTATCCATAAGACTTCTTATTTCTACCTCATATCACTTACACAGTTGTTTCCCTATAAATTTTTTTCAATTGTAAATATGTAGCTATGTTTACAAGCTAACAAAAGCATCTCTACCTGTATGTTTTAAAACAAAGGTAACCTCTCATATAACTAAGGAAAAGTTATGTTCCTGAAAAAGTACAAATATTAAATTGATCACATAAACAACAATAAATTTTCATGGTCCAGATGAATTTTTCAGCTATCCATCATTCAAGGCCAACATTATTGATTCATCTAATACCAAATCTAATGTAATCATAACATCACAACATCATACTAAAATAATACATGACTTCTAACTCGTAATAGCAGGGGCAGTTTTGTTCCCATTTCCAGGCTCCAGTGAAGTTTCCAATATTCCTCAATGAAATCCCAGGTTTATTTCTAGAGGACCAAGGGTGTTTGTACTTTTCCTTGTGTAATTTGTTGAGTATACTAAAGCAGAACCGTCAGCCATTAGCTCATGGCTTTTCCGCCTATGTGAAAACAGTAGGATTATAGTACAAAGGGCAGAGACCTAAGCCAAGATTATTTGCTAAGAAGAAGGGTAAGAGCATAAGCCCTCCAAATTACTGGCACCTTATGATCCTGGAACCGAGAGCCCTGAAAAGGTTTGATCCACTATTTTGGTTCTTTCTGCTCTACCTCTGCCCAACTCCTAATACAGAAAAATTCATTCCTTCCATCCTTTCAAGTACTTACAGTCACACATCCCTTAACGATGAAGGTATGTTGCGATAAGTGCAAATTTTGTCATTGTGCGAACATCATATATTGAACTTATACAAACCTAGATGACATCTCTTACTACATGCCTAGGCTATATGCTACAGCCTGTTGCTCCTAGCTACAAACCTGTACAGCATGTTACTATACTGAATACTGCAAGCAACCACAACACAATGGCATTTGTGTATCTAAACATATCTAAACATAGGAAAGGTACAGTAAAAATACAGTATTATAATCTTATGGGGCCAGGTGCAGTAGCTCAAGCCTGTAATCCCAGCACTTTGGGAAGCCGGGGCAGGCAGATCACCTGAGGTCAGGAGTTCAAGACCGGCCTGGCCAACATGGTGAAAACCCCGTCTCCACTAAAAATACAAAAACTAGCCAGGTGTGATGGCACATGCCTGTAATCCCAGCTACTCAGGAGGCTGAGACAGGAGAATCACTTGAACTCAGGAGGGGGTGGTTGCCATGAGCTGAGACTGCACCAGTGCACTCCAGTCTGGGTGACAGAGCAAGACTCTTTCTCAAAAATAATAAAAATAAAAATAAAACTTATGTGACTACCATTATATATGTGGTCTTTCTCCATAGAAACACCATTATGCAGTACACAAGTGTGTTAAGTATCTACTTTGTATCACACATCATTTAAAAGGCTAGAAAATGAATGATATACAAAGAAACAACCATAAACAAGTCAGAACCTGCTCCCATTTCCATAAGTGACACATTTTTGTGAGAGGAAGCCTTCCCTATCTTCTACTCCCACTCTTCCCACCCCTACCACCACCATAGCTTCTTCCTCTTTTAGAAAGCCTGCTATCCCACCATTAGACACAGAGGGCATCTATTAACAAACCCGTATTTAATCCCCTGTATGTTATATGTGATAATGTAACCAATGTATCCAAAAGGACTATTTTATTTTATTTTATTTTAAACAGAGTAGCACTCCGTTGCCCAGGCTAGAGTACGATCTCGGCTCACTGCAACCTCCACCTCCTAGGTTCAAGTGATTCTCATGCCTCAGCCTCTTCAGTAGCTGGGACTACAGAAGTGCACCACCACATCTGGCTAATTTTTGTAATTTTAGTAGAGACTAGGTTTCACTATGTTGTGAAGGCTGGTCTCAAAGTCCTGGCCTCAAGTGATCCACCGGCCTCAGCCTCCCAAAGTGCTGGGATTACAAGTCTGAGCCATCATGCCTGGCCTAAATACCTTTTCAAGTTGTTGAGATTCTTACTGAGATGTCATTATGTCTCAAAATACAAAGAATCTAAAAACTAGAACATAATTTTCTAAATCATGGTTTTGAAATGGGTCTTTATATTCTACACATAAGTGAAGGGACTTTTTTCACTCTTAGTGGGTTGTAGACATTCAAATTGCATTACCACTACACTGATGATGATTTATCTGGCTTTGAGAATCTCAGTTGTTGAGTAAAGGAGTGAAATTTTAATTTTTAGTATTGACTATAACCTGAAAACCACTAGAACACTAGATTGAACAGTGTTCTCTTTTACTATTAAAATGAGTTCTCTGACCCTTTCATGTTGTGGAACAGAAACTGCATTTAGGGACTTAGGGAAAGTGGCTTCTAAATATCGCAGTAGGTTAGAGTCACCTGGGACAGTTTTACAACATTAGTGCCATCCCTAGAGAGACTGACTGAAGTGGTCTGGGGTGTGGCCTTGGCATCAGCATTTTTTAAAGCTTCTATATAACTCTAACACACAGCCAAGGTTGAGAATCACTGTTCTAGAGTCTCAGGTTTAACCTTACCACTCATTCCAAAAACTCAGAATTACAGGGCTCTTTTTTTCCTGAATTTTCTGAATCTTAGTGCTAATTTTCTTCTAACTTCAAGCCTTGTGGCCTTATCATAGGGTGGCAAACTTCTGATGAAAACGAAAGCACAGAGGAAAAAAACTTCTGAACTCTGGGTATGTAATCTGTCAAGAAAGACATTTCTTGAGATAATGTTGTTTTGAACTTCTGATATTTAAAATAGCCTCCTTCATGCCTTTGCTGCAACCCTCAGTTATGGCCAATTTTGGGGGGGTGGCGGGAAGAGGGAGGTAGGGAGAGAGAGACACAGATAGCGACCCTTACCACCACTACAGACAGTTTAGGATTTTAAATGCTATGGCCACTTAGGAGTCAGCCTATTTGTTAGCCATCAGTCAGGCAGTCATAATGACTCTGCACAGTTACAGACACTGTTGGGAATTTGGAGGTAAAGAAACAAGACAAAATCGGCAAAAGCATTTTGCCCCAAAGGCTTGGAGACCGTTGCAGTAAGTGCAAGTGCAATAAGCTCATCCTTGGCATTTCAACTTAATTCCCCTGTCAATCCAGCTTATAACTATGATAAGCTAATCCCTGCTAGCAAAATGATGAATGCCTACAATGGGTTTAAAGATGATGCTCTAAACTAGTTTAACGTATTTTTCCTTTTTAAAATGTCACCTTTTGTGAGGTGTCTGTGCCTCTTTTATGGTATGCACCAGGGTTTTCCTGGTGTAATATTTACATGGTTGGCTTATCCTGCTTACTACCATAGGTGGCTGCTGAGGGCCAAATTCACGCCACACTTGTCTTTATACCCAGAGATGCACACAGCATTATACAAGCTAGACCCTGTGAAAGGGTCAGGGAATTAAATGTCGTTTTGGGGTGTGGTTTTTTTAATTGAATAAAACCTCTTTGTAAGGAAGGTGGGTGAGTAGAGAGCAAAAGAAGAAGAGACAAGTGGACATAACAATCTTTATAAAAGGGCCTACGAGCATTTTTCCTCTTATTGATCCATAATCCACCAACAATCAATTCTAACTAGATTTTCCTGTTTCCACTGGAAGATGAACAACATTTATACTGTTGGAACTTCATACAGATACATATCTTGAAAAATATCGATGCTATTAATGGACCTCAGCAAATTTATCTTTAGATATTAAAAATCTAATATTCTTTTTACCCAGAAGCAGTATTAGAAAAGGTTAAAACTAAGCCTTACTATCAAATATTGTAAAATTTGGAAACCAAAGATGGTTACTGCAGAGGTAATTTCATCTCCATAGCACAAATAAATGACACCTCTTAACTCTCGGCCACCTTTAACTACATTCTTGCTACACATTCCATCAGCACCTGGGCTCTAAAGCTTTTACCATTTCATGAATAATTCCAAGCTAAGCTTGATAATCTTTTTCTCATGTCAGTAAAAAAGAAAAGAAAATAAGAGGGGAGAAGGGAAAATAAATGTAAGATATCAATAAATATCTATATACAATTATGCATATTAAAAGTTTTGAATATATATCAGAAATATAGAAGGTAGATGTAGGATTAAATAAACTAAAATAGACCATTATAAAATATTCTATGCAGAACAGCTCTTGAAAATAAAAACATTATAAAAGAGACAGGAATATTATAGATATAATAAGGAGAGAGGCAAGCATTTCCTTTCACCTGAAACCAGAATGTTTCATTATTTTGTAGCCAAGTGGTATATGCTGCTTTTTCTTCCACAAAGTAAAGATTACTGAATGTTTTTTCTTCTATAATAGAAAATTAATTATACCACTGTTGTCGATATAACTAAAGAAATAACCAACAGTTATAACACTAGCATAAAGAATCCTTTGCTTACGGTACTTTAGATATCAAAATAGAAAACACAGCTGCATAGATCATATTATCAGTTCTCTCTGAAAAAATTTTACATAATTAGATTTCTACACAAAGGTTTTAAAACTCCAGTCATATCAGCAGGTTTTGACTACTAATGGAAAATAGGATTGATGCAATTATGTTAAACAGTGGCAGGAAGCATGGCTTTTAAAAGAATCAGCTTAAAGAAAAAAAATTCCAGTCGCATGTGCATTAAAGCTGTCAAAACTCTAAGCTAAAGAGCTGCTCTTTGTGCCAGCTAAACTCCTGCGCCACTCCGGAAAGTAACTTTCTGAAGCCATGCCAAGCCCTTTGCTTAAAAATAACATCTTAATTGGTTTCTTCTAATAAAATTCAAAATGCTCTTTTGGTGATGATAATACACTCATTGTTTTATTTCTGATTAATGTTCTGGTCTCTTGGAATGTTTTGAGTATTACTGTTCAGGAGAAAGGAAAAAGCCCTTGAGCCTGAATTTATGGAGCGACAATCTG
Source organism: Callithrix jacchus (assembly GCF_049354715.1). Lineage (NCBI taxonomy): Eukaryota > Metazoa > Chordata > Mammalia > Primates > Cebidae > Callithrix > Callithrix jacchus. The sequence continues at coordinate 69,039,715 of NC_133512.1, read as the reverse complement.
GCTGGATGGACCAACCAAGTTGGAGGCTTTTGATGCCAGAAAGATTGCTTCTATAAAGGGTGGTCTATTTAATGTCAGATTCCTAATAATACCAACGAGACTCCAATCTCTTCCTACTGACTGCATCATTAGTATATAATAATGTTTAGTCATGAATACAGAACTAGGTTGTTTAGGGAATACTTAGGGCTCTGACTGGCAACTGACACAAATTATTCAGTAATTCTTTTCAAATCAAGGGGTAATTTAAGTCATAAGGTTTTTCTTTTGCTTGAGTTATAATAGCTAGTGTACAACTATCTGAGGACAGACAAGTTATTTAAAAGGCTCCCAAGTATTCATCACACCATATTCAAACTTCTGCATGCCTTATCATCCTGTTAAGTTTCTTTATTAAAAGTTGTTCACTTCAGGCTATTGAATGGTTTGTATACACATGGACTCTAATAAAGTGATGAAATTCAATAGAAAAATATCATTTGTATAATATTTATACAAACCCATCGTATAACCACTTTGCTACTACTCACTAATTCCATTAAACAAGAGACCTCTGGGTTGAGAATTATAGTAGTATTGGAATTGTCTTTTTACATGTAATAGTCTCATTTAAAGTAAACCATAATCACATATATTACTTCTACTTGCCTAGATTACAAGGAAGGTCAAGCAAAACCTACCAGAGTGTTTAACTCCCCATACTCTCAGTTTCGAATTTTGTTCTTGCTCTCTTAAAATCTTCAGGCCCATTGTGTTCATTATCAAATTTCAGTGATGAATGAAGTGCCAGCTTGGTGTACTTCACGCAGTTTCTACAAAGTTATGTCTATTTACAAAAGAGAAAATGTCTTTTCTAATTTAACTTTTGTGAAATGAGGATTTTGGAAAACTGAAGCACATAATTGAAGTTTATATTTCACATGTTATCATTGAGATTCTGCTCGCTCTTTGGCAATTGATGCTAACTAACTATAGTAACACTAGCAACTTGGGTTGCAAGACTTTGCTGGCTGAGAAAAAAAGGCAGGCATAGAGAGTAAATTTAGGTATTTATCTTACCAATGCCTTTACATATTATGTGCCCCATTCACTCCCTTTACATTCCTGTTATCTGTACTAGGGATGGATTACTTTCTTTTGCAGGTTGCTATTCAACAAGTCATTTTGTTCTCACTATTACTAGCTGACAGAAAAATAAGAGGGAGGAGAGAGATCTAAGATGGCCAGTTACTAGCAGCTCAGGATTGTAGCTCCCAGTGAAAGTGCAGAGAACAAGAGGACGCCACACTTACAGACGAATTTTTGTTGCTCATGGACCAGGAAATTCCCAGCGAAGGAACCCCACGGGTCACCAGCACGACTCTTGTGGCCAGCGCAGCATTTCTCAGTGCAGAGTAAATGGGACTGGTTCCCCTTCTGGTCGACTTTTGGAGTTCGGGAAGGCAGAGTCGCCCATTCAGCTGATTGAAAAAGGGACTCAGGAGGGAAGCCAGACTGGAGATTTCCAGGCAGAAAAGCACCATGAATCTTAATGCCACTGTTTTAGCCGGTGCAGTGGGTTACTCAGATTCCAGTGCTGGGAATCAACAAGTTTGATGTCCACTCAGAGACCTAATTTGAAAGTTGGCAATTACAAAGACGACAGGTGGATAAATTTACAATGATGGGAAGAAACCCGCGTAAAAAGGCTGAGAATACCCAAAATCAGAACGCCTCTCCCTCTACAGGGGATCATAGTTTCTCTTCAACAGGGGAAGAAGGCCTGATGGAGAACGAGTGTGTTCCATTAACAGAATTAGGCTTCAGAAGGTGGGTAATAAGAAACTTCTGTGAGTTAAAAGAACATGTTCTAGCCCAACGTAAAGAAATTAAGAACCTTGAGAAAAGGTTTGACGGAATCCTAACGATAATAGACAATTTAGAGAGGAATATAAGTGAATAAATGGAACTGAAGAATACAAGAACTCCACGAAGTATGCACAGGTTTTAACACTCGAATTGAGCAAGCAGAAGAAAGGATATCAGAGGTCGAAGACCACCTTAATGAAATGAAACGAGAAGACAAGATTAGAGAAGAAAGAGTAAAGAGGAATGAGCAAAGTCTCCAAGAAATATGGGACTATGTGAAAAGATCTAATTTACATTTGATAGGTGTACCTGAATGTCATGAAGAGAATGAATCCAAGCTGGTAAATATTCTTCAGGATATTATTCAGGAAAACTTTCCTAACCTAGTAACGCAGGACAATACTCAACTCCAGGTAATGCAGAGAGCACCACAAAGATATTCCTCAAGTAGAGCCACCCCAAGACACATAATTGTTAGATTCACCAGGGTTGAAAAAAAGGAGAAAATTCTAAGGGCAGCTAGAGAGAAAGGTCAGGTTACCCAGAAAAGGAAGCCTATCAGACTCACAGCAGATCTCTCAGCAGAAACCCTACAAACCAGAAGAGAGTGAGGGGTCAATATTCAATATCCTCAAAGAAAAGAATTTTCAACCCAGAATCTCATATCCAGCCAAACTAAGCTTCAAAAATGAAGGAAAAATAAAATTTTTCACAAACGAGCAAGCACTCAGAGATTTCATCACCACCAGGCCTGCTTTACAAGAGCTTCTGAAAGAAGCTCTATACACAGAAAGGAACAACCAGTATCAGTCATCCCAAAAACTTACCAAAAGGTAAAGAGTATGTCCATAATGAAGAATCTATATCAACTAATGGGCAAAATAGCCAGATAGCATTAAATGACAATATTAAACTCACAAATATCAATATTAATCCTAAATTTAAATGGATTAAATGCCCCAATCAAAGACACAGAAAGGAAAATTGAATAAAAAGTCAATTTTATTCTGTATCCAGATCCATCTCATAAGCAAGGACACACAAAGACCCAAATAAAGGATTGGAGGAAGACTCACCAATCAAATGGAGAGCAAAAATAAAAATAAATAAATAAATAAAAACAGGAGTTGTAACTTTTGTCTCTGACAAAATAGACTTTACTAGTAACAAAGACTAAAAGACTAAAAGAAACAAAGAAGGACATTATATAATGGTAAAAGGATCAATGCAACAACAAGAGTCAATGATTGTAAATATGTATACACCCAATATAGGAACACCCAGATACATAAGACAGGTTCTTAATGACTTATAAAGAGACTTGGACTCCCGCAATAATAGCGAGAGACTTTGACACCACAATGTTAATATTCGACAGATCAAGGAGATAGAAAATTAACAGGGACATCTATGATTAGAACTCAGACCTGTAACAAGTAAACTCAGTGAATATTTATAGAATTCTTCACCCCAGGTCCACAGAACATACATTTTTCTCAGTATCACATTACACCTATTTTGAAAGTTACCACATAATTGAAAGTAAATCACTCTTTAGCATTTGCATAGCATTTCCGAGACTTAAATGAAATATTGGTTGGCTGTTTGTATTTTCTTCCCTTATCCCTTCCTGTCTCTGCTGTTAAGCACAATTATCATCATAAAAGAGGTTTTAAATACCTATTTTTAGATTGCATTCCAGCCTGGGCAATAGAGCAAGACTCCTGTTCTCTCTCCCCTTTCTCTTTCTCTTCCTTTAAAAAAAAAAAATGGGGGCTGGGCGCGGTGGCTCAAGCCTGTAATCCCAGCACTTTGGGAGGCCAAGGCTGGTGGATCACGAGGTCAAAAAATCGAGACCATCCTAGTCAACATGGTGAAACCCCGTCTCTAATAAACATACAAAAAATTAGCTGGGCATGGTGGCGCGTGCCTGTAATCCCAGCTACTCAGGAGGCTGAGGCAGGAGAATTGCCCGAAACCAGGAGGTGGAGGTTACGGTGAGCCAAGATCGCGCCATTGCACTCCAGCCTGGGTAACAAGAGCGAAACTCCATCTCCAAAAAAAAAAAATGGGAGGGAGACCGGGCTCAAATACACGAGTCACCAGTTTCTTGTCCTGGCCCAAAGCTTGCTTGCACTAAAAGCTGTCACTACATAACTGTTACAAAATGTTTTAAGTACTAATGTGTTCACCAAACTAATGATCCAAATATATAATTATAAATCTGTAGTTATTCATAAATGTAAAGTAAGAAATCATAAGTAATGCATTTAAAATGATACCAGGAGTACAACAGCTTTTTTCTGACTTAAGAATTTTTTCTATATGAATATACAAGAGAATATACACTTAGAAAAGACTAAAATGGTATCAAAATATAATGGGTTTTTACTCATAGATGATGATGATGTGTGTGTTATACATTTATTTTTAGTCAGATATATATCCTTTCTCGATAATTCAGTCTGTTCAAAGTAAAAATCTGAAAGGAAGTAAGTTTTTCCTAAAAAATTTCAGAAGCTGCTTCTTTAGAGCTATTATTTCTACATAGAGTTAAGGTTTTCTTTTTGCTGGATCAACAGTCTGACTCCCCTCTCTGAGGAACAGAAATCTTCTGTAAAATTGTTTTGCTGTAACTCCTGGGTTTATTTATTCAATATAGACTAGAGACTTGATGTTAGCCATTACATTATAAATAAGATTGAATATAAGACTTCAAAGACTTATATTCAAAGACTTTGTATTCAAAGTCTGGTACCTGATCATTTTTATCAGAAAATAGTTTTACTAAGGTAATAATTTAGAAATTAGGTAGAATATTTTATACTTTTATTATCAAGAACGTTAAATTCTAGCAAGTGTTAAAATTGAGTAAGGCAAGAATATTTAGCATTTCCAGTGGCATCAATTCAAACCAGAACATAAAATTATTTTAATGGGTTTTTCACTCTAAGGCAATACAAAATGAGCAGAGTAGAATATCCTAGGGATTGACTAAGGGGAATATGGAATCCTGATGTACACAGCACATCAAATGAGCTCTTGACTACAAGAGCAATAACTTGGGGAAGGCAAGACAAGACCAGTATGTTCATTAATTTGCATGAATTAGAGATAAATGAAAATATAAATTATTCTTATTTATGTATTGCCTAAATCTTTGCAAAGAGAATTGAGAAGCACTTAAAATTTGATGTTAAACAGATTTAAAGCCTGATATATAATGATCCTCAAATTATTGCTGAAAATCAGCAGTTAATTAAAAATGTAAGACATGTTAAAGCTACAGTGTTATGCATACTTGGAGAAGAAATAGCATGAAGCAAGTTTGTTAATATTCATATTAATAGCCTTGCATTTCTGCAGATTTTGTAATATATATTTGCAGGGTGTCCCTGACTCTATACAAGCACTGCTCATAATTAATTTTTCTCTTTTTATATCATTCTTTTAGTCTCGTCAATGTCACCGTCAAGCTGTATCACCTTAATCAAGCACTTCAGCCTCCATGCCAACTTACTTCATAGGCATTCTATAATAAATTAAGTAATAAAGAAATTATTTGAAAACTTAAAAAGTGCCTTGCAGAAGTAACATATCCCTATTGAGCACTTAAAGGCAGTTCATTCCCATTGGATAAGGAGGATGGGTTGAAATGATTGTTTCTGAAAAGCACACAACTTAAAATGTAGAACATACTTGCCATCTTTTACAGCTCAGCAAATTGTTCCATGGCTAGTGTGACCCTAAAATAGCACATGGCTCAGCACTTAGTTCTGCCTTCCATGCGCCCTTCTTGCCAATACATACTCTGAGCTAGAAAATATCTTACCTTTCTATTCCTTGCTTTTAAATGTGTTTTGCTTAACAACAGAGGTCTTCAGTAACATATAAATGAAAATGCAGTAGGAAGAGTGCTGGAATTTGCCCAAAGCTCACAGCTCTATCTCTCAATGCTTTTTAACAGTAATGGAACTAAAAACCAAAGCGATAGTTATTTTGTACCTTGTTATATAAAAGATGTTTGTGAAATGAAAAAATTAAGTGTGTCTCAATGCTATGTTTTTAATGCAATGAATGATATCCATGAAAAAGAACATCTGAATCTTTTGTTTAAGAGACAGTGCAAAGTACAGTGAATCTATGGAGAGTCAACGCTGATAAATTTGCATAGTGAAATGAGGAGAGTGAATAATTATTTTTCTATAGTTATCTAAGCATTGACTTGCTCACATAAGCACAAAGGGAGATCTCACTTACAGCAACAAAATAAACATGTTCCAGAGAGATAATTCCTCTCATCTTCACCTTAATTAATCATAAATTAAAGAGGGAATTGGGGATGGTATAAAGAATGAATTTTATTTCATTCTCAGGCAGGTTTGATGTTCTAAGAGAAATGTAAAATTCTAGAGTGATACACTTAACATGATATGTTTATAGCATACCTTACTGAGAAACATTCTTTTCCTTTCATTGTGATCTTTGTGGATCGGAAAACTAATTCTCATGGCAGCTACAGAAATGGCTGTCCAAAGGCAGTATTGATGTTAGTGATTATTATAACTAATATAAGTAAATTACCAAAACTATTTTGAAACAAAGAAGACAAAAAGTAGTATACACTGAGGAAGAATGTAAAAATGTATAACTTTGGTTCTAGATATATTTTCTAAATCAAAATTGCAAATAAAGGCTATGTAACATAGTTTTAGCAATACATATGAACATATCAACATATATGATCAACATGTGAACAAATTTAAAATAAGCTATCTAGGATCATGTGCACTATCTTCATTTGATAAAGAGTTCAATTTAATTAAACATATGTTTAGGCATGTCTACGGTTAATCCATAGAATAGGACACATTTTTTTTTTAATAAAACTGGGTTGGTTGTTTAACCAATTAACGTAACACTCAAGCTCACCCTTCTAATTTCAGAACACTAAAGCATTCCTTCTTTGCTCCCAATTGTAGGGACCTTACACCTCTGAATGGCTTAACACATATTATCATTTCTTGGCAACAGAATCAAGCTTATTAGAATCTTACAAAACTCACCTGGAACAGTAATTCCTTTTTTAAACAGAAAAATATAGGCTCACACATTTTTCTAAAAACTTTCTAAAAGAAATTCATAGCATATCAATGTAATACATTTTCCTAGTATTTTCAAGAGACATTCTTTGCAATACCTGAATAAAATTTCCTCCCTCCAATTTAAGCCTACTAGAGACTTAGTTTTATTTTGACTACCAGGGTCCTAAATCAATACGTGTTATAGAGGAAAATAGACATATGAGGCTATATTTCTTCACAATTCTTCTCGTCTTCCACTGCAATTGTATTTTATAAAAGTTTTTAAGTTGCTGCTTTACTTCACGAATTTAGTGCGACTCTATTCTAGACCCTTACATTTTAGGTAATGTCCAACTCACACTGAATTCATCAATCCTTTGCTGAGTCAGTTAAACTCTCACAAGGGGGAAAGTAGAGGGGATTTTTTATTCGCAGAACACCCCTGAAGTGTGGGTTTATTAAAACACTCGTGTGCTTCAAAATATTTCAGTCACACTTAACTGAAACTATCATGAGGAGACTTAAAAGAGAAATGCAGTAACACACATCTGAGAACTAAATACTGGAAGTGTTAGCTCTGAGGAGATTCAATACAGTCAGTGTAAGCATCTTCCAAGGTTAATGGAGAAATCAAGAACAATTGCCTTTATTTTCATTTCTTGGGCAACCGCAACACAAACTCTTTCAACAAATGTACCTTGTAATGTTAATGCTACCAGAGTTCATAAAGAGGCAATTTATTATTTTGAATTTATTGTCCAATAACAATTCAGCTTTGGGGCTTAATTCATTAGTTCACAGGGGTTCTTTTATTTGTTGAAGCTGACATTAAAAGATGTTTAATAATTCATAGTCTTTCATTTATATACTGTCAATGACCTGGAGACTTCGGCAGTTTTATTACTAAAAATTCAGCACAGACAAAATGGAAAATGAGTCACAAAGTAAATAAATGAAAAAACAGGGCCAGGCATGGTGGCTCACACCTGTAATCCCAGCACTTTGGGAGGCTGTGATGGGCAGATGTTTAAGACTAGACAGGCCAATGTGGCTGAGACCAGCCAGGCAAATATGGTGAAACCTTGTCTCTACTAAAAGTAAAAAAAATTAGCCAGGCATGGTATCATGTGCCTGTAATCCCAGCCACTCAGGAGGCTGAGGCAGGAGAATCGCTTGAACCTAGGAGGCGGAGGTTGCAGTAAGCCAAAATCCCGCCATTCAATTCCAGCCTGGGCGACAGAGCAAGACTCCATGTCAAAAGAAAAAAAAAAAAGAAAAGAAAAGAAAAGTAAAAACAAGTAATCCTATGCAAGGCTAGTGCTTACTCATAAAATACCTATTTCCAATTCAAAACTCACACTCAGTCAGTTTTCTGTTTTTAAACCACTATCATGCATATGCAAATGTAAATGTAAATATCAGCCATGAGCTGGAAGATTGGCCAATATTAACTAAGGAAAAACTTAAGCTAAAAGTATTTGGGTGAACCTTAAATTCATTTGCAAAGTTACTGGGCACCAAATGAGATTTAGACAAATTACAAAAGAAAATATCTATTAGAAGTAACAGGTCTCAACATTAGATTTAAGTAGCACAAATGTAACTAATTAATAACATCAGAGGTACATTCTCCCACAGGACTGATGACCATCTGGTTGACCTTGCCCTAGATCAACAGGGAAGGCAAATCCGTAAATCACTGTTTTACACATGTTATCACTCCATTATTTCACCACAAGAAAAAGGGATGGAACATGGATGGGAGAAGAGACTCCTTGTCCTACTACACACCTCAAAATTGACTATGATGCTTATTGCACCTGAGGTAATGCAAGACTAAGTGGTTTCTTCTTAAGCTCCACCCAGAGAGAGACAGGCAGAGGACCAAGTTATAGCGATGGAGAATTCAAGACAAAAGAGCCAACAGGTAAAGTAATTATGAGAGAATATAAAGGTACTTAGAAATAAAAAACAAGTAATGCAAATGACCTCTGTCTGATGCAACTTGAAACTATCTGAATTTTCCCAAAACACCTTTCAGTTTCTGATTTTTTAATTGGAAAACAGTCATAGAAATTTAGAAATATGAAATAAAAGTATGTCATATGTTTTTAAATATCTATATTCTTAAACATATTAACCCTATACAAAGCTCTAGATTTTGATGTTGAGAATAAACTACTTTGGAGGAATCTTAAGAACCTACTTAGTGTGATATTCAGATAAGTCATCATTTGACTAACGAGAAACTTTAAATAATAATAAATTTGGAACAGGCATCTCAAGGAGATACACTGTGAAATCTCCTAAGAAAACTGTGTTGAACCAAGGTTTAAAATTTGTACATTTTGACAAATGTTTTTGTCTGATACTTTTCCTATACCTTGCCTATGTAGTTCATTTTAGGAACATTTAAAATTATTGAGTTAGAAATTGTGGAATTTTATTAGATGTATTCTCACTGTTGATAAATCTCTTTTAAACTATATTCAAAATAAGTGATTTACTATCTCTATGATTATTTGCACTTTCTCTTCTTTCCTAAGAGTACCTGTAATACTCTTGAGAAGAACAAAATATCAGGCATTATAGAACTTTGAGATCAATAACTCATTATGTCATATTCTATATAAGTTACAAATTAAGGAAAGTCTTATTCTGCAAGAATCTGTTTTGAGTTTGAGAGCATTTAAAATATTAGGCATATATTATTTCAAATCTCATCGTTACCTCCAGGTACTGTATAGCAGAGCTGTCACTGTCTTACATTGTTCTGAAGTTTGGCTCTAAAAGATTATACTATGCAATTTCCTTCTGTAAAATATGAATTGTAATTGTCTTTTCAAATACAGAATTGGTTCATTATCTCTGGTGACATACTTTTTATTAATATTTACATTAAAAGTTTGGATTAATTTTCAATGGAAAAGAGAGCAGGTAGAGACATCCAATCTATTAGATCACAGCATCTCTATATATACTCGGAAAAATATAGAAAATAGAGGGGAAATTGCACTACTTCTTAACGCTTTTTCTTTTTTATTTGAAAAGGTATTTCATAGTTCTCAACTTGGGAGGAAACTTGTGGGCAGTCTATAAGATGCTTTAGTAATTAAGGGACAAAAAAGGACACTTCAAAGGGTCTGTATTTCCATTCTTCACAACTTAACTGCATAGCTATGGGTTTTAAGGGGAATGCCTGGCATGAAGGCTAAGGAAGCAATTAGAAGCTCACACATTCTAAGTTCCAAATATGGCTCCTTCGGTGCTTATGATGACCTTGGGGAAAGCACTGGTGACTTAAAAAGAAAAAAAATAGAACAGCCATTTGACTGATAAGTGTCAGTCATTCATTCTGAATAACTGTTTGACTGAATGACTATTTGAAATTTGAGACAACAAAGAGTTTCGCAGACAACTTGCTATAGGAAGGTCTGAGAGTATGTTGTTTATCAAATGAAAGAAAAAATATTTGCAATGACACTGAAGTTTCTGCAGAGTTGAAAGAAGTAATAAAAATATAAATGACTTTGATTGCCAGGATGGTGTTCCTCATCCATGTCTTACTCCATCTGTCCAATTAGTATGGGTTACTTGACTAACCAAAATCATTCATCTGTAAGTCCTTTGAACTATATGCATTAAAGCTCATACAAACCATTTCCTCAGAAGACCTTGCACCTTTTATGTATGTGAAAAATTGAAATCACACCCATTTCCCTAAGCTTCTGAGGACATTTGTATACAACAACAATCAAAAGCATATTTCCAATTATTATTTTAGATCCTTTTCAATTAATTAGGGGACTAAGCCAATCTCAGGAAATCCTTGTGGAAAAAGAAGAAACACCATTAGAACAACACATGGAGAAACCAGTTTTGAGACTAATGCCCAAAAAATTAATTGGGATAATTGTTTAGTGATTAAACTTGCATAGCTCTTTCTGCTGCTGAGGATTAGCATAAAGGGACCACTTCTTAACATTTCCAGGTGAATAGTAAGATCAAAGATGCTAGGCTTTGAGCTTGCCCGTCTCCCCCATGAGTACACTGGCAAGCACAGAAGAATTGTTTTACAAAAAGCAGCATATACTACAAGCATTTTCAAAAATATTGCCTCAAATCCAGCAGAGGGTTTTTGTCTATTAACCAGTCATTTAAAATAGCCATTGTCCTCCAAAAAACAGCCCAGTAAATATTTTTTTTAATTAATATCCAGTAATATTTTATACTCTTCATTAATTTTTATTAATTAAAATAAAATGAATCTGGATAAGGAAGAAAATAAAATTTAAAATAACATTTTTCCGAGTGTTTATCAACTCTCTTACCATCAAATGTTAAATAAACTCTTGCTTGGGGCTGGGAAGATCCTTTTACACAGATAGAACAAATAAATACTCCAACCAACATGCAAATTGCTCGGAATGCCATTTCTTCAGATATGCAGGTTAATATCCAAGGGAAAATACCTTTAAGAGAGAGATAACAAGTTCGTTATATCTCATTTCACATTTTAGTAGTAGGAAAAAAACAGTAATCTGCACAAAACACCCTATTCACTAAAGAGCCACCTGAACTTTTACAGTAATGCAAACAGTAGGAGGTGCTGTGTCTTTGCTTCTCAGATGTGAAAATGTGGATTTAATTCATTTGTGTCTGGAATTCGGCAACAAGAGAAACTTTCATCTTTAAGCAAAATGATGCTACCATCAAAACAGAACAAAGCAGTCAGAAAAAGCATTGATACCTGAAGTAAAGCCCAGTATTTTAACAGGTCTTCCCTCTAGAAATCCATTACACTAAAAAGACTTGAACAGAATTGTGCTAATAGACTATAACTGGATGAGAACTCTTCCCCCCACTAACGTAACAGCAGTAGCAAAATCCCACATGAACATTCATGTGGACCTACTCACTTCCATAGTCTTTAGCTCTTTTAGAGTAACTGTCTCTGAAATGGTGTTTTCATACATAAATCTATGTGTGCTCAATCTTTGATCACTAATGTCACTGGAATCAGTTATCTGCCATTTTATCCAGATGACCAGCAGGCAGCTGTTAAATGATGCAGATGAGGTAACTATGGACTTGTGCCAAATTCAAACCAATGACCTAGGTGATGCATATTTTAAATAAATCAACCTGAAAGTGGGCTGTCAAAATACCCAAAGATAAATCAAAGAGACAAGTGTCACTGCTTGAAACTATAGATATAAAATTGATACATGCTCTTAACTAACATCTGAATCCCAAGGAAGGTCAGATAATATGTTTCCATAAACCTAAGGGAGCTCTAGTGGCCACATCATATAAAATAAACTCAGGACCATAAAAGAAATGCAATCATTTTACTTCTACCACAATTATACAATAAAATGACCCAACAGTCCAATAAAGAAATTTATTTTTACAGGTTACAACAAGTCATTCGACTTTTCAAATTAAAATTTCATCGACAAAATTATTAACTTCTTGGTAAGTGCCACTAACAATTGAAAAAGACAGCTTCATTAATACAGAATAAAAAGAATAAAATGGAATATGCTATTTTAAAGAAAATTGTAAGTATATTTCCTAGGTGATGCATGTGTTAGGAGAGTTAGAAATGAAATTGTTATGTTTCTTTTACCACACAGATGGAGGAAACTCTAGAGATGTTTGTGTTGGTAATTTTCAAAAGAAACAGTTTCTTCCTGCTTCCACAACCTCTTCACCCTGTCATCCCTAAATTAACTTAGAAGGAAACTGATTTTATGGATGACTTTCCCTTAATAATTTGTCCCTTGGTTCTGTTGACTTTATAGTTAAAGCCAAAAGAAAAAAGCTATTAATATGCCTAACCTTTGTATGTTTACTGAGCAAGCTGATACTATTAACACATCTTTTTTTTTTCTTTTTCTTTTCTTTTTAATATTGTCATCTTACCTTATCTGTTTCTCCCAAAAGGACATATATCACCAATTGCAAAGAATAATGCTGGGGATACAATGGCAGATGAAACAAAGGTGGTCTACTTGGCAATTTCATTTACATCCTACCCAGTGATGAGGAGTGCGAGACTGAAAGCCAAGTTCTTAAATATGCCCCCGCCTCCCCAACAGTATCATACAACTTCTTCCCTTTAACTCAGACACAGACGTTCCTCTTGTTTTCACTTCTGCTGATTGGAAGCTAGTAACACATAAGAAAGTAATTCTCTTATATCCTCTGGAGCAATTTTGCCTTGAAAGGCACTGTAACACTCAACTTTAAACTCTCCGCAGGTGTCACAGCCTAAAGAAACAACTCGAGCAGGGCTCTCAGCAAGGGGAAAGCTTCCCTGACAAACCGCGTGTGCTCTTAAGAAAACGTCCAGGCTTGAGCACACCAATGTATTAAAAGTCAATATACAGGCCCCGAAAGTTATATTTTTGCTAAATTTGTAATGCGTAAAATGGCCAGTTTAGCTTACCGAGGTTGGAAGAAATCAGCACGGAAAAGTCATCAATTTGCTACCGGGGTTGGATCCGCTTGCGTCTCCAGTCCTTTTCCCAGACGCCCTTAATTTCCAGCACGTCCCAATGGTGAAATTCTTTCTTCCCGGTCCTCTGAGTTTCTTTGTAAAGGAATCTCAGCGCTCTAGAGCCGCGGCACCCGGAGCCCTTCTCCGCGTCGCTCAATCAAGCACCTCAGAGTGAATGGAAAGTGGCCGGCCGCGGTGGGCGAGCGCTCTTGGTGTCCGATTACAGCGCCACAGCGCGCGTCTCCCGCTGCCCCAGCGCGCCGCCCAGCAGGCTCTCATCACCGCCGCGCAGCCCCGGCCGCACTCCGCCGGCCGCTAGGCCCCACCCCGAGCGCGTCGGCCAGAGCGTGGCAGGGAGCCGCGGGGGCGGGCAGGGCGGGGCGACCCTTAGAACCCGCCGCGGGTCAGACGCAGGAATGCGCGGCCGCAGGCTGGAGCCCGAGCCTGGCAGCTCTGCTCCTTTCGCAGTCCGCGGCAGAGTGAGCAACTTGCTCGGTGCGCTCCACGGTTTTTGTTGCCGGCGGCTCTTGGAAGACACTCAGACTTTGCCTGGCCGTAAATATCAAAACGCAAGGCAGTTGTGGTTTTTTAAAATTTTTTTATTTTTGCCAGGGAAGGATCACTGCATCCTTTTAAGGCAAAGAGATGACTTTTTTAAAGGGCGTGAGTTTTGTCCTTATTCTGCCGCGTATTTCTTTCCTTTTTTTTTTTTTTTTTTTTGAGACAGACTCTTGCTCTGTCGCCCAGGCTGGACTGCAGTGGTGCGATCCCGGCTCACTGCGACCTCCGCCTCACCAGTTCAAGCGACTCTCCTGCCTTAGCCTCCTAGTAGTTGGTATTACAGGCGCGCACCACACCACGCCCAGCTAATTTTTTGTATTTTCAGTACAGACGGGTTTCATCATGTTGGCCAGGATGGTGTCTATCTCCTGACCTCGTGAAGCGCCCGCCTTGGCCTCCCAAAGTGCTGGGATTACAGGCGTGAACCACCGTGCCTGGTCTTTGCCATGTATTTTCGAAAACAGGTCAAGATAAATGACAATCTTGTTGCACAAGTTTATCCTTGTAATGGGTATTGTTTCCTATTGAGTTTCCTCTAATGCCCTGAAGGCAGTAATTCCGTTGACCCCTCCACATTGACTCATATCCACTAGGTTCCCCTCCAAGGTACTCCCAAACATAATTACAAGAAGAAATTATTTCACAGTTCTGTGTTGAAAGGCTGTTTGAGTTATGCCAACAGATAGCTGTAACTACACGTGTACAGAAATATATCAGAGGTATATTTCCAGCATTACTTTCAGGTACACTCGTTAAACTATGGAACTGACTTTGATGTTTAAGTGAAAATTGCTTCTCCGGACCACAATAAACTAGATGTTTAAACATCGGGAGAAATGAACTTTGATCGCTGTAAAACTAGCAGGCACTTGCTTAAAATCACTGTGTCCGCAGCCCAGCAGATGTCACTCTACAGAAGGAACGCGGAGTGTAATTTCTCTATCTTATACCTGACAATTTTCTTCACATAATGAAACAGAATCATTAAATTCTTATAAACTGTGTCATAGAAAACACCTCTGAGAGTGCAAAATCATTGCTCAGTGGGAAAGTTGAATGAAATCTCAGGTGGGAGGAAGAGGTGAGTGAGACATAGCTTTCCTGTGTCTCTTGTGTTCAGTGAACATAAACGTGTCTCAGACTCATGCTGCATTGTCAAGAAATGAAGGGATCAAATCAATGCAAATGGAAGAGTTCAAAAATTCTATTCCAGGGCTAATATTATCTTCAGACTTCAAAAATTTAATATAGTAACAGTTAAAATTATTTTTGGTGATGATGTGAGAAGATCCTTGACATAAATTTGTAATAAGGAATTTAACCTACCAAAAATCTGACAGTATTAAAATCCAGATGTCCATATAAATAAGCACTATGTGTGCTTCTCTGAAACACTTCTGAAACTGAATGACATCCAGGTTATATATTCTCCATTATTATCCTTCTACTGATGTCTCTATTGGCATTTATATATTAAGGAAGGAGAAGAATAAATCATTAGATGAATGTGGGGATTAAATGACATAATTATTAATTTAGAAATGTGGAGATGTTAGAAGTTAGAAACTGATCAACAAATTCATGTAAGATAGAATTTGTTTATACATTTGAAGTTTGAGAAAGCCATGACGAAGAGATGCAAGATAAAATGCATCTCAAACGGTGTATTTACAAACTCCAAACTCAATTTACAAACACCAGTGAATTAGCTCAATCTCTTACACATACAGGGGTTTGGAGGCCTTGGCAAATAGTTTAGATTTAATCACAGTCCGTGAAACTTGTGCCAAAGTTACCTCAATGTTGCCCAAATAAACTTCTTTGCAATGTGCTCCTGGGATTTAATGGTATTTGCTTAGCTCTGAGACGTTTACAGTTGGCCACACCTCAAAATGAATCATAAAAATACTGATAGGCTTTAGCCAAGATGGATTCAAGTGCAAGGACACAGTGCTCATGCTTGCCTGAAACTTAGGCCACAGGGTGGAATTTTAACAGTAGCACTAGAAGCCCCTACGATTAATCTCTGCCCACATTTACCCAAACTGCTTAAAACACCTTGACAAAACAAGACTTGCATAAGAAACAGTGGTGGGCACTACCACTTTTTTAGGACTTTATCTGCCTGGTGCATGACTGACATCTGTAATCCCAGCACTTTGGGAGGCCAGGGTGGGCAGATCACAAGGTCAGGAGTCTGAGCTCAGCCTGACCAACATGGTGAAATTCCATCTCTACTAAAAATACAAAAATTAGCTGGGTGTGGTGGCGGGCACCTGTAGCCACAGCTACTCAGGAGGCTGAGGCCGGAGAATGACTTGAACCTGGGGGGCAGAGGTCGCAGTGAGCCGAGATTGTGCCACTGCACTCCAGCCTGGGTGGCAGAGCAAGATTCCATCTCAAAGATTAAAAAAAAAAAAAAAGATCATCTTTGTCCTTCCAAGTGGAAAACAACATCAACTAATTGAGAATGCTGTTTTTGGTAAGGGGGACACTAAATGGATCTACAGGAGGAATGACACAACTACATTTAGAGAGCACTAATTACAATGTTTGCACCCAGCAAAATGTTTTAGACAAACAGCCAAGTTAAAATACTGAGGGTCACTTTTATTAAGATGTTTTAGAAATGGCGCAGTATCTTACACTCTGAAGTATCTTTTCCTGCAGGTATAGTGGGCATATTTTTAATATTTTATGTTTCTGATGGTCCTGAGGAATGTTATTTAACTTAAAAGTCTAACACCAATTTTGAGTTATACACTTTTCTTCAGGAGTTTCTGAAGCTATGAATTCTCTTATTTCAAATTTAAAGAAAACAGATTTTTCCCTATTATACAGATGAGTCATATAAATAAACTCTACCCTAACTAGAAAATCTAAATCCTTCAGAGATTGAATATTGTCTCCTTGTTTAGTCACAACTAATATCTGTAACAGAAAATTGGCTGGGCACGTGGCTCACGCCTGTAATCCCAGCACTTTGCGAGGCGGAGGCCAGTGGATCACGGGGTCAGGAGATTGAGACCATCCAGGCTAACACAGTTAAACCCTGTCTCTACCAATAACACAAAAAATTAGCCTGGCGAGGAGTCAGGCAAATAGCTTGAATCCAGGTGACGAAGGTTCCAGTGAGCCAAGAACACACTCCAGCCAGGGCAACAGAGCTAGACTATGTCTCAAAAAAAAAAGTATCTGTGTTTGCCAGATAATTTGCTTATTATCTGCATATCTGCATAGCATTCTTTAATAAAGTTACAGTTTTCCATGAGAGAACATTGAAGGTTTGCCCAAAGTCAAATGGAGAGTAAATAACAGAATAGGAAGAGAAACTCAAACATGATTCCCTTAGTGTCTGATATTTTTCAGTAATTTCAATAGCTTACTCTTATCTTTTTTGCTTAACTTTTTTCTCCTCTCTTCTCTAGTTTCCTTTCTTTCTCTTTTACTTAACTCCCAGATGCCATCCTTTACAGTTTCCTGAACTGTAGCTTTGGAAAATCTGAATTTCCAATGGTTACTTACTTTATTTCCGTCAGCCTCATGTCTCCTTGGGTTACCTAAGTAGCTCTGAGATCAAGCTGGTCAAACAGGTCTGTTCTAGAAATCTGTGTGTGAAACTGCTACCTGCACAGCTAACAGGCTTTAGTATTTCCTCTATCAAATCATTTCTAATATTTCAATAGGATGAGTGTATCTCTATTTTCATTCTTAATCCACTGCTAATCTGTATTAATGACTCTTCCTCTGTTGATATGTACTAGACTCTATGCTTCTCAAATTGTAGGATTCTTGGCATTAAACAAATTGCTGACAGTGGTTTGCTCTGGAGAGGAAAGTTGGCTAGAAAGGTCTCATGGTTCACTATATTTTACATTTATAATTTTAAACGAGGTGAGTGTATAAGCTACCACAAACTTCAAAGTTTAAGTCCTCAGCATTTATCTAAACAAATTTAAACATATCAAATACGTAAAGCACAATATTTCCCAACTCAACCAAAATAAGAGCATATTGCCTCTAATGTTCATATATTATATTTTATGTATAAAGTGGAATAGTAAAGAATTTCAGTAGTAAGAATCCCTTAGTGAATTTTTGCTTTTAGTAAAAAAAGGTTATGTGTGCATGACTAAGGTTGTAAAAGAGTATTAAGATCATTCACATTTTCATCACAAGGACAAAATGTAAATTTTCTATTTGTTTTGTCCTTCTTGGAATATTTCATATGAAGCCTCAGTGAGAATAGAGTACATGTATCTGAGATTAACTATATACAACAGTTGCAGAGTATTCCATGGTAACTTAACAAGTAATGTTTGCTAGTTGAATATATGCACACACATTGACAGTCACATCTTAAGAAAAGCCAACTGCTTTTATGAATCATATTGGATCTCAAGTTCTCTGTCTCTTCACCTGAAAGTACAAAACCGTTTCCCATATCTGTTCTCACAGGAGAGCCATGAAAGGCCTTTATAAGTGCCTCTGATTGTCAGATGCATGTAATGAGGCTCAAAAATAATAACCAGCTGGAACAATGAATGCAGGACTGTTAGTTCCGGCTAATTGACTCCCATCTACAGCCCTTTGAAATGGGCAGAGGCCTTTCCATGTAATCTTCAGATTTTACTATTGTTATCCTCTTCTTGGACTTTAAATGGTTGACTAGAAAGGGGAGTATTAAATTATGCAAAGAACTTTCACATCCTAGCAGATGCATTCTCATAATGAGAATCACATGAGAAATCCTGCTGTTTTCTCCACCAATGATTTCCAGGAAGTTGAGGGGGCTGTGTAGGAAATTTGCAAAGAATCAGCCACTTATTCAGTTTATTTTATTTATTTTTAGTCATGAGGCTTTGAATTTTTTTTAACTTTTAAGTTCAAGGGTACATGTGCAGGTTTGTTGTACAGATTATTTAATCACCCAGGTATTAAGCCTAGTACCCAGAGGTGGCTCATACCTGTAATCCCAGCACTTTGGGAGGCTAAGGCAGGAGGATCAGGAGGTCAGGGGTTTGAGACTAGCCTGACCAACATGGTGAAATGCCATCTCTACTAAAAATACCAAAATTAGCCAGGCGTGGTCTTGCACACCTGTAATCCCAGCTACTCAGGAGGCTGAGGCTGAAGAATTGCTTGAATCTGAGAGGCAGAGGTTGTGGTGAGCTGAAAGCTCGCCATTGCACTCCAGCCTGGGCAGCAGAGCAGACTCCATCTCAAAAAAAAATTGCCTTGTACCCTTTAGTTATTTTTCTGATCCTCTGCCTCCTCCCATCCTCCACTGTCTGACAGGTCCCATTGTCTGTTGTTCCTCTCTCTGTGTCCATGTGTTCTCATCATGTGCAACCTTTAATAACTCTAAAGAAGGATATACAGTTTTCATTATCAACAATCATGACACAATTTAAGACATAAAGCTCTTGGAATATATTTCAATTAAATTTTTTTCCTTGATCAATTGCATCCACTGCAATGGACTCATTGAACTTTAGACCAGAGGTGAACCAGAAGGAGCAACATGAATTAAAGGGCATGCATTATTAATAGACATTTGAAGAAGTGTATTTCTTTCAGTCTCCATAACAGCCCTAAAAAAATAAGATATAAGTGCCTCCATAATGCAAACAAGAAAGCCAGTCAGAAATTTGAGGTGCCTTCCCTTATTCAGTCCCTAGGCAATAAATTCAGGTCTGCCTGTCCCATAGTCCACGTGTTTCCTGCTTTCTACTACCTCTCGGCACACTCATCTAACAAAAAGCTCAGTCAATAAGAAATGGCAGTGGAGACTTTTACTTTCCTCCTACGCTATTTAGGTGCTGAAGAAGGTTTTCCCTTTTTGTTGGATGCTTATCACATTACATTTCATATTTGAATGATAAATACAGACATTGTATCTTCACTAAAATTATATACAGCTCAAGAGCAAAAACAGTGTCTAATTCTCCTTAGTATTCTTTAGAATATCAAAAACCAAGATGATTAATGAACAGCCTTGGCAGATAGATGGAGAAGGGTTCGAGGAATACGGGTAGAAGCCAAGAGGTAAATCAATAGCAAATTGACCATGTAAATGATTATACATTATAAAATGGAAAATCATACAAATTATCACCCATCCAAGTACACTTATAACATATAAATTAACTCTATTTCCTTTAAATATCTAGTTTGTTACTCGTGTAAATACAGTATATGAAAACCCAGAAACAAATTTGCATAGTGGATTCAAGCCTAAGTAACAGGAAGTTCATCAGTATTGTCATTTTATTTTCAGTTTTTTTGAGATGGAGTCTTGCTCTGTTGCCCAGGCTGGAGTGCAGTGACGCAATCTCAGCTCACTGCAACCTCTGCCTCCCATGTTCAAACAATTCTCTCCCTCAGCCTTCCAAGTAGCTGGGATTACAGGTGCATGCTACCATGCCCAGCTAACTTTTGTATTTTTAGCAGAGACGGGGGTTTCACCATTTTGGCCAGGCTGGTCTTGAACTCCTGATTTCTCAATCCACCTACCTCAGCCTCCCAAAGTGCTGGGATTACAGGTGTGAGTCACCACACCAGCCTCAAGTGTAATTTTAAAATTAAAAGTCACAGGTTACCTGTTCTGCAAATTGTCACCACAGTTACTGAAGTCTTCTGTTCATGTACTGAAGGATAAAGTTGCAGCTTATTTCCATGGTTCATCCAGTCTGTTTCCACCACTTGGGTCAAGGTTAATTCTTCATCTCTTCTTGCTCATTCTTTCCCCTGGCACCTTAAATTCTGTATGTATCCGATGTCTTACCTGACCATTGTTTGACCACACTATTCCTCCTCCACTTTCATGGCTTTGCAAATGCTCTTCTATATTTAACACAACCTCTCTATGGTATAATCTTTATCTTTAATCCGAAACAAAATTAATCAAGTCCTAGATATTATATATAGGGTTGTAACTTTACCAATTTTGATGTAAAATAAATTTACATGTAAATCACCAATTCCTAAAACTATATATGTTGGGTATTATTTGATTTCTACTTCTAGTGTTGTTATTTGCAAAATGAGTACTAAAGCAAATACCTTTAGGTTTATTGGTTAGTTAAGAACTATAATGTGTTAGTTAAATACTACAATGTGTGTGAACACCTCTCTCACTTTTGTATTCTCTCAGGTTTTCCTGCTGTTTCATTTAATGTTACAATTACGTGAAAATTTTCTTCACTGACTCCCAACAACTCCAGAACAGGGCATAGGAATCTTAGACATTTTGTAGCCAGCTAAAGCCAAGTCTTGGCACATGGTGACAGTTGAATAAATGGTTGTTCAATTAATTAAACTGATCTTTTATTTTAATGGTGATTTGAGGACCTTGAAGATCTAAATAAAATATCTTACAGTCACTGAGAGCGTGATATTTCAACACGTGTGATTTCTTACAGGATTCTTAAGGAATCACTTTCCAAGGTTCATAATTTTACTTCAAAGGTAATTATGTCTGTTATCCCCTTTATATCATGCTTAAATTTTATTTTGAGCCTGTAAAAGCTTAGGAACATTTGAAATGGTTTGCTTCTTGATAATAAGCTGCTACAAAAACAGTGGTTTGGATTAATTCTGATTTTTGTTTATTTGTTTTTGTTTGTTTGAGACAGGGTCTCGCCCAGGCTGGAGGACACTGGTGCAATCACAGCTAACTTAATTGCAGTCTCAACATCCAGGGCTCAAGCAATCATCCCACTTTAGCCTCCTGAGTATCTAGGACTACAGGCATGCACCACCATGCCCAGCTATTTTTTTTTTTTTTTTTTGTAGAGACGTGGTCTCCTCATGTTGCTTAGGCTGGTCTCTAACTCCTCAAGGGATCCTCTCGCCTACACCTCCCAAAGTGTTGAGATTACAGGCACCAGCCACTGTGCCCAACCTTAAATTCTCTTTGACTTTAAGTTCTAAAAATTAAAATTCAGAAATTATGTTTTCAATTTTCTGTTAACAGTTTAAAATAAGATTCCCTGAAAATCATATCACAGTAAAAATAAAAGTAAAATATGATTACAAAGAAACTAGTAGCAATCCCTGGCATAGGAAGGAAAAATGTCATCTAGTTCAGAAATTCACTATAAATTTGTTTTTTCTCATGTTTCAATCTAGGTTTGTTTCATTCTGTATTTCTTCTAGTAAAGTCTTAATTTAAGGTAACAAAAACATAATTATTTAAAAACTAAATTTCTACTAGTTGTATATTTGTATTTTAATCAATTAAATTCTGTAAGTTTCCATCTCACTTTTTTGTCTTTATTTGTAAGGTAGGATCATTTAAAATAACCCATATATAAGAATCTGGAGTTAGTTAATAACTTTACAATAGCATGAATTTTAATATTTTCTTTACTTATTGCAGCATTGTTCACAATAGCAAAGACTTGGGGAACCAACCCAAATCCCATCAATGATAGACTGGATAAAGAAAATGTGGCACATACACACCATGGAACACTATGCAGCAATAAAAATGGATGAGTTCATGTCCTTTGCAGGAACATGGATGAAGCTGGAAACCATCATTCTCAGCAACCTGACATAAGAATGGAAAACCAGACATCACATGTTCTCACTCGTAAGTGGGCACTGAACAATGAGAACACATGGATGCAGGGAGGGGAACATCACACACTGGGGCCTGTCAGGGGTGTGGGGCTCGGGGAGGGTGGGGGGCTCAGGGAGGGATAGCATTAGGAGAAATACCTAATATAGATGACCGGGTGATGGAAGCAGCAAACCACCACTTATGTAAGAAACCTGCACGTTCTGCATGTGTACCGCAGAACTTAAAGCATGATATGAAAAAAAAGAAAGAAAAGCAAAATAGAAAAATGTAAAACAAATTAAAATAAAAAGGCATATTTACAATGAAAAAAAAACTTGCTTTGCAAAACAATTCTTCATCTGAAAGATTCCTTTAATTAGCAACTTCCCCTAATAAACTCAACTTTTAAAAGTTATATCTAGATTTTCAGAAATGTCTATGATTTAAATGAAAAAGGAGTTACAAAAGTAATACCAGTTAATCCATTTTAATAGACTAATTTAAAGTGTTTGTAATTTATTACCATATTGTTTTAAAAATATATGGTATATTGTACTGATTTTCTACAGATGACACATATGAACTAGGAGAAAAGAAGAATTTGTCCTTTATGATCACAGAAAATAAAATTTTTGCAAAAGTAAACCTTGTTGGGAGGTATTTCACTGCAGCCATAGAGTCAAATATTATTGTTGGCTATTTTTATCACTGGTCTCTTAGAAAGTATAAATGTGTCCCTATAACTCCAGGAAAATCTTTATGGTTACTGCAAGTATAATATTTTATTTAGAGAACTTCCCCTTTCAAAATGAGCTATTATTCTTTTTTTGCTTTTTAAATCCCTCCTCTCGCACCCCCATATACATACCTCTATTTTTGAAGAAGTGTCTGGTTAATTTTTTTGAAAAACTTCTTACTCTGATACTATAAAGTTTAATTAGAACATCAAAATAAATTCTAATCATATTACCACATTGCATAGTGAAGTCATGACCTTGATTTTGACAGTATACATAAGATTTGTGTATCTATTTATTGAGGTTGTCATTTGTCTCTCTGTGTATTTAGGACTACATTAGAAAGATTTGCAAAGCACAATAGACTTTGATATTGATAAATATTTCATTATTTGACTTCCATTTAATTTGTCTCTTAAATATGCATAAGCTCTTTGGTCACAATATATTGCCTCTCCATGGGATTTATGTCCTTTAACATTTTATGCTAAATGTACTTAAGTACATTACATGAAATAAGTACATTTATCATGTAATGTTAAAGAATACTTTATAGGCTTTATCACATAATACTTAAGTATATTCATCATATAATAAAGAAGACTTTATATACCTTATCATATTATAACATTTTATCCTTTATATAATTTATCATTATATGATGGGTGTACACACACTCACACATACACTGGGGTATAGATGGTTTAGGCGGATGACACATTTATACAAAACATATATATTTAACTCTTTTAATCTCCCAATTTTGTGTAAGACTCTTTAACCCTATAGCCATCTGTTTTTATTCTTTCAGCACTGCCTTTCTTGTCAGTTTTTTTAAATTGTGGGTAATTATTTGATAAAACCAAGATACTGTACAAGTACCTGCAAATTCATTTCTTTTAATGAAGAAAGACAACACTTTAAACAATTTGGCAACACTTTAAACAGCTACTGGCTAAATATTACACTGGTTAACAATTTGAAGATTTGGATGTTCCATGTTATTTTAATCTTCTAAGGTTGATGTATATTTTGATAGACACATGTGTTTTCTTCTTTTAAAGCTTAATATTTCTCCTACATTTAGACTTCAAAAAAACATTTCTTCACCACTCAGTTCCATCATTTTAAAATGATAATAAAATATAAACATAAAAATGATAAAAAATACATATATAAATGAGATATATATGCACAAGGCATACACATATATATAAAGGGGATATATATATATATATATATGGGATAAATATAGGAGATATATAAAAGGGAATATATATCTATATAAAAGGGATATAAATATATAAAGGGAGAAGAGGTATATATGTATGTGTGTGTATACACATATATATACACACACACACACACACATAAAGGGGAGTTTATTAAGTATTAACTCACACAATTACAAGGTCTCACAATAGTCAGTCTGCAGGCTGAGGACCAAGGAGAGCCAGTCCAAGTTCCAAAATTGAGGACCTTGGAGTCTGACACTCCAGGGCAGGAAGCATCCACAAGGGAGAAAGTGGTAGGCTGGGAGGCTAGGCCAGTCTCTTCTCACATTTTTCTGCCTGGTTATATTCTAGTGGCACTGGCAACTGATTAGATTGACCACTCAGATTAAAGGTGGGTCTGCCTTCCCCAGCCCACTGACTCAAATGTTCATCTCCTTTGGCAACACCCTCACAGACACACCCAGGATCAATACTTTGTATCCTTCAATCCAATCAAGTTGACACTCAGTATTAACCATCACAGTAAGGAGATACATCTGAATGAAATGCAGGGAAGACAGAAAGCTGTACTAGGCATCTCTACCCCTCCCACTCTTTCCACACAGCTACATGTAAGGAATCTGGCTGGGGAACTGCCCACAGGTAATTACCATGTAACCCTGCTATATCCTCTGGGATGTTCCTTCTCCAAGCAGGCCACAGCCACATTGTCTCAACAACAGTTTCAGTGGCTCTGAATGATGTTGGCATCACTCAGGTGGGATTATAGGATAAGTTGTGTCCCCTCAAAAGATATGCTGAAGTCCTAACCCCCTTGTACCTATGAATGTGACCTTATTCGGAAACAGGGTATTTGCAGATATAATCCATTTAAAATGGGGTCATTAGGGTGGCTGTTAATCCAATATGACTGGTACCTTCAAAAGAAGAAGGCAATGTGAAAACAGAGACAGAGATTGGACTCACGCTGCCATAAACTAAGGAATACCTATAGTTACCAGAAGCTGAAAGAGACAACAAAGGATCTTCCTCCAGAGCAGGGATCCCCAGCTTCTTTACTGCAGACCAATTTAGGTTCCCAACATTACTGCCGGAGCTCACCTCCTCTCAGATCAGGAGCAGCACTAGATTCTCATAGGAGCAGTAGCCATATTGTGAACTGTGCATTTGAGGGATCTGGGTTGTGCACTCCTTATGAGAATCTAATCAATGCTGATGATCGGAGATGGAACAGTTGCATCTTGAAACAATCCCCCACCACCCTCCCCACACCCTCCTTTCAGGGAAAAATTATCCTCTCTAAACTGTCCCTGGTACCAAAAAGATTGGGGATCACTGCTCTAGAGGCTTTGCAGGGGGCATAGCCCTACTAACACCTTGTTTTGGGACCTCTAACTTCAGATCTTTGAGAGAATACATTTCTGTTGTTTTAAGCCATTCAGTTTGGGCACTTTGATACGATAACCCTAAGAATTTAATAAATGTTAATTTTATGCCCCCATTCCCTGTATCATATTATCTTTCCCCTTGATCATAATACTTGTTATAAATTAATGCTCTGTGAGAACTTGGAAAAATTCTCTTTCTTCTGAGCTTCAGGCTCCTGATTGGTCAAACATTGTTGATAATATTTTCCTTTCATAATTGTGTAGCTTAAACCAAACAAGAAACATGAAATATCTGGCATATAGTAGGAGTCAATGATTCTTTAACTCCCTACTTCAATAATTTTTAACAATATTTTCTGATTAAACATGATCTTAAAATTCTCAATTTTGTATTTATTAGTAAAATTCCTTCAAGACATGTACTGTTTTCAAATACTTTATTTAAAACTGAAGACATATACACACCTATTAGACATTGGTATGAACTTCTGCTTATATTAACACATAAATATATAGGGGCATATAAATACATATGGATAGATATATAAATAGTTATAGATATTTATTTGTGATGGTTAATTTTATGTCTCAACTTGGTTGGGCCCCATGTCCCAGAAATTTGAGTAAACATTATTCTAGATGTTTTTGTCAGACTTTTCGCATGAGATCAAAATCAGTAGATTTAAGTAGGTGGATTTTGAGTAAGCAGATTTCCCACTGTAATGTGCTTAGGTGTCAGTCAATCCTTTGAAGGCCCATATAGAACGAAAAGACTGACCTGTTCTGAGCAAGAAGGAATTCTGCAGCAGACTTGAAATGTGATGTGTGATCCCCTCTAGGTTTCCAGTCTGCCTGTCCGTCCTGAAGATTTTGGACTTGTCATGCCTCCACAACTGCTGAGCCAATTCCTTAATTCTCTTTACAGAAACACACACACACACACACACACATACACTATTCTATTTGTTTTTTTGTCAAACCCTTATACAGTATATATACATGGCTATATATATTCATATTATATATATACACACACATATACATATATGTATATATATATTTCTCCTAGCTTTATCAATTGAGAATCTCTAGAAGCAATGACACCACAGTTGTAACAAGCACACCCAACACCCAGACCTTGGTGTCGAAATACTATTCTACAGTAAAAACTAATGAGGGTTCATTGAAAAAAGGGGAGATTTTAGTATCATGGCTGGAAAAATAAAAGATGGGTCTGGAGTATCTTGTGGTTTCAAAAAGCAAAGTACTTAAAAACAAAAGAATGTTACACTTTGAAAGGTCACAAATAACCTATAAGAGCTCTCAATGGCCACGGGTAGAACAATTTGAGCTACAAATACATAATACAACACAGTATTGGGTTATAACCTAAAGCATAAAGTGAATATACATGAATACATGCTGATGTAAGACAAATGACTGAATAAATGTTTCTTTCAGAAAAATTTCAAATAATACATGTAGATAATCCCCAGTATAGGAAGTGGACCTTAATTCTTATACCCGTCTCCAATGACTCACCTCCAAAGAATAGAGCAGGAGAAAGAATAACAGCAACTGCACAATGGAGAAACCTTTTAAACACTACCTTAACCTAGTAAACAAGGATAACCTCATGAGTGCTATCATCTGGATACCATGGACTTCCATTGTGATATGAAGAAAAGGGAACTTCAACTCTGTTGTAATCTTTCCAAAACCTATAACCACAGTCTGATCATGAAAAATACAGACAAATGCAGATTAGAAGACATTGTACAGAATACCTGGCCAGCACTTCTCAAGATTATCAAGGTCATGCAAAGAAAGGAAGGAAAGAGAAACTGCTACAGAACAGACCAGAAAAGACTGGGAAGACATGAAGACTACATGCAGTGTGGTACCCTGGGTTGGGTCTGGCACATAAAAAGAACATGAATAAAACACCTGGTGAAAGCCATAAAGCCTGGAGTTCAATTAATTGTAATGTACGATGTCAGTTCCTTAGTTCTGATAAATTTCCCATGGCCATGTCAAATGTTAACAACGGTGGGAATTGCATGACGGGTTTTGAGAATTGTCTGTAATATCTGTCACTTTTCTATAAATCTGAAATCATTACAAAATAGAAAGCATTTTCCTGAAAGGTAGCATCAGTCTAAAAAATGTAAATAGTAGAGATGGGCTTACAATGAAAAGCAATATTTCTCTGGTCAATGGATCGCTTCCTCTGGTCTTGTTTTCCACTTTTAAAACATTTATAATGGTCTATATTAATATTTTTAATTAATTTTAGAGATTGTCTTTGACGTTCATGGAATGATAGGTGGAACTAGAGACCTTACAACATTTGCTGTTGATTGTCTCTCCCTGCAAGTGATTATTTGTTGTTTATGTCATAAATAATATATCTATAATATATATGTATACATACGTGTGTGTGTGTGTGTGTGTGTGTGTGTGTGTGTGTGTGTGTGTATAAATAGCTCTCCTAGCATTATCCATTGAGAATCCCTAGAAGCAATGACACCACAGTAGTAACAAGCACACCAAACACCCAGACCCTGGTGTCTAAATATATAATATTATATATATTATGTTATATATATTTTGAGATGGCATCTCACTCTGTTGCCCAGGCTGGAGTACAGTGGCACTATCTCAGCTCACTGCAACCTCTGCCTACTGGATTCAAGCAATTCTCCTGCCTCAGCCTCCCGAGTAGTTGGAACTACAAGTGTGCACCACCATGCCCAGCTAATTTTTGTATTTTCAGTATTGATGGGGTTTCACCATGTTGGCCAGGATGGCTGGATCTCCTGACCTTGTGATCTGCCTCAGCCTCCCCAAGTGCTGGGATTACAGGCATGAGCCACTGCTCCCAGCCCATAAATAACATTCTTAAACTTTTATTTCATTAACAGTAAACAAAATTTCTTGAATACATTTTATAGGATGTATATTATTACTACCCACAACTTCTTCAGCTCTTCTCAAACATCCTCTCATTAGTAACTGGAACATTTTATTATGTGTTGTCAAAATTAGTTACATTTTATTCTGTTTTGTAACCAAAATTAACCCTTCTGGTCTTTTCTATAGCTTAATTATAAAACTGAAAAGGAAGCTGGGCACGGAGGCTCACACCTGTAATCCCAGCACTTTGGGAAGCTGAGGTGGGTGGATAACCTGAGGTCAGGAGTTCAAGACCAGCCTGACCAACATGGAGAAACTCCATCTTTACTAAAAATATAAAATTAGCCATGTGTGGTGGCGCATGCCTGTAATCCCAGCTACTCAGGAGGCTGAGGCAGGAGAATCACTTGAACCTGGGAAACGGAGGTTGCAGTGAGCTGAAATCGTGCCGTTGCACTCCAGCCTGGACGACAAGAGCAAAACTCCATCTCCAAAAAAAAAAAAAGTAAAAAAGTAAAGCATTAAGAGGTATTCTTATGTCCAGCTAAATAATGTCTATGTGGAACCCACAGATATGTTGTGATAACATTTTATTTTCTATCTAGTTCTATTTATTTCATCAATTTACGCTTTTCATTTTTTTTCTGCAATATTAAGGTGACTTTCTGTTTTTTCCCTTGTAGCTGATATCATGTTTCATGTTTTTCACAATACTCAGAATAACAAACCTGCAATATCCCCCCTTTTTTTCCCTCCTGAAATGATTCCTTTTTCTAACATTCTGTTCTTCTGCTTTGACCTGGGCTGATTATTCTACAAACCATGTGGTACAATTCTACATGACAGCGTTAGATTCTCCATTTTCTATATTCAATATGTCTATCTTCCTCTTTTTATGTATTTGTATACTCCCTGTTTTCTTCTGGAATGCATATTTCAAGAGCTTCCTGAGAAAGGCTATGTAGAAAATATCTTAATTTTGTGCCAGAGACTACTTTGTCTGCCACTCTCTCCACGTGGTCCAGGTGAAGATTGGTTAACTCTGAAGACATTGTGGCTTTTCTTCTAGTATCCAATTTTGTTGTCAGGTAGTCTGATTCCAGTTTGATTAGTATTCTTTTCTAGTTGACCAGTTAACCCTCTTGTTTAGGAATTCCTTTTTGTCATTGTGGTATTAGAGTTTCATAATACTTTGCTAAATGTATATTTAAAAAAAAAACAGGAAGAAAAGCAAATTTTATTATGAGCACACATATGCACAGGAGTAATGCAAAATTTAAAAACTCAAAAAAAATGGCCAGACGACTGACACTTTTATACACTCTTCAGGTTACAGTAATGGGAGCTGAGAGCATGCAAAACAGGTTATCGTGGTGAAAAGGTTATGGGAGGAGGAGGAGAAGAGGAACAGTAAATATGTGTCTCTGCAAACACTGTACTGAGAACCAAATTAGACATTTTCGTCTGTAAGCCTGTGCCTATATCTCTCAGAAGTCATTCTCTATTAATTTCTTTTGAATTATTTCCCTTGTATTTTCTCTTCCAGCTTTCTAGAACTTTTTAATTCATTTAAAGTCCCCAGAATTGATCTTTTATGTCCTTTATTTATTTTTTTAATTCTCTTACCTTTATCTTCTAAATTTCTTAATGAATTATTTGAGGAACAACATATTATTAATTTTTAAGAGATAGTTTTTGTTCTCTAATGATTTCTTTGTCATAGAAACATATTCTTATGTGATCTATACTTAATATTCTTTTTTAAAAATCAAATGATCCCTACTATATCTGCGAATTGTTCCCTGGGGTCATTTATTTGTTTGTTTAGTCTGACTTTTTCATGTTTCAGACTTCTCTCAACTGTCCTGTGAACTTTGGTTATGCTTTTTGTGGGTTCATGACTTGAGGTTTCTCAAGTGTGAGGCACTGGATTGCCAGACTTACGATGAAGTTAGAGGGCCAGAGTGCCAAACATTTTGCTCCCTAAATATCAGAATATAGATGGTCTTATTTTGGGGCACCTATTTCTACATATTCCCCAACCCCTAAAAGATTAATTTTTCACTATCAAATAAAAAAGCAGTCTTCCAAGTGTTGTGTTTAGTCCTGAGAGATGGAGTAGGCCGCTTCTTCCCTCTACCTGCTTTAAATGCATTTTCCATCTTTTAAAGTGACTGGCGCCTCCAGGCCTGGACCTTGCTGCGGTTTTGCAGCACATATTGACTCTCTTCTCACCAGCTGCTGCCTTCTCTTCATGTCCTCTAGGCCATAGATTTTCCTATCCTGTTGCAATAGTACCACTTTACCATCTGCTTTCTGCCTTCTAGAAATGTGTTAAAAGCTTGTGAATAGCCCCATTATGCTCACTTTGTTGTTGTAAATTTATACTCTTTACAAAACACTTTAAAGTTGCTTTAATATACATTAAGTAGAAAAAGATATAAATTCAAATGTTTCATCTACTATTTTGAACAAAGCCTCTCTTCTCCCCTTCAATTATCACTTGATTCCAACTTCTGTACTCCCCGCTGTATTTTGTTTGGAATTACTGTTCTCCATCCCACCTCAACGTTGATAAACAATTTGTTTTGCATTGGAAAGATTTACTCACCAAGAAAAGCATAATACTTATATAATTGCTCCCCAAAGACATGATTATTAGATTCTGGCTGTTCTAAGAATTCACTACATGTGAGAAACTAGACAATTCTAAAAATGAAATACATTATATGTGATATGGAAAAGACTATCATCCCTCATTTTACTGCTAGCATTAATTTCTTATCTGTAGAATTAAAGAAAAAAAGTCACACATAAACCATGTGTTAAAGTTTGTCTTTCAAAATTTTAAATAACATCTCAGTAATATAATCAGATAATAATATTATATAGTTTATAATTTTATACATTCTATAGAATGCATTCTCAAGGCATTCTATAAAATATTTGCAGAAATGGTTTTGGTCTAGGGATGAAAGAATATTTTGGAATTTGCCCTCATAATTATTCCCATTTAATGCCACTTATGGGCTTTACTTTAACTATATATTTTCATTTAATAAATTAATATATAATAAGAATATACATCTTAAACATTTTCATATACATGTTTTATGCATTCAGGAGTCTCGAATACTATTAGTGTTCATCCTCTTGTAAGTCACTGCACCCTCCTGTAAGAATTTTTTTTTTTTTAACAGCAGATAGTGTAATCACCTTTTCATGTGGAGTGGATAGTTGAATTCAATGACATTTTAATGGATTTTAAGTGGATCCTGACCCTGACCTTATCTTATTGTATGTGACTTTCCATAAACCATTAGGCATATGTTCGTGATTCACTTAAGTTGTGTGAAACAAAGTTGGTATATTACTCACTTGCCTTTCATTCCTATTGTTATGTGATAAAAATATTTATAAATCACTTTAACTCTTGTATTAATGACACAATTAGGTAGTTATTTTTAATTATAGACTAAAACACTTGGGTAAGCCAATTTTGGATCAGTGCTTTTGAACTTAACACTCAAAATGATGCCATTTCCAATGTCAGGAATGGCCTCCGTGTAATGTATGGTCATTTCAGTGATATCTAGAACATCTTGTCTTTCTTCACTGGAGGTATTTATAGAATTTCCTTATATGACTATCTGGTCTCCTTGAACTACTTATTGTCAAAAACTGGCCATCTTTATTTCTGCACGTAACATAAAAAGTTAAAAGCAAATACATTAAAGAAGAGAATTTATAATCATTGTATTTTGATTATAATTAAAGTAATTTTATAAAAAGTATAAATAGGTACTTTCCTTAAACCAAAAGATTTATTTCATTTTTATTCTAGAGAGAAACCAGTATTATCTTCTAAAAACCAGTTTTCTACTTAGTTAAACCAAAATCTGGTCAACCCACCTTTTATCTCCAAATAATCTGCAGTATTTAGAATTCTAAAGTTAGAAAGGATCTTTAAGATGGTTTTGTCTAATTTATTCATTATACCTATGGAAACTGGGGCTCAGAACAGTTGGGGATGGTTGGGGTATCAAAATTGAGAGGCAGAGGAATCTCAACGAAAACCAATACCTGTTGGTCACCAGACCGGGGCTCTATCAGTTGTTACTTTCTGTCCACCACACTTTTATACCTTAGAGAATCAGATTGTCATTCTTCATGGATTCAGAGAACTGATATGAATGAGTAGATGTAGCAAAAACTATTGTCATTTACAATTGCACAGGAATTCATGGTCCTGGCATTATAGGATGAGAAGGATCTAGGAGTCTATCTAATCTAATTCAACTGTGCCTAACGCTGTCTGTTATGTATATGGCATAGTGTAACATATATATATCTCTGTATGTCTTTTATATTCCAGTTTGTATACCGTATATATTTTAAAATCTTGTTTTTTTCATTGAAGTCAAACAACTGAGTCCTTATTATGTAAAAGGCATAATGCTTAGCACTTTACATATATTACCTAATTTCATTTTCACAATAATCCTGAGAGGTTTTCTTAAGCCCAATTATACACATTGAAATAATGTTAAGGAAAAGTCTCTGAAAGAGTGAACATTTCACTTGATACCTCACAGAGCGAGGATTCAAATTCAAGTCTGTCTTTCTCCTTATGCCTGTATTGTTAACCATAATTTTCTCTGGCTTTTCACACTTCTGTTCTTCAAAACTGCGGTGTTTATTCTCACTTTAGGGTCTTCAGCCTAATGAATCTGTCTGTCTAAGAATGCTCTCCCTTCCATCCTGCCATGATTCACACCTTCTACAAATTGAGATCTCAGCTGACATATCAGTTATTCAGAGTTCTTTCTTGCTCATTTGTTGATTCATCATCTATCTGTATTATCCATCTATTATCTATCTATGTGTCTATCTTCTACTGTCCTTTCTCTCTACTAGAATGCAAATTTTATAACCACAATAAATTTCTTTCCTTTACCACTATAATATACAGTAGTCCAACACCTGTCATGGCTTAGCTCTTGAAAGGTATGACTTGAATTATTTAATTAATTAATTTACACAATTTTCAGAGTGTCAGCATTTTCTACTTTCTTATCTCATCATAGGTGTTAACAAGTTTTTTTTTAACAAAATAATTTATTTTCAGGTACAGCATATTATTTAGCTTAGGGGACAAATAATTTATTTAATATTGCTCTATTTCTAAATTTTTTAAATATTTGCTTTCAACTCTCAGTTACTCTACTTTAAAGTTTCTCAACTGTGCACTATTGACATGTTGGTCCAAAATTTTTTTGTTGTTGGGGGTGGGGGATGTGAGACTATTCTGTGCACTATGGGTTGTATAGCAACATTTCTAGTCTTTAAACACTAGCAGCTAGTAACTTCCCATCCCTGAGTTGTGAAAACAAAAATGTCTCTAGATATGGCCAAATGTCCATTAGGGAACAAAATCACTCCCACTTGGGGACCACAGCTCTAAATGATGCTGCAATAAATACTTTTAGGTATAACATTCTTTCCATATTTAAAGATATTTCTAAGGGTTGAAATCTCAGACTCATTTTATAGATGGAAAATCAGAGGCTTAAAGAATAAATACTTTGCCTAAGGTTACATACTTGTGATGTGGAAAAGTTGGAATTTTATCCTCAGTCAGTATGAGGTCAGGGCCTTGTGTTTCAACACTGTTTCAGGACCCCTAAATAAAGGTCCCATATACTGTGGTGCCAGATAATAGTATCTTGATTCTTGATTCCCCCTTTACCCTATTTCCCCTCCTTTCTTGCAGGAGTTTTTTGCTCTACCCTGCCTTCCAGTAACCTTTTTCTTCTGTCACGGTTAGAGATTCATCTTTTCCCTTTCTCACCCATTTTACTCACCACTCCCTTTGTCCCAGGTTTAGTACAAGCTGAGCCTGAGCCAAGGATGTATGTGTAACCGATTTATTAAGGAAATGCCTCTAGGGCACAGGTTAGGGAGTTGGAGAAAGCAGAAGAGGAAAGGAAGGAAGCCAAGCTATGGTGCAGGTGCAGAGGCATGCAACCTGCAGAGAACTTTAGCTTGATTTTGCAAGGAGCTCTGGAGTATGTGTTACACCTTAGAGCTGTACCAACTAGAGGCAAGAGAGCTGGTTTCCATAGCATCAGACACTCGTGTCATTGTTATGGGATAGGAGAGAGAATGTACCCGAATCACTTAACATCCCCTCCCTCTACACATAGAAATAGCAAAAAAGGAAAACAAGGGGTCTGCGTAGAGCTCCCACATTGTTCACCACATACTTCTCAGGTATTGTGTTATCGTCACCATGAAATTTGCCATCTGCTCACTGTTTTCTGTTGCTGTAACTGCTCTGCTGGGTCCCAGCTAATAAATCAGGAACACTGAACCTGAATATAAATAATGGTTCTGGGAACCAAAGTTCTGAGATAGTCTCCTTATAGATCTCTTCGATTTTTATCCCAAAAGGAAAAAAAAAAATGGAGGCTGCTCATGTGTGTGGAAATCCATTAACACTTTAAGAGATCTCTGGATAAAAAGTAACCTCTCAGGGAATGTGTATTTCAAGGCCCTGTCTTCCCTCAAACTGGAATTTTTGGCCAGAGGAAAATAGCAATTATTTCACTTAGGGACAGCTGGTGTCCTCATGGAGGTTTAAATTTAACTTAGCAGCTAGAAGCTAGTCATCTTTAGATTTAGAAATATGAATCCATTGCAATAAGGAGTTGACCAAGGGCAGGCAGAAAGGACAAAGCAAAGACAATTACAGTCTTTTTTAAATGCCATAAAAGAATTGTCATATGAGCCTTGACACACACATTCCCGCAAATGAAGATCATGCAACTATTGCCCAATAAGTTTAAACAGAATGATTGCACTTGGCCTTAATTGTCCAGTTTCTATTTTTTAAAAAAGGCAATGAGTAACAGTGATGCATAAGGGAGAGAGAAGCTTTTGAATTTCTTCATATCAGAGACAATAAACATAAACTAAAAATAAATATTAAATGATCAAAATCCCAATGCAAAACATATATCTATCTGCACATACTATCACATGGAGGGAAAATTTGCATCACTAATATAAGTGCTATTTATTAGACATTGTTTTTCAATAGATTTTCATCCACTCTTTCATTATTTGGCTCTGTTTCTTGGTCACCTTCCTCCTATCTCTTCTCTTTCCCCTTTTCTCCATCTTCAATTTAGTGTTTATTTCTTAAGAAACAAGTTTACATATTTCTTAGTTCTCTGTTTGCTAACAGAACCTTTCTCACTTTTCAACTGAAAATATCAAGGTATTTTTTAATACATCAAAATAGGAGTTCTAATGTCCACTGATTAAATTATGATTCTTCACAGGTGCTTCAAATACATTGACATATTTGAGAAAGTTAATGCAGACAGATAGCAGATTTATTCACCTCTTAATATTGTAGTACTAACAAAAAACTCAAGTCAGTTTGTACAATCAGATTGCGATTTCGAAGTTCCAATTTTAAATAAAAGGCTCCGTTTTTCATCTTCAGCAAACACTGGCTAGTCAGGAACTCATGCCAGCATTCTCACAGTTGCCCCAGACAGGCAATTGCAGAAACTCTGGCTGAGTCATGTCTCTGCTCAGCTACTCAGTAATGAAACATCTCTTGGGACATTCCTAAGACATGCCAGATATGTGTTTCTGGTCTCCACCTATTTCTTTATCGTGCCCCAAGCTGTGCCCACATGAGTGGAATTTCCAGTGCACTGCCATGCTCAGCAGGACGAAGAGAAAAGTCTGCAGAATTGCTACTTAATATTATTCAATAAATCAGTAACAGAAGTAATGAATGGAATGGAATGCAAAATTTTGGCTCCTAGCCTTAGATAGAACCACTTCCTTCCTGTGAGCAAATAGTGGTTCATAGATTAGCTTGGGGAGGGCTACTTCAAAGGGATAGTGTCTAAGTAGTCAATTTTGCTCTGAACAAAATATGGAAAATACATTTTTTCAGGAGGAGGGGCTATGCTACTTTTTTTCCCCCCATTTTGGGATGCTGGGTATATCCTGGGTAATATAAAGTCAATGAACAAATGTTTGCTGATGATAATAGTTAAATAAAATTATTCAAATAGTTGTGAGCAAACATTTGCTGATCAAATAACATAATGATTCATATATGAAATGTGTTAGGTTCTACAAATGCTATATCATTTCCTTTCCACCAATATTCTCTTTCTGTCCCCGCATAGCCTCCAAAAGAAAACTGCTGCAGTTTAAAAAGACAGCCATCTAAAAAAAGTAACAAGTTAATAAAATGTAATAAAGAAATGGTAGAGGCAGTCAAATGTGGAGAATGCAGAAGCAATTCTTCTTTTAGTCCCTGTTTTATTAATAGCCTCTTTTGAACCAAAACAAAAGAACAATAAAGGATACGTTTTCTTGCAGATTCAAGAGAACTGCTTCACGTCAGTATTTCCTAATCATCAAGTTGCCACACTACTGTTCTAAAATGTCTCTTTGGTCTGAGCACTCCATGTGCTCCCCTACTGTCAATGTCCCAATGCTACAGAAACGCTCCCTTCCAGCCTTTCACCTGCTACCTGGTGTGTTGATGCTCCTGAACTTATGACCAGATCTGATCCTCATATATGGCACACGTCACTGTCAGATAAACACTTTCTGCAGAGATTTCCTTTTGAAACTTATTTCTAAGCCATGGGTTGCAAGAATTGGTGAAAAAGTTAAAATCTATTTGCTCTACTAACTGGTCAATTGCTGATGTAATAAATAACATAATGATTCATATACGTGTTAGTTAGGTTCTGCAAATGCTATATCATTTTCTTTGAACTAATATTCTCTTTTCGTCCCAGGATTAGCCTCTAAAAGAAAATTGCTGCTGGCAATTTAAAAAGACAGTCTTCTTTTTTAAAAAAGTAACAAGTCAATAAATATAATAAAGAGATGATAGAGGCAGTCAAATGTAGAGAAAGCAGAAGCTACTCTTCTTTTAGTTCCCGTTTTGTTAATAGCCCCTTCTGTACCAAAACCAAAGAACAATAATGAACAAATTTTCTTGCAGATTCAAGAAAACTTAATTAATCTTTACTTTAGTTCACTTCAAAATACTGAAAATGTTTCTTTTAAAGAAAATAAAAAATACGAGTATTCCACTTCCCTATTTAAATACTGCATGGTTCCCTATTTTCCAGAGGATAAAAGGTAAACTCCTTAGCATGGTAAAATAGCTTTCCAGTGTGACCTTAATCAGTCCCTTCCTTTGCCTGTCTCAGTATGGGATCCAGGCTCGGTGGGCTCTAAATCGCTCACTGTTCTCAACACGTGGTTCCCTCTCAAGTGTCTGTCTTTGCATTTGCTCTTTCCTTTAGCTAGCATAACTTTCTCTCACGCACTGCCACTTTTTCTCAGTTGCATGATTGGTTTCACAGGGGACTATGAAGAAATTTTTATTTTACTTTATTTTTTACTTGTTTTGTATAGTCAACTGCACTCTGAGTTCTTCAAAGACAAAAATCATAATTTATCCATTTTGTTAACATTGAATGTGAAATGTAAGCGAAAGTCATTGAGAACCCTAAGCAAATTGGCATCAGGAAGGAAACAGAATGGACACATAAGAAAGAACATTATAGGACCTTACAACTGCTAGTTAAGTGTTGGACAGAGTCTTAAGGAGAAACATGTCCTGCTACTCCAGCTTTCCAAATGGGCATCACTTTTTAAATTTGCTGAGATATAGTGACAGTCACCAACCCACCTGGGGATGTCCTGGCTATTAATGAAACTTAGAGTTCAAAGAGGACTCAGAAACATCAGGTGATTAAAGAATGTGGATTATGGATATAATTTTAGAAGAAAACAAAGCCATTGGAGTCATTCCTCTAGTAAAGCAAATTCTGTTAGCAGGGGTAACACATTAAGCAGCATGTTGGTATGTATTTATTTATTACTTAACAAATGTTTATTGATGATCTTCTCTGTATAAAATATTATGCTAGATAGAGGTGGCAAGAGTTAGGTATCTGTTATGGAGCTCACATTCTGAAGACAAAATAACAATAAATAACAAACATGCAACAACATAAATTACAAATAATAGATTCATTACTTAATTATCATCTGAGTCTTGAGATGAAGAAAGCATATAATGGAGGAATATACTCTAAATTTTGGGTTCAGGCAAATTGCTATAGGGAACTGATATTTAAGATATGATATGGGGGTGGCAGGTGTTACTAAGGTGAGGAGGGGATGGAGGAGAATTCTCGGGGTTTAGGGAATAACCTGTGCAAATGCCTCATGGTTGTGTGGTGTAGAATATATTCAAGGAAGAATTTTGAGAACATTGATTTCATTAGGTTTTCTAGGCTGGGCGTGGTGGCTCACACCTGTAATTCCAGCACTTTGGGTGGCAGAGGCAGGTAGATCACAAGGTCAAGAGATCGAGACCATCCTGGCCAACATGGTGAAACCCTATTAAAAATACAAAAATTAGCTGTGCATGGTGGTGTGTACTCCCAGCTACTTGGGAGGCTGAGGCAGGAGAATTTCTTGAACCCAGGAGTCGTAGGTTGCTCAGCCAAGATGGCACCATTGCATTCCAGCCTGGTGACAGAGGGAGACTCCATCTCCAAAAAAAAAAAAAGATTTTCTGGCTACAGAATT
This sequence comes from Callithrix jacchus, assembly GCF_049354715.1. NCBI lineage: Eukaryota > Metazoa > Chordata > Mammalia > Primates > Cebidae > Callithrix > Callithrix jacchus. Next base: position 69,000,219 of record NC_133512.1, on the reverse strand, counting down.
ATAGCTTTAATATGAATAACGCTGATGTAAGGAGTCCAGTCAGCATGTGAGAAAATATTGGAAATATATTGGCATAAAATTAACTGGACTTGTTGCTAGATTGGATATAAAGTTTAAATGAGAAGGAAGTGTGAAGGATGAACTGCCTGCTTTCTGAATTCAACAACTAGGGAGACGTTGAGGCCCCTCTCTGCCAACTGAACACAGGAGAGGGCAGTGAGAATATCACACTTTCAGTTCTAGAGATACTAAACGTGAGGTAGCTATAGGATATCTGCGTAGAGCTGTCAAATGGGCAGGTGGTTACATTGCTATGGAGTTCGGATGACAGTTGTAGGACTAAGACTTCTATTTTAGAGTCTTCCACATATGCAGAGTAAATGGAGAAGATAATAAAGCCCAGGTAAAATGTGTGGACTGGTAAGGGAGAGACAGCCCTGAGGAACTCCAGCATTTAAAAGTTTAATAAAGCAGGTGTCAGCTAGGCAGACTGAAAGTCAGTGTGAAGTCATTTGCCAGCTGGAACGATTAGTAAGCTGGAGATTTTAAAAGACAAAGTACTTTTGCGAAGAGAAAATTATCCAAGCAAAAGAATTGGATAATTTCTTGGCAATGAAAGTTTTCTAAGGTCCAACAAAGTCTTTTTTTCACATTCAAGTAATTTAAGTACATTTTAGAAAAAATTTACTTAGATATCTAATAGTTGTAAAAATGTGATTGATTCAAATGCCACAAAATCTAATATGATTAGATACTATATGACTTTTTTCAGAATACAAGCAAAAATATTTGCCCTGATGAATTATTCATATGAGTAACATGGTGTTATTGGAAAAGTGATATAATAATAAGTGCCTAAGATCATCTGATAAATTAAAAACGTTAGAAAGTAAGCCTTGGAATAAAATAAAACAATTTATCCCAAGGATAAAATCTCTCAGCTAAAAATCAAATGCCCATGTAAAACATCAACATTTTGATCATCTCCATTACCTTTAATTTAGTTGATTTTGTTGTAGCAAATATCTAAAATAATCTCATTTATCTAAAAATGAGTTGGCTTTTTAATTTGCCTTTCTACAATCTTATTCTGAGAGCAGCATAATGTGTGGTCTTGGAACTCCCTGTTAAAGCAATAAACTGATGTTGATAAGCATGGTTAAGACAATTTTTATTTTATAAAAAATTAATATACAATGGAGCACAGGATGGAATTTTAAAAAATATTTTTATATCAGAATTTAGTTATGTATATTAGAAAGTAACTTAATAACATCTAATTTTCAACCCAGTGAATTACTTTATAATAATAAAATACTCTTTGAGAATTAAATTTTCCTTTGTGGAAAGAAGTCAAATGGCCTTGAGGTGTGGCATTGTCATTACTGTCTATTAGTGCCATAAAAAAGGAGATTTAGACTGGAAAGTAAATTTGGCATTCATAAATCACTCTACAGCAAAACCAAGTATCTTGGACTTCTGGAAAACATTTGCAGTAATTCCTGAAACAGAGCACAGTGCAAGATCAAGTCAGACAGGACAAATGAATTTTCCCCAAGTCAAGAGTTAAGAGGGCTTTTGAAATATTCAAGCAATGGGAAAAGACAACATTTGCTCTCAGAATCATGATTATATTATTGTTAAACCTTTCATATTGTAGTAAGTAGTTTGAATATTGGAGAGCCAGGGTGTTCCAGAAATTGACTTCTCTTCTAGAAGAATTAGCTCGTGAGGTAATGGGGATTTCTATAGCCAGAGAATGACAATTAGGCTGTACTGCCTGAGAAAAGATAAAAATGGTCATATAAAAATGAAAGTGGGTGGGAGGAGGCAGCTACTATTATGGTCTGCCTAGAGCACTGGGTTCCTAAAAGGAAGTAGCAAGAGGTTAGGGTGAAACAGCAGCACAGGAGATATCTGCTGTTTGGCTTATCTAGCATTTTTACCTCCTGAGAAAAGCCATCTCTTCTTTCAATGGAGTACTTCTCATTTCACTCCAAATACATGGTTTTATTTGGGGCTGCCAACTATGATGTGTTGCTTAGCTCTCAATCCCATCCATCCTTATCATGAGAATGGGCAGGTGGCCCTTGCTAGGCTAATGGGAATTCTTCTCTAGGATTTTTGTTTTTAAATTGAAACAAAGGGCAGCCACTTCTTTGTCTTTCCTGTAGTTTGGTCATTGTAATAGAACAATCTCCTCTTCCATGTAACACAAAGACATCCCTATCTTAATCCATGAAGTCAGTGAATATGTTAGGGTACATGGCAAGGGAAAATTAAGGGAGTAGATAAGATTAAGTTTCCTACTCTGCTCACTTTAAAAGAGGGAGATTACCCTGGATTATTCCTTCAAATATGGAAGAGGGAGACAGAAGAGGAGGTCAGAGTAATGAGATGTTAAAAGAATTCAACCCACTTTTGCTGACTTTGGAGATGGAGGAAGGGAGTCATGAGCCAAGAGGACCTCCAGAAGGAATGTAACCTTGTTTACACCTTGATTTTAACCCAATGTATTAGTTTTCCTGGGCTACCACAACAAAATGCCACAAGCTAGGTGGCTTCAACAACAGGAATTTATTTTTCTTTCTTTCTTTTTTTTTTGAGATGGAGTTTCGCTCTTGTTACCCAGGCTGGAGTGCAATGGCGCAATCTCGGCTCACCACAACCTCCACCCCCTGGGTTCAGGCAATTCTCCTGCCTCAGCCTCCTGAGTAGCTGGGATTACAGGCACGCACCACCGTGCCCAGCTAATTTTTTGTAATTTTTAGTAGAGACGGGGTTTCACCATGTTGACTAGGATGGTCTCGATCTGTTGACCTCGTGATCCACCCGCCTCGGCCTCCCAAAGTGCTGAGATTACAGGCTTGAGCCACCGCGCCCGGCCAGGAATTTATTTTTTTTATAGTTCTGGATGCAGTAAGTTCAAGATCAAGGTACCACTAGAGTTCATGTCTCATGAGGACTCTCTTCCTGCTTTGCAAATGACTGCCTTCTTATAATCTTGAATGGCCTTTCTTCTCTTCACATGGAGAAAGAAGAGATCTCTAATATCTTTTTGTCATGTTATAAAGACAACAGTAATATCAGATTACAGCCCTACACTGTGCCCAAGTTTAACCTTTAATATCTCTTTATATGCCCTATCTTCATATACAGTTAAATTAGAGTTAGGACTTCAGCAAACAAATTTGGTGGACACACAATTCAGTCCTTAGCACCCAGTAAAACATGTTTTGGGCTTCAGAACTAGAGAACTGTAAGCTAATATATTTGTGTTGCTTTAAGCCACTAGGTGTGTGGTATTCGTTACAGAAATAGAAAACTCATGCTGTTATATTAGCAAAAAACTTTTGATTTAATCTCAGTGAGTTTCTGTCCCTTTCAAACAACAGTCCTGATTTAGAGCCAGGTTATGTGCAAAGAATTAGGAACATAATGCCTTTGAGGCTTTTGGTAAAAACAGGATTATGATGTAATTTGTATTTAGGGAAATTATTATGGATTCCGGACTGGAGAGGCAAGAATTCCAATCCTATTGATTGTTGAAGTAACATAATTATTCAAAATGTATTGAATCTTATAAAAATGAAAAATAGACCAGGTGCAGTGGTTCACACCTGTAATCCCAGCATTTTGGGAGGCCGAGGTGGGTGAATCACGAGGTCAGGAGTTCAAGACCAGCATGGCCAAGATGGTGAAACCCCATCTCTACTAAAAATACAAAAATTAGCTGGGCATGGTGGTGGGTACCTGTAATCCTAGCTCCTCGGAAGGCTGAGGCAGTGAATTGCTTGAACCTGGGAGGTGGAGGTTTGCAGTGAGCCAAGATTGTGCCGGTGCACTCCAGCCTGGGCGACAGAGCAAGATTCCGTATCAAAAAAAAGAAAAGAAGAGAAGAGAAGATAAAAGCATTATCTCATTCCCATATTATCAAATGACTATTTTTACTCTAGAGGTTGTGTCATTTTTCTAGAGTACAACTAGCTTAAGACCCAACACAAAGGGCCTGTCAGACACTTGTGCACGATTACACAGCATAAATTAACTCACTCAAAAAGAAAAATGCCCAAGCACATGTGTGTACACACACACACATGCATGGAGAGAAAGAGAAAAAAGAAGGCAGGAAGAACGGAAGAAAGAGAGAGAAAATGGAAGAAGGGAGGAAGAAACGAGGAACAAAGGAAGAGAGAAGGGAGGAAAGAAGAAAGTTTCTGTGGTAGATTTCTACTTGGGACCAAAGATGGTCACTTTGATTCTCTTTCCAATACAATCCAAGTTTACAATTAAGTTTGTTTTTTAAATTATTTATTTTGAATTATCATTCAGCAATGATGATGATTCTGCTACTCTTTACTACTATTATAAAGTTGTACTATATTCAGGCTGTTTCAATTTTTTTAATCTATCAATCTCACTGCAAACATTTTCCAAATAGATTAATTCACTCTTTTAACTTTTACATGTCTGCAGAAGTCTAATAAAATATATATATTCTTCTGTAAGTTGATTCCTTTTTTTTTTTTCAAAAAAGCATGGATTCGATCGTGTACTGCTGCTCTCTTTGCTTTTTAAACTTCTATTAACAGTGATATTATCTGACTTTCTCTTGTAGATAAATGGACCCAATCATAAAATGTATTCAAATTATGATCCTTGAGAAAATTCCTTTCAACCCATCTGGCTTCTAAGGCCTTACACATTTGACAAATTAGGCGGATTTATTGGCGCTCTTCTGCTTTACAGGTAGACTTGTTACTACTATAATATCTTTTTCTGTATATTGGCTGACTTATTTTCACTCAGAGCCGTGTGTGTGTGTTTAGAGACACAAAGACAGAGACAGAGAGGGACAGAGAGAAATTAAAATGGAGACTATCCTTTCTTTCATACAAAATCAGTTGTTTCATATTCTTAATTTTAGAGCAACATGCCTGGCCCAATGCTTGCATTATCCATCTGGGTAAGAACCTCAAACCTGCATATATACCTGCAGAATCTGAAGCAATCTAATGACTTCCACAGTGATTTCTGGGAATGTCCTCACCCATACGGTTCTAGCCTCCCCCTCCCTCTATGTGCAACAGGCACAACAAATGGTAATTGAGAGAATACGTTACTTAAGAAGATAAATCGCTTCTCAGTCCTAAAGACATCATTAGACCATTGAATTCAGGAACCTTGAGAGATTATGTGGTCTTCCAGTAATTTAGAATTTTAGTTTCTCATTCCCCTTGACATCTTGTACTTCCTTGCACATATTTTCTTCCTTTGGTTTCCTTGTTAATACAAGAGTCAATATACCACGTTTTCCTGGTCCTGAGACATAAGCTTTATATTTTTAAATATTTAATAATTTGGGATACATAGTATAATCAATATGATATTTACATACTACATTATTTTCCTTGAATACTGTTCTCAAGTCAAAGGTGTCCCCTACAATGGAGAATATCTTAGAATTGAGGAAATGTGCTAATTAATGTCTAGCTGTTATAAGGATTAAATGAGTTATTCTATGTAAAGAACTTAGGATCCAACTCAGTACATAAGTGTCACTCAACTAAGGTCAGGCATTATTATCATAAACGTTGTCATTATTGCCTTAGGCAGAGTAGCACATTTGTCAGGTGCATAGTTTCTGAGGCTAGACACACCTAAGTTGAAATTTAACTCTGCTATTTATTACCTTGGGGGTCCTGGCATATTATATGACTTCTCTAAGCTTTGGTTTTTCTTATCAAAAAGGAAGAGATAAGACTTAAATTTGAAAAAGCAGTGAGACTAAATGAGAACACCTATTTTACAATCGTAATATAGTACTTGGATCAGAACAAAATTTTAGTTGAGGAACTATCAATTGCTTCCAATTAGCTGTAGCCAATTATTAGAGCATTTAGCTTTCTGAATCCTGGGCTATGCTCACAGGACTGGTTTTTGCCAGCAGGTGTTTTCAGAAAATGGAGAAACAAGAGCAAGCTGTATGTATCTGGATGTGTCTGGTCCTGGCTTGCATCCGAATTCCTAAATCCAGTATCATTACTTATGGATTTAAACTTGATGACATCTCTGGACCTAAAATGATAGATGATCACAATTTTGTTGCTGCTGTGGTTTAGAGACAGGGATAAAAACTGTTATAGGACATCCTGATGGTGACCTTGGGCACAAATTTTAGCAGATCCAAAAAGTGACCCTTTGGCATCTCTCTGTGTCGAGGTCTCAGTTTGGTGTGTGATTCCAAGTGTTTCTATTACTGTCATGTAATTGGCAGGTGGTGTAGGGGAATTGTGGGGGAAGTTACTAGCATGCAGAGCAGGCTTGTACCAGCCTTGTAGAAATGATTGTTAAATTTTCAGGAGTTTTGCAAGCCAGTAATTAAATATAATCACTATTAAAAACTAAATTATATACATTTACAATTAACTATATAAAAAGCAAAGGTAATGTAAATCCCAAACACATCACTTCCTAATTATTTTACTATGTATTACTATAACCTATGCTTTCATGACCATTTAAATCTATTGTCTCCATATAGTGAAAATGCTCCCTATTGTGTGTAGCTTTTGAACTCTGCTCATTGATAGCACATCAAAAGCTTTAAATCAGCAATGGTGGGAGTATATACCACAAAATAGGACCCCATCTTTCTGAGCTGGTTCTCATGTAACAGCAAATCACTTGAATTACAACAGAGTTGGGTACATTGGACTCTAGTGGAAATGTTTTTTAAGCAGTTATTTACTAGATTTCCCAGAATGCATTTGATGTGAAAGTAATGATAGTTTTAAAACTGTGTGTTTATGAATATGTATATGTGACTGTGTCTTTTTTCCCAAGACAGACTAGTGAGTTTAGGATGAGGACAGTCATGTTCAGTAGGCCGTGATTGTTAAATAGTCAGTATTTTGATAACCATTTAGTAAACTGTTGGCTTCCTAACAGTTGAAAATGTCTATGATGTGAGAATAGTTGCACTACAAATTAAAGTAAATTTTGTTTGTTTGTTAAAAATTGGTTTATCAATACTCTGCCTAAAATCCTTATCTTTGCCCAGAGCTCCAACAAAATGTTACCTGATTTATCATTGTATTTAGTCATTTTTGGGTTGTTCTTATTCAACTTTTATATAATATTTAGTCTCATTTGCTGAGTGATACAGGGATAAACCCTCTGCTAAAATTTCAGAAAATGCAATAAAACTAAACAAAACAGTAAAATTATGTATTGATATCAGTACTGTACACAAAGCAATTTTATACAGTTTTTCTCTTTTTAAAATGTTATTCTCTGAATTCCTCTAGCATTTATTTGATATGACTCTGTCTTTTATCATGTACCGAAAAACATACTGGAATCTCTTTTGTTTTGGTAGTAGTTTTAGTCAATGAATATCTTTCTTTAGTAACAGTCAAAAGTTACACGAAAATGTTTTAGTTCAATTTCAACACACCAATGCTAAATCTGCATCTTACGGTATTTAAAACAGAACTGTTCGCTGGGCGCAGTGGCTCACACATGTAATCCCAGCACTTTAGGAGACAGAGGTAGGTGGATCACGTGAGGTCAGGAGTTCAAGACCAGGCCTGGCCAATATGGTGAAACCTCATCTCTACTAAAAATACAAAATTAGCTGGGTGTGGTGGCACACACCTGTAGTTCCAGCTACTCAGGAGGCTGAGGCTGAAGAATGGCTTAAACCTGGGAGGTGGAGTTTGCAGTGAGCCCAGATTGCACCACTGCACTCTAGCTTGGGTGACAGAGTGAGACTCTATCTCAAAAAAACAAAACAAAACAAAAAGCCAGAACTGTTTACATTCTGATATATATATATATATATACATATATATATATATATATATACACACACACATATTTTATATACATTTTATAATATACATATATAAAATGTGTGTATATATATATACATATATAAAACGTGTGTATATAGATATATGTGTGTGTGTGTGTGTGTATACATATATTGGGTTAACAATATTTCCATGGTAACTTATTTTAGCATAGTGAGTGTGATAAATGAATAATAAGTAAAGGAGGATAAGTTAGTTTTCATATCTAGACTGTGTATATATATATATATATACACACACACACACACACACACATATATATCAAATTCTTGATAATAATAACAAGTGTTCATAAATTGATAACTGGAAATCTTTGCTTCCTTTTATGTGTTTGGCTTGGGTAATTAATGGATGATTACATTAATTTTGAAGGAATCTAAATTTCATTCATTCTTGACCAGTCTAGATATGAAAACTAACTTATCCTCCTTTAATTATTATTCATTTATCACACTCACTATGCTAAAATAAGTTATCATGGAAATATTGTTAACCCAATTCGTTTTAACCTGCCTGATAACAAACTAATTAATAAGAGCTATCATTTACCAAAAATGTATTTGTACAGGGACATTTTTAGAGAACTTTGTGGAGAATCTCTCTTGGAACAGCTGTAAGAGAAGAGAGATAGTTTGATAATACAGAGGATCATCAGAACTTCAATACTATTACCTTTTAAAGTCTCCAGTATAAGTGGCTCCGCCTTTCCTATTTTCAGTATGGTGCATCACTGCCAAGAATCACCAGAGCATGCCTGAGGCTTTTGAAACTTTATCCTTAAATTCCAGAGGGTCTGTCACGAAACCCTCTTTGACTTTGTCTATCTGTTAATCCAATCCCTGCCCAGATGATGTTCCCAGGATAGAACCAAGGGGCCCCATAGTTTGGCACTCAGTTCACATAACATAGCATAAAGGATCATAAAAGAGAGTAAAGCTATATATAAAATCACATATGAGAATTTATTGAGCTTCAATGACAAAATGGTTGTATTTTCTACATGGTACATATTTCACATGATTTTGGAATTTTTCTCCATTTATGACATTGATTTTTAATGACCAAGAATCAGTGCCAATCTGATTCTTGTCGTTGAGCTCATTTTGAGTGACAAAGCAAAACTATGCAAAATTACAAAAATTCTAATTTATTTTTGTCTTCCTATTTATTAAATATCTATTTTTCTTGTACCTGAAATGTGGTGGATATTGAATAGACTCTAGGATAACAATGATTAAAGAAAAAGACATTTCTTTTTCTAATGGAACTGTATTGTGGAAAAGATAAACATCAGGGTATAAATATAAGTGCAATTAAGTGTTACAAGAGGCACAGGTAAAGTAGGAACCAATAACACAGGATGTAATACTGTTTGGAGAAGTCAGATGACACATTCCAGAAATGGTGTTTCCACTCAAGTCAGGAGAAATAAAAGGAGTTAATTAACGGGAGAAGGTGGGCAGCATTACAAGCCTACAGGCATCTGTTTTTCTTAACTGTGTTCCACTCACTTGTCCTCCTACCACTTCCTGAATTATTTTGGAGAATATGATTGTAGAAAAGAGTAGTTTAATAGGGGAAGTGGAGGAGAACAGCCCTGCCCTTGACACTCTTCCTGATTCCTCCCACCTCCCCACAATCTTTACTTCTTCTGTGATCCCCAAACTCAGGCAGGATTCAGTTTAATTCAGAAAGCCAATGTAACTGTCTAAAAGAAAACTGAATTCTGGAGGATAGAGGGAGAGCAGCCATACATGACTAGCCACTTTTCTTTATCCTCTACCCACTTACCGCTTCTGCTTTATTTATGCATCATCTTTAATTACATGCGGCACGTTTTGTGTATGCATACGTTTCTTTCCTTTCCCCAAAGAGAGCTCATTTAATTATCAAATAAATCTGAGCTAAAAATAAAAATTGTTAAAAGCATTGCCTAACTAATATCAGTTAAATATTTACCTATATATTCTTCTTATTCTTTAAAAAATGTTTTATTGATACATAATAGGTGTACATATTTTGGGGGTACAGATGATATTTGGATATATTCTTACAATGTATAAACATCAATCAAATAAGGGTAATTGAAATAACCATCACCTTAAATATCTCTTCTTTATGCTAGGAATTATTCTTTTATGGTTTCATTTTCAATTTAATTATCCAAATACATACACTTTAATTTCAGGTATAAGGTAAAGAATCAATTTTTCTTATACCATATGTTGAAAAATAAATGCCTCTGTAATTACTTCACAAGGTACCCTTTATTATGTATCATGTTCACGTGGATTATAAGATTTATTTCAGGACTATTCACAATAATCTCTTAATCTATGTGCTGCCTTTTATAACAACCTCTTGGTGTTTTAATTATTGTAATTTCATAATGAACCTGCATAGCTGAATAAATTCTATCACGTTTAAAACATGTAAACTATTTTAAATGATTTTGTCAAGTTACCAGCTACAGTTCTTGAAGTTGTAATTTGGAGAACATTCAAGCTATGCATTCATGGAGAAAACTAAATTCTCTATGCTTTGCTAAATTCATCTTTCCATTCAGTGACCTAATATATACATCTCTCTCCTATATATATATTTATATATGTATATATTATATATATATATATATAGCCTATACATTATGTACATTTCTAGTTAAAGTTATTCCCAAACACTGCACATATCTAGTTGCTATTGCAAATGAAGTCGTTTCCTGATTGGCATTCTAATAGGTTCATGCTGATGACTTAGTTTTTTTATTCTGTCGAATTTATCAAACATATCCATTCTAAAAGATTCAAAGTTTATTCTTTTGCATTTTCTAGATAATCTACAAATAATAAAAATTATAAACTTTTCCCTTAAACTTTCTACTGTTTTTGCTTTGCTTTATTCGTTATTCTGTTACTTTTTATAGAATTCCAGTGTAATACAGCCCTGATAACAGTAGACATCCTTGCCTTTGCCCTAATTTTAAAGAGAACTAATTCTATACGTTTTTGAATAACAGTGAACGATCCTTACTTGTGATTTAAGGAAAACTGTATTCCAGATGACAGAGAATGCTCCTCTTAGGATCATCTAACCTTTCATATGTTTATTTAAGATTAAAATATTCATTTCAGCATAGAATGGCATCCTGTGCTCTTTAATAGCAGTTATCCAGTGTACTTCATGAACACAAACACAACTGCATTTATTCTTGTTCAATGGTTGCTTCTTACATCTTTCTAGGAAATTATGTATCTCACCTAAAACACTTCAATGCATGAGTAACTGTCATACAGAGTTAAACAAGGTGGAGAGAGGGCAGTGTGTGTGTGTGTGTGTGTGTGTGTGTGTGTGTGTACCAATTACCATGCACATTATTGGTAGCAGCCTGGGAATACAGTTCAAGTTTCACTTCCTCCATGAAGCCTGTCTTGAGTTCCTGTACATAAATACTTCTTCCTACCATAATTTCTAAAATATGTTTTCAGCACTCATGTATCACATACAACTAAATAGAGTAAATTTTAAATAATAGCTTTGCATTCATCCTTTTCTGGAAAAGTACAAGAATTTCAAGCACAGAATCATAAGTTAACCAACTAGTTTCAAATCTCAGCTCTACTTCTTAACTTCACAACTTGTCTTGACCTTCCACAGGTTTCTAGGGCAAATTATTTTACCTCTCTGTGCCATAGTTTCCTCATATGTAAAATGAGACTAATAATATTTACTATATATTTAAAACTTTATTTTAGAGTGCTCTGAAAATTAATAAAATATATTAAAGAGTTTAGAATGACTCTTTGCTCAATTCATTGAGTATAAAACAAGAGGAGGTGTGATGGCCACTCTTGTTAATGTTTATGTATATTACTTCTAATTTAATCATCTCAGTACATTAACAAGACAACTGAAGCTTGTGGAGATAAAATTATTTGCCCAAGCACATATCCTTGGTAAGTCAGAGAGTTAAAACTTATTTCATTTGTTTCATGGAAACCCTCTGCTCTTAAGCAATGCACAGCTCAGGTTTCCAACCAGTACCATGATGAAAGGGGGTCTCTTTTAAACTATTTTAGAGATTCACATAGGCATAGGGGAAGCTTCATATGAGCTATAACTCTTATATTGCAACCAAAAAGAACAGCAGTGGTGCTGAAAACTCTGCTGTACTTTGGAATCAATTGGTATTAGAGTTTTGTTTTGTTTTGTTCTCTTCTTCTTCTTCTAAATTCCAATGCACAGGGTACACCCATACCACCTAAATATGAGTCTCTGAGGGTGGGATTGTAGACATCAATATTTTTAAAATTCCCCAAGTGATTCCAGTGTGTAGCAATAATTGGGAACCAGTGTTTTAGAACAGTGGTTGTAATTAGAACCAATTAGAGTTTACTGGAAAAAAATCCTCTACTCTTCCAGATGGGTCAGAGAAAGTTTTACAGAAAAGGAGTCATTCTTCACTTGATATTTGAAAGCAGAAAAACTTGTCAAAAAATCATGGGGAAAAAAACATATAGGGAAAGGGGAAATTTTGAATGAACAGAACTTTAAAAAACACAATATAAGAGAAACAGGGTGTAGTACTCCTGGGCAACTGCTAGAATTCTGCATTCTTGGTCATGCTGAACCATCCCCTAAGGTCTTGTTTATATAATGTGTCCAGTTCTTCACTGATCATGTTCATCTTCTATTCTAAAAACATGTTTTCTTTGTTCCTTTCTTCTCAGCTGTTCTCTGACAAGCCATCTCTTGGGTTTTTTTGTTTTTTGTTTTTTGTTTTTAATTTCCAAACCAGTCCAATGCGACCACATTCCTTCTTTTTGCTTATGAGTTGATGGTCTAAGTTTTCATTAAAAGGTTCCATTTTTGTTATTTACTTATTTCTTTTCGTTCTTTTTTTTTTTTTTTTTTTTTTTTGAGACGGAGCTTCACCCTTGTTGCCCAAGCTGGAGTGCAATAGCATGATCTCGGCTCACTGCAACCTCCACCTCCTGGGTTGAAGTGATTCTCCTGCCTCAGCCTCCTAAGTAGCTGGGATTACAGGAGTGTGCCAACATGTCCAACTAATTTTTGTTTTTTTAGTAGAGACGGGGTTTCATTATGTTGACCAGGCTGGTCTTGAACTCCTGACCTCCAGTGATCCACCTGCCTTGGCCTCCCAAAGTGCTGGGATTACAGGCATCAGTCACTTATTTCCAATACTGAATTATGTATCTGTTTTCTCAGATGTTATATGTATGTAAATATGTATATAAACATGTCTATTAGATAAAGTGTTAAGTTGAAAAATAAATGGCATTTAAAAATACAATAAAATTTAAGTTTGCAGCAAGAAGTTCTGTTCACATAATTCATCTATGCATCTCAAGCTGCCTTAATGAAAAATCAGAGTTTATTTTTTAATGATTACAGATGGAATGACAAGTTTGGTGCAACAGGAATTTCTGTAAAACCTATTATTTTGCCTTAAACCATGTGCAAATGACTTCCAGGAAACAACTGGTCAGAATGTGATTTGAGTCATTACTTAAAATTCCAAAGAAGACAATAATAGAAACAAATTAAAATGCTATGCAAATCTATTGGGGGGAAAAGTTGTTTACTACAAAGCAGAAAATCCAAGCATAAAGCAATAAGACATTTCCTTTTCAAAGCAGAGTGGTAATAAAATGCAACATAAGGCTTGAAATCACAATGCTGACAGTTTTTGGAAATTACTCAGAAGTTTCCAATGTGAAACCATAGAATAAATATCATACTGGTTTAAAATGTAGTAACCCAACATGTGTCTAAATGTTTAATGAAATCTTGGAGTGTTAACTGCCTCTGTGCAAAAAACCATAATACATAAGTGGATCAAGAGATTAGAAAGCTGATTGACCAATTTGAACTGATATATTCATAATCATGGGGCTGCCAGCTTTATACTCAATAGATATGGCTGTTGACATAACATAACAGATAACAGAAGAAATTTTACAGGTGCTTCGTAAATACACATGAGGCTTTGGAATCAACCTTTGGATGAACCTATCGGAGCATTTGTGAACAACTCTTACATAGTACTCCTGGGAACTAGTGACTTTCAAATCTACTGTCACCCTGATATCCTGGTATACAGAAAAAGACAATCAAAGCAATCATTTTTTCTTCTCCTCCCACAATATCGTTCCCTAAACAGGTTAAAGACTCAATATCAGAACACAAATACAACTAAAAAGTGTCTGCATCACAGAGAATCATGGTGGATTTATTAAGACTTCCCAAATCATGCTACTTTCACAAATAGCACTCTAGAATTCTGCCACCTTATAGTCACATTAAGAGATGACCTTGCATTTAAGAAGGTGACATTGCACACTGGCAAAATGGACAATCTTGAGCTCAGGAGATTTGTATGTGTGTTTTTTCTCACAATCCTTTTGAACTCGGGCAAGTTGTTGAATTTTTCCGAATCTCTTTGCCTCTTCTGCAAAATGCAAAGTTAGACTAGAATGGTAATTTTCCACTTTTTTTTTTTTTTGGTTTTTTTTTTACGTGGTGTGAAAGGCTCATTTCATATAAAGTCACAGAAATATTAGACTTTAAGAATATGTCACCATATTTATCAACTTACTTTTCTGTTATAAACCATTTAGGCACTAGAACCTGGAGCTCATATTGAAATGAATCCAATAGTCCCATAGATAGTTTTTTGGATAAAAGTAGAAATTCACTATTCTGGTTATACAGCTTGAAATTTACATTTATGTGAAGTTCCCTGCTTAGGAAAAGACCTTCAGTTCTCTCAAAAAGTATCAAAGAACTAGGCCGGCACAATGGCTCACACCTGTAATACTAGAACTTTGGGAAACCAAGGTGGGTGGATCACATGGTCAAGAGATCAAGACCATCCTGGCTAACATAGTGAAACCTCATCTCTACTAAAAATACAAAAATCAGCTGGACATGGTGACCTGTGCCTGTAGTCCCAGCTCAGGAAGCTGAGGCAGAAGAATCACTTTAACCCCAGAGGCGGAGGTTGCCGAGATCATGCCACTGCACTGCAGCCTCGAACTTCTGTCTCAAAAAAAAAGAAGTATCAAAGAACTGAAACTCACCAGATTACCACATCCAGACAATGAGATGCCCGACCCCTAATTCATCATGATTGCTTCCTTGTCCCTCCCTAGTTCTTGCTTTAGTACACATTGCTTTATTTCCTTCCTGCTATATAAACCCCTAGTTTTAGTAAGTAAGGGAGGTGTATTTGAGACTGAGCTCCCTGTCCCTGGCTGCAGCACCCAATTAAAGACTTTTTCCTTGGCTATAACCATTGTCTTAGTTATTGGCTTTCTATATAGCATAGAGCAAACACCCCTGGTGTTTCAACAACAGTGTTAACAGGGGATGGGGTGGAGGCTATACAATCATTTATCTACTTGGAGAATCTTGTAAGGTTGAGATGAGAAAAGCAAGGCACAGAGAGATTAAGTTAGTTGCTCGAAATCACACAATCATTAGATATTAGAATGGGCATTTGAACCCAGACAGTTTGGCTCCATAGGCTATATTCTTCACACTCTAGTGAATTATACAATGAATTCATATGTAGAATATGAATAAAGTCACTTGGGTCTTCACTGTGCATCTTTAACTCTCTGTAAATATAGAATTGTTATATCCTTCATTAGAGAAATATCTTGCCTTGAACATATCCATCCTCTAATGTAAAATTCTAAAACCAAGTGTTAACCACCTGCACATGTATTAATGATATTCAGTTTATCTTTTTGATTTTTAATCAAAGCTCTCCTTTGAAAGTTAATCTGAACAAGGTATGGGGGAATCACACCTGTAATCTCAGAAACTAGGGAGACTGAAGTGGGAGGATAGGTTGATGTCAGGAGTTTGAGGCTGCAGTGAGCCATGATCATCCTACCACACTCCAGCCTGGGCAACAGAATGAGATCCTGACTCAAATAAATTAGTGAATAAATCAATAAAACAAAAGGCAATTTATTTCACTGATGATTTCATTCAATTCATTGTGAAACTTTTATTTATTTTAATATATGTCAGTGAGAAAAATTTAGTTATCTTGATGAAGATTTGTTTCGTTTTGTTTTGATTTTTGGAAATGCTCCTGAGTCATATTGATGAAGGTTTTATAAACTGAAATCAAGGGCTATAAAATATCATTGCAGATAATATCCATTGTGCCTGTGCTTGGTTTGGCTGTATCATATGTGGCATATCTGTATCAGTACAGATAAATAGCTGCAAAGATAACTTTTACCCAGTTTACCTCACAATCTCAGGATAATCTGTTAAGGCTTGGGGAATGAACTATGGTAGAAAATGTTGAAGTACTGCTTATATTTCTTGTCAGAAATACCAAATCAGAAAAGAATCCCCAAGTTGACTAGTAGTAATAAGCTATTATATCTCCTTTATTATTTTTCCATTTGCACTTGTCCTGATGTGTACAGCTGCTAAGTGGATGTACCTGGGCCTTGCTAATTGAGCTTGATACAGGCACTCACTTGTACAGATGTGCATTTAACAGATATACTCCGGTCTCAATTTATTTTAAAAGAATCCAGAAGGCCAGGTACAGTGGCTCACGCCTGTAATCCCAGCACTTTGGGAGACCAAGACAGATCACCTGAAGTCAGGAGTTCAAGACCAGCCTGGCTAACATGGTGAAACCCCATTTCTACTGAAAATACAAAAAATTAGCTGGGCTTGGTGGTGCATGCTTATAATCCCAGTTACTCAGGAGGCTGAGGCAGGATAATCACTTAAACTGGGGAGGCAGCGACTGAAGATGACACCATTGCACTCCAGCTTAGGCAACAAGAGCAAAACTCCATCTCAAAAAAAAAAAAGCAAAAAATATTGAGAAAAAGTACTGATTAGTACTTGATTAAAATGTAGATGGCAGGCTGATGGGTGCATCAAACCACCATAGCATGTGTATATCTCTATAACAAACCTGCATGTTCTGCACATGTACCACAGAACTTAAAATATAATACAAATAAATTAATTAATGGTAAAAGATTGCAGATTAAAAAACTTACAACATCTTTATAAGAAGTTCAAAAACATGGACAGCGATAGCAGATCTGCACAAGACAAATTTACACCAAAGAACAAGTTAATGTGTTTGTGGTCCACAGGGTTGCAACTTAACACAAAACAGTAACTGTGGATATTGCCTGTCATTACAGAATTTAAAGATTTAAAATACATTTTAAAATATTAAGTTCTAATTAGCAAGTTATAGAACCCTCAAAATACCATAATAAAACTTAACTTTACATTTTGAAAACCATTCAACTAAACCACATGTATGACACTTTTATAGCTGACATGTAATTTTTTTAAATACCAAAATGATTATTGAGCACTAAATTCATTGTAGGATTAGTTTATCATTCATAGATATTTTGCCACATGTACTTTGCTTGTATTTTATAAGAATTTTCTTTATAAAAGGAACATGTAGAAAAATAAAGACAACATTTAAGCTTAGTTCCTTGTCATGCTATATTGTTGAAATTTTAGCTACTAAAATTTGAAATATTTTGAACATGTATCATTTTGGTTGTTTTTCTCTCCTTTATATATATTATCAACTTCTGACAATTATTCCTTCAAAATGTCTTGTGTATCTGCCTCTTTATGTTCATTACCATTGTAAGCAACATAGTCCTGGCTGTATTCTGCATTATTGCAAAATATAGTCTGTTCCTCCAAAAATTCTTTCCACACATGCCTTTCCAATCTAATCTATTAATACTCCTTAGTGTAAACCCACCACTGCCTGTATGCCAGTCTCCTTCTCTCTGTTTCACCTGTCCTCTCCTCTTTTTAAATATTCTTGAATGTTCCTTATGATTTAAAAAATCTAGTCTTCCCATTTCGGTAAAATATTATTCTTAATAGTAATGAGGGAATTGTATTTCATTGTGATACTATCATCTTATTTTCTATTTATTTTCTCTGATTTTATTTGCTCATTTGAAGGTGTGGTAATTTCACCTGAGAAATAGCTTTTATTTTAATAATTTTGCTTCCTTGTGAAGTATTTTTTACAAACTTACTGCACTCTTATTTCACGATATAGGAAATACAGTTGCTGATATACAAGAGACAAGCTATTTGCTGAATGTAAGAAAAATTAAACTTGGCCAGATTGGTTAACATTTATCTAAAATGGTAGCCTCATAAATGTCAGATCTAAATGCAATTTACTCATCCATGCTATATGATTTCTGTAACAGTGTTCTGTCACTGGCATCCCTGTAATTAATTTGTTCATTTTTTCAACAAATACATATTGCAGAGTGCTCTGGGTGCTAAATACATAATGGTAAATAAAAGAGTTCTGCCCCCCCACTCTTCCAGAGCTTAGATTCTGGTGGGGCAAACGGGACTAATTCATAATCATTCAAATGAAAAGGAGAAGAGATCTAGAAGAACTGTAAGAGCCTAAATAGGGCATCGGCCTAGAGAGGGATCACAACAAATTCTCCACGAAAGAGTGATCTTGTACTGAACTCTGAAGCATGAGCAGACACTAACTCGCTAAAGGGAAGGAAGAGTGTTCTAGCATGGCTAAAAATCTTGTGTTAAGAAGAAAGCATGACTGGTTCAGACTCTGAAAGAAGAGCAGAGTGGCTGAAAAGGAGAAAGTAAGGAGAAATGAACTGGAAAAGGAAGCTGGAGGACGAGATGGCAACCACAGCAAGCCCGCTGCTCACAGTCTTACGTAGCCTGGTTTTTCATCACCCTAAGAGCACAGAGAAGCCAAAGGACTCTAAAC
The DNA here is from genome assembly GCF_049354715.1 of Callithrix jacchus. NCBI lineage: Eukaryota > Metazoa > Chordata > Mammalia > Primates > Cebidae > Callithrix > Callithrix jacchus. Next base: position 68,981,529 of record NC_133512.1, on the reverse strand, counting down.
GTGGAGAGTGATATATGTGGAAAAAGACTCAATACCAATTGGCAACTAAAAATGTAAGATTTGTAGGTATTAAGCACTCATAATAAAGTTAATGCTTGGGAACTGTTCTAAGGCACATTAAAGGCCATGCAATTGTGTTTATATGAAATACTTTCAATTCAAAAGTACATTGTTTGTGTTGGTATTTGGAGACCATATGATATGCCTGAAAGTGGCAACCCAAGGTCGTTTCATAAATAATCCATAAATTAAAGTCTAGGTGTGTTAGCCCATTTTCATATTGCTATAAGGACTGACCAAGACTGGGTAATTTATAAAGGAAAGAGGTTTAATTAACTCAGTTATGCATGGCAGGGGAGGCCTCAAGAAACTTACAATCATGCCATAAGGAAAAGGGGAAGCAAGGCATCTTTTCACAAGGCAGCAGGAAGGGGAGTGAAAACAGGAGCAACTACCAAACATTTATAAAACTATCAGATCTTGTGAGAACTCACTATCACGAGAAGAGCATGGGGGAAACCATCCCCATGATTCAATTACTTTTATCTGGTCTTTCCCTTGACACATGGGGATTATGGGGATTATGAGGGTTATAATTGAAGATGAGATTTTGGGTGAGGATACAACAAAACCATATTACTACGGATGGCCAAATATTTTAAAAGTAAAACATTGGAACTGAAGATAGGACCAAAATGCTTGTGTAATAGTAATCTGATGTCTTCATGCATTCTTAAGCAATTTTACCTCTATGCCCTTTGTGTGCTTCCAGTTTAGGTTAGAAACTACTTGGAATTGTTATCACTTGACAGCTGCTGACAGATTTGAAGTTAATCAGTCCTGAGCTTAGCTTCTACAGCATGTGTTCACATGGTAAAGCCAACATCCTAATTGCCACCAACTGGTTTCTTCTGCAAAGTCAGTAAGAGACCACAGATCAAGTTGTTTAACGACGTCAGTAAAAAATGAAAAGGAACCCTTCGTTCACCTTTCCTTTTCCCTTGAGACCACAGTATATCTGCTTCTCATCTTTACTCAAGTATTTTGCCCAGTACCATCTAAAACAAATCAAATGGTATGAATTCTCTGCTTCCCTTCATGATTCTCTCCAAAATATCTAAACACTTTGCTTCCTCCCATCCCTCAGTTATTCTCCTTTTTGCTTCCTTAGTAAACATCTTAAGGAATCCCTGCCCTTGCTCTGTATTTCCAGGATTCAGAAAGCAAGCTGAGATGTTCAGTTAGGTAGTGGAAGAGGAATGATATGGAAAATGGAATTGCCTAATCACCTCAGTGGGTGGTCCTTATACATGGAGATAAAATTAATCATAAGGGTAGGATTGTGGTAACTATAAGTTATTAACAATACAATAACATAGACATAATGTATATTTGATATGGTGATTAAATACTGGCCAATAAAGAAAGTCATCAGAAAGACTAAACAAATAAAATGCATTGAAGACTGGATAGGAAAAACAAGAATCTGTGCTCTGGAATATTCCATTTGTTATGTTTTTAAAGCTGAGTAGAATATATGACTGTAACAAGTTGGTGTTTTATTCAACAACCCAATTTTAAAATGTGATCATTGGTTGGTAATGTTGAAAGTGGTAATCACACATGTTTGGAAAAAAGCATTTCTATTTGTAGATTGTTCTTTTCACATTATAAGAAAAAATCTTTTAAAGGTGGTCTTTTTATATTCTTATAATATGACCTTATCAGGTTTCTTGTTTTACAATATAGGAAATTGAAATTCAGTAGTATAGTAAGTGAGAAATAAATCTAGAATTAAATATAGGGATCTTATTTTTCCAAGGTCTACTTATTTCACCATTACCGTCTGTTAAGTTTTTCCTTTTATAGGAGGTTTTTTTAATCATATATGAGGGCCAAAATGGAATGTTCTGCATGATGACAAAGAAATCTTGTAGTTACCGGGAGAGTGGTATGTTGGAGGGGAAAGCTTGGGCTGATGAACAAAGAGTTTTAACAGCTTAGTGCTTCACACATGGAGAAACAATCCTGAGGTCAGCTAACACCTGTTTTTCCAGATTTTGATATAGTTGGCTTGTGTAAACTTCTTTATTTTCTTTTTCATTTAAAGGATTTTACTGGTAATAGCTATGAAGAAACAGACTGTCAATAGCAGAAATAATGTGGGAAGTTTATAAAACTCATTAGCTTTGATCGCTGATGTTTATCTTTAAACTTCTTTATAAAATTTTAACACTAATTCTAAACAGATATTAATTGCAAATCTCGCAGAAAAAGGAGAGCAAAGATGTTAAAGAATTGATACCTTTCTTTTGGATATATATCCAGAAGTAGGAATGCTAGATCATATGGTAGCTGAATTTTTTATTTTTTAAATTTTTATTTATTTACTTTTAATGGGAAAGCTGAATTCACAGAAGCAAAGAGTAGAAAGGTGTTTTCCAGGGATCAATGTGGTGGGTGCATGGGTTGGGGGAAGGAGAAATGACTACATTACAAACTATTAGTGATAAAATGAATAAGTTCTGGAAACACAACATCCAACATGGTCACTATAGTAAGCAATAATATATTATATATTTGAAATATGCTGAAAAACCATATCTTACAAATTCATACTACAAAAAAGTAAGCATGTGAGCTGATGGATATGATAATCAGCTTGGTAGTAGTAATCATTTCACAGTATGTATATATATATCAATGCATCATGCTGTATACCTTGAATATATGCAATTTTTATTTGTCAATTGTATCTCAATAATGCTGAAAACTTTTTTTAGAAAAGAACAGGTACTTTCATTACAGAAATTGCTCCCAGATGCTGGGCCTCCCCAATGTTGGGCTATTGGAAGAACATTAATACAAAGAGTCCAATGACTTTATAACTGTGCCATAATATAGCAAGCCTATAATATTCCTATTTGGATTTAGGCTTTATAAGCGTGGCTGTAACAAAAACTATGCTCCACAGGGTGCTTTGCATATTATATGACCTCATTATCTGTTTTTAGAATAAACTGTTTGAAGCCCAAGCTTTTAGTTAGCAATGGAATAGCAGCTCAATAAGGTATAAGGGTAACTAAAAGCATACCAAAGGTGACATGTAGGATTAGCTTTTCCTTTGTGATGTGGATCTTTAGTGAAATATCATCCTTGTCTATCTTGTATACATGATCTAGTCTTTCATTACTGGGAGTATCATGACTTACATTCAGATATTCAACACTACTATGTAGCTCATGGGGATTTCACATTATTTCCGCCTCCCTCCCCCTAAGCTTGATTTTCCATATGCATACAGAGATTCTGAAATTTTGTGCAGAATAATTAGCAATATTAAGGCCAGGCGCAGTGGTTCACACCTGTAATTCTAGCATGTTGGGAGGCCGAGGTAGGTGGACCACCTGAGGTCAGCAGTTTGAGACCAGCCTGGCCAACATGGTGAAACTCCATCTCTGTGAACAACACAGAATTAGTTGGGCATGGTGGCAGATGCCTGTAATCCCAGCTACTCTGGAGTCTTGCCCTGTCGCCCAGGCTGGAGAGCAGTGGTGCGACGTCAGCTCGCTGCAACCTCCACCTCCCAGGTTCCAGCCTGGGCAACAGGGCAAGACTCCATCTGAAAATAATAAAATAAAATAAAATGCAACAATTATATAAATACTGAATGAGGATTTACTTTTATTGCTCTTGTCACAATTCACTAATTACTGTAAGGCAAATAAATATGTTAAGTATTGGGATCAAGCTGTGTTTTCTAAGCATTTGCTGAACCAGAGTCATGCTCACAAGTTTAATTCCTACTGGACATACTAACAGAGAAAACTTATTTATCTCTTTGTAATCATATATCTTTGAATATTATATAAGTCTGAGTTCAATCAATCAGGAGATACAAACCACACAGCAATTTGAAAATGAAAGGGGTAATATAAAGAATTATTAAGGACATGGATGAATCAGGAAACCATCATTCTCAGCAGACTGACACAAGAATAGAAGACCAAATACCGCATGTTCTCACTCATAGGCGGGTGTTGAACAATGAGAACACATGAGCACAGGGAGGGGAATGTCACACACTGGGGTCTGTTGGGGGTTGGAGGGCTAGGGGAGGGACAGCAGGGCGTGGGGAGGGATAACATTGGGAGAAATGCCTGATGTAGGTGATGGGGGGATGGAGACAGCAAACCACTATGGCATGTGTGTACCTATGCAACAATCCTGCAAGATCTGCATATGTACCCCAGAACTTAAAGTACAATTAAAAAAGGAATTATTAAATATAATAAGGGATTAGAGTTACAAGGGGTTGGCTGGTAAGAAGTAAAAGAACTCTAATGAGTACAGAAATTGAATATATAAGGAAGAGTCAGTATCCTAGGACTGAGATAATTGTCCGTGGAAGAGTCCCCATTACCCCAGGCCTGAGATCCAGATTTAATTGGGAAAAAAAAAAATCTTGGTTCACTGAAAGGCAGAGAACTTGTTTTGGTACCCTGTCAATGGGACTTAGAGAAAATCTATCTTTCAGAACTGCCAGATACCATTCTCTTGGTAGCTGGGGAAATCTGTTTACAGGGAGATGTCCCACCAGGCGCTGTTCACTATGAAATTGTTCATCAGGTGTTCAGAGGGAAGCCACTGGCTCCTGAGTGCTGCAGGTTAGTGTTCTGCAAAAGCCTAGTGCTGGAGAAGCTGCCTGCATGGTTGGAGCTTGTTGCTGGAGAAGCTGCCTGCATGGTTGGAGCTTGTTGCTGGAGAAGCTGCCTGCCTGAGACACTTGAAATCTACTTGAATATATTGGTTCATAAGCACCCAGGAATAAAGCTAATTAAAATTCCAACTGGAGTACCTGGAAAGCTGTCTTTTGCTGTGAGGCTCATGATTCTGGCATCTCAGCTCTGTTGAACATGGGCCCCCACTGGGTTCTGCTTTCAGTCAACCAATTAGACAAACAATTTATATCACTTCCAATCCCATATGTTAACATACCAAATCATATCCCTGTTACCAATAAAAATAGTGTAATATAAAATTAAGGTCTGTATTCATTCTAGTTCATTCAGAATTAATATTCACAAACATTTCCCCAGCATTGGGAGGTATAGTGCAAACTTGCTACTAGGATACTTGTACAAGGGTTCATGTAAAACTATGGCCAACACTAAATCAGATTACAATCCCAGAATTACCATAGCATAGTAGTCCTTAATCAGAGATGACTGTGTTTCCACCCTCTTCCCAGGATATTGTCAATGTGTGGAGGCACTTTGATTGTCACAACTAGAGAGATGCCGGCAGCATCTACTGGGTAGAGATTAGAGATGTGGCTAAATATCTTACAATGCACTAGAACAGCCTCTACAAAAATATAATTATATGGCCCAAATGTCAACAGTGCTAAAGTTGAGAAACCTTCTAGATTCAAATAAGTGGTCATGTTGGAGTAGAGAAAATCTAGTGTGGAAGTGGCCAAAGGATACACCTTTACAAAAGAATGTGTTCAGCAATGTCTTTGTAAGCCAGGGATCACAGAAAGAGAAGCCATTACAGAACTAGGCCCAGTGATGGCACTGTGGATGAGATGATCCACTTGGTGGTTATTTCACCAGTCTCTGAATGTATAATTGGAATGAAATAGAAATAACTGGTAGTTGGCACATTCCCATAAAGGTCCTTGGTCTGTGGGGTAAGAGCTATCACTGTTCTATATTTACATAGCTATCTAATTTTCTTTACAAATCATTTTGCTCTGCACTGAAATCTAGATTAGAAGAGGACAAAAATGTTTCTAACTAGAGAAGGATCACTATTTAGCAACAATTATATAAATGTAAGTAACTAAAATTTCCTGCTAAAAATGATGAAAAGATTCCCTTTTATTAACAGTAGTCATTAGCAGTTTCTTAGCTTCATTGTTATTCCTTGTTTACAATGATTTAAATTTGTTATTTAGAAGGAGCTGGGAAAATAAAAGTTTATTTTGTCATAGGTCCAAATTTGTCAAAATAACAAAATAAAATAACAATAACAGACACAACAGCAACAAAGATAAACTTCAGTTCGGCTTATCCATTTCCATACAAAATATGCAATATTTTTTTTGCTTTTTCTCTTTAGGTCCAGACTGAAAATGTAGGCATATATCCTCAATCCAAATAATTTAGCTGTCATCTGGAGAATTAAGTGTTCTGAATTTTATTCCTAAAAGTGGCCTTGGCATTTATTTTACAGATAAAGAAATTGAGGATCCGGAAACTGAAATTACTTCCCTAAAGTCAAACTGTTGTATGACTGCAACCTAGATTTCTGCACTCCCATTTAATGCTATTTCCATTAAATAACAAAATAATATTATTAAGTATTGTCAGAATTTAAATCATGCTTTGGAGTTTATTTTCAATACATTTGATTTATTTGGGGCTAAATATACTTACTAATTTGTACAGTTAGGAAGTTGTTTTACACAATGGAAAAAGGAAGACATTTATGTTAAATATATACTGTATACTTTATTAAACAACTTATTTGACACCTCTAAAACACTCCTTTTGTTTCTAATGTAATTTTTAACTTTCTACAAAAGGCCATGAGAATCCAGGGATTGAGAAAGAGCCTATCTAGTCTTGATTTTCATCATCATCAATAACACCCATGCTCTCGATAAATCATTCTGTCCCTTGTGTTCATTTCCACACTAACACTCTGCCTTTTATCTCCACCTCATCAGCATTGGGTACAGATGGATAACAGCAAAAGAGAGTTGTTGCTGGGAAGACAAAGTGGTAAAGATAAAGTTTGGAAATAGAATTTTCCTGGTATATAATTTAATAGTAACAATAGTGAGCTAGATAGTGATTGAGTATGTCTGAGTGAAATACATGGTAAAGAAGAAAAGTTAAAAGGAGAACAGAGTGTGTTGGCAAATTTCTCTTCTCTAAAGGCTAATGGTATTTTTTCTATTTATAAAGAGAAAGAGAAATTTTCTATTTATAAAGAGAAATGGTATTTTTTCTATTTATAAAGAGCTCTAAAGGCTAATGGTATTTTTTTCTATTTATAAAGAGAATTATTTTTTTGCATAGCCCTTTGTTCTAATGTCTTAGATTCTCATCTAATTCAAGAAACACAAAGGATTGTTCTCTGAGTTTTACGGTACAAAGAAAAACAAGATGTGATTGCTAAAAATATAATTTCATAGATATTGTCCCAAACTGGACTTTATAATATAAATTTGAATTCTATAAGTAAGTATTTTTATTTTCATCATAAGCTTTTTTCTAATACCATCCAAATCACTGGGGTCTTTGTCTTCAAGTGGGATGAAAAATATACCAAAGCCTATTTTTCTTAAAAGCTTTATTTCAAAAACTTATCTCTATGTTGACTAATACAGTTTATAGCTTATACTGTATTAGCTCTAAATTTCTCATGTGTATTGTGTTTCATTTTCTTTTTACAAATACTTATTACTTTCCAAATTGAGAATACAGGCATCCATTCAACAAATATTTGTTGAACACCTTCAGGTGCAAAACTTACTTCTAGGAATCAAAAGGAAATTGTTACTGCCCTTGAGGATCTCACAGTTCTCATTATCAAAATCAAAGTAAATACATACCTTTGTTCAGCAGTCCAAGCCATGCAGTCAGGAAGGGGAACTCAAAATTCATTACTATACTTTGAAATTTCAAATAACTGATTACTGTAGCCAAAGAAAATCCTACTCAAATTGCTGTAAAGCAGAGTGACAAAGAATCACTGAAAAACATCCCATATTTTGAATCTAGCTTTAGAAGTGTTAATCTCATGTCCCAAATAAAGTTTTTCTTTTATATTCGTGTTAAAAGATTTATTAGTATCGAAATAACTCGAGTGATATATTTATGCTATTGTGATTAATTTAATATTTTGTTTGGAAGAAAATACTTCGTGAGATTTAAATTTTTTCAAATTTATTGAAACATTTCCTGGTTGAATATATTTTTATTTTAGGGAATATTTCATGTGTATTTGAAAGCATGCTTATTCTGCAAATTTCGGAGCACAGCGTTTTACAATATGTCAATTAGGTCAAGGGGGTTGACAGTATTGTTAAAAGTTTCTATATATTTCTTCTCCCTTCCTCCCTCTCTTTCCTTCTATTCTTCCTTCTTTCTCTCTTTTTCATTCATTTATTCTAGTTAGCAATCATTTACGAAGAAAGACATATTAAAATTTCTAACTACAGTTTGTATCTGTTGATTTATACCCTTAGTTGTATCCAATTTTACTTTATTTTTGTAAAGAGTGTACTCTTCTTAATTATTGTGAAGTGACTCTATCTTGGTAATACTTCTCATCTTACTAAGTTTTCCTGGCATTAATTTAGCTACACCAGATGTATTTAAAATTTGCATGCTACATCTTTTTGTGTCATTTTCCATTCAGTCTCTCCAAGTCTTTATATTTAAAGTGTATCTCTTGTAAACAGAATACACTTTAAAAAAAAAAATCTGAGGTCTTACTTTTTCTTTATTTTATTTTCTGTATTTATTTTTATTGTACTTTAGGTTCTGGGGTACATGTGCAGATCATGCAGGATTGTTGCATAGGTACATACATGGCAATGTGGTTTGCTGCCTCCATCGCCCCGTCACCTACATCTGGCATTTCTCCCCATGTTATCCCTCCCCGACCTCCCCAGTCTAACCATCTCTGCCTATTCATTGACATATTTAGCCCATTTTCATTTAGCATACTTCTTGATATTAAGTTTAGATCTACCCCATTTTAGTATTTATTTTCTATTTGTCCCACTCATTATCTTAGGTTAATCACATTTTTTATTACATTTTAATCCTTCAAATCGCTTTTTTTAAACTGTAACTCTTTATATAACATTTTAAGTGGTTCCAGTAAAGAATGCAACATATATACATTTTTTATCATAGTCTCCTTAGAGTTACTACTATACCATATCACATGAACAGTAAAAAATTTGCAATAATATTGGGCAGAAGAGAGTTGACATAGCAGGCCTCACACTGTCTTTGGAAAGGCTTGTTTACATGTTTGACCCTCAACTGATATATGGAAATTTAAGTCTTGGGAGGGTTCCCACCATTAACTGATTAAGAGTGGTTTACTCTGTGTAAATCATTTGTAGAAGCAACATGGTTCAGGGTGAGCAACTACTTTTCTCTTAGGAATCTGGAATTTGGGTACATGCCATGCAGGGGTATTTACATCATTAACCTCCCATAAAAGCTCTGGGCACTGAGCTCTAATGAGCTTCTCTTGTTTGCAATATTTTACCCATGTTGTCACTCATTGATGGGGAAATTAAATATGTTCTGTATGATTTCGTTAAGAGAGGACTCTTGGAAGCTTGTGTCAGACTTCCCCCAGATTTTGTCCCACTTGATGTTTTCCTTTGCTGATTTTGCCCCACTTGATGTTTTCCTTTGCTGATTTTGCTTTGTATTCTTTCATTATAGTAAATCATAGCCATGAGTATAACTATGCACTGAGTCCTGTGAGACCTTGTAGCAAACTGTCAAACCTCAGAGTGATAAAGATCCCAACACAACTACAAATCTATTTACCCAACCCTCTCCTTTGTGTCTTCTGTATTATTGTTGACATATATATCTCTATATATTATAACCCCAGTAAACAATGTTTTAAAATTTTTCATTATGCAGTTATTTATCTTTTAATGAACTTAAAAGTAGAAACATTGTCTTTTATGTTTTATTTATCCACATAAATGCAGTTTCTATATTCTTTATTCATGCTTGTGGAAAGTTTCTATATATGTCATTTTTTTCAGATCAAAGAACTTATTTTAGCATGTCTCACAGTGTAGTTCTACAGACAACAAATTTACTTAGTTTTTAAATCTCAATATGCATTTTTTTAAAAATTAAGTCTTTATTTTTTGGCTATGTGTGACCACTAAAGTCTGTTCTATGAGCTTCGTGGTCAGCTAGTGAATTGCAGATATTTCCTTAAATGTCTGGTATTAAAAACAACGGCCTCAACATCAAATAACTTTCCTTGCCTGAGCGGATTGGTTCTGTGTTGAAACATCCCTTGGATGCATAGCCAGGCAGTTTATAACTACTTTGGTCTTCAATTCCTGCTTGTATAAGATGGAAGATCAGTCAGAGATGAGAGCTTATCATCTTCTCAGGTCTTCTCTGAGCATGCTTCTAGGCTGGGCATGCATGTGGCCTTCTAGATTCCCTGAAATATGTAGAAGTTTCTCTAAGCCCTTATTTACTCAAGTATTTTCTTTTTCTGGCTCATTCTTCCCAGTTGTTTTGGTCTGTGTATTGCTTTCTCTCTTTTTTCATTCATTCATTCATTTACTCTAGTTAGCAATCATTTACCAAGAAAGATATATTAAAATTTTTAACTACAATTTTGGATCTGTTGATTTATACCCTTAGTTGTATCCAATTTTATGTTATCTTTGTAAAGAGTATACTCTTCTGGCTGGGCATGGCCTTGCCCCAGATGGCAGTGGCTAATATATTTGCTTTAAATGCTTTCAAAAACTGTCACCTTGGAAGTGATATCTGCCATAGAGAAGCTCCAGGGCAGATGAAACAAGTGCAAACCCTTGAGCCAGTCCTTTAGGAAACCACCAGACAGATCAAATCACACAGCTATAATTTGTTTTTAAAAAAAAGAAGAAGAAGGAAAAGGAAAGAAACAAGATCTCTATTGTTTCTTCTGGTCCCAGTAACCTGCACACGGAATGAGAGAGCTGGAGAGTTGAGGATGGCAATAGGGTAAGTTAAAATGCCACAGACGTCTCTTAACAAAATTCAGAAGCTTTTTTTCCATTAAATGTTTCCTGGTTGTTGTACATTTTATACCAGATTTTAGAATTCCAAGAAAGTTGACTCTTACAATTTTGTCTAGTTGTATTCAAAGGAGCAGCGTTTTGTATATTCCTATATGGCCATATCCCCTGTAGTCACCCTTGTTTTCATATTTTTTTGTTTGCCTTCAGTTTTGAAGCACATTTTTACAAGGTATAGAAGTCAGAGTTGATGCTTTTTCTCCCTCAGTAAATAGTTCATTCTGTGAACTATTTCTAATGAGAAATTAGCCCTTATTCTTACAATTATTCTCCTGTATATAATATGCCTTTCCCTATTTCTAGTTGTCTGCAAGATATTCTTTGGTTTTCAGCAGTTTAATTATGGTGACCCATATTGTCTTTTCTTTTTGTGTATACATATGGAGTTTTGCTGAGCTTCTTGTATCTGTAAGTTAGTATTTTTTACTAACTTTGAAAATCTTTCAATCATTATTTTTTCAAATATTTGTATTTTCCAGTCTTTCTATTCTCTCCTTTTTGTACTCCAAGCACATGTACTTTAGACAAATAAATAGTGTCCCACAGATCAGAGTTACCCCTATTCATTTAATTTTCAAAGTTTTTCCTTCCCTCTTTATTTTTCATGTTACGTAACCACTATTGATTTTTATTCAAGGTTATTGACTTTTACTTTTGCTGTCTCTAATATTAAGACCAAACAAGAGACTTTTACTTCCAATACTATATTTTTTAGTTCTTGAACTTCTATTGTGCTTCTTTTCAAAACAATTTTCATTTATTCTTTGACATTCCTCTCTGGTTCACTAACTTTAATGATTATTTCCTTCAAGCCAGTTATTTTTTTTTTTTAATTTTTTATTTGATTTTAGGTTTTGGGGTACATGAGCAGAGCATGTAAGACAGTTGCATAGGTACACACATGGCAGTGTGCTTTGCTTTTCTTCTCCCCTTCACCCACATTTGGCATTTCTCCCCAGGCTATCCCTCCCCACCTCCCCCTCCCACTGGCCCTCCCCTTTTCCCCCCAATAGACCCCAGTGTTTAGTACTCCCCTTTCTGTGTCCATGTGTTCTCATTTTTCATCACCCACCTATGAGTGAGAATATGCGGTGTTTCATTTTCTGTTCTTGTGTCAGTTTGCTGAGGATGACGTTCTCCAGATTCATCCATGTCCCTACAAACGACACAAACTCATCATTTCTGATTGCTGCATAATATTCCATGGTGTATATTTGCCACATTTTTCCAATCCAGTCTATTATCAATGGGCATTTGGGTTGATTCCAGGTCCTTGCTATTGTAAACAGTGCTGCAATGAACATTCGTGTACATGTGTCCTTATAGTAGAACGATTTATAGTCTTTTGGATATATACCCAGTAATGGGATTGCTGGGTCAAATGGAATTTCTATTTCTAAGGCCTTGAGGAATCGCCACACTGTCTTCCACAATGGTTGAACTAATTTACACTCCCACCAACAGTGTAAAAGTGTTCCTTTTTCTCCACATCCTCTCCAGCATCTGTTGTCTCCAGATTTTTTAATGATCGCCATTCTAACTGGCGTGAGATGGTATCTCAATGTGGTTTTGATTTGCATCTCTCTGATGACCAGTGACGATGAGCATTTTTTCATATGATTGTTGGCCTCATCTATGTCTTCTTTCGTAAAGTATCTGTTCATATCCTTTGCCCACTTTTGAATGGGCTTGTTTGTTTTTTTCCTGTAAATCTGTTTGAGTTCTTTGTAAATTCTGGATATCAGCCCTTTGTCAGATGGGTAGACTGCGAAAATTTTTTCCCATTCTGTTGGTTGCCGATCCACTCTAGTGACTGTTTCTTTTGCCGTGCAGAAGCTGTGGAGTTTCATTAGGTCCCATTTGTCTATTTTGGCTTTTGTTGCCAATGCTTTTGGTGTTTTGTTCATGAAGTCCTTGCCTACTCCTATGTCCTGGATAGTTTTGCCTAGATTTCCTTCTAGGGTTTTTATGGTTCCTGGTCTTATGTTTAAGTCTTTAATCCATCTGGAGTTAATTTTAGTGTAAGGTGTCAGGAAGGGGTCCAGTTTCTGCTTTCTGCACATGGCTAGCCAGTTTTCCCAATACCATTTGTTAAACATGGAATCCTTTCCCCATTGCTTGTTTTTGTCAGGTTTATCAAAGATTGTATAGTTGTATGTATGTTGTGTTGCCTCCGGTGCCTCTGTTTTGTTCCATTGGTCTATATCTCTGTTTTGGTACCAGTACCAGGCTGTTTTGATTACTGTAGCCTTGTAGTATAGTTTGAAATCCGGTAGTGTGATGCCCCCCGCTGTGTTCTTTTTGCTTAGAATTGACTTGGCTATGCGGGCTCTCTTTTGGTTCCATATGAAGTTCATGGTGGTTTTTTCCAGTTCTGTGAAGAAAGTCAATGGTAGCTTGATGGGGATAGCGTTGATTCTGTAAATTACTTTGGGCAGTATAGCCATTTTCACGATATTAATTCTTCCTAACCATGAACATGGAATGTTTCTCCATCTGTTTGTGTCCTCTCTGATTTCGTTGAGCAGTGGTTTGTAGTTCTCCTTGAACAGGTCCCCTACGTTCCTTGTGAGTGTATTCCAAGGTATTTTATTCTTTTTGTAGCAATTGCGAATGGCAGTTCATTCTTGATTTGGCTTTCTTTAAGTCTGTTATTGGTGTAGACGAATGCTTGTGATTTTTGCACATTGATTTTATATCCTGAGACTTTGCTGAAGTTGCTTGTCAGTTTCAAGAGTTTTTGGGCTGAGGTGATGGGGTCTTCTAGGTATACTATCATGTCGTCTGCAGAGACAATTTGGCTTCCACCTTTCCTATTTGAATACCCTTTATTTCTTTTTCTTGCCTGATTGCTCTGGCTAGAACTTCCAGAACTATATTGAATAGGAGTGGTGAAAGAGGGCATCCTTGTCTAGTGCCAGATTTCAAAGGGAATGCTTCCAGTTTTTGCCCATTCAGTATGATATTGGCTGTTGGTTTGTCATAAATAGCTTTTATTACTTTGAGATACGTTCCATCGATACCGAGTTTATTGAGGGTTTTTAGCATAAAGGGCTGTTGAATTTTGTCAAATGCCTTCTCTGCGTCAATTGAGATAATCATGTGGTTTTTGTTTTTGGTTCTGTTTATGTGGTGAATTACGTTGATAGACTTGCGTATGTTGAACCAGCCTTGCATCTCCGGGATGAATCCTACTTGATCATGATGAATAAGTTTTTTGATTTGCTGTTGCAATCGGCTTGCCAATATTTTATTGAAGATTTTTGCATCTATGTTCATCATGGATATTGGCCTGAAGTTTTCTTTTCTCGTTGGGTCTCTGCCAGGTTTTGGTATCAGAATGATGTTGGTCTCATAAAATGATTTGGGAAGGATTCCCTCTTTTTGGATTGTTTGAAATAGTTTCAGAAGGAATGGTACCAGCTCCTCCTTGTGTGTCTGGTAGTATTCGGCTGTGAACCCGTCTGGACCTGGGCTTTTTTTGTGTGGTAGGCTCTTAATTGCTGCCTCAACTTCAGACCTTGTTATTGGTCTATTCATAGTTTCAGCTTCCTCCTGGTTTAGGCTTGGGAGGACACAGGAGTCCAGGAATTTATCCATTTCTTCCAGGTTTACTAGTTTATGTGCATAGAGTTGTTTGTAATCTTCTCTGATGATGGTCTGAATTTCTGTGGAATCTGTGGTGATTTCCCCTTTATCATTTTTTATTGCATCTATTTGGTTGTTCTCTCTTTTATTTTTAATCAATCTGGCTAGTGGTCTGTCTATTTTGTTGATCTTTTCAAAAAACCAGCTCTTGGATTTATTGATTTTTTGAAGGGTTTTTCGTGTCTCAACCTCCTTCAGCTCAGCTCTGATCTTAGTTATTTCTTGTCTTCTGCTGGGTTTTGAGTTTTTTTGATCTTGCTCCTCTAGCTCTTTCAATTTTGATGATAGGGTGTCAATTTTGGATCTCTCCATTCTCCTCATATGGGCACTTATTGCTATATACTTTCCTCTAGAGACTGCTTTAAATGTGTCCCAGAGGTTCTGGCACGTTGTGTCTTCATTCTCATTGGTTTCGAAGAACTTCTTTATTTCTGCCTTCATTTCGTTGTTTACCCAGTCAACATTCAAGAGCCAGTTGTTCAGTTTCCATGAAGCTGTGCGGTTCTGGGTTGGTTTCTGAATTCTGAGTTCTAACTTGATTGCACTATGGTCTGAGAGGCTGTTTGTAATGATTTCAGTTATTTTGCATTTGTTGAGCAGTGCTTTACTTCCAATTATGTGGTCAATTTTAGAGTAGGTGTGATGTGGTGCTGAGAAGAATGTGTATTCTGTGGATTTGGGGTGGAGAGTTCTGTAAATGTCTATCAGGTTTGCTTGTTCCAGGTCTGAGTTCAAGCCCTGGATATCCTTGTTGATTTTCTGTCTGGATGATCTGTCTAGTATTGACAGTGGAGTGTTAAAGTCTCCCACTATTATTGTGTGGGAGTCTAAGTCCTTTTGTAAGTCCTTAAGAACTTGCCTTATGTATCTGGGTGCTCCTGCACTGGGTCCATATATGTTTAGGATCGTTAGCTCTTCTTGTTGTATCGATCCTTTTACCATTATGTAATGTCCTTCTTTGTCTCTTTTGATCTTTGTTGCTTTAAAGTCTATTTTATCAGAGATAAGAATTGCAACTCCTGCTTTATTTGCTTTCCGTTTGCTTGGTAAATCTTCCTCCATCCCTTTATTTTGAGCCTTTGTGTATCCTTGCATGTGAGATGGGTTTCCTGGATACAGCACACTGATGGGTTTTGGATTTTTATCCAGTTTGCCAGTCTGTGTCTTTTGATTGGTGCATTTAGTCCATTTACATTTAGGGTTAATATTGTTATGTGTGAATTTGATACTGCCATTTTGATGCTAAGTGGCTGTTTTGCCTGTTAGTTGTTGTAGATTCTTCATTATGTTGATGCTCTTTAGCATTCAGTGTGATTTTGGAATGGCTGGTACTGCTTGATCCTTTCTATGTGTAGTGCCTATTTTAGGAGCTCTTGTAAAGCAGGCCTGGTGGTGACAAAATCTCTGAGTACTTGCTTGTTCGCAAAGGATTTTATTTTCCCTTCACTTCTGAAGCTCAGTTTGGCTGGATATGAAATTCTGGGTTGAAAGTTCTTTTCTTTAAGAATGTTGAATATTGGCCCCCACTCTCTTCTGGCTTGTAGTGTTTCTGCTGAGAGATCTGCTGTGAGTCTGATGGGCTTCCCTTTGTGGGTGACCCGACCTTTCTCTCTGGCTGCCCTTAGTATTCTCTCCTTTATTTCAACCCTGTTGAATCTAACGATTATGTGCCTTGGGGTTGCTCTTCCTGTGGAATATCTTTGTGGTGTTCTCTGTATTTCCTGCAATTGAGTGTTGGCATGTCTTGCTAGGTGGGGGAAGTTTTCCTGGATGATGTCCTGAAGAGTATTTTCCAGCTTGGATTCATTCTCTTCGTCCCCTTCTGGTACACCTATCAAACATAGGTTAGGTCTTTTCACATAGTCCCACATTTCTTGGAGACTTTGTTCATTCCTTTTTGCGCTTTTTTCTCTAATCTTGGTTTCTCATTTTATTTCATTGAGTTGGTCTTCGACTTCAGATATTCTTTCTTCTGCTTGGTCGATTCGGCTATTGAAACTTGTGCATGCTTCGCGAAGTTCTCGTATTGTGTTTTTCAGCTCCTTTAATTCATTCATATTCCTCTCTAAGTTATCCATTCTTGTTATCATTTCCTCGAATCTTTTTTCAAGTTTCTTAGTTTCTTTGCATTGATTTAATACATGATCTTTTAGCTCACAAAAGTTTCTTATTATCCATCTTCTGAAGTCTAATTCCGTCATTTCGTCACAGTCATTCTCCGTCCAGCTTTGTTCCCTTGTTGGGGAGGAGTTTTGGTCCTTTCTAGGAGGCGAGGTGTTCTGGTTTTTGGTGTTTTCCTCCTTTTTGCGCTGGTTTCTTTCCATCTTTGTGGATTTGTCCGCTGGTCATCTGCGTAGTTGCTGACTTTTCGATCGGGTCTCTGAGTGGACACCCAGAATGTTGATGATGAAGTATTTCTGTTGCTTGGTTTTCCTTCTACCAGTCTAGCCCCTTTGCTGTATGACTACTGAGGTCCGCTCCAGACCCTGCTTGTCTGGGGTGCACCTCTAGCTGCTGTGGCACAGCGAGGGATGCTACCAGTTTCTTTTTCTGCTATCTTTGTCCCAGGATGATGCCTGCCTAATGTCTGTCTTTTGGATATAGAGGGGTCAGGGAGCTGCTTGAGGAGACAGTTTGTACTTTATCGGGGCTTAATTGCTGAGCTGTGAGCTCTGTTGTTCATTCAGGGCTGTTAGGCTGCTATGTTTTATTCTGCTGCAACAGAGCTCATTTAAAAAACCCTTTTTTTTTCTCAAATGCTCTGTGTTGAGGGGTTTGGGCTTTATTTTTGGATGTCCGTTGAGGTCCTGCCCAGCTAGGACGCAGACTAGCCACTGTTTGCCTGCCGTGGCTCCGCCCTGCTGTCGTGAGGCTCGCCTGGATCCGCTGTTCTGCTGTGTTCTCCGCCACACCCTCCGGCGGAGACTCTCTGTTGTAGCGGGTTGCCTCGGCAATGGCAGGCTGCGTCAGCAGTGGGCATGTATCTCAGTAGGGACGGGTTGCCTCGGCAACAGCTGGCTGCGTCAGCAATGGGCGTGTATCTCAATTGGGGCGGGTTGCCTCGGTAATGGTGGACGCCCCTCCCCCACAGAGCATCTCAGGCCGTCTGCATGGGGCTTGTTTGAGATCGTGGTTTTGTTCGTCCCACTAGGCCACCCCTAACACTCTGTCTCGGCAATCCCATGGGCTGGCCCACTGTCCAAGTCTAGCTCAGTCTCAACTCCAGCCTTCTCACGTCTCCGGTTGCCGGTTCAACAGGGCACCTGGACAAGCACGCCCTGTGGGGAGCGCTGGGCAGGGCCGGCCGCCGCCACCCCGGCTGCCGGCTTCGCCAGGCGGAGGTTCTGCCTGGCGTCCTGCGTCTCCTCTTCACTTGGGAATTTCCCCGTTCCGTGGGCAACAAAGATCAGTCTGGAAATGCAGCTCAGACTCACCTCTCCGCGGACACAACGCAAGCTCCAATCCTGGGTTGTTCTCACAGCGCCATCTTGAATCCAATATCAACCTAAGCCAGTTATTGAACATACTTATCATTAGCTGTTTGAAAGTCCAAGTCTGTAATTTCAATATCTGGGTGATCTCATGATTTCTGGATGATCTCATGGTCTATTAAACATCTTCTTTTCTTTTTAACATGTATCAGTTTTTTCTGTCTCTTTACACATATTTTCTTGGTAGTATACGGAAAAATTCAGATGACACATTGTACAGACAATGGATTTTGTTATATTCCTCTGAAAAGTCATAACTTATCTTCCAGTGTGCAGTTAAATTACTGATTGGCACACTGAACTTTTGGAAGCTTGGTTTTGCATCTTGCTAAAGAGGATGTATTTCAGTTTTTCCTTTATTCATAAGAAAAATTCTTAGTTCTAAGATACATAAATAAGTGAATGTGGACTCTCTGTGGTTTCAATGGAAACTCCTCTAACCTAGTAGATTTTATATTTAAAATCCTAACTTTCCTTCAGCGATCATCAATCAGTGTCCTGCTCACCCTCTTCTGACATCCATCGTTTACTTTATTCTAAGTTTCTTATAGATTTTTCTCCTCTTGCAGAGTTAAAGAGTCAGCCAAGGGAATGATGGGACTTTACACACAATATTACAGGCTTTCGTGTTTGTAGCTTCCTTCATTTCCTGAATGTATCTTCTCAATTTACAGCTACCTGCCAAGTCCAAACTCTGATATCACATCTCAAACCTGTAACACTTCAACTATCTACTTGATCTCTAGAATTTGCCCCAGACCCTGTGGAATAGGCAACACTCAGGAGAAAAGCCATAAAGACATATAACTTGCCCAGTGAATTATCCTTTTTCAAGGGCCAACTTTCCTCAACTGTCTGATTAATCTGTGTCAGTCTCCAGTGTTTTCAATAGCTCAATTTCTAACAGATTTCGTCCATGTTTCTTAATTTCTGTTTGCAGGAGGTTAGTTTGATACAAGCCACTATGACATGACTGAAACTGACAAGTTTAGAACTGGATTCCTTGGAGACCTAGTGGACCCTAAATAGGATCCAAAGAAGTTGAGAAGTTAGGTGGTGAGGTCTCATTGTTGTAGGACTTTTCCTTAGTTCAGCTAAAAACAAGGCTCTTTGTCCCATGGCCATGAAAATTCATGCTTGCAAATAATTTAAATGGTGAGTAAAACAGGGTTTTATTAGGTGAAAAGGAAGAAAAGGGGGAAATAGGGACTCTTGCAAGGCCAGAGTCCCTCTGCCAGAGTGCTTCCTGCTGGCTCTTAAACTGGCAGCTTGAATCCCAGTTCCACACAGGAAGAGGAGGGGCCAGGATTCTCCCTGCTGCAAACCTAGTGAACTTCCCAAGTCTCCACCCCCACTGGGCAGGCTGGTTCGAGTTTCTCCAGGAACCCCCTCCTACCTGGCTGTATCACCATCTTCCTCCCTACATAGAAAGAGATGATCTTCTTTTAATATTTTATTTTATTCTTCATTATTGTTACTTATAAGATTTTATTTGGAAAATAAAATCTGTTAGGAGTAATCTGGAAAATCACTACAGCAGACCATTTATTCAGCAGATTTTGAATAAAAAACGTGCTACAACAGATGTTTAGATTTTAATTTCAGTTAATGACTAATGTTAGGGATTATGATAACATTTTTAGTAACCCAAAGCTATTATTATATGTTCAGGCTTCTTTATTAATACTTCTATGACACTGAAACAAACAGCATTTCCAGACAGAAAAAAAAAAACACTTTTATTTCAACATTTTACTGAGTGTGTAACTTATATTTTAGGCTATTGGCCAAGATAGGGACACAAATTTTGATTGAAATTGTCAAATAAAGTCCTCTCATTCCAGATTTCTAGGAATAGGAATAATTGCAGTATTTTGACACTCCTGAAGTTGAGAATATAACAAAGGGAACAATTACAATGAAGTCTCTGTAGAATAAAGCCAAAACATATTTTATTGTATAGTCAACATAGTTATATAGGATAGCAGTAAAAATATTTTATAAAAAGTTTTGTTATTTAAATGTAAAGAGTGGCACATACCTAATTACTTTCTGTTTCTGTCTGAAGATTTTATCATACAGCATAATGTTCTTATTTGCTTTTGAAATTCAGTATTCTAATACCTTTTATCAAGACAGAGTTTCTGTCAATTAATTTCATTTCTAAATAAATGGAATTTAAATTTTTCAGTAATCATAAAAAATAGCATGCTATATTTTCAGTTTAATTTTATAGTATTTGTTGGGGTGGAAGGAATTGTGTTTTCTTCTTGAATGTTACATTTCACCAAAAGAAAAAAAAATACGAAGTGGACAGGATCAGCCATTATTAGACACAGTTTGTCTTTTTTTTTTTTTTCTTGAGATGGAGTCTTGCTCTGTCACCCAGGCTGGAGTACAATGGTACCATCTAGGCTCAATGCAACCTCCACCTCCCAGATTCAAGTGATTCTCCTGCCTCAGCCTCCAGAGTAGCTGGAATTACAGTATTGTAACCAAGTGAGTTAGATAGTGCCTCTCTGCGTTCCAAATTAAGAGTTTTTTATTAATTAGCCAGCGACCGAGAGATGGCTAACACTCAAAATTCTCTCAGCCCCAAGGAAGGGGCCTGATTATCTTTTATACTTTGATTTAAGTAGGGGAGGGGAGTACCTAGCTGAAGGGGAATTTTACAGAAGCAGAAAAGCAGGTTAGAGGAAGGGGCTGTGGGCACAGGTGGTCCACAAAGGGGGACGATCAGGCTCCTTCTACACAATGATCAAAGGGAAACTTTTTTCTTACAATAGCAGGGGGAAGGTATGCCAAGCAGGATGTGGTACAATGGTTACAAGTGTTAAGAACAGTACGCTTCAATGCTTCTAAGTGCAGCATGACCCAGCTATGCACCCAAAGGGACTGTGGTAAGGAGAGGAAAGCCACGTTGGAGTTTACAGCTAAAATGGAGTCAGTTATGCTAGCCCAGGGTAGATTATTACAACAGGTATCTGCCACTATGCTTGGCTAATTTTTTATTTTTTGGTAGAGACAGGGTTTCACCATGTTGGTCAGGCTGATCTTGAACTCCTGACCTCAAGTGATCCATACACCTTGGTCTCCCAAAGTTCTGGGATTACAGACATGAGCCACTGCATCTGGCCCTTGTCTTACCTTTTTTAGAATGTTAATAAATAACTTTAACATTTGTTTCACTGAGTTGCTGCAAAAATCTCTATTAGTGGTTCAATTTTTGGGGGTGAAGATTTTTGTTTGTTTTATATTGAAAACAGATTGGAAAGTATACTATATGATTACTTATAATTTTATGAGTGTCAGCTTATCTTTTTATAAGCCAGTGTGAATAAAAGATTAGTTAGAAAAACAAGCCAAGAGGTAAGATCTCAGAAGGAAATCTTGTAAAGTTAAGGTTTTAGTTAGATAGAAAGTCACAAGAGGTTATTTTATGCCTGAACTGAGAAGAAAATAAAAGATAAACACATAGAAGAGGGAGAAGGAAAGGGATGATGAAAAAATGGGGATGCGTTAGAAAAAAGGCCTAAGGTCAGAATTAGGATCTCTAATCCTTTTTATTACTCAACTATACAGAGAGTTCATTTATTCTACATCTTTCCATTTATAGAGAAGTTAAGTTAAACTAGACAGCTTATATGAATTTTCTTACATTGGAAGGCTAGATACAGTGAGAACAAAGACCAGATGATCAGACTCTACCTGCACTCATTTCAGTTCAATTCAATGTATTATACAGTAAGTCAGTCAACTTGAGATTCTTTAATAACACTATTTAAAAAAAATTCAATTTACAACAACGTTAACTGCAAATTTCTTGTTATGGAGAATACATTGCAATTATCCTAATGAAGCTCAACAAAAACCTCAACCTCATTGAATGTAATGAGGTAGTGAATATAATAATCAAGAATATTAAATAATTTGAAACATACTAAGAGGAGCTTGCCAAATAAAGGGTAAAAATGAGCCAGGCACAGTGGCTCACACCTGTAATCTCAGCACACTGGGAGCCGAGGTGGGTGGATCATGGGGTCAAGAGATTAAGACCATCCAGGCCAATGTGGTGAAACCCCGTCTCTACTAAAACTATAAAAATTAGCTGGGCATGGTGGTGCACACCTGTAATCCCAGCTACTCAAGAGGCTGAGGCCAGAGAATCACTTGAACCCAGGAGGTGGAGGTTGCAGTGAGCCAGGATTATGCCACTGTACTCCAGCTAGGGGGACAGAGGAAGACCCCATCTCAAAAATAAATAATAACTAAAGAGCAAAAAAATGTTGAATATTTGTATGAACATCTTCCAGTTTCCCCAGAATTATCTTGTCTTCAAAGAGATAGTCTTTCCTCCCTTCATTTTTTTCAATACTTACTCAGCACTTTTAAAATAAAAATTATGCTTGTATAGCAATACATTACCAAGACCAATGGCTATATATCCATTTATACTCATATAAATACATACCTATATATATTTTTCCATCTTTAATTAGGTAACCATTTTCCTTAAGGGATTCATAATAGTGCAGAATTTCTCAGAGTATACATCTAGATTAAAAGACAAACCATACACTTCATAGACTCTAAGATAGTCTCATGATAGTAACAATCTTGAATGTTGCTTTAGAAACTTCTGCCAGATCTCAGGTCTGGAACTTGTTATACATATGGGCATGATAAATAGCAAAAAATAAACAAATGAGCTGAATTTTTAACCAAGGCAAGGAACAAAAACTGCCAACACACTGTCAGACCAAATAGCCCTGAGAGGCTCTTCTATGCCTAACCACCACTTAAGGGAAAGAAGGCAAAGGAGAGGATAGAGTAAATGAATCTTTGCATTTGTTACAAACATTAGCATTTTTGGATAGTTTGGTTTTTGTGGTAATGTGATCTGCAAAATAAAAGGATTAATTTAAAATTCTGTAAACAAGTAGTCTTTTCTTTTAGAACATAGTGCTTATTTTACAGCGGCATTCTTGGTTCATCTTTTATTTGAACCAATTTTTATCTCATAAACATCAATAACAAAAGAGATGTTTGTAAGTGTATCAGTGAAAGATTGTTAGTTTAGAGTGGGTGACAGAATTCTTTAGGGAGGGAGCTGTCTTTTCCTGAGCATGACTACAATGAGCCATGTTTAGTTAGAAAAAGATAGGTCTCAGGCATTTTATGGAGCTGTCTTAGGACGGATACACAAAAACTAAATTTCTCTTCTCTAACTTTAATAGTAACATTAGAATACATTGGGGAGTTTCTTAAGGTTGCTCATAAAGAGAACGACATAGTTTGGGTACTTGAAAATGGCTGGAATCAATGTGAAACACAGGTAAGGAAAAAGTATGTAAATAGTCCAAAGGTATTGAACACAGATGCCCAATATTTAATGTAGATGGTCATGATACTCTGTGCTTTGGGAAATATACCATAGGCTTCTGCATCTATTCCTGATTTTGTTTTTATTCTCCTGTGTAGGAGAATTTAGTTGTGTACTAAAGAGCTACAACATCGTACCTATAGTCAACAATACTGTATTGCACACCTACAATTTTGTTTAAAAGGTAGATTTTATGTTGTGTTCCTACCACAAAAGTATTCTTGTGTAAATGCGATTTGAGAAACATAAGAAAAAAAATATTATATGATTGGGTCCACACGGCACAGATAAAATGAAAGGCTGCTAAGCCTGTTACCCGGAAAGCAAAGAGAGGCATAACTAGGAGAAATGCAGGAACCATCTGGTAAGACTGAGTATAGTATATTCCACTGTTGGTAGAAGGAAGTTTTGAGTTCTCCTGTTTGAAAATGAATAATGGAACACAATGATCTCAAAAGACTGGAGGACTTTAGGGACACTGAACATGTTATATTTGGTCATGTTTAATTTAAATATCAAAATTTTGGCCAGATGCAGAGACTCACCCCTGTAATCCCAGCACTTTGGGAGGCTGAGGTGGGTGGATGACCTGAGGTCAGGAGTTTGAGACCAGCCTGGCCAACATGGTGAAATCCTGTTTCTAATAAAAATACAAAATTAGCCAGGCATGGTGATGCATGCCTATAATCCCAGCTACTGGGGAGGCTGAGGCAGGAGAATCACTTGAAACCGGGAGGTGGAGTTTGCAGTAAGCCAAGATCCTGCCACCACAGTTCACCTGGGTAACAAGGGTGAAACTCCATCTAAAAAAAAAAAAATCAAAATTTCTGTCAGAATGCCATTGTTCTGAATTCAGATGTAATGTTAAAGTCAATACTGAATTCATAAAACACCCAGTTTTAAAAGCTATATACCAATGAAGACGATACAGATTCTTAGCACATGAAATACTATTTAGCTAACCTTAAGTAGTGATCAGTGTGCTTCCTCTTCCTACCCTTATCTTCTGAATTACTTTATCTTATTAAGTTAGGTTTGGGGATGTTGTGTACACTCTTTCCATAACTTAATAATAATAAAATAAATTTTTATTTTTGTTTAAATGGGGGAATCTTGTAAAACTCTCTCCTTTGATAAGAGAAACATGTATTTCAACATTTAATAAAATATCAATTTTACCAAGTTATTTACTAGTTCAGATCACTTTCTGGGTAAGTGCTATAGTGTTTTTTAGTTTTTAAAACTTCCTTTATTATGGACACATTTTCTTTTTAAAAATAATATTTAAAAAAGAATGCAGTTGGCCGGGTGCAGTGGTGCATGACTATAATCCCAGCATTTTGGGAGGCCAACATGGGTGGATCACCTGAGGTCAAGAGTTTGCCACCAGCCTGAATAACATTGACAAAACCGCATCTCTACTAAATACAAAGAAAAGTTTGCCAGGTTTGGTGGCATGTACCTGTAATCTGCTTGTTCCTGGGAGGCAGAGGTTTCAGTGAGTCAAGATCGTGCCAGGGCAACCAGAGCAAAACTGTCTCAAAAAAAAAAAAGAGGATAGAGTACTATTTTTAAAGAATTACCAAAAAGATAAAACAATTAAAATTGTATTTTTAGGTTTCTACTGCTACACTATACCACATATTTTGGATGCTTAACTAAGTATACAGTAACACATTCACCAATGCAATGTCACATGGGGAGGCACACCAACAATTTTATTTGTGAAGAACTAGACAAAGGTTTCAACCTTCCTTCCAAATCTTCTGGAGCATCACTTTGCTAAAAATGCTCTTTATTCATTCCTACAGCCTCCAACCAATTTCAAACCCTCATTTAATAAATGTTCTATCTCATGTTTCAGAATATCCATAAACATAGAGTCCATTCTCAAACTGCTATAAAGAACTGCCCAGAGGAAGGAACAGGCAGCAATCTTTGATATTCTGCAGTCTCCACTGGTGATTTCCAGGCAGGCAAGGTCTGGAGGGGACCTCCAGCAGACCTGCAGCAGAGGGACCTGACTGTTAGAAAGAAAACTAACCAACAGAAAAAAATAGTTTCAACATCAACAAAAAGGACATCCACTCAGAGACCCTCATTCAAAGGTCATCAACCTTAAAGACCAAAGGAAGATAAATCCACAAAGATGAGACAAAACCAGCACAAAAAGGCTGAAACTCCAAAAACCAGAATGCCTCTTCTCCTTTAAGGGATCACAGCTCCTTGCTACCAAGGGAACAAAACAGGATGGAGAATAAGTTTTATGAATTGACAGAGCAGGCTTCAGAAGGTGGGTAATAACAAACATCTCTGAGCTAAAGGAGCATGTTCTAACCCAACGCAAGGAAGCTAAGAACCTTGAAAAAAAGGTTAGATGAAGTGCCAACTAGAATAACCAGTTTAGAGAAGAACATAAAGGACCTGATGGAGCTGAGAAACGCAGCACGAGAACTTTGTGATGTATACACAACTATCGATAGCCAAATCCATCAAAGGGAAGAAAGACTATCAGAGATTGAAGATCAACTCAATTCCATAAAGCAAGAAGACAAGATAAAAGAAAAAAGGAGTGAAAAGAAATGAACAAAGCCTCTAAGAAATATGGATTACATGAAAAGACCAAATCTACATTTGATTAGTGTACCAGAAAGTGAAGGGGAGAATGAAATCA
Organism: Callithrix jacchus; assembly: GCF_049354715.1. Classification (NCBI taxonomy): domain Eukaryota; kingdom Metazoa; phylum Chordata; class Mammalia; order Primates; family Cebidae; genus Callithrix; species Callithrix jacchus. Next base: position 68,955,472 of record NC_133512.1, on the reverse strand, counting down.
AGTTGGAAACACTCTTAAGGCTATTATCCAGGAGAACTTCTGCAACCTAGCAAGGCAGGCCAACATTCAAATCCAGGAAATATAGAGAACACCAAAAAGATACTCCTCAAGAAGAGCAACCCAGCTAGCATCATAATGGCAGGATCAAATTCACACATACCAATATTAACCGTAAATGTAAATTGACTAAATGCCCCAATTAAAACACAGACTGGCAAATTGGATAAAGAGTCAAGACCTATTGGTGTGCTATATTTAGAAGACCCATCTCACTTTCAAAGACACACATAGGTTCAAAATAAAGGGAGGAAGGAAGATTTACCAAGAAAATGGAAAGCAGAAAAAAGCAGGCATTGCAATCCTAGTCTCTGATAAAACAGACTTTAAACCATCAAAGATCAAAAGAGACAAAGAAGGACATTACATAATGATAAAGGGATCTATGCAACGAGAAGAGCTAACTATCCTAAATATATATGCACTCAATGCAGGAACACCCAGATTCATAAAGCAAGTTCTTAGAGACCTACAAAAAGACTTAGACTCTCACACAATAATAGTAGGAGACTTTAACACTCCACTGTCAATATTAGCCAGATCAACAAAACAGAAAATTAACAAGGATATTCAGGACCTGAACTCAGCTCTGGACCAAGTGGACCTAATAGACATTGACAGAATCCTCTACCCTACATCAACAGATTATATATTCTTCTCAGCACCACATCACACCTATTCGAAAATTGACCACATAATTTGAAGTAAATCACTCCTCGACAAATGCAAAAGAATGGAAATCATGACAAACAGTCTCTCAGACCACAGTACAATCACATGAGAACTCAGAATTAAGAAACTCACTCAAAACCACAGTACTACATGGAAACTAAACAACCTGCTCATAAATGACTACTGGATAACTAACGAAATGAAGGCAGAAATGAAGATGCTCTTCGAAACTAAAGAGAACAAAGATGCAATGTACCAGAATCTCTGGGACGCATTTAAAGTACTGTGTAGAGGGAAATTTACAGCACTAAATGCCCAAAAGAGAAAGCAGAAAAGATCTAAAATCAACAACCAAATGCCACAATTAAAAGAACCACAGAAGTAAGAAAAAAGAAATTCAAAAGCCAGCAGAAGGCAATAAATAACTAAGATCAGAGCAGAACTGAAGGAGATAGAGATAAAAAAAAAAAAAAAAAAAAAAAAAACCCTTCAAAAAAAAAAAATCAATGAATCCAGGAGCTGGTTTTTTGAAAAGATCAATAAAATAGATAGATCACTATAGCTAGACTAATAAAGAAGAAAGGAGAGAAGAATCTAATAGATGTAATAAAAAATGATAAAGGCGATATCACCACTGATCCCATAGAAATACATACTACCATCAGAGAATACTATAAACACCCCTAAACAAATAAAATAAAATCTAGAAGAAATTGATAAATTTCTAGACGCTTACACCCTCCCAATACTAAACCACGAAGAAGAGGAATCCCTGAATAGACCAATAACAAGCTCTGAAATTGACTGAAGAAGAAATTAATAGCCTACCAACAAAAAGACTCCAGGACCAGACAGTTTTACAGCCCAATTCTACCAGAGGTACAAAGAGGGGCTGGTACCATTTGTTCTGAAACTGCTTCAAGTAATAAAAGAGGGAATCCTCCCTAACTCATTTTATGAGGCCAACATCATCCTGATACCAAAACCTGGCAGAGATACAACTAAAAAAGAAAATTTCAGACCAATGTCCCTGATGAACATCGATGAAAAATCCTCAATAAAATATTAGCAAACCAAATCCAACAGTACATCAAGAAGCTTATCCATCATGATCAAGTTGGCTTTATTCCTGGGATGCAAAGCTGGTTCAATATATGCAAATCAATAAACGTAATTTATCACAGAAACAGAACCAAAGACAAAAACCACATGACTATCTCAATAGTTGCAGAGAAGACCTTTGACAAAATTCAACAACCCTTCATGCTAAGAACTCTCAATAAACTAGGTATTGATTGAACATATCTCAAAATATTAAGAGCTATTTATGACAAAACCACAGCCAATATTATACTGAATGGGAAAAGCTGGAAGCATTCCCTTTGAAAACAGGCACAAGACAAGGATGGCCTCTCTGATCACTCCTATTCAACATACTATTGGAAGTTCTGGCCAGGACAATCAGGTAAGAAAAGGAAATAAAGGATACTCGAATAGGTAAAGAGGAAGTCAAATTGTCTCTATTTGCAGATGACATGATTGTATATTTAGAAGACCCCATCATCTCAGTCCAAAATCTCTTTAAGCTGATAAGCAACTTTGGCCAGATCTCAGGATACAAAATCAATGTACAAAAATCACAAGCATTCCTATACACCAATAACAGACAGAAAGCCAATCATCAGTGAACTCCCATTCACAATTGCTACGAAAATCATTAAATACCTAGGAATGCAACTTAAAAGGTATGTTAAGGACCTCTTCAAGGAGAACTACAAACCACAGCTCAAGGAAATAAGAGAGAATACAAATAAATGGAAAAACATTTCATGCTCATAGTTAGGAATAATCAATATCATGAAAATGGCCATACTGCCCAAAGTAATCTATAGATTCAATGCTATCCCTAACAAGCTACCATTGACTTTCTTCAAAGTATTGGGAGAAAAAAAAAAACCTTAAATTTCATATGGAACCAAAAAAAAAAAAAAAAAAGCCTGCATAGCCAAGACAATGCTAAAGAAAATAAAAAAGCTGGAGACATCATGCTACCTGACTTCAAAGTATACTACAAGGCTACAGTAACCAAAACAGCATGGTAGTAGTACCAAAACAGATATATATATATAGACCAATGGAACAGAACCGAGGCCTCAGAAGTAACGCTACACACCCATAACTATCTGATCTTTGACAATCCTGACAAAAACAAGCAATGGGGAAAGGATTCCCTATTTAATAAATGGTATTGGGAAAACTGGCTAGCCATATGCAGAAAGCTGAAAATGGATCCCTTCCTTTCACCTTACACAAAAACTAACTCAAGATAGATAAAAGATTTAAATGTAAGACCTAAAACCATAAAAACCCTAGAAGAAAACCGAGGCAATACCATTCAGGACATGGGCATGGGTAAAGACTTCATGACTGAAACACAAAAAGCGATGGCAACAAAAGCCAAAATAGACAAATGGGATCTAATTAAACTAAAGCACTTTTGTACAGCAAAAGGAAACTATCAGCAGAGTGAAGAGATAACCTGCAGAATGGGAGAAAATTTTTGTGGTCTACTCATCTGACAAAGGGTTAATATCCAGAATCTACAAGGAACTTAAACAAAATTACAGGAAAAAAAAAAAAACCCATCAAAGAGTGAGTGAAGGATATGAACAGACAATTCTTAAAAGTAGACATTTATGCAACAAACATATGAAAAAAAGTTCATCATCACTGGTGATTAGGAAAATGCAAGTTAAAACCACATTGAGATACAAACTCATGCCAGTTAGAGTGGTGATCATTTAAAAGTCAGGAGACAACAGATGCTGAAGAGGATGTGGAGAAATAGGAATGCTTTTACACTGTTGGTGAGAATGTAAATTAGTTCAACCATTGTGGAAGACAGTGTGGTGATTCCTCAAGGACCTAGAACTAGAAATATCATTTGACCCAGCAATTCTATTACTGGGTATATACCCAAAGAATTATAAATTTTTCTATTGTAAAGACACATGTACACATATACTTATTGTGGCACTATTCAAAATAGCAAAGATTTGGAACCAACCTAAATGCCCATCAATGATACACTAACGAAACTGTGGCACATATACACCGTGGAATACTATGCAGCCGTTAAAAAAAATGAGTTCATGTCCTTTGCTGGAACATGGATGAAACTGGAAACCACCATTCTCAGCAAACTAACACAAGAACAGAAAACCAAACACCATATGTTCTCACTCATAAGTGGGAATTGAACAATGAGAACACATGGACACAGGGAGGGGAACATCACATACCAGGTCCTGTTGCGGGGTGGAGGGCTAGAGGAAGGATAGCATTCGAAGAAATACCTAATGTAGATGAGGGGGTGATGGATGCAGCCAACCACCAGGGCACGCGTATACCTATGTAGCAAACCTGCATGTTCTGTATATGTACCCCAAAACTTAAGGCACAATTTAAAAAAAAGTAATACTATTACTGGTGGATTTTATTTGTCTGTTTATGAATTCCAAGTTAAGACAGAAAGCAAGGGTTTCTTTTCTACTCCCTACTGATTTCTTTGTTTACGCGTAGGACTCATTTGCTATCTAGTCACGCAGGAACAGATCTCAAATTCTTGCCATCTCCATGCTGAAGTTCCTAACAGTGGGATTAAATGACTTTTCTTGGATTCATGTTGACTACTTTTTTAAATCTGGAATTTCTCTTCCAAACGATGGTTTTGGATCCTGCCATTAGACTCTATAAAGGCAGTGAGAATGCAGTTTCTTAGAAATTGAGTGCTCATTTGCCATAAGCTCCCTCTCCCTCTTTTATTTTTCATTTTTTTATTTTTTTCCTGAGACCGAGTTTCACTCTTATCGCCCCAGGCTGGAGTGCAGTAGCATGAACTTGGCTCACTGCAATCTCTGCCTCCTGGGTTCAAGTGATTCTCCTGCCTCAGCCTCCTGAGTAGCTTGGACTACAGGTGCACATTGCCATGCCTGGCTAATTTTTGTGTTTTTAGTAGAGACCATGTTTCACTATGTTCTCCAGGCTTGCCTGGAACTACTTACCTTGTGATCCAGCCGCCCCCGCCTTCCAAAGTGCTGATATTACAGGCCTGAGCCATGACGCCCCACCTCTTTTCCTCTTTTTAAGGGTTAATTTTAAGGGTCTTTTAAAGAATCATTAACTTTGGACTTTAAGCAACCAGGCCAGCTAGAGGAGGGGGAAAAAAAAAAAACTAAACTAAAACAAATAAACCATAACAAAAAAATGCATGATTCCCTTCTCACCAGTTAACTTTGCAAGTAGCTATTACCTATTACAGATTTTACTCTTATCCCAAGCAAGTAATTGAGAACAATAAATCCATTTGTTTGATAACTGACATAATTTAGATATGGAACCTTTGCAATATTTCCTGAGGTATCCTTCTTCTCTTGCCCCATTAAGGGTCAAAGTTTTCTTTTTTCTTTTCTTTTCCTTTTTTTTTGAGAAGAGTCTTACTTTGTCACCCGGGCTGGAGTGCAGTGGCATGATTTTGGCTCACCTCCACTTCCCAGGTTCAAGTGATTCTCCTGCCTCAGGCTTCTGAGTAGCTTGGGTTACAGGTATGTGCCACCATGCCCAGCTAATTTTTGTACTTTTAGTAGAGACAGGGTTCCATTGTGTTGGCTAGGCTGGTCTCAAACTCCTGACCTCAAGTGATCCACCTGCCTAGCAAAGGGTCCAGTTTTTCTAATTGCCAATTACTAAGGAGATCAAAGCAATTGGGGGATTTATTGCATACATATAGTTATTTAAGTGCTATTTGCTTTCCGCTATATTTTCATTACCACCATTGCTACCTCATTGCATACTGGATGCCACAAGAATTGCTAACACACTTGCCCTAGTGTGCTTTGAGCACCAGGGAAAAAATGTAATTGAGACAATAGTCACATTTTCTAGAGGATGCTGGGATACTGAGGTTTATTCATTAGTCTGGATAGGTTCTTATATCTCTTCAAAAGAATAACATTTCAAATATTATATATCAGTGATATGAAGTGATGACAAAGTGAAGCATTAAGCACTCTAAGCCCATATTAAAAATTCCTTCACTGGGTGGGGCGTGGGTTGTGGCTCTGCTTTGCTTTATAGATGGATTCTTCAGGAGTTTAGCAGCCAATACAAATTTAAAACTCAAGAAGTACAATTATGCAGTGAAAGGAAAGGTTTAAAATTGCCAAATAACAAAAAAAAAAGTGGGGAAACATCTGTTTTGAACTACTAATAATGGTTATGTTAATACTAGCAAATAAACTGTAAAAGGAGTATCCTATGTTTACTTTTTGCCTCAAAACTTAATTTCTTAGGTTCTTAATTAGCTTAGGAAATGAGTGAAAAATATTTGGTTGAATAAATGTACTTGAATATTCTCTACCAATATATACTGTTATGCTGATGATCCCTTGAGAAAATAATTTTGAATTGTATAAGATTTCAAATTTTATAAATTATGAGAATATATTGCCTCCACAGAGACATTAACTGCTAGAAAGTATACTGGTCTCATCAATGACTATCTGATCTTATCACTTAGTATCTTGCCTTATGATTAAATATCACTTAAAAAAACCAGTAAAACTCTACATTCTGATTATATTTGTACATACAAATACATTGCATTCAGAACAAGACTTAAAAAGTTAAACATTATATTATTAACTGCTCCATCTTTGTTACATTTCAATAATTCATGTCAGAATTTTTATAATTGTAAGTAGATGAAAATTATTAATGCAAAGGTAGAGATCATTCTAAGTCTCATATATCTAAGATAACTGGATATTTTTGTTTAACTTGTATTTTAGCATATTTAAGGCAACTTAAATGCATTTGCACTTTCAGATTTGGAGACCTGGCCTCTTCTTAAAGTAGCTCTATTGAGCAGCGCATACAGAAAAGGTCAATCGATGGGAATTTAAGGACAACCAAGAGTCTGGAACAAAGACATTTGAGATCCTTCCTGAGAATAGTAAATATACAAATATATTAGACTTATGGGTTTAACTCAGTGCAAAACTAAAAAGTGGAAGAACGTTGAACAATCTCTATTTCTTGCTCCCATATACTTTGGTACACCTTATTTCTGTTGTATAAATTTTTATTTCTTTGTTTTTGTTTAGCCATTTAGGTTTTTAAAAATCATATTTGCACTAAGCAAACCAAACAATTGTGTTAATAAATATATTTAATTTTACACTTTAACTTTTGGAGTCTATAATACATTCAGTTCTACTAAAGAAGGAGGAGCAATTCAGAGAAACAAATGTGTGTTGGTCAAATATTCTTGTGGTGTCTGTCGTGTGTGTATATATCTTTTAAATTTCATGGAAACGTTGGATTAATTTGTAATATTTTTCCTTTTTTAGGTGGGATATTGTTATTGGGTCCCTCTGGACCAATTTTTTCAAACTCTTTTAGTCTTATTTTATTTTTTACACCTTTAAGAAAGAAATGAAGTGGTTCAAAAATAAATTATGAAAAAAATATGACTAGATAATATGTGGGGGTTTTTGGAATGAAGAGAAAACTCTATTAACTCATAATCTTAACACCATTTGCAAGATAACACTAATGTTACATTTTTGCAAGTTTTAAAGTATCAGTGAAAAATTCCTTTTAAAAGGTGTGCCATCCACTTCATTCAAGATAAGAACAGTCTTCTCTCTTCCAAAAACGTTATTTGGTTTAAATACCCTTATAAAATAAATTTATTTACAAATAGTATGTTCTAGATGTGTTTTTCCTCTGAGATCAAACATCCCAAATTCATTTATTTCTTCTTTTCTCTTTATTCTATGTTTCTTTCATTCATTGGTCTTGCGAATCTTGCTTACCATTTACTCAATACAATTCAGAAGTTTGGTAGAAGGATATATATTCAAGAAAGATAGTTGCTAATTTTTTTAATGTTTTCATTTTGTGAAGAAAATACTCAGTCCTGTATAAATGTTGTATTTGTAAAGGGACAAAACCAGAGTTATCAAGTTTACTAGAAGTTATACAAGTTTCTCTCCTTGAGTATAGAATAAAAACCTTGTTCAAAGTCTAAATAACTCTAGCTATTGGCACAATAACAAATTGAAACTCATTTTTAAAACCACTTGACATCTGAACTCTATATCATCTATATGTAATTGCTTTTCTCATTTAAAGCATGATGTTGAAAAATGTATCTGAATAAAATACCAATTTTGGTTGTGAAATGCAATTATTATTGAGATATTGTTATCAATGACATTTAAATAGTCACCTTCCCAATACGTCCTTCACTTTGTGCATGTCACTTCTATTTTAGACAACATACATATTTATGAACATTTAATTTAATTCATAAATTTTCCAATCAATTCCAATGAACTTGTACAACACAGATAATGCTTATTTAGTACTTGCTTAAGTTGAAATATTTTGAGATGCCTTGAGTGTTTCTTTATTGTAAATATTTGTTTATATCACAGTTTTAGACATGATCTTAAAGTTTATCTATTCCGTAGGTTTACAACTTTGGTTCTACGCATTGGAGTATGTTTAGCAGTATTCCTGACCACTAGTCACTAAAGCCAAAAGCAGCTCTCTAGTGTGACAGCCAAAAATGTCTCCAGAAGTTCCCAAATGGTTACTTGTAGACAAAACAGCCGTTGTTGAGAAATACTGATATATTCCAGTTAGCCGAAAGATGATTAAAACTCTATTTATTCATACTGATTATGCAGAATCACTTATTCTTCTGTGTGTAAAAATATTTCATGAAACAGTCAAATTAGAAAAACTAATACGTAAAGTGTTATTTAGAATTTTTATAGCTCTTAATGGTACATCTGTAGCTCTACAAATTTTCTCAAAACAAATGCAGATATTCTCAAAATGAATATTTGCATATATTTTGAGAAAATTTGTAGAGCTACAGATATTTTAATTTCAAAATGTATTAGTTGATGTTTGAATATTGGGATTGAAAAGATCTATATTAGCATCATCTAATGATTTATACATTAAATTAGTCATCAAAATGATTATATGATTATTCCCAAAATGATTCTCTTAAATAGTTGTTTCTCTCAAAATATTTATAAATGTTTAATTAAAATCTTTAGCTTTTATTTTAAATATTTTTCTGCTTTAAGTATCTACGAATAAGCAATTAACCTCCCTGCCTCTTTCCACATTAACACATTACAAGGAATTATTCACAGGAATTAACATTGCATTGGCCACAGTAGTAAAACGAATATGACCATTCAACCAGTGAATGAAAATACAAACATGGAGGTTTAGTGAAAACTTCCTTTTCTCATTCCTAGAAAGTCTGATTCCTGAGAAAGAAGCTATGGAAGGAAAAGAATTATATCAAAAGCATTTACATGGATTCCTAGAAACCTGGGCAAGACTGATTTTGGTTAAAAAAATAATCTTTCTACAGAATATTGGGTGATTTAAAGGGTAGGACAAGTAGAAACAGGATCTGCCAGTAGTAATAGAAAAAAACTGGATAGAATTTGCTGTTTCTCTTTCTCATGAATAAAAGTCCAATTATTGTTCCTCTCCTCATGGGTGCCATGATTAAATGAATTGCACTCCTGAGAGAGGTTGAGGGTGTAATGCTGAGAGTGGGAAATGGAAACTGTTACCTTCACTCTTTCATCCACCTAACCTTAAAGCCCCTCCCTCTATAGAGCAAAGAATGTCAGATACATAGTGTGGGATAGCTTTAATGAGTAGCCAATTCATTTGGATCCTTTTCTGTGAGAAAAATGGGAAAGAAACACTAAACCCTACAAGAAGATTTCCCATCCAGCATGATTCATCAGAAAAAAAGAGGAACAAACCTTGGAAGGTAATGGCAACAAGAAGGAGCATGGCCCAGGTGGGGCAGTGTTGAAGATCAGGAAGCAATGGAGCAAAGAGTGCTGGCCATGGGAAGCAGGGTAACTCTGGCAGAGGCAGAACCAGGGTTCCTCAGTATGAGGCAGTCCCAGGACTGAGTCAGAATTGTGGAAAAACAACATCAACAGGTCTGATGCAGAAAGGCTATCGCTGGAGCGGAGACAGCAGAGGATGGTGCTAATTCAGGATTCCAGAGTTGAAACATACTAGGTTAAAAGCATCATTTATTCAACAGAGTGCAAAAAGAGAAATAATTCAAGGAGTTAGAGGGCCACTGTTTGGCCCTTGAATTTTTGTTTTGGTGATGATATGCAACACTATAATGCTTCTTTGAGGAGATGGGCTTTTCACCTGTAGACTGCATGGATCCTGTTACTGTATCAGGGGAACCTACAGAGTAGCAAGTGAAAGATGGGAGGAGGACCAGGCCTGAGAGTTGCTTTAGAATAGAACTTTGTAACTATTCATACGACTTGAAAAGACATAAAGGTTTGGACTTTGATGTCTCAGTGAGATGCCTGGTTAAGAATGATGCTCTTATACTCAATACATTTTGTATAATAAATTTCCTGATTACCATGATTCTGTGGAAAAACCATTTCATAGTTGTTTTCATGAATCACTGGGATCATGCAAACCCATTTATAGTAAATCTAGAATTTACCAGACTACAAAAGAAGGAAAAACAGTTAAAACCTTGACATTCAACTATCCTGTAGACAAAGCATATTTTAGAACTTTGAGTCCTATACCTTGGGGTATAGTTTATATACATGCTCAAGCCATGTGAGGAACCAGATACAGAGAGGGAGTTGGAAGCAGCAGAAAGGCGACCTGGGAACACATTTTCTCATCCTGAGGTAGTGGGTTTCCTGCCATTCACATGTGCAGCAGATGGCATAAAGGCAGTGAGGGTGGGAGTGGCTGGCACCTCGCAGACTGCCAGGCTCCGTCTGGGCTCTTGATAAATATTAATTAAATGAATTGAATTCATTGAAGAACACTGTCCATGCTGCCAATTTATGACAACCGGTCTTTGTTTTATGTACTATCCTCATGTCAGCATGACAGGGTGACTCTGATCTGTCTTTATAAAGACTGAATGAGATACACAGATAACCTAACAGAGATGAAACTCAAAGGCATAGCTGTTGTATAGATCCTTCTTTATAAACATATTGTTAAAATTATATCCTAGCAATATTTTGCTTCACAATTCATCTGAAAATAAAGCTATAATTCTTTCGCAGAATCAATCTGTGTGTTATGGAGACTGGGAGAGCTTCAGGTTTATCCCTTGCTTAGTGTGGGGATATGCAGACAAGGAGGAAAAGCAGCATCCCAGATGCTTCTTTTGTTCACGAGCGGCTCTTATATTTCTGAGATTCACAATCCATGAAATCTAGAAGTTGTGAAAGTGTTACCTGAGCCCCAAAGTAAAAACCATTCAGGGGAACCTGTGTGCCTCTCTTCGGGAAAGAGAAGGTGATAGTGCAAACTGGATTAAATGAGGGTAATATGGAGGTTAGCCATCCCCTGGAGGTATGAGGGTTGAGGCGCCATAAAGAAATCTCCATGTTCAAAAACATCCCTAAATTAAGGTATGTTAATTACATTTTGTATCAAGGGGGACCTAAGTTAAAAAGTCATAGGAATATATCCTCTCAGTTATATCAAGGTACCCACAATGTCTGCCATTCTCACCAGCTTGCGGGTTCAGATGAGGATTCATGAATATTAATGCCCAAATTCCACAGGCTCACTCGTAATGGCAAAACTTCACTCTCCCTCCTCATGTGCAATGTCTGAAAATGTTGGCCAGTTATTTCTGGAAGTTGTCATAAGCTATCTTGTAAGTTCTCAGTTTCTTTTACACCATTCTTCTTGTCAGTGGGTACTGCCAGGCAATGTCCTAAGGGGAGGCACCTGGTCACTGGCAATTTCCCAGGATTTTTTTTACAAGGACATTGCTAGGCACCAGAGTTACCATATGTGAGTGATGTCTCTCTCCCTCTATATATGCAGTCAATGTGTTCCAAAACTGCACAATTAGTGCCTGGGCACCTCAGGAATACCACTGCCATTAGTATTGGTGTGTCAGGCCCAGCCCTGGGCACAGATGAGGAACTTTCTGACTTCTCCTCCTTATCCCTCAGGACTGAGGATAAACAGTGTTCCCCTAGGATAGCATTGCCTCATTTCTGGAGTGTCTTAATATTGCCATCTTTATGTTCTCATAGTTCTCTACACTTCTAACATGGCACTTTGGGATTTTACTTAATTACAGGTGTGTCTTCCTTCTCTCCTCTAAATTCTTTATTTTTAATGGCAGAACATTGTATGTCTGGTATATAACAGTATTCCCTGGAAGGGCTACCATATTACACACATTCAGTGGGCACTATTGGTATGCAATTTTCTGCCATTGAACAGAAAAAGTCCCATTCTCCAACATTAATAAAAGTTGGTAGGTGCTTACGTAATTTTGAATAAATAAATCACGTTGTGCATTTCTCTGTCTTTCCAGAATTTTAACTTAAAATCCATTAATAGAATCTCTGTGTTCTATTCAATTCCAAGAACATAATATAATACAATATAACATAATCTCTTTTGTATTGGGGGAAATTGATGATGAAGCAAGTGCTATTCAGAAGAGGATAAAATTTCCATCAGCCCAGTTCAAATGTCCACACAGGATAGAGATATGATAAAGATGTGAATAGTAGAAAAGATATAAAAGTTTGGGCTGAGGAAGCAATGAGGGGATGTGGACATGTATTCATTCAGTTATTCCACAAACACTTACTGAGCACCAACTCCATAGGTGCTGTTCTAGATGCAGGGAACACAGGGTTGTATGAAACGAAGAAAACAGTGAGTTAGTAAATAAATGACAAATAAGGTCAATATTTAAATAATAAGTATCATTAAAAATACAGAATACCACAGGATACAACATGATAGAGGCATCTGCTTATCTAATACAATTTGATCAGGAATTGACCTCTCTGAATAGTGAAGTGTAAATATATAAAGATATTGAAAAAATACCTACAGGAAAGGAAGCACCATCTTAAGACAAATCAGGTAATTCCAGTTATTCTTGAGTTTATTGGATGAAACAAAAGAAATGGACGAGGAAGGTATAAAATAAAAATAAGACGTAGGGCTGTGCTGAATTCATTAACACACATTCATTCTATGAATATTGGCACTTTACAGACAGTAGAAAACTGAAGCTCTATGCACTCTGCTAAGTATTTTACATTTAACCATCTCAACAATCATATGAAATGAGGAATATTATTACCCTCCTGTTACATATGAGGATATTTAGGACAAAAAAAAATAAGAGACTTTCTAAAGGTCATGTAACTGACAAATGTCAGTGCTTGGATTTGAATCCAGGAAGACTAGTAATAGAACCTAGGATTTAATCAGGTAAATATATATATATATGCACACACACACACACACACACACATACATACATATATGGATGCTGATGTTTTCAATTTTAATGGTCAGCTTTAATGTCATATGAAGATATTTAGACATATGGAGAACTATGTGTTTTAAAATTAAAATTATTTAAATAATTACTTATTGTCAATTATTCAGTTTTCTTCATTGAAAAACATTAATAATATAATTACTTGTATTCTTTTCCTTATTGTGTGCTGTGCTATTGAAATGTTTGTGTGAGAAATACAAATAAAAGAGTGTAATCAATGCAATTTCTACTGTTGTCAACAGTTGTTGACATCATTTGGTATCACAAAATAATAAAGTTAGCTATGGTAGTTGATGTCAACTACGGCATCTAAAAAATTGGGTCTTTACTTTTTTTTTTTTTTTTTAGGTGGAATCTCCCTCTGTCACCCAGCTGGAATGCAGTGGCGTGATCTTGGCTCACTCTAACTTCTGACTCCCTAGGTCAAATGATTCTCCTGCCTCAGCCTCCCGAGTAGCTGGTATTACAGGCATGTGCCCCCACACCCAACTAATTTTTGTATTTTTAGTAGAGACAGGGTTTCACCATGTTGGGCAGGATGGTCTTGATCTCCTGACCTTGTGATCCATCTGCCTCGGCCTCCAAAGTGCTAGGATTACAGGCGTGAGCAACCGTGGCAGGTCGGGTCAACTTTACTTTGAGTAAATAATAATTCATGAATTTTTATCAGCTATAACTTAAGTGTTAGTTAAATATGCTTGTAATGCTCTCTGGGGAAAGAAACAATAGGACATATCACTTTAAGGTTTTATACACCTATTTATATTTATGTTGGGCTTAAACATGACTTATGTAAATATTTTTAAAGTATTAACGAGTGTAATATTAGAGAAAACCCTAAAAGAGAATATTTAAAAATAGAATCAGGATACTGTACAACACTCCCCTCCCTGAGATAATATTGTATTCCAAAGAGTAATTTCTGGTAGTTTTTCTAGCATAATTTACTACTTCTTGAAATTCTTCCCTTGGGCAATTTAACATTGAAACATCAACACTGTTATTAATGGAAGTATCCAAGGCAGTTAACAAATAGGGTCAACTTAATTCATGGAACAGTTACATTAATTTATTTATTAAAAGTTTGGCTATGATTTGTACACACTCATACTTCACAGCTCAGTGAACAAAAAGCTGGTTCCCAAACTGCTGCTTGTCCCCAAACTGCTGTTTTTCCTTAAACATTTTTAAAAAGTTTCCTACCACTTTCGTTTATTTAAATCTACTGGTAACAACACCTATCCATCTGCTCCTGGCATGTTTTCTGCTATGTATAAATAATTGTGGCCAAGTGCTTTACCCCAACCAAAGCCATGTTAGTAGAAATGATAAATTTAACAGGTATGCATGGTGATAGTCAGAAAAACACTGACTCGGGAAGATCAAAACTAGAAAATAATTTTAATGCTAAAAGCCACTCTGAATGTTCCAGTGCACAGTGCCAGGCAGAAACACAGAAGATGACAGATGGTAAATATATTCTCACCAACTGACAATTGCAATTTCCTTGGCCAATGAGTCCCTAAGTCATGCAGTTTCCAGGTCAAATAGACTTCATTCTACTTCTATGCTTAACAAATATATATAATTATATTTAACAAAGAAATATTTTGAGCTACGAGAGGGTATCTTGATAGGCATAATGAAAATATAAACAATTATTAAAAATTTTAAGACACTGAAAAATCTATTTGATCATTCATATTGTGTCATACTATTCTCAAATGTTTTGAATGTTATAGAAACCTCAGCTAATGCCTTTAGTCTTCTGAAAAAATATTTTTCCACGTGGAAACTAAAACAGAAAATCATTTGACACTGTCTTGCAAAGTAACATGTTTTTATGGGAATCAGAATTAGGTCAATGATTAAAATGTCTAAGAGGCAATTGTTATATCCAGCTTTTGCTGTATGCATTTTATATGTTATAAAAAAAAACCCAAACAGTGAGTTTCTCTAGACTGGTATGAATTAGATTATTTAAAATAGGTATCACTCTGCTTTGTTTTACTATTGCTATGTTACAGAGATAGAATTCTTTATTCTAACGTTAGTAAAATGCATCACCTGTTCACCTAGAAAAATATGATCATTGGCTGATATTCAAATATGTAACACATTGAAATGCTGACAGTGCTGGCTAGTCTGGTACAACAATCTTGCTCCATTTCAATTTTACTATTACATGGCAGTCAACATTTTAGAGTCTGTAACAATCCCTCTAAAAATAGAATATATTCAAAGGAAATTGACCCATCTTGTACTGAGGGTTGAGACTGTCATATTGAAAGGCATCGACTCTCCCAAGACTGGCAGTATTTCCTATGCCATTTTTTTTTCTTCATTCACTCCAAGAAGTTTTGCCAGATAAAAATCTTGCTGAGGCTTGGAAGTTAATAGTTTTCAGTTGCTAATTTACATTAAGCTGTAGCTCTGCCAGCTTCAAAAATAAGACTGACTACAAAGCCAGATGACCTTAAATAACTCCAAGAATGAACAGTTACCTGTGCATTGATAATTTGCATATTCAACTCCATAGCCACTTAAAAATTTTAGCAAGAAAATAGTAATGATTTGCCTATGACATGATCCCATATAGTACCAAAGCTGATGATATAGGTGAGAATATAAATATGACTGCCTCAATACCTATATCCATGCTATCTTATTAATCCAATACTGCCAAATTTCCACATAATTTCTCTTTCACTTCAGTCAAACTACAGTATCAATAAAGGTTAATTGGATTCCATTTTCTTATTCTGTCTGTTAGTTTGAGGGGGTAATATGTCACCCTGAATGCTAGTGGCTTAAAACAACTATTTGTTTAGCTCACAATTCATCAGGCTACGATATGGGCTGGATTTCATGAGTGGCTCTTCCAAAGAGCTGAGCTAATCTCATGCATTCATCAGTTATTACCTAGAAACTGATTGGGGCTGGCTGATCTAGAATGATCTCATCCATAGTCCCACTGGATACCCAGAAGCTGGCTGGTACAACAGTGATGACTGGGTCATGGGTCTCTTTATCCAGCAGGTTGGTCTGGGCTTACTCAACCTGAGTAGTGGTTGCAGAGTTCCATGAGCAACAAGAAAAGACAATCCCCAAGGCATAATCATTTCCAAGTCTCTGTTCATTTGTTATTGTCCCATTCACTAAAACAAGTCACATGGTCAAGCCCAGCATTAGAGTGGGTGAGTATTCAGGATTAGAGGGCAAAGACAGTGTGGATACCAGGGAGAGGAATGATATGCAGCTACATTTGCAATCTATCATACTTATTAACTGTGGTGAGTTTAACATATAGAAGTGAGCTGAGCTCTGAGTTTACTGCTTTAGCAATGTTTCCTAGAAAACAAGGCCAAAAGCTGCTGTAATATTCAGCTTTCCATAGATCAAAAATTCAGATGACTCACTTAATCTACCAATTTAAAATTGACTAACATTGATTGAGCATTTACTGTGTACAATATATCAGCATTTTACCCACATTTTTTTCATTTGACTTAGAAATGGGAATATATTCACGAGTGTTTACTTGAAGTCTGACTGCCTGTGTTTAGTCCTAAGGGTTTCAAATACTCTGAAGATATATTTTCTTCCTTTTCAATGGTTTATAGAAGGATCTTAACTTCTTGCTCTGAGCTGAACTTGTTTACTTCCTGGAAGCTCTTATTTCTATCAAATAACAGATTGACCTTTTGCTGAAAAGAAGATAAATGTAAATATAATAAAAAATATCTAAATAGGCACATTCTGAAAATTAATATCTATTAAATTCTGGGTCAAAGAAGCCATAACTTTCTATTAAATGAGACATCTTGGTAAGGTACATCAAAATAGTTCTTATATTTACACATTCTATGATAGCATCTGATATTATGAAATTCTGCACCTGACATTCTGCACCTGACACATGACATTTTCTTATGTTGTTTCCATGTGTTTCCTTACCTTTTTCTTAGCTGCCACACATCTTAAGGTGTCACGTTCTTTATTGTTCAGCTTCAGTGATTTTCATTATCCCTGGCACTGCAACAATACCTCTTCAGTCCTGACTACCACACCACCAATATCATAAAGGTGATACACAATTCCGGCTTTCGCTACCTATATCTTCTCATGAGACATCCAAATGTAGAGGGTTCCCAAGGGAAACTCTGATCAGTTTGCACACTGGGAAAACAGGGTGGAGCCTCAGAAAGTTCATGCAATTTGAAGGAGGGAGGAGCCTGGCCTCTCCTATTCTTGAGTGGTAACTGGGATTCAATCTGTGAGTCGGGAAGCCAGCAAGCAGAACTCTGGCTTTGCAGAGTCCCTGTTTCCCCTTTTTCCTTTTCACGCAATAAATTCCATTTTTCTCTCACTTAAAAGTGTCTGTGAACCTTTTCATGGCCGTGTGACAAGGGCCTTGACTTTTGCTGAACTAAGGAGAAAGTCCTACAACACTAATGTATGTTAGTGCTGATGGTTCTCCTGGCTGAATAACTTGAGGTAATGCAAACTGTAGCACAAACATATTCTGTTTTCACAGACTGATTTTATTTCTGTGGAGTCCAGATTGCCTGGAGAAAGAAAGGTGCATCCAAGAGAAAATTCAACCAAAGAAGAGGATAGGAATGGTGAGCCCGATATAGAAAGAAGGACAGCTGGAAGAGAGAAGGAAGACCCAGTGCAGATTCATGAGATATGCTCATTCTAACCCAACTTCCTTGGCATCACATTTGAATGCTAGAAAATAGACACTCGGTCTACAATTTGAAAGATCTGTTCAGGACTATAACCTTTTAAAATGGAGGTAACTTTGCTTTAGGATCTATTTACCAAGTTGAATGTTACAGAAGACTGTTGTTTTCTCACTTCATTAGAAAGGAAATTGTTCATCTACTTTAAGGTCCAAAAGTAGTTCTTCACTTCTACTCAGGAGTGGTACATTTCCAGCCCCACCAGATCCTAGGTGACAAACATGGTCTCACAAAAATGCACTGGGAACCATGAGCATTGCAATTTGGAAAACTGGACTGGCTACACAGGTCTGACTCAGCCAACAAGCAATCATTGAAAAAACAGTTAAAAAAATTTCTGTAATATTCTTCATCCTAATCTATTTTTTATTGGATATCCTAAGGAGACATAACATGGAAAACTCTGCTCTTTCTTACTTTGTAAAAGCAGAAAGAAGGTAGAAGTTGATATCTGAGATTTACCAATAGCCAATGCTCTTCTGGCAATGACCTCAGAGAAACACAGTATCTGTGGATCTGCAGGGGGCTTGAGCCAATCAACCCCAGCTCCACTGCTCCCAGGGGCAAATTACAAGTCAAAGTGATTCATGGGCATCAATATTCTTGCAGGCAAACAAGGGGGTCTTGGAACATGGAGATTTAGGTATTAATGTCAACACAGAACATCAGCAGTGGCTGGAATAATAAGACTTGAGCCCATGTTGCATAGAGATGAAGAAACTGAGGCTCCTGTCACAGCTCTAAATTTAAAATTATATAAATAAAACTTGATTAAATAAGTAAAAACTTGATAGATTATTAATCCAAATTAAAAAAATACTCTTGTGGATGAGTCTAAACATCAGTGTAAATTGTTACCAGATTTTTCTTCTTTCTACCTGAAAGAACATAAAATATGCTTTTTAAATGTGTACAATATGGTTTAATAAATTTGGATTTCTGCTCCATTCTTTCTCCTCCCTTTAGCTCTTGGCTGACCTAGTCAGGGCTGGAGCCACTCCCTTCATTTTCCAGCAGAGAACATAATTATTCTTCTAACTTACAGTAGCCTGATGTTTCTAATCAAATCCAAGTATTTAGGATTTAGCTTGAAGGCATCAGCATAACACATTATAGTACAGATAAGTTGCTTCAAGTGTCACTCAGCAAAGTTTCTAGAATACATTACTAATTGAGGCTATTTTCTCAAAGTTCATATTGGTATAACAGTTTTACTAATTTAACCAAGTACTATTTTAAAATTAAGATTTTTTTATTTTCTTTTATGCATATATATTTTTAAAAATCAATACTTGGATAGATAAAATCCCTTCCCCATGACATAAATTCAATTCAATTTGTTGAACAAATCGAGACTCTATTTTGAGGAATATGTAGAAATTCAGGTACCAGAGAGAAAGAATTTTGTTATTTTTCTATTTCTTTGCATTAGAATGTTTTTCACATAATGGAAGTTTAGTAAAATACTACTGAATTGAACTAAAGCATATTTTTATTTATGTCTTTAAAATATAAAAAAAACTAGACTATAGGTTTAGATAGGCCAACAGTTTATGTAGATATCAATAGTCCTGACTTTAAGTGTTAAAGAAGCTCAGTGGCAGCAAAAAAGCAAGATGATTTCAGAATACCCTTCCACCTGTCAGACAGGATAAGGCACATTAAATACAGAGAAACAGTCAGCGCTTTGTTACTTTGATGATGGATGCATGAATATTTGAATAAGTATAAACCTGGAGCCAGATGAAATTTTAAAAAAAGCATAGATATCACCAAAATTTTGCTTAGCCATATCTAAAAGATATAAAAATGAAGAATATTTTAATATTGGTGGAATTGGAGGAAGGATTCAAAAGCAGATAGATAAATGGTACCAGGATATTAGGAGACTGCCAAAGTGGATAATTCAGCCATTTAATCAGCCAAAAACCAGGCAACTCTATCTTACGTGAAGCCCAGTCACTGTAGGAATCTCTAAATTGGGTTGATACTGTGAAAAGAGCATGAATATTGGAATTAGACAGACCTGGAATTTAATCTCGTCTGTGGCTTTTAGCACATTAATTCATGTGTGTAAGCCTCAGTTTAATTCAATAGTTGAAACAATGATACTAAATGTTTGAAATATTCAGCATAGTACCTGTCACATTGTAGAGGCTCGGTAAATATTACTATGTATTTTCTAATGAATCCATAATGAATAGATGTATAAGCTGTGATACTGTTCCATGGAGAATCAAAGTCAAAGGAAAATATTCTCTAGGACAGATGGATTGTGATATGGTATACCAAGGTGACCTTGAGTTCTGAGGAACAAAGACCAAGATCTATTACTGCTGAGACAGAGAGCAGTCACTTCTTAAAAAGTCTGAGACAGTATATCAATGTCCTTATTTTCCCAGTTAAACAGAATTTCTTATTATAGAAATAACATTAGGCCAGGAATGGTGGCTCATACCTATAATCTCAGCACTTTGGGAGTCCAAGGTGGGTGGATCACCTGAGGTCAGGAGTTCAAGACCAGCCTGACCAACATGATGAAACCCCGTCCCTACTAAAAATACAAAAATAAGCTGGGCATGGTGGCGGATGCCTGTAATCTCAGTTACTCAGGAGTCAGAAGCCGAAGAATCACTTGAATCTAGGAGGTGGTGGTTGCAGTGAGTCGAGACCACGCCACTGCACTCCAGCCTGGGCAACAGAGCAAGACTCCATCTCAAAAAACAAAGGCCACCGCAAAAAAACTAATGTTACAATTATCTCCTTTATCAATAATATCCCAATTAAATATCTACTGTTATTTAATGTGAATATAAGTGAAGCTCAAAGAATCTAACTTTCCCAAGTGCACCTGAAATCTGACCACTTCCATCCATTTTTTGTCAATACCCTCACCTAAGCCACCTTCATTGCTTGCCTGGACTACTTAAGCCTAGGAGCCTCAAATTCACCATTTCTTCCTCCAATCAACTTTTCACCATTGTATAGTCCACAGTCTATTACTTAATGTTGACATTTTAATTTTAATAGCTCTTTCATCTTTAAAGCTTTTAATAGCTTCCCAATGCATTTAAAGTAAAACCCAGACATTTCTTGACTAACATGACCCTTCCAAATTTATGTCTCTACTTGACCCATGATCGTTATGTGCCAGCCACACTGCTCTGCCTTCCATTCCTACTACAAAGACTCCTTAAATGTTAGTCCTCTGCCAGAATGGTCTACTCTCCATTCTTTGCCTTTCTGTCCTTTGGATATCAGTCTAAATTTGCTTCCTTAGAAAAAACTTCCTTGACTTTACAATTTCAATTGAGTCTCCCTCATAGTCTTTTAAAAAGTATATTCATTTCAGTTATAGATCTTTAAATCTCGTTTTGCAAGTACATATTTAGTTGGGTGATTATGACATTGTGTATATTCTCCTCCAGATCTTAAGCACCAGAAAAGTAGGGATCATGTCTGTATCCTTGACAAGTGTCCATGTGCCCAGTGTCTAGTAATGGACATGACTCAGATAATGTCCTCAATAAATATTTTAGAATGAAGGAGTAAGTGAAAGATTAGAGTTAAGTGAGTGAAATATCTAAGAAGCTGAACATTTTGTAATGCATGAAGGTCATAACCAGTGTTTCTGGTAAATTAAGAGAGTGGCCTCATATAACAATGTACTGGTCACAGAAATTTATATGGTGGAACTATAATATTCTTTTTTAGAGTTACCATAGGAATATCAGACTTGTTTTTCCTTTATGGTTCTTGAACTTCAGGTGCTTACTACAATCTTTGTTTTCTAAATTGTAGGTTGAATTACACTCACATTTCTTAAAAAAATTGTTATACGCATGTAAGAACAAGTGTGATTAATAGTATTGTACTATCTTTTATATTACACATTTTATTTACATTAGAAGTCACAAATTATTTCTTTCTAGTTCAAAAACCTCTATGACCTATGTCAGTTATGACCACTTTTTTCTGAGGTTCTCTCACTGTTGGCAAATCTACTTCTCCAAGCCAGATACTTCTTCCTCTTGTTGGAGCTATCTCTCAGGTCCCTCTTTTTCCTCCTCATAATTTTGCATCTGTCAGCAATACCAATGGTAGACAGAATGCTAGTGTAATTTGCAAGAGGCCTTTTCATACACATATATATATTTTTGTGGGGGACGAGGGAGATAGAGTCTGACTCTATTGCCCAGGATGAAGTACAGTGGCATGATCTCGGCTAACTGAAATCTCTGCCTTTTGGGTTCAAGCTATTTTGTTGCATCAGCCTCCCAAGTAGCTGGAACTATAGGTGTGTGGCACCATGCCTGGCTAATTTTTGTATTTTAGTAGAGACAGCATTTCACCATATTGACCATGCTGGTCTTGAACTCCTGAGCTCAAGTGATCCTCCCTCACTGGCCTCCCAAAGTGCTGGGATTACAGATATGAGCCACTGCCCCTGGCCCTTTTCATATCTTTTAATTAGTACATGTGAGGTATATGGAACCTTAAACTCTCTAACCTTCCATATAAAATATATATGTGTGTGTATATATATATACATATACATACATACATGTGCACACATATGCATACTTAGAGTCAATTCCCATTATTCACAGATTCTGGATTTGCAAGTTTACCTCCTTGCTAAAATTTACTTGTAACCCACAAACTAACACTCGAGATACTGTTTTAGTCATCCCATGACAGACAATAGGGTTGAGAAAAATTCGAGTTGTCCGACATACACATTTCCAGCTGAGGATTACCAAGATGACACCTGTCTTCTTGTTTCAGTTTGCATACTCTAAATGAGTGGTTCTTTTTTTGTGTTCTATTTGATTCCATGATTTTTGCATTTTTGTTCTTTTTGCTAGTGTATTTTCTGTTTAAAACAGTTCCCAAGTGTAGTATTAAAGTGCTGTCTAGTGTTTCTAAGTGTAAGAAGGCTGTGATGAGACTGACGGAGAAAATACATGTATTAGATAAGCTTCATTAAGCTGTAAGTGATAGTGCGGTTAGCCATGAGTTCAATGTTAATGAATCAACAATATCTATTAACTAGGGTATCTTTAAAAAGAAACACAAATAAACCAAACTTATGTATTAATTGTTTGATGAAAATGTTGTGAGGAGAGGGTGCAAGAACTTAACGTGTATCTACCTAGGAGCAATGGCTTACTGTTCATCATTCAGTGTTTGTAGTGACTTTATAGAACGTAACTACCAGGAATAATCAAAATATACTTGTTGGTGTGTATATGTGTATACATATACCTATTTATTCATTGTCATTTAAAAGTTGATACATAATTGTACATATTTATAAGGTACATGATGTTTTGATATGAGCATACAATGTGTAATGATTAAATCAGGATAATTAGGTATCCAAAAAAATTGGTTTAAATTTTCATTGTGGTTTAATCATAATATTTCTTTCCATACTCAGTTGAACTTATTGTGAGGACAGTAAGAAAAATTAAGTTTAAATATTTAGCTAAAACTCAAATATGTATTTTTTTTAAATGCAGACATTTTAAAACTTTCTCAAGATACTTCTTATACATGCTATTTTTAATATATCAATGTATTGAATTACTGGCACATTGTAGAGGCCCAGTAAATATTTCTCTTAGCAACAGATAAGAATAGTCATATAAAGTTCTTTTTAAGTTGCTCATATTTTCAACAGAAATTGACATAAAAATAGATGTATTATATAGGACCTGGTAAACTTTCTTTTTTTTTTTTATGGATGGCAGCCATGTGATCTTGACCCACTGCAACCTCTGCTGTACAGAACTTTATATATAGTAAATATATACAATATCAGTATACAGTAAGTCAGATGATATATACACTTTTGTATATTCTGGCTTACATCACTCAATAATATGATAGATTCTGTCCTGCTGTTAGGTGTAACATGAGTTTTGTCTTTTTTATTGCTCTATAGCATTCCATTTTAAGAATTTATCACAATTTACTTGTCAGTGCTACCTATGACATATATCCACATATTTTTCCTGGTTTGGGGCTCTTTTAAATAATGTTTCTATGAATACTCTTGAACATATTCTGTGATGCATATATGTATACAGTTCCACTGGGTACATGTATGTCTAGGAATGGAATTGTTGGGTAAATGCATTTCTAGTATTAGCAAATATTGCCAAATAGTTTTTCAGCCTGATTTTCATCTTTTTACATTCCTATTGGAAGGTATAAAAAGTATTGTAGTTTAAATCTGCACCAACACTTGTCATGGCCTTTTTCAAATCAAGCCATTTTTGTAGGTGCTTAATGATGACACATGGTAGTTTAAATGTGAATTATTTGATGAGTAATGATGTTAAAAATCACTTTTTAAATATTTTAAATGAACATTTGTATTTTATCTTTTGTTGTGTACCTAATCAATTTTGTGTTCTTTTTTTTCCTTTAAACTAGAGATTCTGTTTGTTTTTTCTCTCATTGGTTTGTGGGAGTATTTTATATGCATTATGAAATGCAGATTTGGCAGATCGATATATTGCCACATCTTCAACTTTGAGGCTTCTTTAGTTTTGGTGGTATCTTTTGACAAACTGAAATATTTAATTTTAGTGAGGTTGAATTTATTAACTTTCCGTTAATTTTTAGTGCTTTTGTATCCTGCTTAAGAAATGTTTGCTTACTTCAAATCAGAGAGAAAGCTATTCTCTCATCTTAATGAATTTTAGAAACATATTGTTTACCTTTTACATCTAGGTCTGTGATCATTTGATATTGACTTTTGTGTATGATATATGCTGGAGATAAAGTTTATTTCCATGTGGATATCCAATTGAATCAATGCCATGGATTGAAAAGACTACTTTTCTCCATTGCCTTGCAGTAGCACTTTTTTGTAAGACAGCTTACTCTGTTAAAGTGAAGGTCTGTTGCTGAACTCTATGCTGGCCTATTGTCTTAATTGTACCAATAATAGACTGTGTTTAAAATAAGTGTAGACATCCAGTGATATATACCAGTGAATAGATTGGCTATTCTTGAATTTTGATGTAAGTTTTAAAATAGTTTTCCCAATTTCTAAACAAACATAAAAAAAAAATCTTTCGGGATTTTGTTGAAGACTTTATTTTTTTCCACTGATCAATTTGGAGAATAAATCTTTTTAAAATATGAAGTATTTGAAATACATGGTATATGCTTTGAGTTGTTTAGGCCTTCTTTAATTTGTCAGTGATAAGTTGTAGTTTCCATTTAGGCACTTGTGTATCTAGCATTACATTTATTATATTTGATTCTTTCATGAATTTTATTTCCTAAGATTTCATTGTCTAATCAATTGTAAAGGTATACAAAATGATTTTTGTATACAGACCATGTGAACATATAGTCTGTAAAATTTGTTCTATTTTTAAAATCTGTGGATTATTTAGGTTTTCTATATTCTATCTGCAAAAGAAGGCAATTTTAGTCTTTTATCACCATATATATATTTTGTTTCTTTTTCTTGCTTTATTACACTGGCTAGGACTTCTTATAACAATGTGGACTAAACATGATAATGGGTACTTTATTTCTGATCTTAAGAGGAAAGTTTTCAACACTTCACTAACATGTGTAATGTTTGCTGTTGGTCTTTGTAGATATTTTAGAAGGTAAAAAAGCTCCGTTCTAGTCATTGTTTTCTTACTTTTATTACTATCATTGGTAGTGTTGAATTTTATCTAAAGAACATTTTCATCTTTGCCATTATCCTATCATTTTCTCCCTTTTCATTAATGTGGTGAAATTATCTTGCTTGATATGTATAATTTTAATTTCCCCATGTATATATAGTTGAATTGAGGCCATGTATTGAATCTTTGCATCTTTAGCTTAATTGCTTTAGCCAAGTTTGGAAAATTTTTAGACATTAGCTTTTGAATACTGTTTAGCCTTATGCTCTCTCTGTCCTGCTTCTGGGACTCTAAACATATGATATATATTTTTTCTTATTATAACATCCCATATTTTTCTTATGATCTTTTTTGTCCTTTTTTTATGTCTGTGCAGAGCTTTGTCTACAGATATATATTTCAGTTTACTCATTCTATCTTTTCCTGTGTCTAATAGAATGTTAAAAATCAATTCTTACATTTCAGTTATTACAGTTTTAATTGCTTTAATTATTTTGATTATTACAGTTTTAAATTTTAGACTTTCCATTTGATTGTTTTTTGTTATAGACATTCCATTCACAGTACTAGTTTTGTCATCTTTTAAAAAACTGCATTAATAAAACCTGTGGCTGCCAACTTGAATAATTGGGTGATCTGTGGGTTTATTTCTCATTGAAAGCTGGAGATATTTAATAAAAATATTGTAGAGGCTTTGAGTGGTGTTATTACCATCAAAAAGATTTACTTTATTCTCTGGTGAGTATTCTGAGTTGGGAATATCAGTAAGTGTGGGGCTTAGTGTACTGGGAGCTGATTTGCAAGTTTTATATAGGTCACTTTATCTCTGTTTTACCCACCACTCCTAGGTTATTATTCTTTGGAGAACTACCTGAGAGCCTGAGGTATTTGCTAGGATCCTCCTCCATGATAGGCCCATAATGTTAATTTTTATCTCCCTAGCGCTAAGGAACTCCCAAATACTCTTCTCAACTTTAAAATGGTTTCTGCTTTTCTCTTAGTTTTTCAAAAACACTTTCTCTGTATATAGATTTTGAAAATTAGAGAGGACTATTGGTAACTGTAAGCCCATTTTTGTCTTCTGTCTCTCTTGGATTTTGCCTTTTAAGTTCTAGATATCTCGCTCCAATTTTTGTCTCTTGGTCCTACTCTATTTTCCCTACATACCTCATGTCTTTACCAGACTTTTTTGTTTTTTAGCTTTCTTTTTTCTTTGACTTCTGCCTTGTTTATCAATCTCTCTCTTCAGCAAATGCTCTAAGTATGAAAGCTGCTCACAAAATGTCAGGTCACCCTTTTGTGATTTACTTCTTTGAGGGATCTTGGCCCCTCAAGTCCCGATAGCCTCAATGACTCTCCAGTGACTTCAGACAAATTTTCTCCCTTTTTGTCATTTTATTTTATTTTTTCTACTTGTTCTCAGGAGTGTTAGTCAGCAATTCTCCTGCAGCCAACTCAGAAATCCCCTGTAACTTTGTTTTTGTGACTCAAGAGTTTCATGTTGTTTTGTGTCAGAATCTGAGTGATTTAACAAGTGTTGCGTAAGCTTTAATAAAAGCCATAAAAACATGAAAAATATGTTTGCTGTAACATGTGTGAAATCCTTTACATAGGCCACCCAAAGGCACTATGCCAGTGGAAGACTTCTTATTCCTGAAAGAATTGGAATGGAAAGAAATCTCAGTTTTTCTGAATCTGAGAACAGATTATATTAGAATATAAAATGGAAAAACATATAAACATATAGTCACTTAGTATTCAGAGTGGAAAGAATACACTGATCACAGGCTATAGGAATTCCCTTTGCAACCCATGGGAGACCAGAAATATTACTTCTCACTAGTTTTGCAGTTAGGGCAGAGGTAAAAAATAGGGTTGTGCTGTGGTCAGATGAATAGTGAAAGCTTCAATGGCAACAAAAGAGTTCCAGAAGTTGAGAAGTTGCAGATCCATGGGGCTCAGGAACTGTTACGATTGGACAGACTGTTTCATTTTTATTCTGCCAAAGGACATTAATAGGTAGTTGGATTTTGCCAAAAAAGAATTCTTATAGTGATAAAGAACTTATTGAAATGATTTTAAAACTGTGTAAATCATTTTCAGATGAGATTATATTTAAAGATGTGAATTAAAATGTATAAAATGTATGTTTGATCTTTATTTTATTTATTAACTTTTTAGGACTAGGTCTAATGTAAAACTAAATATAAACCAAACAACTGAATCAAATTTAGAGATTAATATTCAGATATTTTACATGATGAGGGGAAACTTATCTATGCTTATATGTCATGCATTAGGGCTGCATTTTCCTAAAAATATTGTATCCACATTTTTTTAATGGTGTCATAAACATTAAGTATTTACAATCAAAAAAATTTTATTTTGAAATCATGAAAAAAATTTTTAAAACTAAAATATGTCTAGTATATAAAACATCATATCACTATATTTTGTTAGGAAGGATATGTTCTAAAAGAGGAATTAGTCACAAATGTTTATATATTTTAGAGACATTAAAAACTTTGGTATCATTTTAGACATTCTAAAGAAATCTCAGAAGCACTAATGTACAAATAGCAAATAGCAACAATTGGTAGAGTCTGGAAGAGAGATTATATTTTCAGATTTAACAACTTATTCACCATGATGGTTTGCATATTGATCGCTGTGGAGATTGTTGACTCATTAGTGACTTACATACTCATGATAGAGTAAGATTTTGACTCAGTTATTCCATCTTTTATTCAATTGTGTTTATAACATGGTATTATTTAATCAAATAATCATTTTACAGAGGTTATGAACCCTGTAAAACTTCCATTAAACTAAATATTTTATATCAACTTCTATATATTTCTTTATTCTGTCATTTATTCTGAACATTCTAATATGCCAAACAATCATTTATCGCTAATATTTTGTGGTTTCACCCCTTATTGACATAGAGTTGGGATGGAAATAATCTACCTGAGAATTAGAAAACCCCACATCAAATCCTTGCTGTTCCACTACAGCATGGGTTAGGCTGGGCAAGTCATTTTCTATGACCAGAAACAGAGATTCCACATGTATATTTATTAAATGTTATTTAATTATGTGATTATCTCAATTAAATTCTAAAAATGAGCACAAGGATATTTATATTGCAACATATAATTATACAACACTTATCATTATTTCCCAGTCCTGTTCATTGCAAATGCCTGGAAGTTATGGCAAGCCAATAGGAATAAACACTACTCATCTATATTATGGCTTTAAAACATCATTCCTCATTAAAAGGAACTATAGCTTTTGCAAATAAGACTGACTTCAGCCATGTGGCAGAAAATATATAATGAACCTGGAGAATTTCAGTGAGTCAATAATCAAACAGCTATCAAATTCTGTTATTTTGTGTAAAAGGACACATCAACATAAATAGCTCATATTTTGAATATAGGAGAATACTTTAAACCATAAGAATAATTACAGGAATTAAATAAAACATGAAAATAGGATTCTGAGTTCATTATGTGAAGAGAGAAAGAGATAGAGATGACAGAAAGAACAAAGAGTGGCTGGAGATAGAAGAATTGTGAGGGGATCAAGAAATTTATTAAACACCACTAAAAGTAATTTAGCACCAACTCCTCTTCCAAAACCTGCAACTAAAGTGAGATAATCAAGAATTTATTCTGAATTTTCCTTATGATTTATAATTCATACTGTCTAAATAGCTTTGGATGTTGAGGGAAGGAAAGTTATTCTTTATGACAATATTTGAGCTAATAATAACAATGTATGATTAAATTTTTAAAATTTGTCATTTTACAACTCTAAGAAAAATAAGTGATTTAGGAACTAACCCTCAATGAAAACACAGATGTAGAAAGTTGATGGAAATGTTTACAATAAGGAGGGTATGGTCAATGTTGGTCAGCATGACTAAAATGGTGAAAAAAACACTGTGTGGTTCCTCATGTGATGTAATATGAAACACAGAATGAGTTAGCCTTCTACTGCTATTACAAAATACCAGAAACTGAGTAATTTATAAGTAGTAGAAATTCATTTCTCATAGTTCTGGAGGCTGAGAAGCCCAAGATCAAGGTGGTGGTAAGCTCAGTGTCTAGTGAGAGCCGGTCTCTGTTTCCAAGCTGCCACTTGAACACTGCGTCCTCCCATGGAGATGGAAAGGCCAGGTAGCTCTCTGATGCCACTTGTTCCGTCATCAACTCCAAAGTCTTACCTTATATCATCTAAATTAGATATGGGTGAAACTGAAGGTATGATTCATTCTATGACAAATTTCCCTCCAGTTGTGAGCCTGTGAAACCTAACAAGTTATATGCTTCCAAAATACAATGGTAGGAGAGGCATAGGGTAGATATTCCCATTCCAAAAGGGACAAACAGAAAAGAAGAAAGGGGTAACTGGTCCCTAGTAAAACAACATTAAATTGTGAAGCTTGAGAATAATCTTTGACTCCATGTTGGACCTTCTGGACACACTAGGCTGGGGTTGGGGCCCCAAGGCCTCAGGTGGCTCGACTTCCATAGTTTTGCTGGGTGCAGCCCATGTGGCAGCTCTTCCAGGCTGCAGTTTTATGTCTGTAGCTATCCCAGGCTGGTGTTGCATATTGGTCACTCTACAATTCTGGGGTCAAGAAGCTAGCTCTGCTGCCACAGCACAACGAAATAGTGCCTTAAGTGGGGCTTCTCTGCAGTGGCCCTGATCCTTTGCTGGGCATTGCCCTAGTGGGCATTGTCCTAGTGGGGAGTTTCTTTGGTAACCCTGATCACCTAGCTCCACTGGGCACCCTAATAAGGACTCTGTAGGGCCTCACTCCCACATCTCTGCTAGGTATTGTCCTAAGTGGGTAATCTCTGTGGAGGCCCCCATTCCTGTGGTAGTTTTCTGCCTGTGTTCTAAGGCTCTAGGAAGCATCCTTTGAAATCCAGTTGGAGGTAGCCATGCTTACCCAGCTTATGAATTCTATGTGCTTGCAGAGTTATCACTCATGGATAACACCAAGGTTTACCACTTGTTCCCATAAAAGGGGTGGTCTGAAGCCACATCTGAACACCTGGGATGGCCAAAAAGGGCTTTACCAGAATCTGGGGAGCAGAGCAGCAAGTACTGAGGTCCTGCAGGCACCTGAGGCTTTTCTTTTGATATAGTTCTGCCTTATAGGCCTTGGCCTACGGGCCTGCAATGAGTATAGCAGCCTTCATGATCTCCGAAATGTCTTTGGAGTCTTCCTTTCATTATCTTGATGAATAACATTTGGCTTACTTCTAGCAGTAATAATCTGCTTAGAAAATGTTCCCGTGGGCTCACCCTTGTTGTTCTCTTTCAAACACACCTTTTCATTCATTATAGCTTAACCAGGTTGAGAATGTTCCAAATCTTCAAGTCTTCTTTACTTTTGCTTATTAATTCTACCTTTAATTCAATTCTCTCTTCTTGCATTTTACTGTAAGTGGCCAAGAGAAGCCATGCAGCACCCTTAATACACTTTGCTTAGAGATTTCTTCCACCAGGTATCTCCGTTTATTGCCTGGAAGCTCTGCCTTCCACAAAGCACTCAGACATGGACACCATTCAGCCAATTCTGTTGCTGCTTTATAATAAAGACAATGTTTTCTCCATTTCTGAATACCTTGTTCATTATTATCATCTGAGACCTTATTAGAATTGCCTTTACTTTTCATATTTCTACCAACATTCTGTTCATGACCACTTAGATAATCTCAAAAAAGATTTAGATCTTTAAATGATATAAATCCTCTTAAAAGATCGTTTTTCTCACTTTTGAAGCTAGGATACCCATTTTCTCCTGTCCTTAGAAATCAGAAATCCAGGTTCTCTTGCTTTCAGACCCTAGGACTTTACCCCCAGTGGCCACCAGTTTCTCAAGTTTAGCCTCAGACTGAGAATTATGTCACTAGCTTGTCTGGTTCTCAGACCTTCAAACATGCTACCTGGCTTGGACTTGGACTGAACCAGCTTCTCTGGTTCTCTAACTTGCAGATAGAATGTCATGGGATTTATCAGTCTCCATAACGATATTCCCTGAGTTAATCCCCTCTTATGTATCTATATACAGACACATATAACTTAACAATGGGGATACAAGCTAAGAAATGTGAGGCAATCTTGTCATACAGACATCAGAGAGTATACTTAGACAAACCAAGATGTACACACAGGATATGTGGCATGGCCTATTGCTCTTGGGCTACACATCTGTATGGGGTACAGCAGGAGCCTGTCTCAAAATAATAATAATAATTTAAAAATTAAAAAATAAAAGGATTTTTATGTGACTTGATATATATATATATACTGAAATGTATAGGTTTGAAAAGAAAGATGCTTATTTGTATTAATTCAATTAAAAAAAGAAAATGAACAGGAAAAGGAAATGGGCAAAATTTTGATAATTCCTAAGTCTGGCTTACGGGCAAATGAGAAATATTGAACAATTTACTCTTCTGTTTGCTTTAAATGTATACAATAAGTGAGGAATCAAAGCATAGCACTAGAGAATATAATCTAATCACAAAAGAAGACAACAAGAGAGGAAGAAGGGAAAAAGAGATCTATAAAACAACCAGAAAACAATGAACAAAATGGCAGTAGTCTTTATCTATCACTAATTACTGTGAATATAAATGGATTAAATTTTACAATCAAAGAACATAAAGTAGCTGAATGAATAAAAAGCAAATAAACAAACAAACAAGACCCGACTATGTACTATCAATAAGAAATTCATTTCACCTTTAAAGACACACACAGATTAAAAGTGAAAGGATGGAAAAAGACATTCTACACAAGCAGAAACCAAAAGAAAGCAGGAGTAGCTATACTTAGATAAAGAAGGCTTTTTTTTTTTTTTTTTTTGAGACGGAGTTTCACTCTTGTTACCCAGGCTGGAGTGCAATGGCGCGATCTCGGCTCACCGCAACCTCCGCCTCCTAGGATCAGGCAATTCTCCTGCCTCAGCCTTCTGAGTAGCTGGGATTACAGGCACGCACCACCATGGGGGCTCAAGCCTGTAATCCCAGCACTTTGGGAGGCTGAGGCGGGTGGATCACGAGGTCAAGAGATCGAGACCATCCTGGTCAACATGGTGAAACCCCGTCTCTACTAAAAATACAAAAAATACAAAGATAAAGAAGGCTTTAAATAAAAAATTGTAAAGAGATACACACAAGCTCATTATATCATAGCAAAGGGATCAGTTCATCAAGAACGTATAACCATTTCAAATGCATGTGCACCTCAAATTAGACAACCTAAATACATTAAAACTATATTAATAGATCTAAAGGGAAAGATAGACTACAGTAACAGTAGGGAACTTCAGTAGCCCTCTTTCAACAATTGGCATACAATCCAGACAGAAAATCATTAAGGAAACATTGGCCTTGAACTATGCTTTAGACCAAATTAATCTAACAGACATATACAGACCATTTCGTTTAACAACAGTGGAATACACATTTCTCTCAAGTGTACACACAACATTCTCCAGGGTAGAACATATGTTACTCCACAAAACAATTCATAACAAATTTGAGAAAACTTGAATTATATCACATATGACTCATACTAGTAAAACAAACCAAAGGATGACATCAATAGATGCAGGACATTTGACAAAACTCAATTATTTATAATTAAAAAAAAAAAAAACCTCTCAGCAAACTAGATATAAAAGGGACCTTGCTATAAGGAATCCATATAAAGGAAATATAGAAAAATTTTAAAGGTAATGTGATGTTTACAGGCAAAAACTGAATGCTTTCCTCTAAGTCAGGAAGAATATAAGAATCTGTACTCTCACCCTTTCTATGTTACTTTGTACTGGAGATTCAACCAGGACAGCAAGAGAAGAAGAAAAAAAATAAGGCAAATAGATTGGAAAGGGAAGAAATAAAACTGTTTTTATTGGCAGACAACATGATGATCTATGTAGAAAATCCCAAGGATTCAACAAAGGGCTACTGAGACTAATCACTGAGTTGAGCAAGTTCATAACATATAAAGATAATATGTTAAAATCAATTATAAGAGAAAAGTTTAAAGACTAAGTACCTGACTTCAAGTCTTTATAAGCAGCTATGGTGATCAAGACACCTGGCCAACTTACTCTTTTATTTCCCAAATGTTTATTGAATTTTTGAAATGTAGCAGATCATCTGCTAAGGATGAGGTTTTCAATAAACGTGTGTTATTCAACATATCCTTTCATAATTTTTGTCAAAATTTTTTTGTTGATTTTTGTGGTTTATAATGATCAGTTAGATTGCTTTCTTCCTTTTAACGTTCCGTTAAAGTATAATTTAATTGCAAATTCTATCTTAGTTGCTTTAAGCTAGAATAGAAAAACATGTTTTTCTAACTAAAAACCATTTTTTGAAATCCACGTTTAGAAATTGAATTTCACTTTTCTCATGAAATTGGTGAGCATCAAGCTGTATAGGTGTTTCCCAGTGAGGTTTCTGATTTCTTTAGTATACGTCTCAGAACCAAATAAAATAAACTCCCTATGTTGCTCTTATATGTTGTGAAGGCTTGGAAAGCCAGAGAAAGTGTTGAACAATCTATTATTCAGTAACTGTAACTTCCCATAATAGGTAGCAAAACTTATACTCAAAATATTAGGCATTTAATTAAATCATAAACTGACTACATAATAATTTATCTCTTAAATCAGCGAGTTCTCTTTGTGTAGAATTCAGAATGCTACTAGTTTTAAGTGATGCCAAAATATTTGCATAGAAGAAAAAACTCAATCCTCCATTTATTTTCAAATATTCAGATGCTATTCACATCAAACATCCAGATGTGTGATAAAAATTAGTTTTTCTTTGCTGTATACTAGATATCTATGTCTGAATGCAACTAATTAGATCTATATACTTCTAATTTAATAAATAAAGTATGAAAATATTCCTATGTGGAACAGAATAATACATTTTAAAGTTTGTAGTAATGCAGATATAAGACCTATTAATACAATCCAATCACCATTTTAAAGAGCTCCTTTTGTAAATATAATTTTAATCATATGACTTCAATCAATTAAAATACTTTGACTTGAACCCTATTAATGTCTATTTGAAGATTTAAAATAATAGCTATGCATTGTTCTAATTTAATCTTCAATTTATGAACATGTGTTACACACAAGTTACATCCCTATTAATGGTAACAAATATAGTTAAAGAAGGTTATATTTATAAATTAAAACACACTTTAGTTTATTCAAAGTATATTTTGCTTATGCTGATATGACTAAAACTACAGCATGCATGTGAAAGCATATGTAATCAAATTCACAGACTCTTCATGCTCATTCATGTTATTCTCTTCAGCACTCTGTTGAAAATTAAATAACTAAATATTTAAGTGATCAAAATGCAAAGAAAGGTCTAACTCGGAACTAAAATAATTTGCCGCCCAATATTTTAATCTTTATTTTACCTTCCTAAGATTTGGACATACCTATCTGTCCTTCCAGATTAGCAAAATATGGAATATAAGTAGACTGATAGATGGATTCAGGATATATCTATGTAACATCAGTAAAAACAGATTTGAAAGAGAAACTTTTACATTTGCCATAAGATTAGAGAAATGATAAAACAATGGCTTTTAATTTACAGTGTCTGAGTTTTAAAAGATGAAGGAGTAAACTTCATGCATAATTTTAATCAAATCTACTTTTGATTTTAATCAAATCTACTTTTTCTGTCTAAATCATCTTTATGCTTTATTTGGAATTTAAGAGTGGGCCTAATATATGTATATGTGTGTGTATGTATACATATATATATATATTTTCATATATATACACACACATACACACACACACACACACACACCCACACGGAAGTAACAAGATAATTCTCCAAAGACCTGGTCACTATTGAAAAGCTTGCCTGGCTTTTATTTATTGAAATGTTTTGTCCTTGTAATTAATATGTTCATTCTCAAATACAGACCTTTTACATCACCAAACCCTTTACCACAAGAGCTCCAGACAGATCAATCATAAATGTTACACTGCTTCAATGTTTTCCTTTTGTATTTTTCTTAATATGCTTGAACTCAAATTATATACCAAATAAATATTCAGTGTTTATTATTTCAGCCTCTAGTTATATGCTCTTCAGTATTATAAATTAAGTAAACCAGAAAAATAAAAACAGAAGTAATCAAATGAGTGAATTCCAATTTCTATTCACATCTGATAAAATGTTTAATGGAAAACAATGTTAAAATGTACAGGTAAATTAAGATTTTCATATCATCTTTTATTTGTATTCATAATTACTTATGTAGACAAGGGCGGATTTTGGCAGTGACAAGCTATCTGCAATTCTTGGAACCAGGTAGATTATTTGGCTCCATTCAGATGTTATATGACATGTTAATGATTGTCTTCACTGGTTTTTCTTCATTAGTGTCCACAGGTAACCAATCAAGTCAAATAATTCAAGGGAATAATACCAACAGATAGGATAATGTATTCATTTACTAATTTAACAACTATTTACTGATTACCTACTGTGTGCAAAACAGTTCTAAGTACTAGAAATATAGCAGTAAACTAAAACAAACAACAAACTATTTCATGACTCTTATGACCTAGTGGTAAGGGATAGACAATAGTCAGAACAACATTATACTGTATTAGAAAATTCATATTAATATGAAGAATGTAAGGTACTCAAGGTGATAGGAAATATTGAGGCATGTTGCAATATTATATAGGTAGCAAAAGGCCTCTCTATGAATGACATTTCAGGAAACATTTGAAGTAAATTTTGGCATAATCCATTCAGATATCTAATACAGGAGCAGCATGTCATGGACAGAGCGGGACAGGATCCTGATAAGGGGGCTCTGATTGGCATGCCTGGCATGTATGAGAGACATGATGGAGTCCTATGTGGCAAGAGCAGAAGGAGAAAGAGGAGAGCAATGGAGACATGGTCAGAAAGGTAACGGTTGGGAGTAGATTGAATAAAGACAGGATTATTAATGGTTTTCAAAAGTTCCCTATGAGCTTTATTTATAGTAAAGTCAGTGATTTTAAAACTGTTTGAATTATAGTCGATAAGAATTAATTAATGCTTCAGTATTAATTTGGAAAAATGAATATCACTTACATTCTTTTCAGGTTAATGGAAATTCCAGGCAAGGGAATACTCTAGTGTTCTGTCCCTGTCCTCGCCCTATGAAAAGGTATATTTATAGCCAGGCATGGTGGCTTACACCTGTAATCCCAGCACTTTGAGAGGCCAAGGCAGTCTAAGTTTGGGAGTTCAAGAACAGCCTGGCTAACATGATGAAACCCCAAAAAATAAAAAATTTGCTGGGCATGGTCGTCTGCTCCTGTAATCCCAGCTACTGGGGAGGCTGAAGCAGGAGAATTGCTTGAACCAGGGAGGCAGAGGTTGCAGCGAGCCAAGATCACACCTTTGCACTTCAGCTTGGGTGACAGAGTATGATTCTGCCTCCAAAAAAAGAAAAAAAGAAGAAGAAAAAGAAAAGATATATTGATAATCTGGGTGAAAGCACAGAAATAATATTTATCATATCTAAAGTTTAAATAAAACAAGAAATGGCTAATATAAAAACCTGAGCTCAAATAACTAGGATCAAATTTAGAAAAATAAATATAATTGTATTTCATTTCAAAATAACAAATTATATACTTTAGGAAACATATCAATAACAAATCCAGTAGCATTAGAAAAATAGCATTCAGCTCATGAGTCATAATTGTCTCTTGCACTTCTCTTGTCGTATCATCTGGTGTATTGTGTTCTATTCTTGGAAACACATTTTAAAAGGGACACTAATAAACTGGATCATGCCAACTAGAAGATACAATAGAAATTCAGGATGATAAGGGATCAGGAAACAATTTAATAAACTATGCAACATATTAAATATAACTCCAAGATTTTACCCATGTATCCCAACCCCTACTGAAAGTCTATTCTCAACATTGCAACAGAACTCATTTCTTACAAGTATGTCACAAAATGTTCTTCCCCTCTTAAAACTCTACAGCAGCTCCACAAAGGCCTTACAAGTGTCTACAAAGCTGCATATAACCCTTCCCTCATCACCTCTCTTAACTTGTTGGCTGCTACAGTCTACCCCTTTTCTCACTCTGCTTGGGTCACTGTGACTGCTTTGCTGCTTTGCCTAAGTCTGTTCTTTCCACCTGGGACACTCTTCCCAGTCACATGGCTAATCTCCCTCACTCTTTCAAGTCCTTGCTCAAATATCACTCCAAGGAAGCCTACTCTAAAGGAGGCACTCTATTAAAATTGCAAGCCATCCTTTTTTCTGCATTCCCATTCCTTCACCTGGCATTTCCTGTTTCCACGGGACTTACCAATATTTAAAAATTACACATTTCACTTATTTATTATGGTTGTTGTTATGTTTGATTTGTTACTTTTCAGCTATCTCTCTTTGCTAAATGAAAGCTCCATAGGAGCAAGGGTCCTCTTTTTGTTAATGGATCTATCCTAAATTCTCAAAATGAAATAGGAAATATAGTAAGATGTCAAGAAATACTTTTAAAGTGTTGTTCTTTCAACAAAAAAAGACAAAGCCTTATGATGTTAGAAGACCCTTAATAAAAACAACAGTAGATTTAAAGTTTCACTCTATAGTAGTGACCAATAGAGCAATAACAATGTAATGATGAAAATGATGTTCGCCACAGTATCCAGGTTGGTAGCCACTAGTCACATATGGTTCTTGAGCACTTGAAATATTAGCTAGTATGGCTGAAGAACTGAGTTATTTTAAGATTGATTAATTAAAATTTATATTTATATAGCAACATAGGCTATAGGTAACAACACAGGAAAATGTAGACAGTGGCTGGAGAGTTACAGAATTGTTACTGCAGAGATACACGCCCAGGGAGGTTTGATGGCAGTACTAAGTTAATGTAATTTCCAAATTCATTATCCTATTATGCTTTATAGAGCTAAACTCCATGTCTTCTGTAACTTGTTTAGTAATCCTATAATGGAAGAAAATACAGTATTCCCAAAGTAATAAGTAGTAAGTATACTTACTACTTTAAATAATTTATTTCTTTAAATTCTGTTAGTGAAGGGCAATGGAGAAAAATGTATATATATACACACACATATATCTATTCAAAGATAAAAATATAACATAAAATATATATATACACACACATATATATTTACAGATAACAAAACAAAATAGTTGTTTTATCATAAATTTTGGATATGATGCCAGGCTCTACAATGTAATATAAGGAGTATGAACTTTAGAGTCATAGAGAGTCTTAGAAACTCCAGAGACTCTGGGGAATTACCATTCTCTGATGGCTGAAGACTACTAGATGTCCATCAATGTCAGTCTTCTTTACTTCCATAGTAACAGAATTTTGTTTAGTTATGGCTGCTCACCCAGGAAAGACATGTCCCTAAATCTTTGTAATAGTTGTTGATATGGGACTAAGCTCTTGCCACTGCAGTACAAACAGAAGTGATGTGTGCAACTTCTGCCTTGCTAATTTAAGAGGGAATCTCTGGCTCTAGCCATCTGTCCTTTGTCTCACTCCACTGCTAAAATGGCAATGATCAAAGTGACCTTGGAGTTTTTTAACAATGTGAATATATTATTTGTTCAATAAGTTAAAAAACACATATATTAAAATCTAATCAATATCAGGACTAGTTAATAACATAGAAAACATAAGGTATTTCTCCCAAATCAAAGTAAGTGTTTTAAATATCTGATTTTTCTGAAAATCAAAATTGTTGTGATTTCTTTCTCAACAATCTAATGTTAGATTTGTAATACAAGGTTTGGTGATAGTCATGATACAGTGATAGACATGACAGGACAAATTTTAGGGTTGCTACTAGGACTTGTGACTTTACTTTTTCATTTGAAACACTTCATATGCAAAAGGAAAGAGCTATTTAAAGCAATGGCAAAGGCACTGCTGGGCAGGCACCTTTCTCTTTTTTCCCACATGGTACTTAGTGTTTGACGACAAGAAACACACTTAGATTGAAGGCTGTAAATTTAGGTGGCACTCAGAGGATATGAATCAGTTTCCTGATACAAACATGTAATTAAAATCAAACAATGAGAATAGTTAAACATGGCACTGCCAAACAGATTGTTTAATGGTGGACTTCCTTTCCCCCCTAGTTGAAAGGTAAGGGTTCATTTCAACTATATGGTAATCTAAATACAATTTGTGACTTAAAATACTTTTCAAAAAAAATATTAGCCTTCTGACTGTATTTTCTCATGGGTGAATGTCAGGATTAATAGGATTTTTTATTTTACTTTATTTATTTATTTAAGATGGCATCTTGCTCTGTCCCCCAGGCTGGAATGCAATGGTGAGTTCTTGGCTCACTGCAACCTCTGCCTCCCAGGTTCAAGTGATTCTCCTGCCTCAGCCTCCCGAGTAGCTGGAATTACAGGAGTGTGTCACCATACCCGGCCAATTTTTGTATTTTTAGTAGAGACAGGGTTTCACTATGTTGGCCAGGCTGATCTTGAACTCCTGGGCCTTGTGATCTGCCCGCCTCAGCCCCCAAAATGCTGGGATTACAAGTGTGAGTCACTACACCTGGCCCAATATGCATATTATTAAACAAAAGTTATTATTTTTTCCCCCACCAAAGTTTGCCAAAAGTCAAAGTTTAGCTAAAAAGACTCATAGTTTTATTTCTGATATAATGAATTGTAATTAGGGTACCTAAAGTATATCATAATAAATAGGACTTTAGTTTATAATATAAGCAGATGGAAAAGTTTACCTAAAAAGATAAAGTTAAGTTTTGTATTGTTGTCATTTTCTATTACTAGGCATATTCTCCAAGTTTAACAAAAAGACATTCAGTTTCAGTACTCATTAGAGGTTTTAGCAAGTTATTGAAATCATGTATAATCAGGTCTATTTACTCAGAAGAGTACTAAAATCCTGAAATTTTCTCTTGGGTAAAATAGTCTATCACTTTTGAAAGGATCTGAAGAAATTCCTAAAACGTTTGATATGCATTAAGTTACAAGGTTATAGATGAATATATTGCAATATGCTAGTAGAACAAAAGCCAACTTTCTAAAACACACTCCTAAGGCAAATTCTACCAAACACACAATGAGTATAAAGATTAGGAGGCAGGCAGAAGAGAAAGATAATTATTTAGATGTTTAATCTTTGTAAATAAATCAAGTCTACACTATAAACCTCAAATCCCCCAGGAATGCAGAACACATGCATTTTCACTTTCAAAATCACTTTAACTCATTCCTAAAACTTCTCTAATTCAGTCACATCATAAACTACTCCTTAATTTCCTACTTTAAACTTTGCTTTCTGATACCATGAACTGAACTGCATAAATCAAGAAGAAAGAAATGGAGGAATATTGAAATATGCATAATGTTATGCAATAAAAATTAGATGCAGATTCTAGAATAATAGTCCAATCCATTTAAGTTTTTTTGCTTTGTTTTTTAGATGATTTGTTCCATAAACACAAAAGTGGATTTTTGTTAGATTTGAGGCATTTTTAAACTACTCTCGCTGAGTAGTCTCGGACTTTTTATATTCATCTTTTAAAAACATTAAGCAAGAGTGATTTCAGTTCCATCTCACTTTATATGTTTTGAATAAAAATCTAAATGATGAAATAAATTAACAAAAGAGAAGGATTTGTATATTGTGTTAATTGTGCAAAGTGTTTCTAACTTATAAAAGCAAATATTGGGTTTTCAGTTGAGAAAAGATGTATAAATTCATTTTTTAATGTTCTTCCATGCAAAGCAAAACTATAAACCCTGAAAATAACACCAGAGGCAGACAAAAGAGAATTTTGAAACATGTAATGAGGAAGACAGAATGACTAGAGAGCTCAAGACTAGAAATACAATATTTTAAGGTAGCAGAGTGCCTTAAAACCTTTTCCCAACAGAAAAAGATGATCCAAGCCTAAGCTGCAAACAGAAGGCAGTCCACCTAGATGAATTCCTCCATCTGGGTGTACAATAGATCAACAGATGAAAAACCAAGATTAAAAAAGGTGCTAGAATTATCTGACAAGGAATTTAAAGCAATGATCACAAAAATGCTTCGACAAGCATTTTTGCTATTTTTTATTACTAGGTATATTCTCCAAGTTTAACAAAAACACATTCAATTCCAGTACTCATTAGAAGTTTAAGAAAGTTATGGAAATCATATATAATCAGATCTATGTACTCAGGAGGGTACTAAAATCCTCCAGATTGAATCATGAGTGAAAATCAGAATGTCTCCACAAAGAAATAGAAGACATAAAGGGAAAAAGTGAAAATTTTAGAAGTGAAAATTTTAGAACTGAAAAAGATATCTGAAAAAAATCCTAAATATAATAACATGCTAGTCATTAGTAAAACCTGATACAAGTGAAAAAATTTATTGTCATTATTCTTGAAGATAAGTGGTAAAATAAGCTGAAATCTTTATTGATAGATAACTTAATAATTTCAACTTATATAATTTTTAAACACCCAACTGATTTTTATGGAAATAAGTTTAATTTGGTTAAAAAATTAAGTTAGTGAATTTAATATCAGTGATTTAAAAATAAAAATTTCATTTCCCTTAAACTCATCTGGACTTAAACACTATTTGTAAAATATGTTTGTAATTCTTTTTAAATCACCTATACAAGAATACCATTTTCTATTAAAACCAAACTAAAGATTTTTTATTCATTTTGATAGTATCAACACTCAGTACAAATATTTTTCTTGTAATTCACCTAGTGGAATTTTACAATTTCCAAAGTAATTCATCTTATACTCACACTAGATTTAAAGTCATTAAAAATTATTTGAAGACTGTTTTTCTCCATATTGAATATAATGAGAACATTTACTTTACAGAGAACACTTCTTTTTGAAGGCAAAATTGTTGAGTTTTTCCTCATGACTCCTTATGAGGATCCATATGTGTTCTATCATAAGGCAGTTTTTGATTGTTAAAATTCTTTGTGATATCACCTGCAAGGTTTAAACTAGTTTTTTAATCAACAGAACTTGGGGTCAAAAGAGAATATTGTTTCCCAAAGAGAAAATGAGAAATTTGAAAGATTTTTAAAGAATAAGTTGATTGGCAGAGTTTGAAATAACCTAATTATTGTAGAATAAGTGATTTCTGATGGACATTTCTGTCAATCTTCAAACAAAACCAACATTTTCCCCTTCAAACACTGTCCCACAAAATAAATGCACCAGTGAATTCAGAACAATTTATATCTAACAAACATAATCTGATTCCTTCCTTTAAATATGAATTAAAGGAGAGAATTGTAGAGAGTTAACATTTAATAAGTGCCTATGGTATACCAGATACTGATTGAGGTGATTATGTTATATCCTTCTCCCAAGAATTCTATGATGTGACTAGTGTTACCTGAATTTGA
The DNA here is from genome assembly GCF_049354715.1 of Callithrix jacchus. Classification (NCBI taxonomy): domain Eukaryota; kingdom Metazoa; phylum Chordata; class Mammalia; order Primates; family Cebidae; genus Callithrix; species Callithrix jacchus. The sequence continues at coordinate 68,912,388 of NC_133512.1, read as the reverse complement.
AAGATGATGAACTAATTTAAGACACCAGATTAAATATGTTTCTTCAGATCACATATTTAAACAGGAGTTGAGCCTGGAATAAAATACGCTTTCCCTTTTGTCCAGAGTCCGTTCTCTGTCAGTTCCATCCTGCTGTCTCAAACTACTGTTAGATATGATTTGGTTGTTCAGAGTTCAGATGGAGAAGAACTAAGAGAGAGTTTATCCTCACAGCTGAATGTTATTGTCCTCAAAGTCAGAGGCGCTCTCTCCTTCTTCATTGCATATTCATTCAATATCAAAGAATGAAATTGAGAAGAAAGTGTCGACAACTCATGATCTAAAAATTGTGTGTGCACAGCAGTAGTCCTTGTCAAAAGGCAGTAGACAAAAGTAAGAAAACATTTTTGATCAAAACCTAGTTGTTTTTCTAACGGCCCTTCTCCATTTCCAGCTGCTTCAGCCTTTCACTTGGCAGCAGGAATTTAATGACAGCTGCTGCAAGGATTATGGTGAGAGACTTCCTACTTTAACTGACCTTCTGGACAGAGCTTTGCTCTGTCATTGTTAGGTCCAGTCCAGTGCCAGTGACAGATAGGAAATTTAGCTTTATTACCATTCACCCAAAAGCTGATCCAAAATTAGGCATAGAAATAGAATTATGTTGTTCCATCTGGTTTAAACTGCAATGTAAGTTAAAGAACTAAGTGAATAAGATTGTCTATAATGGAAAATTGTTTATTCGTTGTCTTGACTTTCTAGGAAAACAAAAATATTTTACTACAAGAACAGCAGGAATTGGGCATTCTCTCTCCAAATTCCAGAAGTAATTTAGCAGCTGTAAGGAGTCATAAATTATAGAATTATGTCTCCCAAAGAACATAATTAGTACAAAATATAAATGACTAAACCAAAGCAAATGTGAAAAGATATAATTATAAAGATTTGTCAAAAATGTAAGTCTTTTACTCGGTTTTATTGACTGAAATTTTTGCATTTCATGTAAAACAGTGCATCATAGAGTGAGTTTTTCTCACACTTTTTAGTTCTTCACTGCATTCATATAAAATTGTCAACTCTTATCAGTCTCCCACCCTTATCCCCATTATTCTCACAAAATAGCCTGCCTCCTACTTTGCTGCAAACTTCTGTACCTCAGAATTCCTGCTTATTCTATATCCCTTCTTACTTCTAGGTGTTTTTGTAAGTTTCCCTAAGCTTTTATCATTTTTGGTGGTTCCAGAAGGGGTTTCTTCCTTTTTGGTCTGACCTCTCCCATTTTTGTCATTAATTCAAAAACCATTTAATTCATGACTGTTCTGAGCCAAGAATTACAGGAAGTAGGAACTAAAGAGAAGTAATCTCCGCTGAAGGCATTCACCGCTGTATCTTCGCTATCCAGTATACTCCATCACACTTGCGGCATTAGGCTTACACTTTCCACGGACTCATTTTCCTCTGCATCTAAACAAATACAGTAAAAGAAAACAAAAGAAACCTATCCCTGTTCAATTACTGTCCTATATCTTACCTTGCTCTTACCTTTCAATTTTTAGTAACATTTGTGTTTACAAAATTTGTTTTCATTTACTCAGTGCCAAGCAATGTTTTAACCTGACACACCTGGTCTCATCACACCACTCTTCTGAAGTTTATTAAAAATTATCTATGGTCTTTCAATTACCTTCTTTGTAGTTCCTTTTTTATGGCTTATTTTTAACATTTATGATAACCTTTGAAATCAGCACGTTAATTTCTGGGTTTTCTATCTTTTAAAATTTTCTTTTGACAAAACTATCTGTTACCAAGTCTTCATCTGTCGCATTAGTGTAACTGTCCTACAGATTTTTGTTATTGTTGCTGTTGTTCTGAGGGGGAATAGAACTAAGTAGCCTCCATCAGGGGTTGAGATACATTTATCTAAGACACAGGGTGGAAGGAAATGGTTTTGATCAGAACTATAGCAGCTTTGTTTTTACTTTTATGTATTTATTTTAAAAGTCTTTCAATATAATATAGTGAAAGTATCTTATATTGTCCCAAAGATCTGCTAAACTCCCTTCAGTAAAATATTTGTATACATAATGTCAGGATTTATTAAGAAGAAACCATTGCGTGATGAGTCCCATATGCACCTTCAATCACCACATACAAAATTTAAAAAGAATAATACACTGTGTAGGAAGGAGCAATCCTCAAATCACATTTACTTAAAGGATAAACCCTGCCTGCCTCAAATCACTGAGTTGCCTGGGCCATTGTTATAGAGACCTCAGAAAGCTGTGTTTCTTGAAGAAAATTGGGAAAGAGTTTAGAGAATACATAGCACAGAGTTGTTCTATACTCCAGTGGGGTTTGGTAAAGTTCAGGCCTTTCCATAGGACTTTTTCTTTTCTATCCAAAGCATGAGAACTATTTGACATCTCATTCAAGACAAGAACTTCTTTGTTAGTCATGATTTTGTGACTAAACCCTCAGAATTTGAGGGCCTCATTCTAAGATTGAGAAATTATATGTCAAAGGTGTGTTACTTATGCATATGTTGCTGTTAATATTTTTTAAGTTCTTTTTGTATAAGAACAATTCAGGATTTATCCAATTCTTTTGTAGCATATAGGGAAGCTTACGCAGTATCTGAATGCCTCATGTCATCTCCACATTCTCTGTGTCATAAACTTAGAGTCTGTTTGTTCCATTGACAGTCATGAATGAAGACAACTATTAACATTAATTGTAAGCCTATATAATTTTTCATGTGGAGTCCTGACAACTGAACTTTCTAAGATGATTACTGTGGTAAGTATGGGCCATATAGGGATACTACAAAAGAATATAGGCAAAGCATTATTGCATCAACACTGTAGTTAAGTGTTTTATTACATTGATGGCAGTATGAGTTCCATTCTCCTATTTACTAAGTAGTTTCATGCCCATAAATGTTTTAGTAAATTACTTAATTAATCTATTAATGTTGAGTGTAAGTATCTCTGTCTTTGTTGTATTTTTTCAGCTTACTTAAGTTTTTGTGTGTAATATTGAAAATTGTTTGCTTGTTAACTGTAGCTAGGTAATCTTGCCTGAATATACAGTTTCCCTCAACATGTTTTCTCTTGTGGAACTGCAAGGTGAATCTGAACCAAAGTTAAATATGACAGTGTTTGCTAGAATTAAAAAGTAAACATCTTAGTTGTAAAATATATTTTTCTTCCAAAAATAAAATATCCTGATAATAACTTATTTATTGTAGATGCTTGGGTAATCTTGAAACATTAGATTGTAGATGTAGATGTTACGTTGCTGATTATATCCTGCTCTTAGAATTTCTAGAGCTCTAACCCTTCAGATTATCTGGTAAGTGATTTCATCGTTTAAAACATCTTTTAAAAATTCATTTTGTTATTTCCCTGGTTATGCATAAAGAAGAAAATTATTTAACTTTTATTTTAGGTTCAAGGCATATATGTGTAAGTTTGCTACATGGGTGAAGTTCATGTCACTGAGATTTGGGGTACGAATTATACCATCAACCAGGTAGTGAGCATAGTGCCCAATATGTAGTTTTTCAACATTCACTCCCCTCTAGTAGTCCCGAGTGTCTATTGTTCTTATCTTTTTTCTGATGTTGTTGAGACAGATAACTCCCTCCATTTTCCAGGCTGGAGTGCAGTGGCATAATCACAGCCTACTCAATCTCCCAGGCTTAAGCAATCCTCTCACCTCACCCTCCTGAGTAGCTGTGACCAAAGATGTGTGCCAACACATCCAACTATTTATTTTTAATTAAAAAAAATATATATGTATATATATATATATATATTTTATTATTGCACTTTAGATTCTGGGGTACATGTGAAGAACATGCACAATTGTTGCATAGGTACATACATGGCAATGTGGTTTGCTGTCTCCATCCCCATCACCTATATCTGGCATTTCTTCCCATGTTATCCCTCCCCAACTCCCTACCCCCCACTGTCCCTCCCCTAGTCCCCCACAACAGACCTCAGTGTGTTTATAGAGACAAGATCTCCCTATGTTGCACAAGCTAGTGATCTCAAACTCTGGGGCTCAAATGATCCTCCTGTCTTGGCCTCTCAAAGTGTTAGGATTACTGATGAGAACCTGGCCCTATTGTTTTATCTAAAATAACCTGTTCTGATCCTATTTCTGTTGACTGTCCTCAGAAAAATAGCATCAAGGATAGGAATATCAGTCTTAGACTGATGTACCATGGCATATGCCTGTGGTCCTAAAATTTGATAAACAGTGCTTAAAGGCAGGTATGTTATGCCTGAGTTTTAGGGCAGGGTAGAATCAGCAGGTGGCTAAATATTCTTAACAGGGAGGTCCCTATCATAGTCCCAAGTTCCCCAGCAGTAAGACCTATCATTTTAGATGGCATTACTTTTGAACTTAGCTTTAAAATATGGAAAGAATTTATGGTTATGGGGAGGCTATTGGCAGATTTAAAAGGTGAAAGGCTGGATATCACATAGAACATTCAAGATTTGGATAGTATATCAGGTAAGCTGAATATATGTGTAGGGATATGGTGGATATATGCATGGAAAAACTAATGTGGCAATAGACCATACAGACTTTCAGTGTCAGATTTATGCGTTCCTACTGTTTGGCAGGAAGGGGAACCAATAACTTTCTCGTTTTTTAAGAAAGGAAGACATAATAATAAATTTAAGATTAACTAAGTAGAATCAACTCAAGAAGTATCAGCAGCAAATATGTTATGGGCAGAGAGACCAGTTTTAAGGACTTTCCCTTTTTTGTTGTTGTTAAAGGACTAGAATAACAATATTATTAGTGTCGTGACACTGGGATGAAAGAGAAAGGCTAGAGAAAAGAACTTTGGCAAGCAAACAAAATATATTGTAAGAACACAGAAAACAGATTGAATATTTCAGAAATGAAGAGTTTTTGAACCAGAATAAATGGGACAATCATGCTGAACAGAAAAAACAGGCAGGTCTGGGGAAGGCTCCATTCAGAGGTGGAGAGCAGGGATCATGGGTTTGTTTTCAGACATGATGAATTAGGGCAAAAAGATGACAACAGGATGAGAATGTTCAGGGTACATTCGGAATTTCATGGGGGAGATGATGACATGAGATAGAGATTTGAGAATCATCCGCAAAGTAAATCGAAGAAACAAAAAGAATTCAATGGGAACTTTTTTGTCTTAAGTGAATGTTGTGCTGAGGGTTTTATTTCCTGCCATGAGAGTTCTGGACTTCTTTTTTGTATAAGTGTCCTTCTGTACACTTCAGTGCAATGATTATCCCATGGATGTCATGCTGTAGCATAGGAGCTGTTTTTAGGAACAGGGCGCCATGGAATTGTTTTCATCTGCTAGCTGTTTAGTATTTTGGTAACCAGCTTTATCAGTTCAAGGTTTCTTGAACTTCCAGTCTCATGGCAGTGCTTTCACCATAACAAGCTCAGGAATGCAGAACACTCCTACAGATTCCGTTTTGGCAGAAGAATCTTTCACGGGATTTTAAGCTTGAACTCAGTTGAGTTTGTGATCTCTTAGAACATCACATTTGACTAGATTCATTCATTTGCTTTTTAATAACCAACAACTTAAAGTCTAGCCTGTTAATATACAGAGCAGTGGAGCTAGAATCATATAGTATTAACACAATTTCTAGTAAGTATTTTACAAAGACAAGGACCAGGAATGCAGAGAAACTAACTGAGGCTTTTGTGATAATCTTATTTTAAAAATTAAAGAGTGAAGGTAGATAACAGCTAATAAAAAATGAGTGAAAATTGAAATTTTTTCTTACCACTTTGGCAAATAGCTAGATAAAATCCTCTTCTACATTGTTACAAGGACTGAAAGCTGGTTATTTTTTTACAGGGAAAATTTTATGTGTAAAAATGAAAAAAACCACTATAACTTTTCTTTCAATGTCCTACTTCTAGGTGCCTGAGTCTACAAAGATACAAACATTAATGGATATTATTTTGTTAAATAATGGATAAAAAAATTAGCCTTATAGGAGTGGATACACATATTTTGAAACAGTCACACAATTAAATAATATGCAGTTATTAAAACTAATAATATAAATATGTTATAGAAAGAGCTCCATAAATGTATTTTTTAAATGAAAAAGCTAATTACAGAATATTTTTCACCTCACATATGTATATGTAGTTTTTCAACATTCAACAAAAAATATTTACAAAATTAGCCAGGCATGGTGACATGCACCTGTGTACCCATTGACTCAGGAGGCTGAGGTGTGGGGATCACATGAGCCCAGGGAATTGAGGCTGCAGTGAACTGTGATTGCACCACTGTATTCCAGCCTAGGCAACAGAGCAAGACTCTGTCTCAAAAAAGATAAAATAAGAATATATATTTTTAAATGCATGGTTTCACTTTAACTAAAATAAATGTGTTCGAGTAGCTACATACTCTGGTCCTATACCCATCAGACAAAAGGAAATGTCTGTCCCCTAGGATAGGCCTTCTACCTTCCCTAGGTTCCTGGCCTTTGTGTGGTACATCAGGAAGTACAGGTGGCATCATTGGAGAGAAAGCCTAGGATTATGTCTGCATTGGAAAGGGTAGAGAGCAAGTCACAGAACAAAGAAAAGGAGAATAGACCTAAAAATATAATTGGGTCCAGGAATGGTAACTTAGACGTGTAATCCCAGCACTTTGGGAGACTGAGGCAGGCAGATCACTTGAGGTCAGAGGTTCAACACCAGCCTAGCTAACATGGTGAAACCTGTCTTCACTAAAAATACAAAAATTAGCCAAGCGTGGGGGCATATGCCTATAATCTTAGCTAATTAGGAGTCTGAGGCACGAGAATTGCTTAAATCCGGGAGATGGATGCTTCAGTGAGCCAGGATTGCACCACTGCACTCTAGCTTAGGCAACAGAGGGATACCCTGTCTCAAAAAAAATCAGGATAAACATCTTATTAAAAAATCTATATGATGAATGTTGGGAATTTAAGAAGTTGAGAGATAAAAAATTATGAGCAACTATGATATAGGTTGAGACACTGAGATAGAAGAAGAAGTTTTTAAACTTTGTATTATGAATATACTCTATCATCAATGTATTCTAGAGAAATACTTGGGAATAGTTGCATCTTGATCAAGTTTAACTTTTGTAGGACATTGTTTTTTTTAAATGTAACCTGTTGTCCAGATTAACTCACAATCTACTCACTTTCATGTAAGTTAGGCCATTTTTACAAATTTAATAAAAAATTATTTTAAAGTAACTATTGACATTTCTTCTTTTTTCTAAAACAATGATAAAATTACGTGTGGTTTTATTCTTCTAAAAAGAACTGATAAACAATGTCTTTTCATGCTATTGCTTTCTACATTTATAAACATATGTGTCTCTGTGTGTGTGTGTGTATACACACCACAGTTGATTTATATATAGCCACTAAATAGGCACCAGCATTTCTAGATTTGAAAAGTGGAAGAAAAGGTCTTTTAATGGTTACAACTAACCTAGCACAAGTCTTGGACACCCAATAGACCCATATAACTTGATAAAATCCCATTGATGGTACCCTTTATTTCATTCTTTCATTGGGTCATGAGAGTTTGAAATTAGGTCTCTGAAGCCATGCTAACCAGGGTTTAATCCATTTTATGTGAGCTAACATATTACTTCTAAGCTTAAGTGTTCTTAAAAATAGAGAACAAAGAAAAAAGCAATAGGTCTAAGGTAGAGAAGATACATACTAGCTATCTTCTCCTTTTAATACACTTTATGCTTAGTGACTTTCATGTACATCTGGTAGGTTAGAATGACCACACATACTCACTCCAAGCTGCAAAGGAGTCTGAGAAACCTAGCATTTTAAGCTGGGTTCATGGACACTCAGAACAAAATAACAGAGTTTGCTTTAGTAAAGAAGTAGAAGAGAACAGATATTTATAGATACTTAGGCAATTACATGGAGATAATAATATTCACATGAGGATAACATCCATCCCACAAATACTGTCATAAAGACAAAGTGATCTTATGGACACACTGCACACCATAAACAATAAAGAACATAATATTTTGTAATAAGTATTATAGTAGTCCATTCTCAAGCTGCTAATAAAGACATACCTGAGACTGGTTAATTTATAAAGGAATGGGGTTTAATTGACTCACAGTTCAGCATGGCTGCAGAGGCCTCAGGAAACTTACGATCATGGTAGAAGGGGAAACAAACATGTCCTTCTTCACATGCCAGCAGCAAGGAGAAGTGCAGAAGAACTCTCATTTACAAAACCATCAGATCCTGTGAGACATATTCACTACCGTAAGAACAGTATGAGGAAGATCACTCCCATGATTCAATTATCTCCATCTCACCCCACCCTTGACATGTGGGGATTATTACAATTCAAGAAGAGATTTGGGTGGGGACACAGCCAAATCACATCAAGTATTTAAAAATCTTTTTCAATTATCCTGGCTTGAACAACATATCTAAAACTGGACTGACTTATAAAATACTTGCTTAGGCTTTTTTTTCTTTTTCCTGAGATGGAGTCTTGCTCTGTCACTCAGGCTGGAGTGCAGTGGTGCAATCTTACTTAGCTCACTACAACCTCCGCCTCCCAATGTTCAACCAATTCTCTTGCCTCAGCCTCCAGAATGGCTGGGATCACAGGTGCCACCACAATGCCTGGCTAATTTTTGTATTTTTAGTAGAGGTAAGGTTTTGCCATGTTGGCCAAGCTGGTCTCAAACTCCTGACTTTGTGTTCTGCCCACCTTGGCCTCCCAAAGTGCTGGGATTACAGGCATGAGCCATTACACTTGGCCTGCTTAGGCATTTTTATAGAACATATATATTATGTTAGCAATGATATTTTAACAATTCCAAGTAGGTCACAGAAGTTTTTGTAATGACAAGAGAAAAACTGTCATAATTTTATATGTATACTAATTATGGATTTTTGTGTTAGGGTGTTAAATATCAATAAGAAAATATAATAGATTCTTGATTTCAAATATAATACTTTTTTAAGTTTTACATTAAGTACAGGATGGTGTTGAATGGCAATGGGGATATCACGCATGAAACCCTTGAAAGAGCTTAAATAGAATAATTTACATTTGATGCCATTTGAAGAAGTAAAGGAAATTTAGCTCTGAGAACTATTCCAGCCTACTGTGTCAGCTTTAGACTTTAATGGAATTTGTTTTACAACATTTGTGCACTCAGAAAAGTCTTTTATTTCAGTGAGCTTCTCAACATTTACTCTGGTACCCTGGTCTGCTGCAAGGGATTTATAGGTATTTAAACAAGTGGGCCCTTCAACATTTAGTTATGCCACAGTTCCTAGACATGAAATGGTCCCTTTACCTTAGCATCCAATAAAATATATTTCAAAATGTATTGTAACTTTTTATGTCTTATGTTTCATCTCCCTAATTTACTGTATGTCTCAAGAGCAGGAACCAAGTCTTAGGAGCCTACATGATTACATAGAATTGGTGCATACCGAGTGCTTTTGGCTAACATAAAACATGTTGTCTTTTTCTGGCATTTATGTACTAATAAATGTTATCTATGCTATTTTGTCAAAAAAAAAATAAAGTTTTTCAGGTCTCTCTTGTTCTCTAGATTATTTTTGCACTATGTTGCCTCTTGATGAAATTGTAAAGAATTATGTAAGGCATTTATATGTTGAATTTATACTCCTTAAATAGCATAGTAAATGTCTTCTTTTTCATACTCTTTCTTTTATATTGGTTAGGGATTGAATTTTATCCTCTGAGGTTAGATCAAGACTAATCAGCCCCACCCTAGTGCTTAGTTATAGAACTCCCAGAGCTTGGAAAGACCTTAGAGATCAGGCATCCCAGTACTCACTATGTACAACCAAAGAATCTGAAGCCAGGAAGGTCTGAGTTTTTAGTTCAAGAAACATTTGTTGAACATATGTCATATGCTTAGCCCCAGGCTAAGTCCTGAGGATAAATAGGCAAATTAGAAATAATCATGTAAGGATTAAATGTGATATTGTACATCATGAATGAAACACATCAAAAAAAAAAAAAAAAAAAGAAACACATCACCTGACATGACTTATTCATACAACAATGTGTGGACATTTTACATTTAATATTGTGGCTCTCCATTTGCCTGCATTAGAAACAAAAAGTAAAAGGCCTAAGAACTGATTGAAAAATGAGGATTTCACTCACAGTCTAATATGACACACTAATATTTTGACTATTCTCTGACTCCACAGCAAGTAATCAAAACAGAAATTTAACTGAGGTGACTTGACTCCTGTTTACAGGTTTTTTTTTTTTTTAATCTCCAGTTACAACTCTTAGAGTTGTATTATGGTGTGCAGACTTTTACTGATAGGTATGAATATTACTATGCTAGGGAGTAGAGAGAAAAAAACAATAGAACAATGGAAGAAAAGTGAGAAAATCTTTCTCAGCTCTATAGTATACCTAACTATATTTAAGAAAACCTACTAGATTAAAAAAATGTATACATTCTAGGAATTCTAGAGGAGAGAAAGAGAATCTATGTCAGACTCTTCTAGGGTCCTCTGGCATTGGGGAACATAGAAAAATTTCCAGAGGGTAGGCAAGCAAAGGGAGGGGCCATCCATGGGCCTGTTTGCCTGTTTTCCTTGACTTTATTGGCTCCAATACAGTATGATTTGGTTGTATGCATCTAAGGGCAAAATTATTTTTAATTATATTGATAATATGTATTCAATTGTTAAGTAAATTCTATGGATACTACATCGAAGATGATTTTCGGATCTGATTTTTTCTTTCTATCCCCACTTTTCTTCCTGGGTGTCACCCCCAGCTCCACTAGTGGCCCACTGAAAAAGTTGCTTGTTTAACTATCTTTCACATCTGTCTACTCTCTCTATATTCCTTTTTGTCATTCACAGCACTATTAGTTATCTTCCTTTAAACCACATCCAAAACACATCTCTCTACCACTGGAAAACATCTGTAGACTTTTGATGGTACATAGGTAAAAATCCAAATTTCCTCAGTAAGTATAAAATAAACTATTTGCTTGATCAAATCTCAAAAGCTCCAAGCTCCTGGCCCCCTCCTTATTAAGAAGCTAGAAAATCTTCTACTGATATACTTTAAATAGCTATGTTTTAATCAGCTCAGGCTTCCATAAGGAAATATCACTAACTGGGTAGCATAAGCAATGGATAGTTATTTTTTCATAGGCCTACTGGTAGCTGGAAATCCAAGATCAGGATGATAGCATGATCTGGTTGTAGTGAGGACCCCCAATGGCTGAGACAATAAGAGCAAGCTTTCTGGTATCTTTTTCACAAGGGCACAAATTCCATCATTAGGGCACCACATTTACAATCTCACCTAATTTCCAGAAGCTCTCTTTATGCCCCTCTCTCTCTCCACCATGTGAACACCTGATTGTTTCTCCTTTGCCCATGATTGTTAAGTTTCCTGAGGCCTCCCCAGCCATGCCTCCTGTGCAACCTGTGGAACCATGAGCCAATTAAACCTCTTTTCTTCATAAATTACTTATTCTCAGGCAGTTCTTTATAACAAGCAGTATTAAAATGGACTGATACACAACATTGGTACCAGAGAAGTAGGGCATTGCTATAAAGACACCTGAAAATGTGGAAGCAGCTTTGTAACTGAGTAATGGGCAGAGATTGGAACAGTTTGGAGGGCTCAGAAGACAACATGGAAATGAGGGAATGTTTAGAACTACCTAGCAACTTGTTGAATGGTTTTGACCAAAATACTGATAGTAAAATGGACAACGAAATCCAGGCTGAGGAGGTCACAGATAAAAATGAGGAACTTACTGGAAACTGGAATAAAGGTCATCTTTGCTATGCTTTAGCAAAGAGACTAACAGCATTGTTACCCTGCTCTAGGGATCTGTGGAACTTTCAACTTGAGAGAGATGAGGTGCTTTTTTGTTTTTTTTTTTTGAGATGGAGTCTCACTCCATTGCCCAGGCTGGAGTGCAATGGTACTATCTCAGCTCACTGCAAACTGCCACCTGGGTTCAAGCAATTTCCCTGCCTCAGCCTCCTGAGTAGCTGGGATTATAGGCACCTACCACCACGCCTGGCTAATTTTTATATTTTTAGTAGAGATGGAGTTTCACCATGTTGGCCAGGCTGGTCTTGAACTCCTGACCTCAGGTGATCTGCGCTCCTCAGCCTCCCAAAGTGCTGGAATTATAGGCATGAGCCACCATGGCCAGCTGAGTGAGATAATTTAGGGCATCTGGCAGAAGAAGTTTATAAGCAGCAAAGCATTCAAGATGTAGCTTGGCTGTTTCTAAAAGGCTATAATCCTTTGCATAAACAAAGAAATGATCTGAAACTTGAACTTATATTTAAAAGAGAAGAACATAAATGTTTGGAAAATTTGTAGCTCAGCTATGTGGTAAGTAAAAAAGAAAAACTCATTTCCAGAGGAGGAATTCAAGAAGCCTGCAGGAATTTTCATAAGGAAAGAGCTGCCAAATATTAACAGCCAAGATAATGGGAAAATGCTTCCAAGACATTTCAGAGAACTTTGTGGCAGTCCTTCCCATTACAGGCCTAGAGTCCTAGAAGATAAAAATGGCTTCATGGGCCAGGCCCAGGGCCTGCTGCCCTGTGCAGCCTCAGGACATGGCACTCTGCATTGTGGCCACTCCAGCTCCAGCCATGGCTAAAAGGGACCAAGGTACAAGTTGGGCCATTGCTTCAGAGGGTGCAATCCCAAGCCTTGGTAGCTTCCACATGGTGTTGGGCCTGCAGGTGCACAGAAGTCAAGAGTTGAAGTTTGGAAGCCTCCACTTAGATTTTAGGGGACATATGGAAATGCCCAGATGTCCAGGCAGAAGTCTGGTGGAGGGATGGATCCCTCATGAATAACCTCAATTGGGGCAATAAAAAAGGGAAATATGGGGTTGAAGCCCCCACACAGAATTCTCACTGGGACACTGCCCAGTAGAGCTGTGAGAAGAGGGCTGTTGGCCTCCAAATCCCAGAATAGTAGATCCATTGAGCATTTGGAAAAGCTGCAGGCACTCAACAACAGCCTGTGAAAGCAACTGCTGGTCTGTACCCTGCAGAGCCATGGGGTGGAACTGCTGAGGCGATTGGAGCCCACCCCTTGCAACAGTGTGCCCTGGATGTGAGACATGGAGTCAAAGGAGATTATTCTGGAGATTTAGGAGTTAATGACTACCCTGTGGATTTCAGACTTGTATGGGGCCTATATCTCCATTGGCCAATTTCTCCCCCTGGAATGAGATCATTTACCCAATGCCTATACTGCCATTGTATCTTGGAAGTAACTAACTTGTTTTTTATTTTACAGACTTATAGGGAGAAGGGACTTGCCTTGTCTCAGATGAGACTTTGGACTTGGAAATTTGAGCAAATGCTGGAATGAGCTTAGACTTTTAGGCACTGTTAAAGGAGGCCTGATTGTGTTTTAAAATGTAAGAAGAACATGAGCTTTGGGAGGGACCAGGGGCAGAATGAGATGGTTTTGCTCTGTGTCCCCACTCAAATCTCATGTTGAATGTTGGTGGAGCGACCTGGTGGGAGGTGATTGGATCATGGCAAAGGATATCCCCCTTGCTGTTCTTGTGATAGTGAGTTCTCATGAGATCTGATAGTTTAAAAGGGTTTGGCACTCCTCCTTCACTCTCTCTTTCCTGCCACCATATGAAGATGTGCTTGTTCCCCTTTATCCTTCTGCTATGATTGCAAGTTTTCTGAGGCCTCTCCAGCCATGCCTCATTTAATCCTGCAGAATTGTGAGTCAATTAAACCTCTTTTCTTCATAAATTACTGAGTCTCAGGTGGTTCTTTATAGCAGTGTGAGAATGGACTAATACAGGGACCACAATCCCTTCTATAGCACTAAACTTTAAAACATATATTATATTCTTGGTCTCTTCTAGTCAACTATGATTGGTTAAGAAGTACATAGTATCCATACTTAAAACGATTTAGGTGTCAATTTTCAGGTCCTTGTCTAATCACAAAAGCTACTTAACACAAATAAGTTTAAAAATACATCTTCCATGATAACACATGGAGATAATATCAACTGTATAAAACAGAATGTGTTAAGAGTTTGAGATAGCTTTACCCATTACGGTTCTTCTGTTTAGCTTCTCTACCAATACAAAATAGATACAGGAATTAAATAAGAAGGAAAATATCGATTTAATTAGAAGTAAAGCTGGATTTGAGAATGTGACTTCCATTTGAAATCGGATGGGACTTTCTGCTTTTTGCCTCCTAAATAGAATAAAGCATTCATTCATATGTTGAGTAGCTGGACAAAGTGACCTTCCACAACGCAGGCAGGGCTGCCTTGGTGACATAACATCATGGAAGCAGCATGGAGAAGTAAAAGTGTGGTCTCCAGGTAACCTGGTTCTAAGACAACTTCTCAGGCAGGTTGACGTGTCTGCCCAGAAACTCTTTCTAGTTGTACATATTAAGGAAATAATTTGTCCTCTCATGGGAAAAAACTAGTGAGAGGTAGAGGTAGGGGCAGACACTATCCACTACTAAAACTTTCTCAGCTAATGAGCTGAGACAGAAATTTGAAAAATAAAAGATTTTTTTTGTTTTGTTGTTCTGTTTTTGGGTTTGATTTCTCTCTGGAATGTATAGGAAAGACATTCAGCTGGAGAACAAAAAACTAAAGCACTATATAGCTCAGAAAACATTTTGCTATTTATATGGGATAATTATAAATTCTTTCATAAGAATCAAGGAATTATGGATCAACACTTAAAAGACTATGCATCGAGTCAACAAGACTAAGATTTATTAATAATGAAAAGAGAGGCTGGGCGTGGTGGCTCATGCCTGAATCTCAGAACTTTGGGAGGCTGAGGTGGGTGAATCACCTGAGATCAGGAGTTCAAGACCATCCTGGCCAACATAGTGAAACCCTGTATCTATTTAAATTACAAAAAAAATTATCCTGGCATGGTTGCAGGCACCTGTAATCCCAGTTACTCAGGAAGCTGAGGCAGGAGAATCTCTTGAACCTGTGAGGCAGAGGTTCCAGTGAGCCAAGATTGGGCCATTGCACTGCAGCCTGGGCAAGAAGAGTAAAAGTCCATCTCAAAAAAAAAAAAAGAAAGAAGAAAGAAAGAAAAAAATAATCACAGCTGAATTAAAATTTTCTTTTAAAGAAGGAATTTTATGGTGTTTAACAAAAATAAATTGGTAAACCATTTAGAGTATAAAGAGATTCTAAGAACATAGTTTAAGCTAAGACAAAAACAAACCTTACTCTGCTTGGAAATGGATTAAGAATTGACTGATGGCATCATAAAATAAAAGAGATAGAATGGGAGAAAGAACACTAATCACAAAAAGAATGTATTGCAGTTGGAGAGACTTCTTTCTCATCAGTTCAAGATTCTAAACCAATTGAGAAATAGATACAGGAGTGGGGCAAGAATTTACATATTAAATTTAATACATATATGTATGTATATATTATTTTAACATATAATAAAATATATATATATAATTTTTAAAAGAAATGCCTTTCTAACCCTAAGTAAAATATAATCATCCAAAATTTACATGAAAAATGTTCAAATGACAAATTGTTCCATAACTTTTAGAAGACTCTCAGGTGAGCATGTAACTGCTTTGTGCAGTTGCTGTTATTGATTAGGTCATATTTGCTTTATTTAGAACTAGAATTAATCTCTCCTATTAAAATCGCCATATAAAAGAAAATGTAATAGAGAAAACACAGGACTACATAGACATAAATATTGCACATAGTTCAAGAGCACAGACATATTGTAGATGATTTATAATACCAAGGACTAGAAAACAAAATTAACCTACCTCTTCTTGAATTGACTCAAAGTCACTCAAAAAGTGTTTTAACAGTTGTCAGAATCTGCTTGACAAGAAGCCCAGCTGAATAAAGTAGAAGAAAAAATGGCTTGTAATATGAGTTAACATCAAAAGTTTTATGGAATCCCAAACTTCTGAAGATATCTTGACCAAAAAAAAATTGTAGAAAATAAAATGAAATAGAACGTTACACTGTTTCTTTTTGGGCACTTGAATAAACTATCTTTTTAACCTTACATAAAAGTTTAACCACAAAATTCACAATTAATTAAGAGGTCAGCTTGCCCTGAAGGAGTAACCTAAAATAAGCAGTTTAAACATGTGATGAAAATTTTCTCTCTAATCAAAGAAGCTGTTTTAACAGGACAGTTTCATTTGTAAGTAAAGCTATGGCATTTAAAAATGCTATTCATACATAACAGGGGAGAATGAAGTATGAGCATGGGATCATCAGGACAAGAATACAACAGAAAGTAAGAGACACTAAAGCAGAATTTCGTAATATTTTAACTAAGCATTTAAATATTCTAGTTGAATTGGCAAAGCTCTTTCTATAGTGGGTAGAAGCTTTCCCAAACTTTTATGGCTAAATTTTAGTCTTGATCAGTTGACTTCCATACAATTGGCAAGGTTATTCACAGAGTGAGAAAGAATATTTCTTAACTATACCAGAGAGAGAGAGAATTACACACACACACACACACACACACACACGTACTAACGCAAGATTCTGATGTTCAACTTCCCTTTAATGTGATCCAAGGAGAAAGGCTCTGATAATTTGAATTTCAATTACTCTGGTTCCTCTCGCAGTTGTTGCTCATCCTAAATGATACATGCTCATATTAGTATGAGTTTTCTGATGATCTCTTTATTTTGGGGCACCGAAAACTGGTCTTTGAAGGACACAGACAGACCACACAGTTAAAATTTTACTTGATGAGTCCCAGCCAAATTTCAGCAGGCTTTTCTGAGGACACCAGCACTGGCCTTCATCTGCTTGTTTGCTATATATTTCTTGACTTATATGTATTGTTTATGGTCACTACAGGTTTTGCAACTTTAAGTTGTCATAACAACATTGCCATATTGAAGTACTAAATTGAAGATTCTAATTTTTTTCCAAGTATAATATTTGTTGAAAGGGCACTTTCAAATAGAATCCATATGTGTTGTTTCCTTCATTTATTCCTCTATTCAACAAATATATGTTGAATACCTGTGTTGTAGAAATAAGGCTCAATGATGGCAATACAACAATGAACAAGTTAGAGATCACTGTCTGAGTTCATGGCCTCGTAGTTGACACAGATTATTAAATACACAATCTGTGGGATGCTGTGAGATTACTGAGTTTGGTAGGTCAGTGAAATTTTAGTAGAGGAAGTGCTAAGTCAAAGCTAAGAACAAAAGGATAAATAGAACTTGGCTAGGAAGGAACACAAGCAGAGTGACATTTATTAAATGTAACATATTCTCCAATATATACCATTTGTAAAACTTAGCCTCTGAGGACACAGTAGTGGACCAAACACACCAGATCTCTATTCTCCTGAACTTGGATTCTGCTTAGGAAGTCAAACAAAAATCAACTAAAACCTCTGGAAGTAACTTTAAATGGTGACCATGACATGAAAAATTAAAACTGGGTTGCAGTACACATTTTTTTTTAACCTCCCCAGCATCTTTTTGCTCTGATTTTTTTTTTTCTGGCTGGAGTGGGGAGCTTACTTTTCATATGCAGCTTATATACTTTGGAGAAGCTGTTTCCCCTCTGACCTCGTATGAACACATTTGTTCTAAAAGCAACTCTTTGCAGACTGAGCAATTCCATTTGAAGCAATGAAGCCAGGGATGCTAACGTATCACAATTCTAGCCAATGAAGCACAAGGGGACACTTATTCAAACCTCTAGGGAAAAAGTTGCCTCACTCTTAAGAGAAAGCCACTGGGAAGAAAATGACTTCTTTGTTCCTGTGTTTGTGATGCCTAGAGCTGCCATATCCCTGTCTGGCTGAGAGGATCTCAGAGAAACAAGGCTGTGGTTGAGCCATGTCAATTTCCCCCTGCCTCTGGATATTCGCTATATAAGCCAATGATCACACTTGTATAAATCAGTGCCGTTCTGGATGTCTGTTACTCATTGAAATCATTGTGAATGAAACCAGAGAAAATGTTAAATGTGTTAGAAAAAAGAGTCAGTGAAAGACCACAGGACAGGGTAGTTCTGCTTTAGATTTCCTAGTCAAGAGCTCTCATTCTGAAGAGCCGATATTTAAGCAGAGACAGTAAGCAAGCCATGATAAGCCCTGGAAACAGACTCTTCTAGGAAGCAGAAAGAACAATTTAACAGTCACAAGATTCAGTTGAAAAAAAAAGTGAAGGTGTACAACTAGATTTGAGCCACATCCTGTTGATAAAAAGCTTGCGAGTCTTGTAGACAGGTTTAAGATTCATTCTAAGGGCCATTAAACCATTTGAAGTCTGCGGATGACAATGCATTGTCTTTTTTTTCTGTGTAATACTAAATCTGATGTTTTCAATTACTGTTAAAATGTGTTATATAGTTTACAGAAACCAAATTTCGTTTTACAATGGTAAGAAAATTAAAATGGAATTAACATCATTCTTTCTTATAGCATGCAAATTTGTCTTATTTCAAAAGTATTTGATGACAGGCATTTCTTACAGAACAAAATGACATTATGTGAGTAAAACCAGTTAATAAGTAAAAATCCAAAAGAGTACAATTTTAATGAAAAATGAAAGCTAGACAATTTGTCTTATTTTTAAGTATTACAATAATCAAAATAAAATTGCAGGCTATTGCTGGCAAAGGCTGTTTTTGCTCTAAAACAATTTATTCTCCAAGACAGTGTTGTACTAAGAATAGGGTAATTGAGATAAGTAAGAAAGCATGGCTCAAAGAATTAGAGATAAACTTACTGGAAAAATTTAAAATAGCTTTCCTTAGTTTTCACACTGCTACTCTTAAGAAGCTATACATCATATATATGTTTCTCTCATTATGCATATATTCACTAAAATATACACCATGGAAATCTATCAATTTCCACAAATATTTACCACATTCCTCTATGTGCAATGCAATATGCTAGGGACTTCAAAGTGTGTATACATGCACATACACAGACGCACACACACACACACACGCACGCACACACACACACACACAGACACTAGACTTAAAAATAAGGTAGAAGGAGACATAATTTTGAAAGGGGAATAAAAAAGGATTTCCTCGATCACTTTGCTGGTGAATAAGAAAAGGCATCAAGAAGAGGCATTTGAGGTAATCCAGGTACTTACAGGTCAGGCAAAGTGTCTAAGTAATTTTAACTTAAATATTGGATTTTGCGGGCATGGTGTCATGACTACAGGTTCACTTATATCTAATTTACTGCCTACTAATCTTAGGGAACAAGATGTATTGGGCCCTACCATAAGGAGCTATAATTGTCCATGTAACCACTGATGCACTATATACATGAAGGTTAAATATCAGAAATACACTTCCTGATGCCAAGAAATTCACAATATAATGAAAACCCATAGAGGAAGAAACTGGGTCTTGATGATGTGTAATGCCTCTTCTTCTTAGGGTAAACACTGACAGGAATAAAGATGTTAGAGACTGTGAGTAGCCAGAGAAGCTGTGAGGTATGTAGTAAAAGAATTACAGTTGTAATTCTGCCACAATGTTTGTATGATCTTGTCTCTTTGTCATCATTAATTTTAGTTACATCATTTGTAAGATAGAAGTTATATATTGTATACAAAGGTTAAGATACAAATGAGAAAACGTGTAAAAGTACTTTTTCTTTTAGAAGATGAAGTCTTGCTATGTTGCCTGACTTGCCTTTAACTCTTATGTTCAATCGGTACTCCCACTTTGGCTTCCGGAGTAGCTGGAACTACAGGTACATGACACCATTCCTGGTTTAATGGTACTTTTCAAGCTCTAGACTTGTCCTGTGCAATATGGTGGTCAGTAGCCATGTGTGGCTATTTAAATTGATTTAAATTAAATAAGATGTAAAACTAAGTTCCTTGGTCATACTAGCTATATGTCAATGTGGCTAGTGGCTACCATATTGGACAGCATAAACAGAATATATATACCATCACAGAAAGTTATATTGGACAGCACTGCTCCAGAGTACAGTACAAATATTAATTGCTCTTTCTACCCATTTTCATGGTCACAGAATAAGATGTTATAGTCAATAAATAAACCATTTTAGGTAGAAAATATTCTCATGCCTATAATCCCAGCACTCTAGTAGGTTGAGGTGGGAGGATTGCTTGAACCTAGGAGTTTGAGACCAGCCTAGGCAACATAGTGACACCCTTCCTACAAATAATAGTTAGCTGGGCATAATGGCATGTACCTGTAGTCCCAACTACTTGGAAGGCTGAGGGCAGAGCATCACTTAAGCCCAAAAGTTTGAGACTGCAGTGAGCCATGACTGTGCCACTCTACTCCAGCCGGGGTGACAGAGTGAGACCCTATCTCTATAAATAAATAAATATATATATATACACACACATATTTAGAATATATATATATTTAGAATATATAAATATTTATCGATATTTTAGAATATATATATAAAATAGAAAACATCTAAATGCAGGATAAGTGGTACAAAATGTATCTTTATAAGAAAATATCATGCCAATAAATTGCTGTCCAAACACTCCTATGTGTTCATTTTCTCAGGTACTTCCTGTTTTGGGGGTATTCCCTGAAGAAATAATCACATTTATAGACTCAGAAAACTGCAATGGGTACTAAAAATCATTCTGTAGTCATAAGGTAAAGGTAGAAATCATATCAAGTTTTAGAAGATGCTTCAAACACTGATGTATTAAAAAAGAAATTAATGTCATAACATTCACAGCACAAAAGCATACAGATCTTATGCCTGCAGCTTGATGAAGTTTTACTTATATGCACACGCACCACAACATCTACTTCCTGTAAGGCTCTATTGTGGTCCTCCTACTCAACAAGATTCCTCCCCACAAATACAACCACTAGTCTGACTTCAGTATAGTGACTGGTTCTTGACTTTAGACAAATGACATTATGTAGTATATATTCTTTTTTTTTTTTGAGATGGAGTCTCACACTGTCATCCAGGCTGTAGTGTAGTGGCACAATCTCGGCTCACTGAAATCTCTGCCTTCTGGGTTCAAGCAATTCTCCTGCATCAGCCTCTTGAGTAGCTGGGACTACAGGTGTGCACTGCCATGCCCAGCTAATTTTTTTGTATTTTTAGTAGAGACGGGGTTTCACCATGTTGGCGAGGATGGTCTCAATCTCCTGACCTTGTGATCTGCTCACCTCAGCCTCCCAAAGTGCTGGGATTACAGGCATGAGCCACTGCACTAGGCCTGTAATCTTATTTGTTTGGCTTATTGTACTCAGTACGGTGTTTGTAAGATGAGGCTATGTTCTTATAAGCAACAAAAAATTATTTTTCAAAAGTGAGATAGATTTTGATACTAAGCACTCATGTTATATGGAAATAAGGTCCTCATTCAGAGAAGAAAGTGTAGTTGCCTAACTGATTTTGATGCTTAGAAAAAAAAGTTTATATACACAAAGGTAATGTGTATTGGCTGTATATATAGTTAAAAACTTGCTTGAGGAAATAGATTGGTTTTTCTGCTGTTTGTGTCCCTCTTCAAGTGCAGGAGGCTCCCAAACAACATTGTTCTTAGCATTAAAAACTGCACCGAAAGCTTATTCTTCAAGGAGACCTCTATCTTTTCAGAATTTGATGATTACCTGCAACTTCAAGCCGTCTATGGATTTCTACCTCCCTAGAATTGAAGATTTCTCTTTATAGAAATAGCACTTGAAGGCAGTGAACATGAGAGGTCTTCAGCAAACCTAGGGTTTTCAGATCCTCTTGTTTGTATAAGAGCAGTTGTGATTATTATTTTTTTTTAATTCAAAGATCAGAAGTCCTGCTTAAAGACCAAATGATCATATAGTTCCCTTTTGAATATAAAATTATCTAAACATCAAATCAGAACAGGCCTGAGCTTTAAAAATATTCCTATGTAGAACAGTACACACAAATAGTTACCATTTGTTAATATGTGCCAAGTATTCTGATACTCTACATAATCTTAAAATCCTTCCTACCCCCTCTTGCACACCAGTAAGATTTTAAGATAAGAATTATTTTTCCATTTATAAATGGAGAGACAAAGTTCAGGGAGCTTAAGTGATCTCCCTAAATGAGGTCAACCCTGGAGCCTGGCTTCCAACTCTATTTGATACAAAGCCATGATGGCAGATGTCTATTGTTCTTCCATGTGTTTTTCTACAAGGGTATGGAAACTGTATAAATTTTAAATAAATATTATAGATTCTGTGCACTTTAACATCTGGGTTTATATGCAACACCCATTCATCTGATATCAGAATCAAACTTTATAAAATGAGAATTTATCTAATCGCAAAAGCTGAAGTCTAATGCTGGCAAAATAAGAATGATTTTAAAATAGTGTTATCAAAACAGATCAAGTATAGAAAGTTGAGAATTTTGTAGATCCCAAGTAATGTTTGACGTTTTTCTAATTTGTAGACTATCTTCTTATAAAATGTGAAAAACTGTTCTTTAAAGTTATGTACTAATGCAGACTTTCCAAGTTTCTTTTATATTGTGCTAGAAAAAAATGTTTTCCCTATTGTAGAAAAAGAAATAGTAAAGCCATGGAAATTAGGACTTTTCATTTCATCCACTCAATGTTTTTTGCATATTGGATGGTAAAATTTAAGATTAACACATGTAGTTATTACCCCCAGCATAATAGTCAGACAGAGCCTAATCGAAAGGTGGGAGGATTGGGTTGAAGTAGGTCGGAAAAGTCAAGGTAATTAATGTAGAACATACAAAATCAAATGTTGCCAATAAGTTGATAAGATACATTTCAGGCCTCTATTTCAGCAGGAATAATGCTTTAAAAATGTTTTAAGATAAAGGCATGAAAAAAATCTCTTTTGTCATGTCACTTTCTCAGGGAGTTTAACAGCTATTAGATACATAATGTTATACTTAGTAACTACAAATTTATGAGGTAAAAACTAAGCTATTGTCTTAGGAACTTTGGGATTCACTTTGTAAGGAACCTTGAAAATAAGAATATAAAATAAATTCTATTTCATTCTTTAAAACAGTATACTTTCCTCCATTTTTAAGCTTTTAGCTATTGTCTGAGGTTTAGAATAGCTTTTTAATCATTTGGACAACTGAAGTCTCCAGAAATAACTAGGTAGGACTGTTTTTATAAATGTGTCGTTGGATGTTGGTAGTTAAGTATGTGATCAAGAACTCGTTAACTAAGCCTATCTTCCCTGCAAAATACCCTTGATTAATGTCAGAGAATACTAAATCAGTGAATCTGATATGAAAATCTGTTGCTAATTTAAATAGTTGCCATATTTACATAGTGACTGAATGTTTAAGAAAATTCAGCAAATAATGAATTAAAAGGGGGTTCTCCCTTTTCACGTTTCAAGGAGAGAAAAAAGGGCATAGTAAAGTAGTGAGCTAAAGACCCTTAAAAGAAATCAGCTTCAGATAAGTGCCTTGACAACTTTATTTCCACTTGGAGATCTTGTTGAGCTGCTTTGTTTGGTTCTGGAGAAGATTTTTATTTCTGAGATTTAGGAAAGCACATTTCCACAAAAGACAGTTCTTGTGACTTAATTGATCTCTCAGAAGGAGTGTGTTTCAGCTTAGGAGGCCAGAGTTTATTTTCTGTTGGATCAGACTCTCAAGCAGACATTTATGGGGGAATTCTTCCATTCTACTCTCAGCTGCTAGGCCAGTTGGTTAGATTTTGCTGCCAGTGAGTCAAAGGTCATAAGTCTGATACTTGAACAGATCACTTTGCTTTACACAGAGAAAACTCTGTAACAAAGACATAGATTACACCCTTATCCCTGCCAGCACCAGCTGGGTTCCAAGTATGAGACTATTCCCATAAGAGGGACCAGACTCTACAAAGACCTGATGGGTCCCCCAACAAACAGTAAATTATATTGCTCAAATTATTTCTTCCAAAATGTAAAGAAACCAATCACACAAAATAATGGAATTCAATCTTTAGGGTTTTCTGAGAAAATTATTATTAATGCAAATCAACTATGAAAAAACGGACATCTAAAATTTTAACTGGAATGTATATTTTTTCAAGTTATTTTTTAAGTGGACTAGATTTTTTGTGGGGGTGTAAGTAAAATATTTTTGGCATAGGAAATTAAAGTGAGGATGTTCAACAACAAAAATCAATAGTGTTAGAGAATATTTTAAAATTGTATCCATATGTGGTGAATTTTAGAAATGTGTGACTTATTTATG
The DNA here is from genome assembly GCF_049354715.1 of Callithrix jacchus. Taxonomy (NCBI): domain Eukaryota; kingdom Metazoa; phylum Chordata; class Mammalia; order Primates; family Cebidae; genus Callithrix; species Callithrix jacchus. Next base: position 68,888,111 of record NC_133512.1, on the reverse strand, counting down.
CCATAAACTTGAAATACATTTATCCACTACTATTTCTGAAAGTATTTCACTTAATTAAATCAGCATTTGTCAGTTCTACTTGGGAATATTTTGTTTTTACCTCTTCTACTTACTCTGCATTTTTAAGGTATAAGAATATAAAATATAGAGAACTGAATAGTACTTAAGATCAGTGTTGACTTAATCACATACCTCCATCATGTAGTTGGTAATTGAACTGTATGAATTATATCTCTCAAGCAGCCCTGGAAATTGACATTCTCATATCCAATATACTGTCTATACTTCAGGTATCCTCCTATAATCCCTCAACTGAATTTCCTAATATTCTCCTATTGATATGCTTGTCTCCAAAGTCACAATCATCTTTCCAGACACAAGTTTCATCGTGTCACTTCCTAGCTCCCTGTTCTCCTGTAGCTCCCTGTAGAATTAAGTGTGAGACTCCTCATGACCCATGTGTTGTCAACCTCTGCTCAGTCTCTATGACCCAGTTACTTTAAATTAGTCACAGTTCCTGTAATGTGCTTTTTGGCTGATAATTCCATTCTTTTACATACTGTTTGAAATCTATATTTGCCTCCTCAGCAGTCATCCCTACCCACTTCTTTGCAAAACAAATGATTCTTCTGCTTCCTCTCTATAGAATTTGAGTCCCTCAACATCTCCCAGGGATGAATCATGATTACTCTAAGCTCATTATGATGCTTCCTTCTCCTCTCCTTCTCAGTGATTACTTCTAGGATAAGCATGTAAGTGTTTGAATCTGAGGGACAGTCTTCTAAAGGCTTATAATGAAGTCTCCCTTGCTCTTCATTGATTGATTGATTGATTGATTTAGAGACAGAATCTGTCTCTGTCACCCAGGCTGGAGTGCAGTGGCACAATCTCAGCTCACTGTAATCTTTGCCTCCTGTGTTCAAGCGATTCTCCTGCCTCAGTCCCCAGAGTAGCTGGGATTGCAGGCACACACCACCATCCCCGGCTAATTTTTTATATTTTTGATAGAGATGGGGTTTCACCATGTTGGCCAGGCAGGTCTCTAACTCCTGACCTCAAGTGATCCGACCACCTTGGCCTCCCGAACTGCTCAAATTATAGACTTGAGCCACCGTGCCCAGCCCTCCCTTACTCTTGAAGGAGACAACACCAAAATTTTCTTTTCATACTGTTAGATGATGTTTGAGGAGGATATCATACTCCAAATACTTTTAGAGGACCAAAGCTGAGAATAGCAGAGCAGAAAGAGAAAAGAAACTTGGTTCCTTAATGATGTCCTGAAGCCAGTGAATTAACTCTGTCCTGACTATCTCCACTCTTGTTATGAGAGATGAATATTTTCATTTTATTTAAGCCACTTTTAGATGGGGCTTTTGTTCTGTGCAGCCAAAGATATCCTAATTGATACAAACTCCCATAGCTCCTATGAGAGAGTGTATTTGCTGATATGTACCTCACCTTTGCTAATATTCATCTCCTCTGTGAAAACATCTCTTAATTTCTACACCCTTAAAATTCACCCTCTCTTTTGTGCCATTATAGTATTACAGTTCATACATGCAGGTTTTACACATACCTATAAGATAGGATTGCAATATTTTAGCAAATCCAAGGCATTTTTTGTGTACTTGGCACATAAATGGTTTTGCTATCTATATATCAACAAAACATGAGAAAATGAATAAACTCTTTCAATTAATTTCTTTAGACTTATATAGTAAGCCTATCATATAAATGATAAGCAAATTATTTTTGTTAATGAAGATAAATGGTAGTTCTATGTGCATAAGTCTTAAACATAATTTTTTATGTTCAGTAGTTTTAAACATGAAAAGACAGAAAAATCACATATTTAAATAGTTTTGGTAATACTACATAGTTTAAAAATATTATTATAACATCTTACATTGGTAAATAAAGAATCCTTTTGCCTTTCAAAGCTCTTCCTGTACATAATTACATTTTGTTTTTCACAATGCCCTTATGTGTAGGGGAGAGCAGTGTTTTTATATACATCTTCCTGGTAAGATTTACTCAGTCATAGAAAGAATAATTCATTTCCGCAAAGGATTGAATTCCCATGAGCCTACTTTTCAAAATACCTTACACTGTCTCAGGTCAGTTCTCTTTCTACTTCACAACAAATGGACATGCTGCTTAATGTTTGGTATACATTAGAATCACCTGAGGAGTTGTTTAGAAACAGATACAAGCTCCACCCCAGCCATAGATAACCAGAATCTCTGGTGGTCAGAGCCTTGGTACATGAATTATTAATGGATCTCCATGCATAGAGATTGAATGAGGTCAGTGAGACCCACAGCTCTAATAGATACCCCTGCATCAGAATCACCTGATATTCTTGTTAAAAAATTCTGGCTCCTGTAGCTAACTCTAAACTTTCTTAACCAGACTTATTGTGTTGATTTGGGACCAAAGAAACTATGCTTTTGAAAGTTTATCAGGTGATTGATATGTAAGTATTAGAACCACTATTCTATGACTTCATTTTTGCACTGTTCAACTTTTTCACTGCTACCATCACTTACTCTGACCCTGATTTATTTTCTCCAGGTCATGACCATTGTTAGAGTAAGACTGACCCCTGTCACTTTTGCTGCCTGTCCATCAAGACAGACTACTTTCGAAACTTCTCAGGGGTTCTCTTTAGTAATAGCTAAGCAGCAAGATAAACACAAATGTTCTAAGAGGTTAACTTTACTAATCTGTATTGTGGCATGCAATGCAAGGTTAATCTCACTGTCCTGTCTGCTTTCTATTTTGATAGATGCTGTGGTGGTTTCTATACCCCCATACATGGGTGCTGCATCATAAGAATTTCGTTTATGGAATTCAATTCTACTTGCTTCGCAATAAGAGAAAAATTATTTACTAGGTTGTGTTTAAATATTTTGCTTGATACATAGTGTCGTATGAGACCCCCGCCCCAGCTAACCTCAACAGGGATGGCAACTCTCTTTGAGAGGCCAAAGAGACTCAGAACCAACAAACAAGATATAGCGTTCTATTAGCAGGAAACTTACGGTTCCTAGTGACAGCAGGATGGAGAGGAGAACCACGACTGCTTACAAAAAGCATTCAGTTTATATAGCATTTTCATTTAGCACCCTCACCCTAACAACTTCCACCTGGTAACCTTCCTTTAACCCAAAACAAAGGCCTGGATCCCCGTACAGCCTGAGTTCCACAGAACAGGCAGGGGGTCCAGATGTTCCTCATAGATAAAGAGTAAATCTTTGTGTTGGCTGCTCCCAGATTCCCTAGCTCAAAACTCAGATCACACATTAAGGTGTGTCTGCCGTACACGGTCATTCCTGGGCATGCTTAAGTTATTGCTGTCAGGAGCATCTGCCATACACATAGTAAGTAGTCAGTTGTATTAATTTTATATTATTGCATAAAAACTTACCACAGGCTTAGCAGCTAAAAACCACACGAATTCATTTTCTTACACTTTTCATGGGTCAAGTATCTAGGCATAGCTTAACCGGATCTTCTGCTCAGAGCCTCTTAAAGGTACAGTCAAGTGTCAGCCAGGAATTGTTCTCAGCAGATAAAGCCTGCCCTATAGTTCCTGCCACACAGCTCCCCTCATAATATAGCTATCCTCAAGTCCAGCAGGAAAGATCTCTATGACCTCTAGGTCCTCTTTAAAGGGCACATTTGATTAGATCAGGCTCACCCAGGAAATACCTCTTTTGATTAATTTAAAATCCACTCATTAGTAGCTTGCATTACATCTGCAAATCTTCTTACCTTTACCTTCTAATGTAACCTAATCATAGAAGTGAAATTCATCATATTGACAAGCCTCACCTGCACTCAAGGCTAATTATTATTCAGGGCATGTACATCAGGGGACAGGAAACTTGGAGATCATCTTAAAATTCTGTCTATTGCATCAATAAATGTTTGTGAATTGCGCATTCTTATTTTGCATTGTTTATTTTTAAATTAAATACACATAAATGTAAAAAGCAAAAATCCAAGAAGACAAAAATTTGTATAACACGTCTGTTTCTCACCACTAAATTTTAGTCCCCTCCATGCTTGCTGGCAATAATATTTTCAAAAATTCTTGCATATTCTTCCAGATTAGCATATGTATCTGTGTGCCATAACTGTGATTTGCACAATACTTGTTTTTTTCATTTAATCTTCAAGATATATCATTAGCAGCACATACTTGCCTACCACATAAATGCGTATATGTATTTGCACTGAGTATTATTCAATTGTACACATGGATTGTAAAATATTTGACTAGTCTTGTATTGATAAAATATAAATATCTACTCTTACTATTGCAAATATTTTCACTATTTGGATGGTTTTGTGTGTATGTATTCATATATTATGGAATAAATTCTCAGAAGAATTGCTGCTTCAAATAATAAGTGCCATTAATAATCTGATAAATATTGACATTTTTTCCAAAGATATATATCAAGTTACAGTTTCCTTACATTCTTGACAATACTGCATTAGAAAACTTTTAGTTTTACCAATCTGATGGTTGAACAAAGACATTACATTATTGCCATAATTTGTGTTTTCTTAATTAAAAGTGTGGTTAAATACCATCTGATATGTTTCAAAACCATTCTATTTCATTTTGATGAGTTGCCTCTTCACTAACTTTTATTTAATGGCATTTCTTTTCCCTGGCACATAGCAGAATATGCAAGGATTATGTATCCCAGTGTGGGAAGCAGAAAATATACTATTCTAATAACTTCAAAGCATAAAGAGTCATGTGAGTGTTTCAGATGTAAGGAAAATTCATGACTGGAGTTTCCATCCCATTGGATATGGGTTATTTGCTTCCATCTCTTTAGCCAAGTAGATTCCCAGTTCCCTTCTGCTCTAGCCAAGTAGAGTCCCAGTTCTTGTAGATAGGTAGCTTTAAAAATGATTGTATTGAAAAAAATAATGGGCACAAAGAAAATCTGCCTTTAAATTTCAGTTGTGATGTTTGCTAGCTTAGATGACGGCTTAAATGATGTAAAATATGTGTGCATGAAATAAGTAAATTAAGTATTTAAAGAAAATAAATCTTTTCACTTTTTATTCAGTAGTAAAAATTTAAAGTTTTCAATGCTATTAATATGCAAAATCTTGAATAATTTATTTTCTTAACCTACTCATAGTTTCTGATGCAAGAATATTATGAAAATCCTAATAAATTTTAATCTACAAATGTAACAAATGAGGTAGCATAGATAACCATATACAAAAATGTAATCTATAAGTGGAACAAATGAGGAAGCTTGAATGATATGTGTCCCCACCCAAATCTCATGTCAAACCGTAAACCCCAATGTTGGAGGATGGGCCTGGTGCTAGGTGATTGGATCACGGGGACAGATTTTCCCCTTGCTGTTCTCATGATAATGAGTTCTCACGGGATCTGGTTGTTTAAAAGTGTGTAGCATTTCTCCCTTCACTTTCTTCCTCCTGCTCCAGCCATGTAAGATATGCCTGCTTCCTCAGTTATTGTTACTTGTCCAGAGGCAAAACATAAACCATACCATAAAGCATGTCGTAAAAATTTAAAGTTTTCAATGCTATTAATATGCAAAATCTTGAATAATTTACTTTCTTAACCTACTCATAACATTCAATTGTCTCACCAATCTGAGTTTAAAATTGCTTATTCTGAAAATTTTATAAATAACTAAGTAAATATAGTGAAAAATAAACTCCTGGTCTATGAGGATATGATAAATAAAAGCAGGAGTTCACATGGGAGACAATACCTAAAGAGACAAGTTACTCCAATGGATAGGAGCAAAGGGAACTGTCCCTCTGTAAAGGCTGAGGAAAAAAAGTACAAAATTATGCTCTTATTACACTCATGCTGTTACTAAGGGCTACAGAGAGAAGGTATCACTTTAAAAGCATGCATTAAACCAGTCTTATTTATGTTTTTACCTTGAATGAAGGCATGAATGATGGAAGACATCAACTTTATGTAAAGGAGCTTCTACTATCAGGGAGAGAAGGACCCATGAATCTTCTTGGGCTGGAAAATTAACCTTGAGATGCTTAGTAGAAAGATCCTCAGAATTTACAATGTTCTCCGCCTCTACTTTGTAGCTCAGAGGTGGTAACCACATCCCTATTTTACACCTTTAAATGTGACCCCTCAGTTGATTACATGTCTGCTGTCCTAGTCCCTTTGACACTAGTCTTCAAAAGATCAGATTAAGTTAGAAGCATATAAGTCTATTCATTGACTACTCTATGTTATGTTGTTTTACCGGTCTGAGCCTCAATTTCCTTATTTATAAAATGGCAGTAATCATACCAACTTTGTTGTTTTTTAACAATATCAGAATGCCTTGTACTTAGTAAGTGATCCATAAGAAGAAATTATTACTAGTGTTATTTGCTTTCCATCATGAGAGCATTTTGTCTGAAAACCAGTTGCCAAAACCTCCACCCATCTGAGATTTCTCTGTTATTCTTGGCCTATTCGCTAGAACCTTGTCTGGCAAAGAGAGGTGGGTCTCCCTGACAAAACATGCTTTTCTTGTTGATTACCTTGTACTCACTGCTGTTGAAACCTGTCCTGGCCACCTGTTTCCATCCTCAGCTCCCAGGGGATCTATAAATAGCCAGCACCTGGCCACTCCCAGTCTAGCTACCCCACTGACTCAAGGTTCCGTCGCTGGTTTTACTCAGTGAACACGTTGTTGCATTTAGCAAAATCTAGTGAAAAATCCAGCACATATCCCAGTGAAATTCAACATATGTTCTCTATGTGAAATATTTCTCCCTCCAGTCCCTCTCTTATTGTTAGGTAACTTATGATCACACTTCATGTTTTCACATCACATATTTGAAAATTGTTTTTAAAACTTTCATGGCTTAGCATTGCAAAAGAATGCAAAAGAACCCATTTTGATTAATATGCTTAGTGTATTCATATGTTCTGAGTTTTTGTTCAATTTGGAGCTCAGGCTGAGTTCATAGAACTTGACTTATTTGGCAGACTGTCAAAAAATTCAAAATCCCAATTAAAAATGCAGTATTTCCCAAGCCTTAATGTACACATGCACATATGTATCACTTGTAAAGTAATTTCAAATGGTAGTTTCAGTCTTTTATTTTTTAGCAGTTTTGTTATTTAGTGGAGCAGAATGCTGTTATGATTATGATTATGACTGATGTAGGTTATATGATTGACATTTTTCTTATCTGCAAAAAAGATTAAAATGTGATTGTTACTCCCTCCTACATGCACCTGAGTTCTGGGCTTTCCTGTCTTAGGTGTGATGAATTGTTTGTGTTTATGGGCTAAATGGGGGAGTAGCTCCCTGAAGGCATCTTTCCCAGGCCTCTACTTTGGAAAGCCTAAATTTTTGAGGCTGGTTAAGTGCATGATCCTTGCAGAGGTCGGAGGCATTTGACTCAGGAAGAGAAGAGATTAACTTGACTCCTGGTGATTTTTGAGATGGTTGTGCATTAACTCAGCTACCCTGAAGCAAAGAGTGTGTGCACCTGAGGGTCTTTGGGAAGAATCTAAGCACGGTAGACCCAGAAGGCTCTGACCTTAGGAATTTCAGCAATGATCCTTGAGGCCAACCTTGTGGCCAATGAAGAGGGACACTATGAGGGACTTTCTGAACAGAGCAATAATATTTTATTCTCATACTTTTTAGGCCATGAAGATCAATGTTGGAATGGTATGCAGCAGGCACTGAAACCTAGACATTTTCTTTATTGTTTTGCCTGGATAAAACTGTAAATTCCTTATATACTACAAGAGAGGAAAAAGAAAGCCATTAACCTGACATTGGCCTTAGAAGGTAAAGTCACAGATTTTCCTCATCCATAAGAAAATATTCACTGACATGACTTGTATGATCTCATGGGTTTCATGGATCTATATCCCTGGTCCTTTATACCTTCACCTCCTGTACATCTAGGAGACCCAAAGATTATTTTAGAATGACTATTTCTGCCTCAGTCTGGAGCAAGATTCAGCAATGGTCTTCTAACCGAAATCACTGTATAATGAGTACCTGTGATCACCGAACATCTGCATCTGGAAGGATATGTAAAGAATAAGTCAGATATCAGCTATTCTGAATCAACCATCTGCTCAACAGTGCTGGTTTTGTACATTCCAAATTCTGGAGTCAGAGTCTGTCTGACCTATCGTGACTTGCTCAACTCTTCCAGATGGGTGCAGTCCGCAGTGACACATCTTGGTGACTGCATGGAATCTTTGTGTAAAATAGAAAATGGTACCAATTTTTCCTCCAGGTGGGTACAACTTCATGGTAAAGTCACAGGGCTTGGTGAGAATAAAGCAGGCTGACTTTCCACCTTTTCTTCTTGGCTGGGTATTCTTATATAGATTAACTATATGACCCTGTGCAGCAGCCCTGATTCTTTGTCCTGCTTTCTGAAATTAGTATCTCCTGGATGCTTCTCTACAAACGATCAATAAACTTTCATGATCACTTAAAAACAATTGTCATTACTTATTCATGATTTCTCTGTTAAAGATGCCCAAGTCCAGATATTAGCAGTAAAAAATGTCTAATAAAAGTAAAAATCACTTGCATATATTTCACAAGGCATGTTTAACTACAAAATATTGATGCAGTTTTATTGTAAACATTTAAGAATAAGAGTAGAACTATGCACTTGGAATCAACCTCATAAATTGAACCATAAATTCTGAAGGAGAAGAAAACAGATTTTAGGAAAAATCACAATTGTTGAATGTGGAGGTATGAAAGAGAAAAATGGAGGTTGGACCAAAAAAATGAAGAAAGGAGAGTAAGTGCTGTAAGCGAAGAAATGCTTCATCTTTTAGATATTGTTAAATATAAACTAAGCTGTCTAGTTATGGTCACAAATGTAAATAAAGAGTAGAGTTTCTACATCTCCAGAGAGATATTACCATCCCAGAATATCAGAGTAATGAAACATTGTTAAAATTGGGAAATTTTTAAAAGTTGAGATCAATTATGATAAAGAAGGGAAGATTAGGAAATGATTATTACTCTCCTTCAAGCACTTATAAAGGCCTATTATCCTGAGAATGCTGAATGTTCATTATACTAGAGAATGGTAGCAGAAAGACATTTAATTAGAAAAAAATCTCTCTCTTATTTAAAGGATAATTTTGAAAAATAATAATAAAAAATTAAAACAAAAAAGACAAGAGTGTACAATATTCTTCAATGGTCCATGATACGTACTGTTATCCACCTTTGGCTGGAGCAGTAAGTAACACCAAAATCTTAATATTTTTATGACAACATTTATTTCTTGCTTACATTACACAAGGACCACAGACAGGCTGTAGTTCTGCTGGGTTTAGCTAATATCAGCTTGAGATTTTGGCTTGGTTGTGCTTGATTGCACTTGTCTGGGCTTCAATCTATGTGTCTCTTCTTCTGGAACTCAGACTGCAGTTTCCAGATATCCCTCTACCTGGGATATATTCTAATGAAGGAGAACAGGAATAAGACAGACAGATACAGAAAGCGTTTAAAGTTTCTGCTTGGACATGACATCTATGAACATCTGCTCATACTCTATTGACCAAAGCAAGTCACAGGGCCAAGTACAAAATTGATGAAGCAGGGAATGTAGTTTCTGTATTAGTTCCTATGGCTGCTGCAACAAACTACCACAAACTGGATGGCTTAAGATCACCGAAATCTGATCTCCCACAGTTCTAGAGGACAGAAGTCTGAATTCAGTGTCCTGGAGCTGACATCAAGATGTTGGCCAGGCAGCAATCCTTCCAGATTCTTTCGGGAAGAGCCTGTTCTTGGCCTCTTTCAGCTTCTGAGGGCCATCAGCGTTCTTTGTTTTGTGGTCACATCACTCCAGCCTTTGTCTTGTCTTCACATTGACTTCTTTGTATGTACATATCAAATCCCCTGCTGTCTTCCTCTTAAACACGGCATTTAAGGCTCCACACAAGATTATTCAGAATAATCTCCCAAACTCAAGATTCTTGAGTCTTCAAAGACCATCTTTTCCCCCAAAGAATACAATGAGAATAAGAGCATGTATATCTCTTGAGGCCATTAAAAAGTTACCTAAATGGAAGCATGGCAAGAAGGAAAGAAATAAATGGCACTAAGCAAATAAAACAATCTACCATGATTGCAAATATTTTCAGCTTTTAAGATGAGTCAACACTGGTATAGACAACCATTATGAAATGGGAGAGTTCCTTGATTCCCCTCAAAGGATGTGCAACAGGGGTGTGGCCCACCTGTTTGGTCACTGCACAGCTCAAACCCCTTGAGGAAGGGGGCGCCTAGAGACAGGCAGGAGCAGAGGTTGGAGCGAGCACTCCGGCTCTGCAGTAGTGTCTAGGAGTGGGTGCCTTGCAACCTCATTGTTACAATGCTTTTTCAGCTTTGCCACCTTCAGACAGTTTGAGTGTTAATCAGTTCAATGGACCCTCTCTCTGCCTTTTTGCAAGGACAGAGGGTAAGTGTGACAGGTTTCTGTGTCCCGAGCTCTTATCCACCTTCCTGGAAATATAGGGTCACATATGGACTCAAAGGCTAATTGTGAGGTTTTATTCAGTGGTGGAAGTGGCTTTCA